>NC_134710.1:104484666-105140916 GCF_043290135.1 Rhipicephalus microplus | reverse complement strand
CAACTATACTATTTCTGGTATAGTGGTACTGACATTTCACAGTGATTTGGCCTAAATTAAGGAGGCGTCAGCAGCCCACTGGACTCGTAATCATGACCCATCGACACATTGACGTCACAGATACGTCACAGATGTACCAGTATTCACAATGTGTGCGCAAGTAGCCCCCATCACGTGCTAATGAAATATTTATGCCTACCACAGTTCACTCTGTTAGTGCATGCAGTGCGTGTATAGCTAACCTCCCTCGATCTGCATGCTTCGTATGACGTCGATCCCCAAGCTACGTGGGATCTGCCATTTTTTATTATTACTCGAAGCTATAATATTTTAGTTACATTTCTTATGACCTATATCTAACATGATGACGTCGCCAATCAAATTAAGAAACAATTTTCTCGGTCCCTATTTTCCGTATATACTCACTGGCTGAATAATTTTAGTGCGAGATATTCTTCAACAATTCAACTAGACCATCAGCCCCCTTTTTTACAATTTTTATTCAATAAAGTTGCAGCAGGGCAGGATGCAAGAAGATTAACAAATAAAGAAAAAATAACGCACCGGGACCTGCATTTCGCGAATTCTCTAGGTGTTTTATTACACTCCGTTGATTTCATCGTACACACAGCTCTGTAAGCGAATTAAAAAAAAACTTTAATCAGTGATTCTACAACGCATCAAACAAGCTCATTAAAGAACGTAAAGAAGACAAAATTTTGATCGAACGTTCTGGCTCTGTTAATATAAGCGGGTCACGTGATGTGCCGTGTTGTTATGTTTTTTGTTTTGTTTCGTAAAATAACGCACGTAAAAATTTCTTAAATGTTAGATTTTCTGAAAAAAAAAAGCTCATGAAGCTGTAGTATGCTCGATATATCGTGTGCCGACATGTCACTGGTGAAATAAGCAAGACATTCTACCGAGTGTTTGTTTCTATGACAAATGCGAATTGCGATCAGATTTTAGGGATCACACTTTTGGTATAACATCGACAACTGCTAAGAGCAGCCGACTGTCCTATTAAAGCGATGCTATTTCCTTACGCTGCAATTATTAAGTTCCTGATGGCATATTTGGCAGGAACATATCAGAACAACAGAAACAATAGAGTACTGCATGGAGCGTAGTCGATTCACGTTTATGGAGGTGAAGTTGCACTGCATGGCTTGAACACGATGTAGAAAGCGATGAAATGTCATATTTAAAGAAATGAAATGTCATATTTAATATTATGCAGTGGAAATGAGGACCACGTAAATGCAGGAAGCGTCTCAAGTTTTACACATGGCTCTGTAGTTAAAGAACGTAATCCCAGACTGTAAAAAAAATACTTTAGAGAACCTTTTACACTTATTTCACATCGCGTTTCACCTTAGGAGTTGCAGAAATTGATAATTGCGTTATTCTATTTTGACAGATGATATGGTGGTTTGGGACGTTAAACACCCCATATCAATCAATCAATCAATCAATCAATCAATCAATCAATCAATCAATCAATCAATCAATCTATCAATCAATCCACCAATCAATAAATAAATCAATCTGTGGAGCCAGTAAACGGCACCTTTGCCCTGCATATTCAAACAATAAATCACAAAAGAGGATCCCTGCTATAGTTTTGCCTGTCAGGTACCTCTGTCATGAGTATATGCCCAAATACGAAGAAGAGGACAATAAAGTATAGACGACGGTCGGTGTTGCGCGAGCGCACGCACCGTACAGCGAGGCCCGAAGTGCGTGACCTCAGCGGCGATCGGCGCGCGAGCAGCGACGAGCTGACATTGTCGACGTGCGCTTCGCAATAGAAAGACGCATCGCCAGCTAGCCTACTGGCGACGGGAGCGGCAGGACAGTGACTTGGCAACATGTGACGCGGGCGTCCCGCGAAGAAGATGGAGGACTCGACAAGCTTCGAGGGAGGCTACTTGGGATGCAGCCACCGCGCGCACTGTTGCAGATGCTGCCATCTAGGACAAGCCAGGCGAAGCCGGTGAGCGCGTATGCTCGAGGTGCGCGTAGACTTCAAAATTGCTCGTAGCCAGTAGACTTCAAAATTGACAATGGTGCCGTTGAAACCGTCCTCCCGACGCACGTATTCCAGACGCTCAAGAACAGGCTGCTTCTATCAGCTCCTCCTCGTCAGCTGCATGGCCCATATGGAAAGCTTCTTCCAGCAGCAGGAGTGGCACAACTCCAGCTCATCTACCGCAACCATGCAACTACTCGGGATATATACGTCCTAGATAAGATCTGCACTCCGTTGCTAGAAAAGGCAGCCATCAAAAAGCTACAGATGCTGACCTTCGTAAACGCCGTTGCCGACAAAGTGAATCCGAAAGAATAATTTCCAGCTCTGTTCCAAGGGCTTGACAAGTGATGTCTGCAATGCACCGAACCAAGAGTAAACAGGAAAATGCCATTAATAAGCTTCGAAATCCCTGAGAGGCCTTGACAACGCATTGCGATGGATTTGTTTCACTTCAAGAACCAGTGGTGGTTGATAGCTACCGACTAATATTCATGATACCCCGAACTAATTTGACTTGAGAAGCTCTCTTCCGCAGCCGTAGCCAACCACTGAAAGTCAATTTTTGCACGCCACGCAATTCCCGAGGAAGTGGTTTCCGACAATGACCCGCAATTTTCGTCGACTGAGTTTTCACTTTTCGCCCAGGACTATGGTTTCAAGCACATTACATCTAGCCCTCACTATCCTAAGGGTAATGAACTTGCAGAGGTTGCAGTGAAAATAATCAAGACATCCATGACGAAGACCAAGGACCCTTACCTGACACTTCTAGTTTACAGGTCGACTCCTTTGAAGAGTGGATATAGCCCTGCCGAACTGCTCATGGGTCGTCGGCTGAGATCCAGGCTTCCACTGTGTTCCACCAAGCTGACTCCTCAATTGTCAGATCAAGAGAGCCTTCGGAATTTTGAGGAAAGATACAGATAATGTCAAAGACTTCGACAGGCGTCACGGAGTCCGCGACTTGCCGGAACTTCTTTATGGAGATGCCGTGTGGGTGACAGACCTCAAGAGAAAAGGAACAGTACAAGCCCTAGCCGATGAGCCTCGATCTTATTGGGTCAACACCGACACTGGTGCTGTGTGTAGAAACAGGACGCTAGGCATTTATAGGTAGGCATTTCTGCACCAAGACTTGCTTTGGAGATGCAAGCTTGGGGTGTGGTGCGTTAAAGAGTGTTGCACGTTCAAATGCACGCAGGAAACATTTTTAAAGGGGCCCTGCGAGGGTTTTCCGACTGCCTTATTCAGTGCTGAAATGCATGCAGTAATAAAGGCCGAGGTGGACGCAAAAAATATTACGAAAATAGGGGCACGAAAACTAATGTTATCAGTCATCAATGTTCAAAACTTGAGCAGATGACGCGAAAAAAAAATTCCGTTTCGCATTTCACCTTCCGCTCTCCTCCTGATGTCCAAGACTGTTTTCAGTCACCACGTGCGTTTGATTGAGCCATACCTGAAGACTCGCTTTGTGGTGACAGCTGTGAAGCACCCCTGGCGTCGCTTTGCAATTGTTTTCAAGATTTCATATTAGAAAAAAAAAACAGAAATCCTTTTTGTATCTGATGAAGTATGAGTAGTGTTTTTATCTTTTTTCGCGCCCAATAGCGTGACCTAGCTGGGTCCACAGGAGTATTAGCAAAGTCGCACTTTGCAAGGGCCTTCTGACGCCGAACTCGCATTCTTCGCGTGTTTCCCTACTAGACGGGCCAGCCTTCCGCTGGCTCAGTGGTGAAGCATGAGGTACGCCGCCACTTTGCCACTTGTGGGCTGCCCGTACACGCACGGCCTGAATGTTATACACCGAACAAAAATAAATGTCACCCAACAAAAATTTGACAACATGCTGGGACTATGGATCATCAAGCCCTCACCGAGCGCCTGCGCCTCTCTACTCCATATGATGCCAACCTCAACACCGAGAGACTGGCGGCCATGCCTGGAATACAAGGCGCTGAACCGGATTATTACACCAGCCAATGTGAGCTGTAAAATGTATTTGGTACCGCACATAACAATATCACGACGAGACTTCACGGTCCCACTATATTTTCGATGATCGACCTTGTGCGGCCAAACCATCAGATCCCCGTTGCCCCAGAGGATGTTTTAAAGACTGCCATCGGAACGCCCTTTAGACTTATCGATTTTTTTCGGCTGCCGCTCAGTCTCCGAAACGCAGGTCAGATATTTCAGCAGTTCATGGATGGTGCTATACGCAGCCTCAGATTCTGCCATACCTATCTTGCTGAGTTGCTAGTCGCAAGCAGCGCTCCGGAGGAGCATGGGCATTATTTGCGCATCGTCTTCCAGTGCTTAGTTGACCATGAGATGGTCGCGAACACAGCGGAACGCACCTTGACGTGCCCCAGCTATTGTTCCGGTGACACGTCACCTCTGCCTCAAAATTTTTACCTCAGCCAAACGAGACCGAATGATGTCCAAATTTGACTGCAAAGTGCCATATTCAAAAATTTCTGAGATCGGTAAACTTCTACCGTTGCTTCATTTCCCGCCGCACCCAAATACTTCAAAGATCTCCACGACCCGCTGTCCACTTAACAAAATGGCTCCGACACCATCTTATGGCCTCAAAAAGCAATGGAAACCTTCCGCGAGGTCAAACACGCCTTGGCAAACGCTACACTCCTTGAATATCACGAGCTTGACGTCTTGCAGTGTGTAATGATGGATGCCTCTGACACTGACATTGTGGCTGTATCACAGCAGCTATTTTATGGAGTCTTGCGCCTCATTTCATTCTTCTGAAGGAAGCTAACCCTACTGAGTGCCATTACAGAGCCTTCGGGAGAGAACTGCATACCACGTACGATGCCATCCAGCATTTTCGCCATTTCCTGGAAGGTGCAGAGTTTTTCGTGCTAGCCAACCACAAGCTACTTATACATTGCACTCACTAAGCTTCAATGATATAACGCACAAAGCACAGAAACTGCGCCGAATGTCCTATATATCACAGTTCACGACAGACGTCCACCACGTCATAGGCGGTGACAACGAGGTAGCGGACGCCCTCTCCCGGAATCATATTAGCGCCATCGTACGTACACAGCTGGTTAATTTTCCTATGAGGGATGCGATTTAGGATTGTTGGTGTGGTAGCATGCTTTGTTTGTGCTACCATCAATTATTATGCTTTATTTTCTGCTTTGGCAGCAGCTGAACGCAAAGACGATGAGTTAAAACATTGCTGACTACGGCCACTACCCTGAATCCTAAGTGGTTCCTTATGTCCGGATCCCAGGACAAGGTTGCTGTGACACAGGCATCTGCAGAACTCGCCCGTTCGTACCTGCCAGCCTCCTTCACCACGTAATCGAGGGCCTTGCACAGATTATCTAATCAAGGGATTTGAGCCACCCAAAGACTAGTGAAGGTAACATTTGTCTGGCCATGCATTAATCGAGACGTCCGACGCTGGGCATGTGAGTGCGTAGCTTGCTAGCGCTCCAAGATACAACTTCACACCTCGACAGCGCTTGGAACACTCCCAATGCTATATTCTCATTTTCATCATGTCCACCTGGACATCGTCGGTGCAATGCTACCCTTCAGTGGAGATACTTTCAAGCTAATCTGCGTAGATGGATCCAGCCGTTGGACGGAGGACATCGCTATTGCAGACATCACCACCAAAAAGGTTGCAAGCGCTTTCCTGTAGAACTGGATAGCCCGTTTCAAGGCACCTTCTACGATAACGAAAGACTGTGTCCGACAGTTCTAATCCACCCTTTTCATTGATATCAGTCAGCTTATGGGAACCTCGCTCATACGTAAGATGGCGTACCATCTCTTGAGAAATGGCTTGATCGAGCCCTTTGACCGTCAGCTGGAGATCGTGATGACGGCAGGCGAAGGACACAACTGGGTGGACACATAAGGTTCACGTTAAAAGAGCGCACTGGCTGCAGCGCCACTGAGTTGCTATACGGCACCACACTCAGGCTGGTGGAGAGAATTCTTTACGCGTGGCTCAGAGGAGGCACTCATAGCTTGCAGTGTCTACGCACCCCGTATACGCGATGCCAAAAGCATAAGAGTCACGTCCGGTGCACGTTGATCTGCAGCTCACATCGTGCCCATGCGTTTGTACGACACAATGTGGTTCGGCTACCTCTTAAGCCACCCTACGATGGACCGTTTAAGGTCCTCCGTCGCAGGAGCAATCATTTCACTATCAGTAAATGCGGTGGCGAGAAGCTGTGTTGGTGCAGCGCATCAAGCCAGTACACATGAAGAGCGAAAATGCAGTGAAAGGTATTTTCGCTAAGATACTCAGCTTCAACACCAGCTCAAGCCAATTAGGTGCTCACTTGGATGACACAGTGCACGGCTATCAAGAGCGCCGACTCACCTGGACCTTTAACTCGGTTCGGCCACTTACTAAGGCGGGGGTGCTGTGGTGCATGGCTGTCAAGAAATCAATTAAAAAGAACACGGGAATTGTTCTCTCCTAACCAGGTTATCCTCTCGCCTAATCAACTTTATTACCACGCGGGGAAAGGGAGGGTGAGGAGAGTGAAGAGACAAAAATATTCCCGCATATCCACGAAGCGAGTGACGATGAAGGAGCTTGCTCGGGAGGTTAATTCCGGTAAACCGGGAATGCTCTGTACATATGCTTCATCATCACAATATGAAGACGTGACACGCGAGTTGTTGTGGTTCGATTGAATGTACACGTTGTATACACAATGTTTTCTTTTTCGAAGATTCATGCCACACGTCCTGGTGCCAGCCGACAAGCATCATACCATACGCTGTTTTGAACAGCCATTCCCCTTCACATCCGTCGTCTCATCACCATTTGATGGTGGGCTGTACGAGTTATATGCACAGCGTGCGACTCGTCATCTGTGTAGGACACACATTGGGCTTTCGGCAGACGCGCCATTGTCAGCACTTAAGAAGCAGCAACACGCGGCGCCTGGACCGGTGTGTACCATGGCATTCACACCACTTCCACCACTAGCATTGCGATCACGTGTCTCTTCCTTGCTCGCTGCTCAGAGCGACGCGCAGTCATCGTGGTTTTTGCCCGCTGCGTGGAGCCAGTATGAAGACACGCCTGCTGCGCTCAGGCGAGTGAGCGTCGCCTGAGCGGCGGTGCGCCATCTAGTGGCGGCGCGCCATCTAATAATTGCTCTTGAAACGAAGAGCACAGCTGCGCCTCTAGCGAGAGTAATGAGCACTAGCGTACACACCGGCGCAACGACAAGAGACACCCACCCCCTCCCCCCAGCAAAAGAAGCAAGCTCCTAAAATAAAATTCGTTAAGAGTGCAATGCGTTTTGCTCAGAGGCAGCTTTGCAGCTGCTGTGCCAGTTTTCACGTGATAACAGAGGGTGGTGGCGAGCTTTTGTCTGTGCGGAGCCTACGTGCTGCGACGTCGCTACAAGCACCTCAGTTTGTCGACGGCGCCTGCCCTTGTTTACAAACATGGAATAGGTCTATAGGGTTATTGAAGGTAGCGGCAGTCCCTATAAAACGTTGTTTTCTGTCGCCATTGGCGTGTCGTCTTTTAACTCTATAAGCCCCCAGCAGTTTTTAGCATCTAAAAAAGTTCACTCAGGAGCAGCAGCACGCGAACTCTAAAACGCGAGTTTGCTATTCAAATGAAAAAGAAAAAAAGACATGAGCTTTATTAATGTGTGCACTGCTCTACGTCGGCATTACACGTTGTCGTTGAGGGGGCTTTATTTACATTACCGCGACAATAACGAAGACTTCACAGAAAGCGTTCCCTTTTTGAGATTTATTTTTGTACCACTGGGAGAACCCATGGTTTAGATATAATCACAGTTTGCAATTGCTAGCATGGGTGTGTAGTTCAGTGGTTAAAAGCTTGGACGACACATGAGCTTCCCCCTAAAAGGTAGAAGGTGGTAGCGTAATCAGGTCTCGTGCGCATCGTCTTCGGTTCTCGGTGCATGCCTTAACCGTTCCACAAGGATGCAAACGTCTGTGCAGGTAACATTGGCCGCTTCAACCTATCCTAAAACGCCTACTGGAAGTAGACTTGTTAAGGGGGGATGGATAGCACAGGCAGGTGTGCCACTACTACTTCCCATCCATTTGTTATATTTAAAGCAAACTGTACAAAGTTTTGTAAGTTGTTTGAATGCATATATTACTAGATATTTTGTGAATTTGGCTACAAAACACAAAGCCATTCTAAAGACAATAAAAAATAAATTATTTGACCATTTCTAATTTTGAAGGAGCATTTGGGAAAATGATTTTGCGTGTAAAATGGTGAAATATCTTCTGGTTTGTACACGTGCCCACGGTATCCTACTGAACCAATGTAATAATTCTAGGCATGATAATTCTTTAGTTAAGAATATAGATCTTGATTGACTAGAATTTTAGAGATTTTTCCTGAAGAAAAATTTTTGTAACGATACAATTTGAGTGGCAACATTCTTTTGCTTCAGGAAGGTGCGTGGTATTCAGAAAGAAGTCACTAAAGTTTTCTTTTGATAGGTTTAGTGGTTACAGAGAAAATGTTCTTTTTCTGACAAAAAGTGGCGTTCGGAGAAAATGCCACTTAAATTTCGAGTGGTCGTGGTGCAGTCACGGTATCAGGCGTGTTTGGGGTCATTTCGAATGCCTTCAACTGCACCTAAAAACTCGCAACTTCATGGAAGCAACAGTCGGTAATGCTAGAACATTATGTCGTGAAAATAAAAAAAATTGCATTTTCAATCGTCTTTTCCCTCCATGCCCCCCTAACACCCACGGCGCCATAATTCTTCCTATTGAGAATAAACGAAGGGCCCACAACGCATAGGGAAACACGTGAACCTACACAGCTTCGCAGTATGTTGATGGTCTTGCTGATGATGGTGGTTGAATATTTCTGAGAACTTTGTGATGGGTGGGTCTTTGAAACACCCACTGTTTAAGCAATTCATCTGTTTCTACGCCTGGTGCGATCTACAATGCAATACTACGTCTGTTAGACTCCTCCCCCTGCATGATATTTCAATAGTGTGTTTTTACCAAGCAGCTTCGATAATGGCGTGGAATTGTGGTGAGATACCTGCTTGCTAGGCACACGGCCTGGACTCAATTCCCATTTCATTCTAAGATTTTTAATATTTATTTTTTTATTTGCATCTTTTTTGACTCTGATTACGGGCAACGCTGGTTTATCGCTCACAACCGACGACACCGACCCCAAAATTTCTGCCAAACTAGCTCTTTAAGGCTACCGCATGAAAAGCTTGCCTCCGAACCGTGTGGACCCAGGTTCGAGAACATCACTGCCAAGAAAATGTATTTGGTTTTATTCACAAATTTATTTTTGGCAATATGATTGTACGCGACGAAAGGACATACATACAGACATATTTCTCGTTGAGTTAGTATCAAAATATTTACACGTTTAAAAACTTAGCAATGGTGGTTAGAAGGACTGCACCAGTTTCTTTCCGTACCATCTAAATTAAAACCACAAGCTCCAGACGACGTAAGGTAGAAGTATATAAACTGTAGTGAAGAAAATGAACGCTATACTCGAGGAGACTTGCCAGGGCAGGAAGAGGATGACGTTTCGTTCCCTTGGCGCTAGGTCTCGATCCATCATTACAACGCCAGTTGCCGAGGCTGCTATCTTCTCTGATAAACAAGGGCTGCTTCCAAACACCTTGTTTTAATTGGTGGAGGTGCTGGGTATTCCATAATCATGGAACTTCAAAACGTCATCTGCATCTCATCCTGGCAAGTACCCGCTGCCTCCTCGAGTAGCATTCTTCTTCTTCACTACTTTTTCTTTGTGTTACTTTGTGTTAAATACTTTCTGTTAAAGTGTCACTTAATTTTATAAAAGTCAGTAACACTGGGGAAAGAGGTAATCCTTGTCTCTTGGACAAACAGTGCAATCACACACCAAGTTATATGCTGAATATAACATTTTTCGTCAACTCCCTCCCCCGCTTTGGGCAGCAAACCGAGTATACCCGGCTAACCACCCCGCCTTCCTTTGTTTCTCAAGATTTTTGTCAACTAAACGTAGAGTAAAAGTTCAGGAAGGGGTCTCGCTGAATGTTGCATTGATGTCTGGATACCCGA
The DNA here is from genome assembly GCF_043290135.1 of Rhipicephalus microplus. Lineage (NCBI taxonomy): Eukaryota > Metazoa > Arthropoda > Arachnida > Ixodida > Ixodidae > Rhipicephalus > Rhipicephalus microplus. Next base: position 105,130,781 of record NC_134710.1, on the reverse strand, counting down.
CCACGTTCCCAACATCTGGAAAATGAAGGGATGTAACATTACAAAAACGAGATATATCAAGGCGAATAGTAATTATTACGTGTTCGCTTATCTCCACCGATGCATGGAACTTGTGCAGGAGAGTTCGTTTGTTTATCTCCCCAGCACTGATATTTGCATAACATTCAATCCTCACATATGCATGCGAGTGGCTCCCTTTTTGGAATGCCTATCGAGCGCTTGCTGTATACATCGCACTGTTGGAGGCTTCTGTTAGTAAGAATGTTAGGTGTTCGGCGATATCGTGGTGCCGACATGGTGCTGTGAAAGAGAGGCGTGCCTACAGCTAACAAGGCACTTCTGGCCAAACCTTATAATGTGGACCTCGTTAGCGCTTAATCACGTCAGCTGCGGAAGTAGCGTCGCTCGCTTTTTTTTTTTTTTTGCGCTACATCGTTGCTGGAGTGCACGGACCACCGCTCTCACTAAATGCGAGCTCGTGCAGCGTGGATGGTCTGTAGGTACAAGTCTCCACGCATCCAGGACATTTCGCGGGGGCCGAACTCGAGAGAACAGCGCGTAATTAAACACCGCGTTAAGAACTAGATCATGTGTTTCTTTTCCTAACGTCCTAGCATGCGTGTTAAGTTCTCTATGTGCCATACTACGTAGGACGTTAGCAATGCTTTTTGTATTATTTGCATCAGTTAAGAGGCGTCGCTTTCTAATTTTTTCAGGAGAAAGGTGGGGACCGAGGTGGGTACGCCCAGGGGGGAGACGAAGGTGTTGCAGGTGTTGCAAGGCGTAGTATTTGTGTATAGAGGGGTGAAAACAAATGCCTACACTTGAAAGTTGTTTAAATAAGGGCCCTTCTGTCAGTAGACTTTATTTCTGAAATAAGTTCGACAAGTGATTTGGAATAATAAGGCATCCACATAAAAAGGGAGAGCCGCACTTGACCCACACTCCCGTAAGAGTCCACATGGGATGAAGTCAAACAACTAATTTTTTTGTTGCTATTTGCAAGAGTGGAGCTCTTCAAGCTTTTCGCTGCTACTAGTAGTGCGTACAGTAATTATAATCATCATTAACCGGTTTGAGCTCGTCCGTGTCAACTATTGCTTTGCTTCTGCAACATGTGCAGCTGGTGTGGTATATAATAATTACGATAGGAGTTGGTTATGTGACTAAGTATCACGTACCATCACGTATCTATTCAGGTGACTAAATACCGTGTAGCAATGAATCACGTGATCAAAATGACGCAACTGCGCCTAATGTCTGGTCTTGTCATATGTTGCTGCCATATATGTCACGAGACTAAAATCACAACACGTAGCAGCTAGTCACGTTAGATATCTAGCCTAGCCTGGCCGTACTTAGTTCCACTATCAAAAACTTCTTGGCAATACCGGCAAAACTTATCTAGGCCGAACACTAGCTCCGCTGATGGCTTCAGCCTTGCACCAATAGTAGAAACTGCTCATTAAAAAAATAATATTGAGCAAAAACATGCGCTCGCATCACGCGTACAACAGGAGTTCAAAATTAGACCTATATGGAACACTGACAGGCGAGCTTGCCGCTTGATTCCGCAATAATTATACAAATGTTGTCGCGTCTCTAGATGAGTGTTTGCAACGGTGCCATTCTCCTTCCCTCTTCTAATAAACTCTGTGACTACAGGTCACATTGCGCAGCGCTATGGGGCTTAATCCTAAATAGGGCTTAATCTTCAAAGCTAAGAATTGAGCTCCTATGCTTCGAAGGAGACGAATTTTTTAGACTTCAAGATTGCGAAATCAACAGCTCAGGCGTGTGTAATCAACGGCCCTCTATGGGGCTACTAAAGCGTTACGGTTTACCATCAGTTCCATTATTTCGTTTTTATTTTTTAATGAATAGCCTCTCATGTTTTTTAGGCTTTTTTTGAAGAGAATTACACAAGCATAATTGAAAGTGAACGACGAAGTAAGAAATAAAGCCTTTAATGGCCCGATCGCGGACCACCGTATATTCTTTACGGGGGAACCTTGCGCAGTCGATTTACCGCACTAATGCGCTGAGGGCAACTTTTTGCAGTAATATTGAAAGCAATAAAAAGGCCTTTAAGTTGCGAAAACTGGCACTGAGTGAGGTGTTTAACTTACCTGTATAACCATTCCGTATTGTACTACGAAACAAGGACTAAATAATAGATCACCTTACTTTTTTTTCCTATCAACTGCGGCCGATGACGCAAAATTATCGAGAGGAGAACGCAGCAGAAAAATGTACACAGTTTTTCCGGCAATAATGTACTTCTTTATTTGTGAAATGGTGAAGACACAAGGGCTGAAGCGCGGACAGTCAAATCTCATGAGCACAACGTTCGGGGAACAGGGTTCAAGTGCATACAGGCTTAAGTCATGGGCACGAGATAAACCTTTGGATGTGTGTCAAATACAGAAAGAGCGTGTTGAATACAATGTCATTACAGTGTTCACAGTGTGTATAGGTTCCACAATGTGCAGCCATGCTCTCCACACTTCCTACCCACAAGGCTCATTTTACGTAAGCGCTTTGTCATTGGCCGCTGTTTGGGCACTCGTCACCCATGACAGAGATCGGTGCAGAATAACGAGGCGATCGCAACGGTGACAGCCGATTACGCATGTCGCTTACGAAACAGAAGCCTTGTGAATGTGAGCCAAGACCCCCTAAAACCTCTGGCAGCTTTGTACATTGTTTTTTTTTAATTTCTACTTATTATGCAGAATTTGTTACAAAAAAACCTTTAATAACAATTTGATTTTTTACTCAGTTCAGCATTTAGATTCACAGCCTTGCCTGAAGTCTTTACACGAAGATCTAAAATGTTTACTCATTGACATCGTATGACTAATGACAGAGCACAGCTCAGAGACATGTTTGTGTAAAGCGAATGTTTTGTCATGAGCACATTTTGCGAAGGCGAACAAAACAAAGCAACGTCGCTATATCTGTGATGTTCTTTTTTTCTGAACACTCCCGTCGCTTTAATGTCGTGTGAACGATGCATTACGAAATAATTATTAGAATGAAATCGGCAATCATACAATTTTAGCTCCTGGAATATGGCGAGTGAAATGATTTGTGGGTCAATCAGTGCCATTTTTAGTAACCTAGCAGCTTCAGGTTAAGTTTATTCAAGTTTGAATTGAACTTCCACAGATTTCAGTAGTGTAGTGTGGGAGCGTTCGGTAGTGTGCCCTTTGAGTAGAAGTGCAATTTGTACTTACCTACTCTTTGTACCAAACTGGATTGCATCTGTTGAGAATTGTGTGAATTCTATGACGAGTGTCTGCGAAAATACTGCACATGGTAGTTTCGTATTTTGCTTCACACTCAGTGAAAGTATGTGTACAGCTGAGATGCGTTTTAGGTACAAAAAGATCCCAGTGAGCTCGTTCAACTAAACGTTTTACAAGTGCACCTACTTAGCTTCTGACTAAAATAAAGAAAAAGTGAAACCGTATTCCAACAAAGTACCTCGAAAGCATAATATAACATTTTAAACCACTTCAGTCGAAAGTGCAACAACATGCTTAATAGGTGGCTAGCTATATTATGATGGAAACGTTATCGATGTAGGGCTACCGCTATAGCAGTGATGTATCTGTTTGCTGAACACTCCTGTCGCTCTAATGTCTAGTGAACAAAATTTTACGAGCGTTGTCAGAATTGTATACTCATGCACGAAGCCAATGGCCATTCTTCTGACCAATGCAAATAGGATTCTCAGGGACAATTATTATTTCAGGAACATATTACAACACCCCACGTTTGCAGATATTCCATTTTCTATTACACTTCGGGCACGTGGGTGAACCTTCGTTCTACAGCATTCGCATTGCCGATCGGACTGTTAACGAAAGACACACAGAACGCATCAATCGCACCCGGTAGCGGTCACTTGATATGTGGGCGAATGTGTTCAACCTGAAATTTTGGCTGGTTAGTTGACTAATTGCCAGTTTCGCGGAAAAAGTGCTACCGCGCTCTTTCCTCGAATGTAGTCGGCCGATTGACTTCCACTGGCTGGCGCTGTGCTTAAGGCCTCACGGGCAAACACTGTCCGTCGGCCCGAAATGTGGTCGGTGCCAGACACCCAGTAGATTGCGTGTCTTGCCTAGCGGCCTGTCATCAAGGACAGATCGATAGCGAAACGGGGCCGCGGGCACGACAGAGTTGGTAACCGCAATTGGAAGGGCCCTGCTTCGCCGCGCTAAGAACCCATGTCGTACATGCGCTCCAGTTAAGGTACAGAAAATAAGCTTCTCTGCGCCTTCATTACCTTCATTGGGAGACGAAAGCGCTGCGGGTACATTGGTTGGACTGAGGCCGCTGGCTGTGCGTGTGTGTGCGTGCCTGTGTGGAGAAGCTCGTTCCTTTTCTAACCGGGTAGTGTGTTAGAAGTGGACAGAAGAAGAACAGTTCAATAGCTAAGCCTTTCAGTTGAAGTGTGAAGGTGTCCCGGAAGTCGTTGAAAGCCCGGGTTACTTCGCGCGATCCTCAATTGAGTGGTAGGAAGCACAAAGAGAGCGCGTTGTCGTAAATTACTACGACAACCTTAGTAATTATTACCTAGGTTGTCGGAAGTTACTATTTCCCTATTCTGGTGGAATTATACAGGCTAACGAATTCTATTTCAGTAACGAAGCACCGGTATATCAAATTTGTCAGACAGTAACGAATGTCTCCCACTGTACTGGGGTGCTTATGTCTTCATGGCTGTCTTTGCCCAACTTCTTTGATATGCAAGATTCTTATCGGGTGAAACACATCGCTTGGCTCATTCCTAAATTACAAAGACGCATGTGCACCAATCAGGTGGAGTCACGTTTAACACGAACTGCAATGAGAGACCCGTGGTCAGGGTCCCCAAACCTGGACAGCAGCGCCGAACCAATCATACGTTTAGTAAACACAAGCGACTTTAGAAACGGTAATGCGCCCGTTAAATTTGCAAACATCGTCATGGCCAAGCTGTTTCGGAATCCCTTGTTTGCGATTTCGTTGACGTCTAGACATACACGTGTAATGTCCCTACACCACGGCTGACAACTACTTTGCGCTATTAGCTGATAATGCGAAACGCATGTCTATTTTCCTGTCGAACTGCCTCAAGATAGAGAATGCTCACTGTTTAGTCTTCAAGCGGGAAAAGAATGCTCTTTGGTTAAGCACGAAAGCGCCACACAATCGTGTTAAACCCTGGGGACAAGCTAAAAAAAAACGCGAGCGCTTTTTCTTCAAGTTTTGTTCGATGATAAAATTTATCGCCGCCCTTTAAATAAATTTTTTTCAACTCAGCATTTTAATCGATTCACTTCGTTCACACCATACCTTCTGGCGAACATCCTTCTACTAGCGCTGTTCCTATCGCAAATGTAAGCGCTAAACCCGCAAAACGTTCAAGTCACATTTCTTCATGCTAGCTTTATTACCCAAAGGGCGCTTTTCTAACATTTTTACGTCGACTCGTAACATTACATTTTCGCGTTGCCTAATATCCCCGCGCAAATGGCGTGCGCCGTCCTAACGGGAAGCACTCACTGCCTCAGTTCTGCAGTAACGCCGGCGGCTTTATTACAGTCAGTCTAAATGAACAGGCAAATTCGCTGATCCTTTGCGGCAGTGCTTAACGCCCCACAAGCGCACCACGAATATATGCGCTAACTTTTGACCTCGGAAAACATGCCGTTTCGGCGGAAGTCAGTTAAAAGAAAGCACAGGGCGTGCGGGGGGGCTCGCATTTTAATGCAAAGAATGTGCTGCCTGAAATATTAATTGCATGGGGTGCTTAATCCTAGCTTTTTTGTCGTTTAGTTTCTCTCTATGGAGCACATGCATAAAGCATACGCATGTTCTGGCAGCGATGCAATAGCGTTTGCGCTACGGTAATTCTCCCGGCTAAGCTTGCAGTTACACGTTGAACACTACAAAAAAAAAATATAGTGCTTGGACTGTGCTTCTTGAGGTATCAGGTCAGCGCTGCGCGGCGTTGCCCATATCAGAAAAGGGGCATCTTTTTAAAACTCACCAAGTAAAAATATGCTTCGTTGATAACAGTCGGTGCCTTTCAATGGCTCCAACGCGCCTGGTGGTGAATTACCGAACGTAACTAAATTTGAACTTGACATTTGAACATTGGTAGTGATATTGCTTTTTTATCCAAGACGCTCCTAGATTTGTTTTACATAATTTTTTGTTGTAGCATTTTTTTATAAATTAGGGCACAAAGTGAAAGCGTACTGGAAGTTTTCTCTAGGTACCTTGTGTGACTCGTAGCGATCACGTAAAAGTATGCCGTGCAACGTTGGCTCTGGAATTCTGTTAGAAGAAATTACACAAGCTCGAAGGGCAGAAAATCACTAGAATACGTTAATTGGCAGTGAAGAATACGTCAAAAATATGCGGCTCATTGTAAATTAGTACTATATTATGCTCCTTTCAATCTTAACATTGCCAACGGTGCTCGATTTTGAATGAGTACCCTTAGTAGCCAACATCTTAAAAGGCGTACGCCAAGCTCCTGCATTGTTTTATTGCTCCTGGAGCATTCTTTAGGCTGTTGAAAAGTGCTCCAGGGAACCGTTGTACATTATCAGCGACTAATTCTTTCAAAGAATGTTGAAGTAACAAACTAGAAGGCATCTGGATAACCCACTAGACGTCCCCTCGTTGAATTCAAAAGGGAGAATGCTTGGGCGTGTTGGTTATTTATAGTTCTTCATAAAACATAGCGCACAAAACATTTATGAAGAACCCTCGTTGAATACCTAGCTCACCATCAACTTGTATGCATGAGGAAGATCCAAGAGCAAATGTATGTTGGAAGGTTGTCGCTAAGTCCTTGTCTTACGTGTGCGTCAGTCAGCCCCCCTCCCCCTCCCCCCCCCTCCCCCCTCAAAAAAGCCACTCATCGATCGGCTATTGCTGCCTGTGCATTTCTTCATTAGACCTGGGTCGGCAGCCAACCATTGGATGGAAGGCATTTCGAAACATAATAATCGCTGGATAAAATTGACACAAATTGCCGAAATATTTTTTATAAAGCATCTAAACAGACTTTACAGGCTATTAACACGTGCTTGTACGCCAGAACTTTAACATGCTATATCGTATGTGGCTGTATCCTCCCCTCAAAACCCACCAGCTGCCATACAAATAAATAAAAAAACTAGAGAAAGAAAAAACTACACACCATATCTTCATAGCACCGCCACTTTTTTTGTTACAGCGAGAATATTAGTTAATAGTCACGTTATTGAGAGACAAATGAATTCAAGGAATGTAGTAGCATGCGCGAAGAACTGTCCAAATGAGTATATTCGCCTTCTGTTTAAGAGTGAAAGTGCGGGGCAGTCCGAGGTGCGTCTGGGCCATCTACTGCTGAGTGCTGGTTTCAGAACGGCTAGTTTTCAGCATTAGGTGGAAGATGGGTTGCGTGCTTGTCCATCTCGCTGTGATACAGTTGGCATTGAAGTGGGATAATCAGGGCGAACAGTGAAAGTGCCTCAGACTGGCTGGCCGACGTTTCGATAGGACGACCTATCTTTTTTTCAAAAGCCTTTAAAAAAGATAGGTCCTCCTATCGAAACGTCGCCCAGCCAGTCTGAGGCGCTTTCACTGTTCACCCTGATTATCCCACTACGTTGTTTCAATCTGCCGGCTCCTATCTAGAGTTGGCTTTGAAAAATACAGCCTTACGCCAAGCCAGTTTCAGGGGTTGCTTAACGCAAAGCTAAGGTATGCCTCGTTTCTATTGTGGTTCGTTACAGCGGCTGTATTCGCCATACAGAAAGCAGTGCGACGTCAGTGCACACCGACTACAGCACCGTTTGCTTAGAAGAGAGCCCTTTGTGTATAACGTAAAAGCAGCGAATAGCACTGAAATACAGAAAACTTATGGGAGCGCGTTTCAAGAAAAGAACCACGCATAAAGGGCTGCTTTTAAGTAACGCTTTTCGTCCAACTCAGTTGAATCGCTCTCCTGAAATTGTCTAAATTCAGCAAGCTGCACTATATGGCTCAGAGGCACGCCATGCGACACACTCCTGCCTCACTTTAGACATGTATACTGCAAAGATGCCGAGACAATGACGACCTGCCTTGAACAAAGAACCTGCAAGGAACAGGCAACTAGTGAATAAAGAATTGAAGTATGCGACGGAAAACAGTCTTTTTGTAATAGTTTCAGTTTCTACAAGCTCGATTATGCGAGGCTGGCAGACTCTATACTAATGAAATTTTCGACAGTACTTTTTGACGTATTCATCTGGCTGCCTTCTCGAATAAATGCAGTTCTACCACACTTCCCACTTACACGGCAGGATAAATGCTGTAGGCAACTATTATGAAAACGGGGGCAAGGTACGAATATTCGTTTCGTACAGTGCTGTTATTCAGCAGCAAAGATAAAACTACAATAAACAAAGTCAAAACAAAACCAACAAAGGACGCCAATGTATTGACAACATTACAATACGTTCGCGTGTACGATGGCACACAACTTTTGCGCCAACGTATTTGACAGTTCACCCGCGTTCTCCTCAAGCATTTCAAAAACAGTAGACCTAAGGTGTGACTAGAAGACACTGCCACATAGAGCACGCACAACAACGAGATATAGAAAATAACACGCATAGGAAAAGCTTTCAAATATGCCCGTAATACTATGCAGTCAAAGTCAGCAAATGTTGCAAACCTTTTCATGTATACACAGAAAGAATCGACCGACGAGCCCTATTTCATTACTTCTTTTTTTTTTTTAGTCTGCGAACAGAACAATCGAAGCGCAAAACGCATCTATCTTTTACGTGCGCTTTGTCATGCTGCATGTGAAAGAACTCTACGCCACCTCGGGGACACCGTCTAACTAGCTAAATACAGCTGGGCCCGTACTCATAAAACTCCTCCGACGCAAGGCCATTTTCCGAACGGCCGGCATCTTAACGTCGGGCACGCTTGACAGCCATATCGTTTTGTGAATACGAGCCTTTACGCGAGGCGCGCTACAGCCGAACAGTGTATTCACCGCCAAAAAGACAGGAGCGCCCAAACAAGCACACACGAGCCACAATGCGGTAAAAGCACCAAATAGACAACATTTCGAGCAATGCTACAATATAGTATGGTACATGGTCTGCTTCTACGATACATATTCTACAGTTTAGTCGTGCCTTATGAACAATAGCGAAGACAGGCTTCTTCAACGAATGTGAGTGCCAACAAAATAAGTCTCCATTGTGTCAACATATTAAAGTTGCATTGTGTGTTGCGTGCAAGCATTGGTCGAAAGTTAGTCACTTCTCACGCGAAGACGACGTTCACATCGAGGAAGACAGACATGACAGGCGGACGCCCATGGAGCGCTGGCGCATGAGTCGAACTGCGAGTGCGCTTTGTGGGCTACGCTTTGTTTTGTATACACGTGGTGTATGCTACAGGCTAGTACATTTACGTTCACCTACAACTAAGTTATGTACATGCGCTAATAGACAGGCTACTTTGTTCTACACGGCTGCGACGCGACAAGAGACGCTTGAAAGCCGTCCGTCTGCTCGACTTGCGCGTGAGGGCTGTCTTCGAAAAATACTCGCATGTCTCTTTGGAGAAAAAAAAATTAACAGGCATGTCTGAAAAAATAAACTATCAAATAACTGCATCGCACGCCTACAACATGGTCGCGAGAACGTTGTACGGAAGCACGAGAAACACTGGCCATTTCAGCTTCGTTTTTTTTTTTCGAAACTTTCACGTCAACAATGCAGAAGCCAGTATTGACTAAAGGCAGTGTAAAATAACTTCGGGAGAGTGAAACCGGTTAGGTAACTTAAACAGGCATGCGAAATTTGGCACGGGACAGACCAAGAGACCTAATCCGGCGCAGTGCAAGCACTTAGCCTGCCGCGCTTATCGGCTCTTCACAGAGCCCCGAGCGACTGTCGTATGCGTATTATTCGTTATTACCAACCTGAAAAGAAGGTAATAATGCTCGGAATGGTAGTTGACTACTCAAAAAGCCTCTTTCCGGGTTATACACAGCCACCTTCCAAGCATCTAAATTCGCATACACTTTCGCGAAGAACTTCGCAGTCGTGCTGCCAGAAACAACAGCGATAAAGCGAAAACCGGAACAGGGCATGCTGTCATTATTTAAAGAAAATCGTGAATATATGACTTTCACAATCTGACTTTTGCCGCCTCTATTTATTTTTTATTTATCATGACGAAAACGGCATTACCTCCTTTCCAGAAAAAATAGATAAAGAATACAGAACCAACAACATTAAAACTTTTGGAACGTGAAAAGGCAGTCTACCACTGTGAAGATAAACTTCAAGAGGCACACGCTTTAAGCAGTTTTTAAAACTGCATAGCATGCTTTGTAACACCGATTTCTAACACAAGAAATGGCGCATACAGATGCATATTACGCACAATGCAGTCACTTTAGGAAAAAACTTTTCTTTTCTCTTAAAAGTAGGGGCACACCTGTTTAGAACTGACGAAGACTGAGCGTAAAGTCACTTCAGTATGTGCATTATAACCGTCCATCTTACTATACAGCGCCTTATTTTACGATAGGCATAAAATATGCGCTTTCTTGTGATAGCGATTGAAGCACGCTATGTTGAACTGCTTCGAGTTTTATAGCTTGTTCACCTAATGTGAGATATTCTTGCATAATAAACGCTGCAACCACTATTTGTGTAACAAACAAAAGCGCAATCCTTTGGTCAATAATGAAGTTAGGTGTAGCTGTGCTGGCCAAGCAAGATGGCCATTACTGCACTTCCTAACATAAGAAAAAAAAGAAAGAAAGACCCAGAAACCTTAAGGAAACATGCGGCTAGTTTCGCCTAAGGTGTGCGATGTAGAATGTACATGCTGAATGAAGCTGCACGCATATATACGAGTGCGCATTGTTTAGATATGTGTAGTCGCATTGTCCTTACCATATGACGTTCTTGCAATGCTAAATGACTGATATGACAATGCATCGGCAAAAATGTTGGAGATCACTTAGACTCACTGAAGAAATATATTTTGCTCTGAAGACTCACTCGAGCTCAGGCTTATAAAAAAAAAATCCTCTGCCCGACCCAATCGGATTCAAATTACCTGCTCACTCAAACTCACTCAGACTGACGGCCCGATCCGAGTCTGACCGAGTCCGAGTGAGTTGACTGATAAGCGAGTTTGCCGACCTGTAGTAACTGCAGGTCTATCTTCAACTATGAAACAACAGTTACCCGTAGGCTTTTAGCGTGAGTTTTACTTGTTTCACCTACGGGAATAAGCTCACCAGCTTTACAAGCATTTTGTTTAGCAGATTCAGAAGCAAGGCCGCATGCGTAAGAAAAACGCCTCATCCGTACAAATTTTGTAGAGCTTTACTTGAAGTGCTGACTTAAAAAGAAAACCCTACAGCAATCAGCTCACACACGTTGTTGGGCCAGCTGTCAAAACTGCCACTAACTCAGCATTTCCTAGTGTCATACCAGAAGAGCACATGGCTAAAAATAGTACCCACTGAAAAACACGGGACGAATTAACTAAAGCGTATGTTTGCATTTAAGGATTAGTGTGAGAGAGGAAGCTAGACGAAAATGCCTTCAATCAGGCTACCTCAATTTCGCCTTGAGCGCTGCCTTATAGAACGCAGTTTAATGCGTGTTCGTCTAATGAAGCAGTCTACATGCATTTATTTGCACTATGCCGACACAGTCAGGCATCTAAGCAGTCGACAATTGAGTGGCTGCCAGAGCTTCGGCGCGAGACAGGTTTCTGACAAAAATAATATCTCCGTCACTTGTAAGCTCTTAGAGCTCGTTGACTGAAAGAGTTTTTCTTTTTGTCATGCGAGCAGACCAGTAGCCCTGAAGTCCTAGACAGCTTAGAGCGACTAACCTTTTTCTTAGTTTGCTACAGCTACAGTCTCAAAACTCACAATATTTCAACAGCAACCATTACATGTGCGAGCACAGGTGGAATAGAAACAACGGTATGCAGGGAGAACTAACTCTTGCCTCGGCAATTGCCGTAACAGTACGCCTTATAATACACCCAAGTCCACATAGTGCATTTCGGCATCGCTAAAGCCTCATAGCACGCTCATTCTGCCATGGCGTTTACGCGAAGCAGTGGGACCCAAGGTTTCGTCTGCACCATCGCTCATATAAAAAATTCCCGAGGTAGAAATTCACACGTCAGTTTCGACCCATTAGTTTTTTTTCCATGCGTACCGCCATTTTGCGAGAAATATATGTGGTCGTACACACCGCTTCCCCTAAAGCTGTAGCTAGTATTTGAGGATGGAGGCTGAAATGTTGTAGGCCCGCGTGCTCAGATTTGGGTGCACGTTAAAGAACACCAGGTGGTCGAAAATTCTGGAGCCCTCCACTATGGCGTCTCTCATAATCATATGGTGGTTTCGGGACGTTAAAGTCCACATATCAGCTATTATTTGAGGGAGGCTGCAGCAGTCTTAAAATGCTTCAGTAAGCCATGTACTTGGCGCGTGACAAGATTTGCTAATTTTTTTTTTTTTACATTCAGTCTCATTAGAAAGCACTGGCCATATAAAATATTCATGTTCAAAGAGCTATTCATGTCAGACGTGCGTGCTTTGAAGGAGACTACTGCCCTGCGGCCACGAAAAGGAGCGGAAACATCGGATTGCAGAAGAATAAAATGTACTGGGCGTGCACTAGACAGTGAATTTAGCTGCTCTTTCTTCAAGTATTTTGCATATATATTGATGTGGTTCCATTATAGAAAAACCGACCCTCCAGCATACTCCTTAATCCTAATTTCATCCCTTAAGATTTGAGGAGTTTCATTTAACAGAAAGAACGGCCGCGGGCACACAATGAACCACAGTGAACTACACCGACGGTGTTCTGGGTCTGACGGTGAATGGCTCCTCTCATTGTTGTTTGGAAAAGTGACGGTAGTTTGTTATTTAAAATATCGATTTCTGCAGATCGAGAATGAATGAGCCAAGACAGAGAAAGAAGAAAAAGAATAGTGCGGACTAACAAAAGACCACATCGCGCCGCGATCACTATCGGCTGCGGACGAAGGCGTAAGCTGGTGAACTATAATAAAAGGACACATAACCTTAAAATACCTAGCAAGTCAATAAGCTTATGCGATTGACACTCTACTATACATGAGCACTGCAGCAGAGCACTCCTTTAATGCGTGTGTTGTACCAAACTTGGAGATGTCCCCGAGTTGCACAAGTGAATGACTGCTCGCGCGTGTTGCCGGACTCGATTGATGACTTTGCACAGCTGTGATAGGCGCACTGTATTAATTTTGGGAGTCTTCTAAAAGGAACCATATGGCGGAAACAAGCTATAACAAACAATAGATGCCTCGCTGCCAGTTCCGAGCTCCTCTCGTCGTTCAAGAGAGGTAAAGTGCAGCCGCTGCTTAGGTGTGCTCGGCAGCTATGATGGGCTGCAGGTCCGTGGTGTCCACGCCTTTCTCAAAGGTGTCATGGCTTGAACCCGCCGGTGAGTCATCGTGAGACTTGTCCACACCCTGCACACATAAGCCAAGGTTGGTTTAATGGATACCTGAGCAATCAGAAAATTCAGTACCATAGCCTTGATGACAGCTTTGAAAGAAAACAGTTGTTCATTGTTTACTTTGTTACTTAGAACAACTATGTCTTTCTTTCACAGCGTACAAAAAGAAGATATGTGCTAGAAATATGTATGTTTTTCAGTATTTTGTGCACTTATTATTTCTGAACTTACCGTATTTACGGGCATAATTTGCGCCTCCGCATAATTTGCGCACCCCTAATATTTTGCCAGTGCGAAGTCCCTGCTTCCGAGGACTTCCCCGAACAAGGGTCCCTACAATACCACACTCCAACATCGGTTGACGGGTCGTCGGTCGGAACTGTTCGACCGTTTGCCTCCCCCTATCCCCAATCTCTACCACCGCGATAATGGCGAGAATGCGCACTCACGTCACGGCACAGACGACTTTCTGCATCGCAGGCGCGCGAGGGCCTGTCGCACCAACTGTTCCCATCGTTCTCTTCGTCCGCACTGCAACGCACGCTTGGTCATTTCCTGAAGTTAAAGTTTCGCCATCTGGCCGACGCGTTTTGATGGTTTCCTTGCGATGTGCTGCAGTAATTATAAATACGGCGAAATTGAAGCCCGCTGCTGTGAATTTCGTAGAGGAAAACGGAAAGCGTGCCGCCGCAAAGCACTTCAAGGGGGCGTACTTCAACTTGGCGACCGGCGTGATCGGTACGCTGGCAGAAAAGTGCACTCTTCTAATTCAAGTTTCTTGCCATTATATGAGGCCCTTTGAATTATGTGCGGGACGCTTAGTTATTCCGGTAACTCCGCGTCGTGAGGCCTAGTTGCTCCCATCATTGTCGAAAGAGCTTCAAGAAAATAGAATGATTCCCAATCGGACTTCGCGATCATTGATTCCCGCTAGTCCACGCGTGACAAGATCTGTCTGGGTAAAGTACGTGCTATTTTTTTTAAATTAACAAGTACACTTCGTTTGTGCTCCAATTTATATCTTCTTTGTTTATAAATGTACATACTCTGCGCGTTAGGACTATGGCACAATATTTCGTATGCGCTGACGAAATTCTCGCGTAATTTGCGCACCCCCTTCTCGAGGCCTCAAAATCGGGAAACAAAGTGTTCAAAATATGCGAGTATTTACGGTGTTATTTTCATAACTTTACGTGTTTCTTTAGTATTCCTATACTTTACCTTTTGTGGAATTCAGCAAGTGTTTGTAACTGTCCCCTCTGCTCTTGTATGTTTTCATTATGTTTTGTGATTGTAGTTATGTATCACATCGGAAGAACAAAAGCTGGCGCCAGTAAAGTCACCAACGTTTCTTATATATATAAATACAAAGTAGAACCGTTGCTGCAGCCAGTACTCTCTTGGTTAGAAAAGTTGTTGCCTCTTCCGATCTATTATTTGGTGTTGTCAAAAGAAAAAAAAAGTAGGCCGACTGGATTGAAGCCTTCGACGCTGTTTCCTTATTGTCATTTGAATGTCTGAGTTGAACACATGAATTTCATAGCTTGGAAGAAAATTCAGTTCAGCAGGTATCTTGTGATTCAGTGTTGGTAGCGGCGTAAGGGACCAGGACGAACAAAGCGAGACGACAAACGTCTCACTGGGGACATGAAACAAAGCCCTTCATGTAAAAGGGGCACGTTTTCCCAAATAACTCTGTTTCATCTTTTGCGGCACCGCGTTTGTTGTCTGAATCTCGTTAGTTTTGTCTCTTAGCTCACTAACATGAACTTCATAACTCCTCACAGGAGAACCTATACAAACATGCAGTAACTAAGAGCTCATCTCGAAGGCCCTGCATGGGGCCAAGAAAGTTTTTTGAAGTGGGACAGCCTTGCTTCAGTTGTGTGTACCGAAGTGCAGCATGCAACACGAATAAGTTGATTGAACTGTTTAAACAACAGGTCACTCGATTCGAGCGGCAGTATATAAGCTGACTGAGGCACTTAGGCTGACTGTCGTATTCCGCGAGAGAATGAACGCATGGAAACTGCAAAAGGGGAAGTGCAACCGACGGCGCAAGCAGCGCTAAGATGCGGAGTCCAATTATCGTCTTCCGGTTCGTGGTGTACAGAGCATGAAGGAAGCATTTCAAACAGCGAGAACCAATCGATTGACCTCGTCGGTAAGGTCGCTGCTTGAATGGGCGCCGTTGGAGCCGTGGTTGGCGCACTCGACGACAATGGAGGCCCAGTCGTCGCTGCGGCAGTCTGAAGCCACGCTGGCCGCTTCCTCGCAGCCGCCATCATTGTTCGGAGACGCCATGGCCTGGTCTGACTGCAAGCTCTTCGGGTCATGCTCGTCCTGCAGAAATCAATCCCAGAGTCACCTCAACACACTAACTAGGCTTCCACTGCCACCCATAAATGATGTCGTAGTTATGGAGTAATGCTAATGATTCTACCCCATCGTCATAACGACAACATTCTCTTCTGGTTGAGAGTGTATTGCATGCGCACGCATTATGCTTTCATGACAATTAAGCGCACCGTTCACACACTGCGCTTATGTAACGATGTAAGGGCCGATTCGGATATGTAAATAAACCTAACGTAAACATGTTCTCGTCCACAGACATCTATATTTTATCAACGTGGTTTAGGCAAAAGTGAAAGCCGGGAAACAAATGAATTTGTTTAGTTCTACCTAGCAACATTCACACCAAACTGATACAATTGCGCACCTACAAATATTTCCGGGTGATGGCGTGCATGAAACTGTGTGCCAGAAAAAAATAAAGAAAAATGAAGGAAGAAGAGAGGGTAGGTGGAGCGCAGTTAAGTTAAATACAAATTCAAATTTAAATCTGAATTTTATTTTCACATTGACCAATGCCCAATACGGCAATGTTCATGCGAAAATAGGGGATCAGAGATAAAGCTGCACTTGTGCAGCTAGTACCCCGTAGTGCAGCAGTGACTGTTCGAAACATATCGGTATCAAAATAATATTGTCCAAATTGTTGTAACGAAAAAAAATAGCGAACAGCAAGACAGATTAACAAAAACAACTGTATATAATGAAAAAAAAACGTGAACGCTACAAACTACTGCTAAATATACAAATTACCTGCTGCTAAAAACTACTAAGGAATCATAAGTTGCTTCATTCATTCATATATAGACATACATTACAAAAAGAGATCCAGCAAGTTTTTGTTAGTACTATTCTTAACACATCAACATTTTTTGTATACTTTATTTAGGGTGAATGCGAGTACATAATCAAGTTTTTCTTCCATATAACGAGTACGCGTGACAGAACGTGGTATGCAGGCTGATACCTGAAATTCCAATTTTTCACTTGGTGCCAAACCTGGCAAATGAATGTAAATTTCCAAAAAACTGTGTGCATGACATTTTCTACTCGGTCATCCGCTCATCTATTTCCCTACTCATTCGATGGTTGTCATTTAACAAGAAAAATGGAATATAAGTACCTCGGCCTTCATTTCACTCACAACATGTCCTGGTCCAAACACATTGATATTACGTATAATAAAGCCCTGAAGAGATTAGGTTACTTACAGCGCGTTCTCCGTGTAGCACCAAAGAAACCAAGCTCTTAACATTTAAAACGTTAGTACGGCCATTACTCGAATACGGTTGTGTCGTGTGGAATCCACACAAAGCGTCCGACATTGCAAAACTAGAATCCATACAAAAAAAGCCGTCCGTTTTATCTGCCGAAGATATGACCGGGATTTTTCGCCTACGTCCAACTTAGCACCTTTGGGTTTAACTCCTTTATCTGCCAGGCGCCATTCAGAATGCTTAAAGCTCCTGTACACCTTGATTAATTCGCCGCGCTTGCCCTCGCTCCACAGGTATCTGCAGTTTGCCACACCACCCTCTGTTCACACCAGGAGTCAACATGCGCTAAATATTACGCCACTTCACCCCAAAACTGATTTGTTTAAGTATAGTTTTTTTCCCTTCACTATTGAGCTCTGGAACTTGCTACCCGGCGATACCCGCGGGCTCCCTTTGGAGCAGTTTCTGAGTGCAATATCACATGCGTGTTAAGTAGGTATTTCCATGTTCTTTTGCTTTCTGTGCTCTTGCTCTGTTCATTCTGTATCTTGTGTAGTACAATGAACCACAAATTTGTGCCATATGCTCATGTTTTTGTTTCTGCTTGTTATCACCTGATCATTTGTATGTCCACTCCTGCAATAGCCCTAATAGGGGCTGCAGTATGTATAAATAAATAAAAATAAAATAAATAAATGACAGAAACATTTATTTGCTCGAAGATTTGCTATTGCGTCACATAGTTCTATTCTTCCTAATATAGCATTTTTATATGTTCTTAGTTGTTTATGTTTGTATATGTTGTGAATCTTCATGATTTTTATGTTTTTGGAATAAAGGGTCTGTGTGTTCTAGATACGAGGAGTCTTCTATTGCACGTAGCGCTTTTTTTTTTGGACCAAGAATATTTGCTGGAAGTTTGATAATGTCATGTTTCCCCATATTAGTGTACAATAATATAGGCGTGAGTTAAAAAGTGCCAAATATAATGTTCTTTTAATGCGAACAAAACACGAATTGTCTCTTGCGGTGGCCCTAAATACGCACACGAGAAGCCGACTGCAGAAATATGAAAGAAAAGCAGCTGACTTTGTTGGTGGAAGTTGCTCACCACAACTGGTGAGTAACTAAGATTTATTCACCCGGCACCAAGGATCTTACTCCCACACCAGCATTATAATTATTTCTCGTTTGCCTCATCAGTAGTAAAGGTCAACGAATTAGCATTTAGGGTAAACTGTAAGGTTGGTTTGGGAATATGGGGCCCGTGTACTCAGATTTGGGTGCACGTTAAAGAACCCCAGGTGGTCAAAATTTCCGGAGCCCTCCACTACGGCGTCTCTCATAATCAAATGGTGGTTTTGGGACGTTAAACCCCACAAATCAATCAATCAATTTGGGAATATGGGCCTATGTTTTAATAGGCACATCAGAGACACAAAAGCGACAAGGAAAACGACATACAAGGATAATGCTGCGTTCTGAGTACGGCCTTTGCTTCTCGGCTGAACTTATTGCCCTTACTTGATAAGTATTGCTCGTGCTGGAATCATGGGTGAATCAGGCATGCAAGAGACATGCTTGTAAATGTACGCATGCGCGCACGCATACGCGCGTGAACGCTCATACACGCATGCACGCGCAGCTAGAAGCCACCCACGCGCTCGCACATGGCTTTCAGCTAAAACCCAGGGACCATTTGCTAAAAGATGTGGGCGTTGCTAACAGGTTTCACGAGAAATAGTAGCACATGTCCTGGCATCTTTTATTTATTGCGCGAATTGCGCTCAATACATAAATTACTCCTTTGATATAACACTCTGCTGTCAGCGCTGGGAAATACTTGATATGACATGCGTGGCCTCAGGTGTAGGTGGCGAGGGCCTTGTAGGTGGAATAAAAACCTGGACATACGCTACGACGATAACGCTTGCATTTGCTTCTGAGCTGATAAGCAAGGAGGAAAAAGTGCGTAACAGCATTAAAATCCCGTGAAGGTGGCTAAATAGGTATAGATTACTGCGAACGACCTCTAAATTTACCGCGTCTGTGGGAGAAAAAATATTAGGATTGAATTTTTGTCGACAGTTTAGCTACTCTTATTGCGTAACTGATTGTATATCAGAAAATGCAGGAAAGAAAGAAAACGAAAGACTGCAGGAAAGAAGGGAAAAGAGGTGCACGTGCAGACCCAGTGTCCCGAAGAAATGCCAGTACTTGAAATATTCAGTGGAAAGAGAGAAAATGAAGAGACTGAATAAATGATGTACCGGAAGCTTCGAGAGAGATAAAGGCAAAGGAGATGTGAAAGGCGGATAGGTTAAACAGAAGATAAATACCCAGTCAGCTGCAGTCGAAAGAAAGGTTAAGGTAAACAAAAAGTAAAAAACAACAAAAAAACATGTGATAAGCTTATGCAAGATTACTTTTCATATTCTGATTATGTTTGTCTTTCAATAGCTTTGGAACAACAAGCTTTCCTTTCCATTGCAAGGTGTATAATGATGCAATTGTACTATAGCTGTATTATGTTATGTACTGTAACTGCAATTTGTATTTACTCCTGCGCAAAATTTTCTGTTATGTAGCGGATTTCTGTTAATACGCGTATTTAAGGGATTGTATTGCTCTGTATGCCCCCTCACCTTATGCTTCTTCCGGGGCCTGAGAGATATTGTGAAATAAATAAATAAATAAATAAATAAATAAATAAATAAATGCCGTCGCAAAAGACTGTCATTGTTAGCTGCAGCTACAACGAGAAAAGTCGTAAGCGATGGTTTTCTCACTTCCGCAACGCTTTCAACAATACCAATGCGGCATGGAAACTTGTTCGTGAATGAAGCAACAGTAAAAAAAAAAAGAACAGTTGTGGAGATCTAAAACCTTCTGATCGAGACGAGTATCCTGGTCGTTCCTTTAGAGGATTTTACGCGTGGGTGCCGTCATCGCGGATGCGGCTCCTTTGTAGGCTAATGCACTCGTGTGACGGCAGTTTTAGTTGACTTAATTCAGAAGCCATCCTTTGGTCTTCTGGTAGAGGCTTCAGTGATGGCTGTGGTGTGAGTTAAGTGGGAAAAGAAGCCGCCATACGAGTGCGTGCAGCTCCGGCTGCCCTCTTGCAGAGCTGAAGCGTTTCTGGAAGCTTCGCTATATGAAGGCCTTGAAGAGACAATCGTTTCCGTGCAGGCGTGCGAGGAATACGAACATTGAGAAGACTGCAGTCGCAAGCGTTGAAACGGTGTTCGTGCCCCACCGAAGGTGAGGCGCCGTGCATGGTCGCCCAGCGGCGTATAAGAAAGCCGTCTCGTGCACGCGTGCACAGCATTTCAGTGAGCCTGTGGAGGAGACAAGCCCTGCAGCAGAGTCTTCAGCGAACCACAGATTGCTGAATGTGGATGGCAACCACTCCCCGAGTACGCCAAAATGTGTTTGTGTACTTGAGGAGGACATGGTCAGGGGAACCCCTCTCACTGCAGTCTCGGCACGTGTTCGATGGTGCAAGGTAATGTTTGCGGTTGCAAGCCATCGTACAGGCGTGCCCCGAGCGAAGGCGCAACGGCGCGATGCGTTGTAATGACGATAGCCTCCGTGTGCAGGGTAAAGAAGGCCCGTTGCACGTAGGAAGCTGGCATTGGAGTCGATGGCGATGAAATGATTCACTGCTCCTGGGCATCATACTCCCAATTTTCCTTTTAAGCCTGTTTCCCCGACAACTATGCCAGAAGGCTTGGATTACACGGGCAGTCATTCAACAGGGCTTGATGATGAGCTAGTTGGTTCATTATTAAAAAAAAAAAGATTGTATGGCGCCAAAAGAATAGAGACGAAGTTAAGAATGAACTTGCCGACACGGGCGCCAACTTCCATAAGTAGTACACGGAAACTACGCCGATTTACATATGATTCCTAACAAGCTAATCTTGCTACAGAAGTAGAAACAGTCAATTGAACGAACATCGTGTTAAGGTTACGTTGCGCGCTGCCCCTTTTGCGTGTCACTCGAATGGGCATGTGTTCATGTGTGCTGGCATTATTTTACTGCTCGCGTCAGTGAAGTTTCTGGCTCATATATCGACTCTGTTTTAGTGGCTCATGATTATTCGTAGTTTCATATTGGTTTCAATATTTGTATTGAAATTACCTTGTTTGACAGAATATACAAATCGGCAGTGGCGTACCAACTCTTTCGTGTGAGACGTCCCGCTACGCCACCGATCGCCAAAGAGAGGGAAGACCCCTCAACCCCCTTTTTATCCGGTTCCCTCTTGGCTACGCGTCTCAATCACTTTCCACATACAGGGATTCGTGCTGGGGCCGGGAAGTAAGAGACGTCACGATCTTTTCTTAATCATGGACGCATTTAATTCAATAGCAAGTGCAAATGGCGTACACAGATACCGCCCGTGAACGACATCTCTGTTACACGAAATTGTAACACATCAGCAAATACTCGCGACACGCGAAACAGGATACATAAGCGAAGTAACGGTGACAATACAAGGGTGCCTCAATACAGAGTAAACACACGACGACACAAATGATAAAGTCATTAATTAATAAAACCGCGCAATGTCTCAATATGCCACATCCCGTCCCGCAAAGCTCGTTTAAGTAAGGGAGGTGAAGTTCGTCTCACAGAATGTCCGTGCAGTCGGGGCCTCGGAGTTTGCTGCTCGATTCAGGGCCGAAGGTTGGTTCTTGGCGTCGAGGTCTGATCTGTCCCCTTCCGTCGCCGTCCACTTCTTTTTCTCCCCTGGGAATGACTCTCCTCGCCTCTCTCCTTCCTCGACACGTGGCCGCTTTTCTCGGGTTCCGACTCTGCCCTACCGGGGCACTATCGACGCGGCATATTTTCTCGTCAGTCGGAGTGTATCATCTTCGACAGCCGCCCCCGCGGCCCACATCAGTAAAAAACCCTCTCCCAAACAAAGCCGAGCAAGTAACAATGTACAAACTCAAGCCTCAGAGAGGGAGAGATGGGCGAGCTGTCCCAAGAGACTTTAATTACGGGCTAACAATGGTCCCGATGCTTCCGGTACTGGATGAGCCGATGTCCAGACCAAGTCTCAACGTTTCCATGCAGCTCGGTGTCTCCCGCGAAATTCTCCGTAGCCGCCGCTTCTTCGTCATTCAACGCCGCGGGTGGCCATCCGCGCAGAACGCAGTAATGAGCCCTGGAGCCACGGAGCCTGACGGAAAGTCAGACCGGACCCGGCACAGGCGCTGCGGCAGGGTCGCATTCCCCAAACCAACAAAAGGTGCTCTGCTGCTCCCCCATGCCACAAATGTGAAGGGTGCGCGCGGATTACCTCCACCCTACACTGTCACACTGTCTGTAGACGACAAGGCGTCGCCCGGTCCTCGTGTTTGAAAGGGGGCCCGCGAGAACAGTAGAAATAATCCTTCCAGGTACTCCACTCCGGAATGCCCAGTCGTTACACCGAAGGTTTTCTTTTCTTTTTTTTTATGCGTGGGTTTAAGAAACGAGCGAAAACATCTTGAAAGGACCGGGGTTCCGTCCGTGTTTGCAGGGACGTCACACGTGCATGGAGGGGAGGGGGGCTGACTTACCTCACTCAACAGGTGGTATATATATATATATATATATATATATATATATATATATATATATATATATATATATATATATATATATATATATATATATATATATATATATATATATATATATATATATATATATATAGCATCGAACGCGTTATTCGAAGGTTGTAGGTTCGATTCCTGCTCACGGCTGGTTATTTTTTCATCCACTTTTCTTTCTTCTCATTTACATTCTATTTGTTCTAATAACTTCCGCTGTACATTCTTTGGCATTACTGTCTCCTGCTCACGGCTGGTTATTCTTTCATCCACTTTTCTTTCTTCTTTCTTCTTATTTACATTCCATTGGTTCTAATAACTTCCCCTGTACATTCCTTGGCATTATTGTCTGTTAGATCTCATTAATATTGTGTTAAAACACAGAAAAACGAGCCCTTAGGTATACACTTCTTTCCCTTATATATATATATATATATATATATATATATATATATATATATATATATATATATATATATATATATATATATATATAGTTAGATAGATAGATAGATAGATATATATATAGATATTCTCACTGCGGCAACGTTACCATACAATCACTATCTTGTAAGATAGCCTTGTAACAATTTCGTTCTCCCGTAAGAACATAATTGAGTAATTACTGTTGTGATGGAAAACTACGCCTTACTTGTTGGTTTCTCCAGCGTGCAGCCAAGAGTGACCACTGTAGAAAGTGGAGGGCTCAGCCCTACCAACTTTTCTCAGTGGGCTGGCTCAGCCCTACCAACTTTTCTCAGTGGGCTGGCTCGCGCCCCTCTTGCCCCTCCCCCCGGCTGCTACGCCTATACAAATCAGTGTGTTTGTTTTTGTTATTATATAGTTGGAGGCAAGTGCGCGTGTTTAACAGTTCAATTGCTCACTCCCACTCGGTCCTTTTTGCGCCATACAAATGTTTACGGGCAATCATCTTAAATAGCATACTGACGACTCAATGAACACACCGCTGCATTTAGGGCCTTAAAGCTGTTCGTCTGTTCAACACTAAACAGATAGTGCAGCGCTTGTTGCTTGATGCGGACGCCATGGGGGAATTTCAGGTTATGTGGTTGAAGTTTTCTTAGCATATTTGATAATGATAATAATAATATTAACAACAACAACAACAACAACAACAACAACAACAACAACAACAACAACAACAACAACAACAACAACAACAACAACAACAACAACAACAACAACAACAATAATAATAATAATAATAATAATAATATAATAATAATAATCAGCCTAACTGCGCCCTCTGCAGGACAAATGCCTCTCTCATGTTCCGCCAGTCAACTCGGTCCTGTGCTTGCTGCTGCCACTTAACCCGCAGACTTTCTAATTTCCTCTGCCCACCTAACTTTCTGTCTCCCCTTCACCCACTTGCCTTCACTTGCAATTCTGTCAGTTAACCTTAATGACCAACGGTTTTCCTGACTTCGCGCTACATGCCCGGCTCATATCCATTTTTTCTTCTTGATTTCAACTATGATATCTCTAACCCCGGTTTGTTACCTGACCCAATCTGCTCTGTTTTCGTCTCCTAAGGTTACACCTATCATTTTCCTTTACATAACTCGCTGCGTCGTCCTCAGTTTAAGCTGAACCCCCGTTGTAAGTCTCCAGGTTTCTGTTCCGTAGGTAAGTACCGGCAAGACACAGCTGTTATATACCTTCCTGTTGAGAATTAGTGGTAGATTACCGTTCATGATTTGAGAATGCTTGCCGAATTTGATCCATCCCATCTTCATTCTTCTAGTTATTTCACTGTCACGGTGCGGCTCCGCGGTTATTATCTGTCGTAAGTAGACGCACTGTTCTACAACTTCAAGTGCACTGCTACTTACCTCGAAGCGCTGTTCTCTTCTGAGGTTGTTGTGCAACACTTTCGTTTTCTGCAGATTCATTTTAAGACCTACTTTTCTGCTCTACTTGTCTAACTCCGTAATCATGAGTTGCAACCCGTCCCCCAAGTTACTCAGCAATGCAATGTCATAGGCGAAACGCAGGTTACTAAGGTACACTCGATTAACTCTTATGCCTAACTGTTCCCATTCTAGGCATCTGAAAACCTCCTGTAAGCACGCGGTAAATAGCAATGGTGAGATTGTATTCCCTTGTTTTACACCCTTCTTTATTGGTATTCTGTCGCTTTCTTTATGGAACACTATGGTGGCAGTTGATCCTCTGTATAGTTTTTTCAGGATGTTGATATATGCTTTGTCGACACCTTAATACCGAAGTATCTACATGACTGCTGATGTCTCTACTGAATAAAATGTCTTCTCAAAATCTATGAAGGCTATGTATAGCCGTTGGGCGTATTCTGAGCCTTTCTCTATCACCTTATTGACAGTATGGATGTGGTCGATTGTTCAGTATATAGCCTGTTCGAAATACTGCTTGTTCTTTTGGTTGATCGAATTCTATTGTAGTCTTGGTTATGTTAGCAATTACATTTGTAAATAGCTTTTATACGACGGAGAGCAAGCTGATTAGCTAGTAATTCTTCAAGTCCTTGTCGTCCCCTGTCTTGTGAATCAGGATGGTGTTAGCATTCTTCCAAGATTCTGGTACCCTCCCCGTCAAAAGACACTTATAGATGGCTATATTTGTCTAGCGCAATAATCTTCATCTTTCAGAGTATCACCAACTCGCCCAATTAACCACATTTACCTTCAAGGCTTACCTGATTTCTTCTGTCCTTAATGGTAGGATGACATCTGGGTTACTGCTAATTCTTACAATATGGTCGTTGTTGTGCCGGCTACTGTACAGACCTCTATAAACCTCCTCAATTACTTCAACTATCCTATCCATATTAGTAGCTACTTCACCTTCCATGTCCCTTGCCCCGCCGCGGTGGTCTAGTTACTAAGATACTCGGCTGCTAACCCGCAAGTCGCGGGATCGAATTCCGGTTGCGGCGGCTGCATTTCCGATGGAGGTGGAAATGCCGTAGGCCCGTGTGCTCAGATTTGGGTGCACGTTGACGAACCCCAGGTGGTCGAAATTTCCGGAGTCCTTTACTAGGGCGTCTCTCATGATCAAATGGTGGTTTTGGAACGTTAAACCCCACATATCAATCACTTTCCATGTCCATTAGTGCATACACCTGGCATATATCACAAGTTTCCTCTTCACCGCTTTGACGCTTCCCCCGTTCTTTAGAGCATGCTCAATTATCCCGATGCTGTATTTGCTTACATCGGATACCTCACGCTAATAAATCATCTTGGACCGCTCTGTTAGTTCTATTTCGCCTGTTTTGTTTGATGCTTTCACGCTTTGACGTTTATTAATGAGGTTCTTCGTCTCCTGAAACAGCTTGCTAGTGTCCTGTCTAACTACCGTACCTCCAACTCCCATTGCATATTCCGTAATAATACTCGTCAGATTATCATTCATTGCGGCAACGCTAAGGCCGGTTTTCGCGATAAGAGTCACGTATCTGTTCTGAAGCGAGACTAAAGTTCTGTAATTTCCCTCTGAGTACTAGCTCACTGATTTGCTTCTTGCCTATATTTTCGGTCGTTCCTTCTTCAAATCTAGGTAAATTCGAGACCTTACCTTTCTATGGTCACTACATCGTACTTAGCCAAGCACTTCCACATCTTGCACGATGCCTGTGTGTGCACTCGGTATAAAGCCTATTTCATTCTTACTTTCATCATTAGGGCACCTTCATATCCACTTACAATTCACTCTTTTTTGGTAGAAGGTATTCAAAATGCTCAAATTATTGCGATCTGCGAATTCTGCTAATAAATCTCCTCTGGTATTTCTAGCACCGACGCCATAATCCCTTACAGCCTGGTCTACAGCTTGCTTCTCGCATACCTTGGCACTAAAGTCGCCCATCAGTATGGTTTACTGTGTTTTTACCCTGCTCACCGCCGATTGAACGTCTCATAGAAATTTTCAACTAATACATAATTATGAATGGATGTAGGCGCCTAAACCTGTACCATTTTCATTTTGTATCTCTTATTGAGTTTAATTACAATACTTACCACCTTTTCATTGAACCTATGGTATTCCTCTATGTTACCAGCTATATTTCATAAGGATCCCCACCCCCAGTCCTCTTCTGACCGCCAAGCCACGATAGCAAAAGACGTGCCCATTCTGTTGCATTGCATAGGCCTCATTTGTCCTCTTAACCTCACTGAGCCCTATGATATCCCATTTAACTACATCTAGCTCCTCGAATAGCACAGCTAGATTTGCCCCACTAGACAAGGTTCTAGAGTTGCTAAGTTCAGGTTCCATTGGCGGCCTGTCTGGGCCCAGAGATTCTTAGCATCCTGTGCTTCGTCGCAGATCTGACCGCCGCCGTGTTTTGCAGCTGCTGGTGACGGAGGGCCGAAGGTTAATGGGCGTAGCCACGTGGGAGGTAGTGGTCAGATACTGCACCAGGGTGGCCAATATTTCTCTGGCGAGAGAGTGCGTTACCGGTGGTGGTCAGCAGTGAGGTCACACCCTAGGCCTCTTAATGCAATTCCATCATCGCGCGCATATTTTTTTAATCCGGTGGGGCATTGCGCGGCACCGGGTTTCGAGCCATGAACCTCTTGCACGTGAGGCTTATACTCGAACCACTGTGCTATCGCTGTGACCATCCTTAGCCCCAGCTTTTGTTTATTGAGGGATTCTCACTCAAGAAGGAAATGACGTCGTAAGGGAACCATTTCGAGATTTACACAAAACGGGGGCAGCAAATAAGACGTGCGCCGGGTGTAATTACGTTCATTTCATTGCTTCCTTTGATAATCCTCCTCTATTCCTGGTGTCGTGGTCGTCCATTGTGTGTATTTGTCAGTCGAATGCTGACAACATGGCTGTACTCCCTCTTAGGCTGTAGCGCTGGTATAACAGCAGACGCCAAGCGTGATCAAAATTACTTGTTTTTAGATGAGAAGCAGCTGATGGTGAAGTTCAATATGATTTGCATAACCACCCTTACTGCGCACGCGCAACAGCTGGCTCAAGCACAGCCAGAATGCACTCACGCGCAAGCGCGTTCAGGCCTGTGTAAGGGGCTGAGTACAGCGTTGTGGCGTCTCCCCCTTACACTCTTTCAGCCATCACGTGATGGCGTCGGAGAACAAGATTATGAAGACGCGTGATCAACCCACGTGCGCCCGCATGACGTGGTTGTGAACCTCTGCGGTGTGCTCCAACAAACGTTCGGGAGGAGTAACAGCAACGGAAAATATAGTGAAATCAGGGTGTGCTCCACATGCAAGGATGCGTTAACATTGGGCAAGGCGATGAACTGAATCTTAAGTCGATCCATGCAATGCTTTGCATGCTATACTCACGGTTCCCTTTAGCGGGAGATGGTGTAATTTTTTTTCGAATACAGCTGAAGAATTTCGCCTTCATGAAGAATTACCAACGTAAATAAGGTGCACAGTGTCATCATCGTCATGAGGTTTGGGTGAACCAGATGAAGACGTTTGAAATGATTATGTTGACAGGGTATACCTCACAGGGGCAACAACTGTGTGTCAGTTTAAGAGGAGCGGGGAATCACGATTTCTCAAGTGACTATTCTGGTACATCGGCCTTGTTCTAGATTTACATAGAGAGATTTGGAAGTATCTCTCTCACAAGCAGCCTAACTTAACCTCAAAGCACTGTCACTGAGAATGAGCTCGCACTTTGATTTTAAAAAGAAAGTGTTTTTGGCGGGGTATACCACGGCTCCACTGACGTGCTTCCGTCATGAATATGACGGTTTAAAATAAATCCTAATAGATTCACAATCCGCAGTGACGTTTCACAATCCGCAGCGCGCGGCGCTAACCACTAGGCCACGGAGCATTGACAACGGTGACAACGGCAAGCCATTTATATACACCATGTATCGTTGGCAGTCTTCGGAGCTGAGCAACTTCAGCGCGTTTTCGTCGTCAGTGTGAGATGGCGCGAGAAGCGTGCGTAGAGTGCACTCGCTTGAACGGTCACCATCCCGCGCTACCCCGCGTGTTCCTGCACACGCGCGCCTCCACATAGCGTGGTCAAAGTGCGTATAAATGCTGTCTGGCGTGCTCGACCACCAGTGCGTGCGCTTATCTCAAAATTAGGGCGCTTTGTACACTTGTACTTCCATTGTAAGTTTGCCTTGAAGTTAAAGTGGTTAAAGAAGGGTCGAAGTCCAGTGCGCTCGCTGCCGCGGCCGCGTTTCCTAAAGGAGCACGTTGCTCACACTGAAAAAGTAAGAATTACGAAAGTTGTTTGCGCTCATCTTGTGTATACTTCGGCATTCATTTCAGGCGTCTTTTTTTTCTGCTTGAGCAGCGTGCTTCAAGTGTAGAGCTGTGACAGTTGGTTGTCCGCGCTCGTCCTGTGTACGTTCATTTCGTGCGTGCTTTCTTCTTGAGGTGCGCGCGGCAAGTTCCTAGCTGCTTGTCGTTGTTCGCATCACATTGCAATTCGTTTCTGTACCATTAATTCCTTCGCCATTGTGTCGTAACAATGCACAATAAATGCTCAACTACCTCTGTGAAGACAAGTTTCACTTTCGTGTTATACCAATTCCTAAATAGAGGGATCAACCACGTTTCTTTTCATTTTGAACTGCTCGTTTGAGTGTGACATTCGTCTTCCACTATCATTTTTATTTTTATATAATGAGTGTTTTTTTTTCTGGCGAGTGAATCAAAATAGTGTTTGTTTAGTTTCTAAACGAGCCTGGTATTCAATAACGATTGATGAAGTACTTTTTTTCACAACTGACGCAAGCGCCAAATTTACAGCACGGAGGAAAATAAGCATATTGGAAAACATCCCAACGAATTGTTTTCATAAAGGTGCTCACTGTTCGC
Source organism: Rhipicephalus microplus (assembly GCF_043290135.1). Taxonomy (NCBI): domain Eukaryota; kingdom Metazoa; phylum Arthropoda; class Arachnida; order Ixodida; family Ixodidae; genus Rhipicephalus; species Rhipicephalus microplus. The sequence goes on along the minus strand of NC_134710.1, from coordinate 105,101,213 downwards.
AAACTTCTTTCGTTTTTGGAAGGGGGGAGGGGAGATCAAAGAATAGAAATGATAATTTTAGGGTCCTTGCGTGCAAAGATGTCATTGTTATTGATGGCTTAGAACAAATGGCTGTTCTGGCAGCGCACATGTGATGCATGACCACACGTGGATATGGATTGACGACTCGAAAACAACACCTAAAATGACTGAAATTTCATCCGCATAACATACTTGATGTAGTGCTATCAGCGTCACATAAAACCCAAACAGCAGCAAACACTAGGTGTTGTGTAGTGTTGTGTAGTGAGAGTCCTTCAGTAACCATTATCGGCAGTCGCGTACATCCGGTGTGGCAGCACTGCGTATATGCGTGCCTGTCCATGGTGATCACTGGGAGGCGCCCAATATACCATTGTGAATGCTTGAAACTCTTCAAGTTTTATTTGACACTGGTAGTAGAACGACAGACAGCAGTAAAGAGAGCGCAGAAACAAGTGAAGCTCATAGAGCATACTTGCTAATGGGTCTGCATTATGGTTGGGGCGGCGGATAGAGATGCACTCGGGGCGATGCTGTAGTCATTACCTTAGTAACATTGTTTTCGACTGAGGCGATTCGTAAGTGTAGTGCAAGACAGATTGTTCGCCTGAAGGATGTATGAAGGCATGAATGCCACTTGAGGCGAGACAGGAGAGTTTCACAAGTACGTCGGCATGAGGCATTGATTTGAGCTGCCCCATTAGAGCTTTTAATAAGCATTTAATAGAGCCGCCTGCAACTGCCTAGTGTACTTGATAAGAAAGCTTATGCAGCTATTTCGATCTCTTTCGCATTACTCTGCTAATTATCTCCTGAACCCATTTTCATTCACAAACTAACCATCCGGAACTACCTCGGCTTAAAATCCCCTAATTTCTTTGAATACATTCTATCTACGTGTTTCAAAGATTGCGTTACTTCTTTGGATACCATGCAAATTAAAATCACAATGACTAGATTCATATTCTTGTTTTTCGTTCACTGACGACTAACGACTCTTGCACTTTTCATAGCGAGAAACTAATGGACCGTGAAATAACGCATCAGCGCAGTAACCTGCTATGACGGCTTTGAAAAAGCTCCCAAAAATGTCGTTTAGCGAAAAATCTGTCTGCGCTAACATTGGTGGTTTATTGTACGGGCTAATTGCTAAGAAATAGTTTCGTGAACTGAAACGAACAGCTTTAGTAGGCTTCGTTCCCCCAGAGAACGTGCACATTGCCGGCTTAGCTCAAGGGTAAGAACACCACGCAGTAATGCAAAAACCCAATGTTTTTTCTTTATGATTGCTTAATTTTAATTAAGTAAAAAGTCACAGCTTTGCCGCCAAGGCGAAGCAATAAACGCGGTAGCAACGAATTAGAAGGTCACGCGAAGAATGGCAAGCAGATCGAAACGTGCCCCGCATTTCTCACGCACAAATGATGTACGAAATATACTCACAGGTACAAAAGAACGCAAATAAGCATTTCAGTTCTTACTTCGCTGTGTCTGAAAAGCGCGCCCTTTTCGCAAATGGAGACTGTGCAGCGAGTGCAGTGACCTTTGTGCGCCCGGCAACTACAACAGAATCGTTCCAGTGAAAGCCAAACGCGTATGATTCTCCCCATCACGAGGTAAGTGCACGCACGCGTGAGCATTCCCACCCCCCCCCCCCTTCTCCGCGAGGCAAAATACGCGTGGGAGATGAGAGCTCGCGCCGTCGGGTCGTGACGATCTGGCGACACGTGCTCATTGCGGTATCTCGCGAGCAATGATGAAAACATGATAATTCTCCCGAGATGCCCATCGCCAGCGGTAAGTTGTAGATATAAATAGCTTGCCGTTTCAACGTTGCAGGAGATGCTTCGTCGTGGCTCAGTGGCTAACGCCTCGCATTCACGAGCAAGAGCCGCGGCCTTTTCTGAATTATTTCTTTTTTTGCGTTTTAATATATATATATATATATATATATATATATATATATATATATATATGCAGGGAATAAATTCTTGGACGCCGGTAAATAGTATGAATAAAAAGAAGACACACGTCGAAAAACGGAAAGGTTTCTTTACGTTTCGGCCGTGGGACCCGCCGAAACGTAAAGAAACCTTTCGGTTTTTCGACGTGTCTCTTCTTTTTAGTCATATATATATATATATATATATATATATATATATATATATATATATGTGTATATATATGTGTGTGTGTGTGTGTGTGTGTGTGTGGTGACTGACGCCAATGGCAAGATCCAGCTGAGAGTGAACATATAATTGATATCGCTATAAAAGTAAGTTCTCTTACTCTTTGCTTGGGTATATTCAGCGAAACACGTTGTGGGGCTGATTGGTAACACATATAGTTTTTGTTTATGAAAGTAAATATGTGTGAATTTTTCTAACAATGATACATAAAGACACGACAGGATGGGTGCTGTACACCGAATATGTCAAAACCTACACGCAATTACACTGCCAGTTTTTTTGTCAAGTACAACATCTTTGTAGTGCGAAATAAAGTTTGCTTGAGTACAACGCCCATCCTATTATGTCTTTGAGAGTCGTCGTTTGAAAAAAAAAAAAACAGCACTTTAGTTTACTGTAGGTAAAAAAGGGAATTTTTAATATATTTACTGAATTGGTGGCTGCCTCCAGTGGATGGTGGTAGATGGACATCCCATGAGTGGCCTCAAGGTGGCAGGCCAGCTCCCACCAACTTCCGCAGCGCGCCAGGCACTGAGCGCAGACGGGCAACGGAATGCCTGAAAAAAAAAGTATATATATATATATATATATATATATATATATATATATATATATATATATATATATATATATATATATATATATATATATATATATATATTTATATATATATATATATATATATATATATATATATATATATGAACAGGTGGACCATTAAGCAAAACTAGCGGTGCCTTTAGCGCTTGCACTGAGCGAGTTCTGCCCCCACGTAGCGCGACCTCATTTTCTACGTCTCTAAAAGCACTTTCCGAAAAACGTACGCGAGAAGTTAGGGGTACATTTAAAAGGATTTTTCGCTGCACCGTCTGCATAATCTGAAGCTCGTCTTACTTTTGTGCTGTCATAAGCTCTTCAACAAACCTCACCATCGACTCACGAGCTCGAAGTGGGCTGTGCCACATTTTGTTCGAAACTTTTCTACGTGAGCTGCGGCATCTAATAAGGGGCGCTGAAACGTGCTTCGAATAGGCGATGCTTATTACGCAGTGGCTCTAAGGAACCTTTTAGGTTCCGCAGGATCTCACGTTTACGCCGTAGGCTCCGACGTTTGCACTTGCTGCCATGACGATAGTTACATTGCTGCTATGCAGAGTGGCTGTGCTTCTAGGTTCCCACAATCATAACCACCCAAACAGAACGACGTGAGTGCATCAAGGCATAATTAGTTGCTGGCTCATATGAGCTATTTCGTAAAAATAACTGCAAATAACACAGTCTCATACAATAGTTCTTTTATTAGTGACTCGCAGGTCGCCCACACGTCACTAGAGAGCACAGAGCCAAACTTTTGAACGTAAACACTCAAGGCGACATCTCAAGAAATATACATGAAACGTGAACACAGAATCACGTTACAGCGTGTCAGTGGATACGGGGTCATTGCAATGTTCCTCAGAATTCGGCAGTGGAGGACACTAGGGCAAATATGAGAGCAGAAAAATAATTTACGTAAACTCCTCCAGTTTCAGAAAGCATATGCAGTCGGATTCACACTAGCGTCAAGTTCGATAATGTATCAAGTGTTACAAAGCAGCTTTTATACTATATATGAATTCTAACACTAAACTGTACGTACCACCGATATTAGGCGGAAATAAAGACTTTGTAACTTTACTTCACTATATGCGGCTTATCACAGCATATACGAGTCACTTTTTCAAAAGAATTCAACGTGTTGGCAGTCCTCTACGGCCTCGTGCTTACACCGATGAAAATAAAATACATTTGATTACAAAACAAATCTTTGTATATAGTTAACAAATAGGATACAGAAAATGGCACATATGGCCTTGAATATATTTATAGAAACTTCAAAAATATTAAACACTAAACAAGCGTGGCTGCGCTAGCAATTATACTTTCGTCAACAGCATCATAGATTGTATATGTGCGTATCACTCCCATAATTGTAGAATTTGTTTCGTAAATACGGGCAGATACGTCAGCGGCTTCACCACGAGAACTAGCCTCCCCTTATGAGCGCCTTTAATCTCAGCGTTTTAATTTACACTAGGGCAGAATTAAGTGCATGTATGTGCTACTTTATATTTTTATGTGGCTCTTCAATGATCTCAGTCTTTTATGCGCTTTCAGTTTGTGTTTTTTATGCGAAGAGGAGTAGCCGACGCCTCAATAGAGGACTTGACCTCTTCTATAGAAGAAACCGTTTTAACAGTTGGCGAAGGCACTAATTCTATTGACTGCGATCCTCCACAAAACAGAAAGCGAGTATTCTACCTAGTAAAGACAACAGAAGGTGCGGTTTCACTTGAGCAGCAAAGAGCTTCGTTTTCTAGATATACATGACCATGTGTAGGCTGATGGTTCGACTTCGAGTTACTTGCTGTATACAGTCACTCATGCTCCGACATAGCTATGCGGGCACACTTGTTTAGAAAACAAGTCAGTTGTTAGTACAACAGCCTCCCTGTTCATTTATCTACTTCCTGCGTCAACTTCTTTCTGGCTTACTCATAGCTGCTGGAATTTCGTACCAAGCATTAGTGGCCCCCAACAAGTCACCCTTCTGAACTAGCTCAAACTTCTCGCGCACAGCAGAAATTGATATTATGCAAAGCATTTATGCTGATACTTTGGTATCTACCTTCATCTGGAGTTCAAAAAATGTTGCCCGATTGACAAACGCGTTTACCTAAGAGAGTGTTGCTTGTGTTTTTAAAATTTAATTTCCCATTTTCTTGAAGAGGGCCAGAGCAAGTTGAAACAGGAACCTACTTACCTACTGTCTCACCACAGAGTACCTGGCCTAAGGCAGAATTGCTTCATACGAAGAAAAAACAAATGTACCCAAGAAAGCATTGTTCAGTGGTTCAGGAGTTTAAGTCGCCTGTTGCGACACAAATCGAAGTTGTCTGTATCTTTAATTTGTTTTCAGAATTGCTGCTGCACTTCGAGTCAAGGATTTGTTCTATCTGCTCGATGACCCGCGCTCCTTCCAGTGTGTTTCAGGCCTCTAGCGTCCCTTGTACTCTCCTCACCCTCCTCTTCCTCCTGCTCCTCTCAATATTTTTCACATTTTCTGAAACCCTGTTCTGGTCTTACACGCACCGCCCGCTTGCACCTTTCTGTTGGATAACTAATCATTTGACTTCCATCGTCAACCTCAAATGCCCTGACAGCTACTCGTAATGATTATTTGGTACATAATTTTCATTTCAATGACGCAACTCGAACATTGCGCACTTGTTCCAGCGGCATCGTGTGGTTGCGACTCGTTACGTCTCTCAGGGAAAACGTCGGAACAGCATGAGGTTAGCGAATGCAACTACTCTTGGGAGCTGACCGTGCTACTCGCCCGCACTCGCTATCATTGCGGCGATGCTAGTGTGTTTCCCGACCACTTATTTTCCCCCATAGGAAATTGAATTGCACGCACGCGCTCTTGTTGCGCCGGTGTGATCGAGTAAGACAGGAAATGACGTGAAAGGCTTGCTCAGAGTAGTTGATACATGGATAGCCGCAACCGTGTGTTGTTCTGTTATCACACTCTTATCCTCTGCATGCTTACTAATATGTTGCTATGGTGTTAAAGCGCCCAATGCTATTCACACTGCATCGTCACCGTGGACGTTTCTAACAGTATATATAGTCTCAGTTTTGTTGTGATACAAAGAGTCGAGTCGTGCGGCGATGGCTGGTGTAAAAATGTAGCTCCAATTTCAGCGTCATTAAGTTGTGTCGAGTTACCTTTCATATCGCTTTTTTAAAAACTTCATTCCTAATTACATTTTGTGTGCTTTGCCTTGTTAAATTTCCACCCCACCACGGTGGTCTAGTGGGTAAGGTGCTCGGCTGCTGATCTGCAGGCCGCGGAATTGAATCCCGGCTGCGGCGGCAGCATTTTCGATAGAGGCGAAGATGCTGTAGGCGCGTGTGCTCAGATTTGGATACCCGTTAAAGAACCCCAGGTGGTCGAAATTTCCAGAGCCCTCCACTACGGTGTCTCTCAAAATCGTATGGTGGTTTTGGGTCGTTAAACCTCACATATGAATCATTGTTGAATATCTGTTAGCATGTTCTTTCTCCGTTATAATTAACTGCGCAATACTGCCATGTGTAGAACGAAGCTCTCATTTGCAACTCACCACGTAGATGCACAAGATTTTATGCGGTATTTTTCGAACACGGCTTAAAATAATTCGGAGTTTAAAAACACGAAAATTTTAGCCTTCACGAGATCCTACGTTATTAAGCGTCTTTTGCTGAGGCGTCAAATCTGAAGTCCATTTTCGGAATTCGCTTCAATTATGACCACACGTGGTCTGCTAACGGAACCGTTAATATATATGCGCAGACATATTTGCATTATAAAGACCCTGTCTGTCGGTTAAGCACGTGTACACATATGTAATTTATTCTTGCGACGCTTGTCTCATTTATGACTTTGCGGTTTCTTAATTGGAGCCATGGTATATGTGAGTTGCTCGAGAAAATGAACTCGCGGGCTTAAAACTTCGACTCAGTGGAGCGAGGAATTGATCCGCTCGTAGCTATTCACACTCACAAACACACAAAAAAAATAAAGCGAAGACCTCAATATTTAGGATTATCTTTTTCACCAAGAAGGAAACTAATTACCTATAGTAAGAAAACTCCGAAGGTGAGTTTGAGCTCGTTCTTATAAAAAGAACAATTATTCGCGTTTACACTCCCAGTAGAAAAGAAAAAAAAACGAAACAAACGAGCAAGCAAGCACACGCACACACACACACACACACACACACACACACACACAGACACACACACACACACACACACACACACACATATATATATATATATATATATATATATATAAGGGAAAGAAGTGTATACCTAAGGGCTCGTTTTTCCGTGTTTTGACACAATATTAATGAGATCTAACAGACAGTAATGCCAAGGAATGTACAGGGAAAGTTATTAGAAGCAATGAAATGTAAATAAGAAGAAAGAAAAGTGGATGAAAAAATAACCAGCCGTGAGCAGGAATCAAACCTACGACCTTCGAATAACGCGTTCGATGCTCGTTCGACCACTTTCGCGTTCGCGTTCGACTGCGAACGCGTTCGACCGCTTGGCTTATAGATGGCGCTGACTGTCACTCCTACTTCTAAATTCACATATAAACCCAAAAAAGTGATGGAGGGAAGGCCGCTGTGGTAGCTCAGTGGTTAGAGCATCGAACGCGTTATTCGAAGGTCGTCGATTCCTGCTCACGGCTGGTTATTTTTTCATCCACTTTTCTTTCTTCTTATTTACATTCCATTGGTTCTAATAACTTCCCCTGTACATTCCTTGGCATTACTGTCTGTTAGATCTCATTGAATATATATATTGTCACGCGCACCGAAAGCCGTAGAGACAAGACAAAAACACCGGGCCAGAAAGACATGAGCATGAATGTATCTTCCAACGAAGCGCTAACACACACTTCTTCGTTCTCTTTGCCATTTTCGACTAGCTAGGGCTTGCCGGCTCACAACTCTAGGTGGCATTTTTCCCCCTCCCATTAGAGCATCGACTCGATGCTCATTACACAAGGGGAGAGTAGGGCCCATAAGGAAAAAAAAGGGGGGGAGAAACGATACTTATAGTGCACAGGGCATATGCAGGTACAAAAAAAATGTCTCTAGCTGGTCATAAGAAAAAAAACATTAACACAGTTCACAGTTCGCTGGAGACCCAACGGACAACGTAAAAAAAAAGAAAATGTTTGCTTCCCGGGCACAATAGGGCGAGTATCACCGCGTAAAATAAGGTTTTACGTGAACGACATGCACAATGTCTGTTCGGGGTGAGTGGGGCTGGGTCGTTGCCGAGCCTCCGTCTGGAATAAGTTCATAGTTGACCTCATTCAACCGCCGTAATACTTTGTAGGGTCTGAAGTACTTGCTCAGGAGTTTCCCGCTGAGACATCGCCGCTTAACAGGAGTCGAAGCCCACATTTGGTCGCGAGGTTCACTTCCAAAGTTCCGTTGTTAGACGCTGGCGATGACGAGCCTTTCGTTGCAGATCAATGGATACGTGAGGTTCTGATAGGCTGACCTGTTGTGGCAATAATGTGCTGCGTTTACCCAGTCAGAAATGCGATGGAGTTAATGGCTGTAGCTCGTTAGGCCCACTTCCAAGATAGGTGAGCGGTCTGCTGTTGATCGCAGCTTCAACCTCACACAGCATCGTTGTGAGGCCTTCCACGTTAAGACTACTGCGTCCACGTGACTTCTTGAGCGCGGTTTTTGTCGTACGAATGAGGTGCTCCCACCATCCACCCCACCATGAAGCGCGTTCTGCGATAAACTTCCATTGTATCCTGATCCCCACGGCGTACTCGCGAAGAGCAGTTATCGCAGATGCAAACCATTTAGCACACCCCTGAAACGTAGGGGCGTTGTCAGAGTACACAAGTGAGGGGACACCGCGGCGTGTGACGAAATGACGAAAGGTGAGCAAAGATGTGGCGGTGGTCATGATGTTAGCTCAAGGATAACGGCACGTGTGACGGCACATGAAAACAAAAGTATGTAAGTCCTTCTTGGGCCACTTGCTGACTTCGCGTACAGCGGCCCGCAGTAATCAAGCCTAACGACCGTGAAGGGGCTGGTTGCCGTAATTCTTTCGCGAGGAAGTTGGGCCATGGGTGCTGTCTCGACTGTAGTTTTCGAGCGTTTGCACATTCTACATTGAAAATGGTCTTTCCACGGTTTGACGCCCTTTTAATAACCAGAAACGCTTTCGAAGCTCAGTGAGGGTTGCTTCAGCACCACCGTGGATTGTACGCATATCGCTGGATTGTACAATCCACGGTGGTGCTGAATATAAATTGAATATGGATTGTACGCATGGTCGCTTGATAGTAAGATGGGGTGACGAGTGTCTTGTTTAGCGTGCAGCTCTTGCAGTCACCCACCGACGTGAAGTAGGCCATCCTCATCCATAAACGTGCACAAACGAAGAACAGGGGACGTTGAAGGTAACGGCAGACCTTTCTGCAGTGCTTGGACCTCCATTGGGAACGAGTTTTCCTGCATTATATGCAACCAATAATGCTCAGCTTGAAATAATTCCTCTGCTGTCAGAGGACCAGACGCTGATGCGAAGCAAATCGCGCGGCGGCTGAAACGCTGGATTCATGAAGTTACTCTTAGTATCTATAGTTTTGCTAAAAAGCTTTAGTCTTCCAGACACACGACACCGTGGCGGACATTAATGGCGGATGAAGAAACGGATGCAATTTCTGCGGAAAATCCTCGATCATTCTCTGGTTGTTGTGGTTTGGTGAACAGTATTTTTTGTTAGATTCGTTGACGTCTATACCTTCGTAAGACCTGGTTTTCTCACACAAGCAGGTTGGGCCATGTCACCACTTGGATGATTTGGTAAGATCCGAGAGTGATAGTCCTCGAGTGATGACATCGGCGGAATTTTCCTTGCTGCTACAGTGAAAACACTGGGAAGGTCTGGTATGCTGCTGGATTTCGGTGTCACGGTGTGCTACAAATGGTTCCTACTTGGTCGCTGAACTCTTTATCCAGTTTAGTGCCACAAGCGAGTCCGTCCAAAAGGCAACAGGGCGTGTTGAAAAAAAGGGACCTTTTGAACGTAGAGTATAAGCCGCACCACGATGGTGCATGCCAGGAGCTCCAGGCGTGGAAGCGATACCATTTTCAAAAGAGCAAGTCAGCCCTTGCTGATCAAGAGTCATGTGAAGCACGTTTCGGGTGGCGAGTGCACTCGTACGTAAATGCAAGCACCGTATGCTCTAGGACTAACATCTGCGAAGATTTGCAGCTCAAATAAAAAAGGCTTATTGTTGTCTCGTAAGAATATATATCGCGGAATAGTGACGGACGAATTAGACAGCTCAGAACACCAACTATTCCATTCGGCCTGTTCATCTTCAGGCATACTGGCATCCCATGCAAGATTTTTCTTCCATAGATTCCGGAATACCATTTTAGCCTTTATGGTGAATGGAGTGGGTCGTATACTCTAGCCAAGGTTTTCAGTGCTGTACGTTTCGTAGCCGGCTTTCCGGTGGTAAACATAGCTGCGTGCTCAGTGCTCAGGATAAGGTGATCACCTGAACGTTCTCAAGGAACACCTAAAACCTTTATCATTAGAATGTCTCCATCTTCATTTTCAATGGCGCAGCTGTCACGTAAGAATCTTTCTTTCAACTCGTCGTAATTTGAGGCCCACTTGCGAATTTCCAGGCTTGTCCCGTAGAATATTTGTTTAGTTCCTCATATACCTTCGTTGCCACCTGCGTGCTGGGCAGCCCGATGATAAGATCATCTACGTAGAACGCATGCTGCAATAAGGCTACGGTTTTTGGATAGTTCTGCTTACAAGATAACAGGTGATGACGAATTGTAGCCGCCAAAAGAAATGAGCTTGATACAGCTCCAAACTGTACTCCGGTCATCCTCCAAGTTGTAATCGGTGGCATGGGCTCTTTCTTAGTTGGCCGTGGTTCCAGCCACAAAAACCTCAGAAGGTCGCGATCTTCGAGCCGAATCAAAAGCTGCAGGTATGCCTTCTTTATGCCGGCTGCAAGAACAACAGGGTGGCAGCGAAAGTTCAGTAGTAGCTGGACAATGTTCACACCGAGTTTGATGCCCTTCGATAGGACATCGTTGAGGCAGGGACGACCAGCTTCATGTGATGACGCATCAAAAAACCACTCAAAGCTTCGTTGGGAAGGCATCCCGACAAACTACTGCGTGATGAGGCATATAGTATACATTATTGCCAACTGGTTGCTCTTCTTGCACCTTCTCAGCATGTGCGTCATCGAAATATGCGGTAATAGCCCGGCCGTGTTTCTCTAGTAACGTTAGCTGCTCTCGGAAATGGTTGATTTCACGTTGTAGTCGTTGTTCTGTTAGCCGGCGATTACTGTTTCCGGCTGGTAGTCCTGGCTGTTCCACCATGAGCGGCCCCTGATAACTCCTACCTTGCTTCGTTGTGCACAGCGCTCAAATGCGGAGTGGTGCGCTTTGATCTCCAATGGTTGTGAATAGCTTCCATCGATTCCGATGGCATCAAAACGGCACATCGAAGATATGTCTATGTTTGGTGGAGGATAATTGCGGCTCGATATGAACAGTTCGCTAGACAGGTACTGCATGTCCGACGATAAGAGTCTTTGTACCATCCATCCAAACGTTGTTTCAATCGCTGTTAGCGTCTCATTGATCTCTGGAATCGTCAAGGCTTCTAACTTCACTTGAGCATCGCTAAATAAGCTGCGCACCACACAGAGACACGATCGGCGCAGAGTCGTTTCTGAGCCTTGGAGCATCCAAATGTCATCATTGAAAGTTCTTTCCTTCCAATAACAGAACACTGAATGATTCTGGCCACGTCTGCGCGAATATAGCTGCGCTGGCTACCACTGTCCAACACAACCTGAACGAGGAGGTGTCAATTTCTGGGCCTGGCCCATATGCATCTCGTCTGCAATAGTACAGCCATGCATCCGACGTGCATGCTTTGGGCGGTTGTAATGGTTGGTAGCCTTGGCGAAGGGAGTCTTCCCAATGCAACGGATTCCACAGCAGGTACTGGGTCCTGAACGACGGGTCTGGACTGGTCGCACGGAATGGTCAGGTGGCGACGACGGCAGGAGCCACACGTGAGACTGATGGCTTTTTGCATGCCCTTGCGATGTGGTTGCGAGTACCACAGCGGAAACATCAGTTGTTATTCCGTAGCCTCCCTCGCTTTTTGTCTGCTGACAGATTGGCAGTGCAGGACATATTGCTGTGCTCTTGGCTGCTGCAAAGTGGGCAGACTTGATTGATCTATGCAGTGGAACCAGTGAGAGCTGCAGCCGATGGAATGAATTCTGTGCCGTCTGAGCTTTCTGTCGCCATGCTGCCTTCACCTTCGTAGGAGCGGCGACGTGGTTGCAGGTGACCTTCCTCCCGCACTTCAACTTAGATGCGAAGAAATGTCAACAGGTCCTTCGCTCGGTGCAGTCTGTCTTCGGAAGTCTCCGTCCCACTATTGGCGCGGTCACCCTCTTTCATCCCTTGACGGCACATGATAGCCAGATTGTCTGGCAAGCAGCGCATCATGACTCGATTCAGTACCACGATGTATTGATCCGGGGACACACCGATGCCTTCTAAAGCGCTCACTGGGAACAGCACATTGTCGTGAAGTGTGAGAAGTTTTACAAGTTCTGATAAGCTCCAAAAGATGATCCACGTGCTCATTGCTGAGGAGATCTCACCATCTGAACCGATCTGTGAGCGTTATAATCGCGAGGTCGTAATTCTGCTCGGCTAACCGGATTCCTTCGATTGACCGTTTGGCGCTGCCAGTTAAGTACGTAAGCAAATACTTGAATTTTTCGATGCATGGTAGGTCCAGGTTCTGGTGAATAGTGGCATCGTAATGATCACAAAAGACCTGCCAGTCGCGCAAGTTGCCACTGAAGGTAGGTATCTGTAGCCTGGGCAGTACAACCAATCTGTGACGTTGCTCTCTCACATGGTCCGGAGCACCTACGGACCTCGGGAGGTCTGCGTTGCACGATCTTGATCCGGAACCTTCAGTATGCGTCGTGGTAGCTTGCTGACGACCTTACAACCAGTACTTCGCGCGCGCGATGGCGCAGCTGATCTTGTCGCTATAGTCTTGCGCCGTTTCGATTTCGCGGTCAACATCATCTTCACCTGTTAGCGAAAGAATGGCGTCGTCCAGTCTCGACAATGCAAGCTCCTTGTCCTTGAGATAGTCAAGGTGCACGTGAACTTCCGAGAGGTCAGAATTCGTTTGCTGTAGAAGATCCGTAAGCTGGGTTAGGGCTCGCATGACGCCAGCCCTGAGTGCACCACGCTTCCTCCGCAGCTGGTCCGAGTTCGCCATGGCCGTGACGTGAAGGCGTCTCTTGGGGGGCCATCCCGGGTTTCGGCACCAAATATTACGAAACGACTGGTTCCCAAAGCGTAAGAGAAAACGTGACCTTATTCTGCTGTCATGGCGAACTATCTGTCCTGCCGTCCCTCGTGAGCTTTTTGTCCTCGGCTTTCTCTTCTTCCCTCCCGGTGTCTCACGTTCTAGTTACTCCGTTCCGGTTCATTTTTCAATACTCACAATGACGGCTGTGAAGTAATGGGAAACCAGACTGGGAAGTGAGCAAGAGTAATAAACCATGAAACATATTTACGCCCGCAGTCGTTAAATGTTTCAAACATGCAAGCGTTCCACAGCACTGGTCGGATTAAGGAGAAAAGCAAAGAGGCGAACATAAACATGGTTAAAACTTCCCGAAAATGAGGTTTCTAGATTGTTTTTTTTCTACCAAGCATTGTTACGTAACATGCGTATATAAATGAAGCACTGTTTTCATGCTATGTCGTCATTTCGGGAAAGTTTTGTGTGGTACTTCGTTAGCATTTTTGTTTAATGTAGTTGTAGCTAAATGTAGGTTCCAGGCAAATAGTAACAATTGTTTTTGTCGTTACCGTCGTGTTTTGTGTAAAGCCGAATTGTAATTCTTCCGCCCCGCGCGCCTTTGGTGCGGCAAGAAGCCGGCGAAGGTGAACCGAAGATGGTTGCTTGATCTACGCAGCCTTCTCGCGCACACTACGTTGGATATCTCGCATAAGAAAAGAAAAAAAAAAACAAGAAAAAACCACTCGTCTCAAATTGCTCCAGGGCGGCCGCGGCAACACATGGCTGTCGGCGCGCCTGGAGCGCATGAGAGGCCTGCACACCACATCTCGGAGGTAAAATGCGGTGGGTGCAATGGTTAAAAGAGAGACAAGATGGCTGTGTGTTTTATACGTGCGACGGTTTTGTGTGTAATAGCAAATACTAGGTTGGGCAAGTGAAGTCGCGAGTTAATTGAAAGACGTGGCGAAAGGTCAAAAACGAGAAGAACGAAGATGAGACAGAAAGAATGTTGTAAGTTGGTGCTCTTTCTGTCTCATTTTCGTTCTCGTTTTTAACCTTGCGCCATGCTTTCAAGTAACGGTGCCCCAACTGCCCCGACATAGCACACTGACGTCGCGAGAGCGTGTGCACTTTCAGCGCTGGGCGCCTCTCACAGCATGTTACCACATGCGCTGGAGTTTGTGCATAGGGCTTCATATGGACAACTTGCTACAGTGGTCGTGAAAGAATCGAGTAAATCATACAAATACTGGCCTAATATGGTGACGGCGCAACAGATAATAACAATAATGTCTGGGGTTTTCGTCCCAAAACCACGATGTGGTTATGAGAGACGCCGCAATGGAGGGTTCTGGAAGTTTTGACCATCTGGTGTTTTTTAAAGTGCACTGGCTTCGTAGAGTACGCGCGATTTCAGCTTTTAGCCTCCATCGAAATGCAACCGCCACGGCCGGAATCGAACCCATGGCCATCCGTTCAGCAGCCAAGCAGCACTGCTCCATCACTGCGGACAACGATGACGTAGCAGAAGAACTAATTAAAAGGGGCTCAAGACCAAACTATAAGCACTTCATATTAAATAGTGTCAAGTAAACACAAATTAGTTGTAGCATATAATGTAAATTTAATTCATAACGTTTGCCTCTGGCATTTAGTTTCCATTGACGGTTCATGGCGCAATCAAGTCTCACTAACGGTGACGACTATTATGTTGACTGAAAGCGAATCTAACCTGCTGTCTGGTTAAACAGCAGAGATGCCGCCGAGTGCACCACCACTCTCATTAAACAACCACCTTTCAGGATATTTAAGGAAAACTTGTCACCGTACGAAGCTCAGCGCGAGTCGAGTGAACACGATGACGTGCGCAGCGAGACGAAAAAGGTGGCACCGACAGCGTCACCTTTTCCAGATAGGAAAGAGAGAGAGAGAGAGAAGAAGAAGAAGGGACGCGCATGCGCAATGTATGTGTAAACGCCGCTAAAAGGGATGCCTAGAGGAGAGAGGGAGGGAGCGGAGTGAGCGGGCTTGCCGACGCTGCTTGCGTCAACGTTGCGAGGCGAGAGCGGGAGGAGCGTAGAAGGGGGAGGGGTCTGCATGAGCAGGAAGTGCGGTCACGCCACACAACTGATTGAGCTCGACCATAAGACGCTTCGCATCTTATACTTCTGGTCAAAATTAATGCGGAGATCTCCGCTGCAGCATGCCCCATAATACTATGATGGTTTTGGCGTGTTAAACCTCAAAATATTATAATAATCAATATGGAAACCCCTGAATATGTGGAAACGGCGCAACTTATTCCACGTTGGCAGTGTTTACTCCGGATGGTATACTCGATGTTTGGCTCACCAAGTCACTGCTTTTGTGACTTGTAAAAATGGAAGTGATGTTGGAGGTTCGCTTCGGTGAAGTGCACTGGATAGGTCGAAAAATTTCTTTCGAAGCATTCTAGCGTCTATGTAGGTTCTCTACACGCTAGTACAAACAACATCGTTCTTGCATGTACAGTAGAGTCCACTGTTAAAGGAGGCACTCGAATGCTCACCATCAATATTGCTGGCCCTCTAACAGCAAGTGGTCATGAAAAAAATCTCCATGCACCTGACTAGTATATCAAGAGAAGTCAGAAATTTCAACCACCAGTAGTCTTTTGCACTTCTAAGCCTATATAATTGCGTAAGATTGCGAAATCTATATATGCTGTGCACTCAGCTGTTCCCTTTAACAGTGGACGCGTCTGCATATTCAAAAGTGGTTGGTTGAAGTTTTAAATGACGCAGACCATGTCTGATAACGATCTACAGGTTTTACAAGCCTAGTATATACACAAAAATATTTCAATAGAGAACAGGAACTTGACTCTTTACACTTACCGCTGTTTGTTGGTGGCGTAAAACCAAACAGACACGGTAAAAAAAAAGTCAAGTATGATTGTATAGAGAGGGAGAAGAAGGTGACGTGCCATCCGATGACCCCTCTGAGAGGCGACGTTCAGACGGACATTATTTCACTTCAATAAAATCGCCGATGCAAAGGTGGAAACATCTTGAAGTATACCAAGGGACGGTCTGTGCACCTCGTGCAATCGATGAACTTGTTTTCAAGTATACGCATCGTATTCAGTAGCAGATTTTCAAGTTTTGTGTGGCTGACCACTAACACAATCTCAATGTAGTATACCTCCCAGCGTTTTTTCACAGAGGGGAATCGGGAGGTCAGGTGAGCATGCGGCGAAAAGAGAATCTCGGCGATCTATCTATCTGCTCAACGGGCGGCAGGTCGGGTCAATTTCACGACAGAGCGAGCGCTCACCGGGCGGTGAGTCGGCCGGAAAGTGCCCGACCACGTGGCAGCGGCAGGTGAAGCGCAGTCGGCAGCGGTGGCGCTTGTGGTCGAGCAGCTTCTGCAGGCTCGGAAACACCTCCCGGCAGTTGCCGCAGATGAGGATGTCCGGCTCGGCGTACGTGTGCAGCTTCTTCTTGGCGATGCCCTTGTTGCCGCCGCCGGTGGCGCTGGCTGGCCGGAAGGCGAGCGGCTCTGTGCGGGCGCGCTTCACGGGCGAGCCCAGCTGCCGGGGGGTGGCGAACCTGCGAAGAAGCACGTAGCGCCGCGACAGCAAGACATCTGAGTCAGCTCAGCGAAACGTCGTTAACCGTATATTTAGTTGTTTTTTTTTTCGCGGCCACTGAAGAGCGCACTCTCATTAGGTAACCGGTGCGTGGGTGGCGAAAGACTTAGTTGTTGTGCAAAAGCAACAAGATACCGAATCAGCAGTTTCTTCGTTTTGGCGAGCAACCTTTCCATTTCATTCTCCTGCCTCTTTTTTTTTTATGTTCAGAACTTTCGAAGTCGGATTGTTCGCTTACGGTTGATATAGCTTTGCACCGGACGGAGGAGGAGCCTATGAATTGCCCCGAAGGTGCTCTCTTGAGGTCTACATCGCTCAGGCATGGGTAATGTCGCTGCGACCTGTGAAAGCGTGGTCGAGGAGAGCGCTTTTCGAGTAGCTCGAAGTTTTCCTGCTCGCCCACTCAAAAGGGACGACTTCCCTGCACTTCACGTCACAAAGGGATAGATTGCGTATGAAGTCTGTTCCTTTTGGAACTTGAACCTGGCAGAGAGTCGTCAATCACACGGAGACCAAATAATCGATTCGAGAGAAGAGGAAATAGATCCAGGACTAGCTTTCCACGCCTCACTTTGAGAGAACCTCTCAAGTTTTATTTTGCTTTGAATATGTCTCGCGAAGTTGATTCATAGTGTATCACAAAGCCTGAATGATTTCATAAAACTTACGGAGTGCGTCGCTCCCGAACACATTTTTACAGCCATATTTTACTACGCTAAAGCTTGCGACTGGCGTGGTTTATATTGTGTTAAGGCAATGACTGCATGCCAGTTTTGCTTTATTGCAAGGCATAAGAATGCAAGTTCACGCCTTGCGCCAACCACAACGTCCCCATCTTCCGTCACTCCAATCCTACATCGCCAACTTACGGCACTGATGGTGAAAGTAAGTAGGCTTGAAAAAAATTATGTATATGCAAACGTAACTGGATGTTTTCCTGAAAACAAGATAGCGAGCGCGATATCAAAGCACCTATGGGAGGAGCTATTATGTTACTGCAAGGACGCATGCATACATGGCCACTTACAGGGCTGTGTGAGGTAAAAAAAATGATCACATTTTTTTTCATTTTTACAAAAAAATGCAGCAGTGGTTGATATTTGCTTTTCATGCATTTATTGCCCCACCACGGTGGTTTAGTGGCTAAGGTACTCGGCTGCTGACCCGCAGGTCACGGTATTGAATCCCGGCTATGGCGGCTGCATTTTTGATGGAGGCGGAAATGTTGTAGACCCATGTGCTCAGATTTGAGTGCACATTAAAAAACCCCAGGCGGTCAAGATTTCTGCAGCCCTCCACTACAGCGTCTCTCATAATCATAGGGTGGTTTTGGGACGTTAAACGCCACATATCAATCAATCAATATACATACACTAATTGAGTTACGTGTGGAAGGTGTAGCTGAGTTGAGCGGACGGAAAAGAGAGGAACACTTCGCAAAGTGCATCAAATGTTCGTCCTATACCCACTACACTAAACTACATTTTGTACAGAAGGTTCACCTTCAATTTCAAGTTATTTTAAACTTGCTATCTGACTGTAGTGTAATAAAAAAATTCTACCAAAGTAAACGTGCCAGCCATATTTTGTCTGAGCATAAAAAAGGCGAAAAAACAAGAAAATCACGGTCCCTTGACGTATTTTCTAGATAGCAGTGTATTCGCAAAACTTCTCTTACAAAACATCGTTTACTCAATACCGTGCTCTTAGATGCCTTCCACTTATGATGGCCAAGGTGAACATAAAAGCGATACCAAATTCTGTGCGTCACTTATAGTTGGCTGTTTGAAGGGGTTTAACTTCCCAAAGTGATTCAGGATATGAAAGACACCGTAGGGTACATAGGGCGCTGCATAACCCCACCACTTGGAATTTCTTAACGTGCCCTGAAATCGCTGAGTACACTGTTTTCGAGCATTTCGCTTCCACAAATGCGATACCGGCCGGGCTCTACGCCTCGGGTTTCGGGTCAGCAGTCAAGCACCATAACTGGACAATAGCGGTGGCTCGTGCGGTACTTAACATAGAGTCATTCTCTGAATGCAAAACCGGGAGCATGTTTTTGCATCTCCACTCCTTCATCGGAATCGCATTGATTGTAATGTTAGCAGACGCTTGCTTCAGGTTCAGTTACAATAGGCGTTCCGAACGCAGCGTTCACCGCACTGCGCACGGAAACTACCCGATGTCTCGACGACACATATGACATGAACGTGTGAAGGAGAGTTGAGAGGGGATGGCTAACTTTTAATTGCACATTTTCGTTGATACATTTTTTTTCGATTCATTTGAAAACGATGCATAATTGTTGCTGCCCTAACGATCTCAGTTAATAAAAGCAACCGCACAAATTTCTGTAATACACGGGCTGTCAGTCGCAGGACGAAATAAATCGTAGCTGTTTTTTTTTCTGTAACCCAAAATTTGACCAACACCTGTACATACAACGACGGAAACACTAAGAACTGTTAAGCTATATTGCCTTTTTCAAATTGTTTGGAATGTGCTAAACAAATTGTTCACTATACAGTGGGTTTCTTAAACTGCACAAGCCACGATGTTGTTATTTCAGTAAGTGCATCGTCTCTAATGAAAAAGCCACGCACTAGGGCCTCGTAAAAGTGCATATGCGAAAACAAGGAAAGTATACAGAAAGGAAATAGAAGGTAGGAATGAGGGTGAGCAGAGACCAGCACATGGTTATAAAAGGATTCAGAGTCAGGGATCCGTGTGGCGAACGTAATGCAGTTAGCGCTATGCTTCGGCTGTTTTTACTCCCACCTTTTATGTTCACTCGTCAGCTTCACGCGTAGTATTTTGAAACATCCTAGTAGTTTGAACTTTGAAAGCCGTGGAAATTTCGGGAAAGTTAATTGCGCGTAAAATGGGAACAACGTGACGACAAAATTTATATCGCGCATCGGCCGGATCTCGGGCGCTGCAGAAGCAGCGGTGACCCGAAGCAATAACATGAAGGGGGAAGTAAATGACAACAATGCTAAAAGAAGAATATAGATGGAAGCGAGTAAAAAAAAAAGGGGGGGGGGGAAAGCGAGAAAGAAAAGTGCCCTTATTTTGTCTCCGTGCCCTTGGTTAATGTCCCGCACGCACGGGAAGCCCGACGGTCGCGCGAGATGTCTCCAGGAAGAAAGAAAACAATGAAAAGGGAGTCTGAAGAATGAAATAAACGCAAAGTTAAGGTTGTCGCTTCGGCTTTTGGTGTGGCGGTGAGAACACTGGTTTTGCATTTTCGTCGTTTTACTCTCGCGCGGGCGTCCATGAGCCCGTTCAGCGTAGAGAACTGTGAATGCACGGTCAGTTAGTAGTCACCCCCTCCCCGAAAAAAAAAAGACAATAATAAAAATTTAAAAAAGCCGAAAAAGAAAGGTAGAGAGAAAGCGACACAATGAAGAGTATGAGGACGCGGTAGGAGCTAGCGATTAGAAGGGGTAACGAAAGCACATAAACAAGAAAAAAAAAACAAAAAAAAAGACGAGAAAGGGCGTCGCTGCGTTCGCAAACGCCCTCGCGTCGAGCTGGCGCGGAGCAAGCAACCTGGAAAAAAAAAAAAAAGAAGACTCTCGTTTCGAAAGAAGCATGCACCGCAGCCGTAAAAACGGCGGGCTGCGGCGGCCAAGATTGTTAGCGGCCACTGATACGGAGGCCGCGGGAGCGCGTCCGAGCGTGCTGCGGGGCGACGCGCCGGGCCGCGCGCTTAGAACAGTCGAGCCTCCTAAACGCCCCCATATTTCACGCAAGCGCGAAACTCGACCACCGCCGGTCCACGAGAAAGAAAGCCAACAAGTAGTTGCGACGCAAGTGATGCCAACAGTAGCCGGAAAACAAGAGGGTAAATGAGATTCCGCATGGAACGGAGCAACTTTTCCGGATAAGCAAAACAACCACAGTTTTCACTGCTGAGGTTTTTTTTTTTTTTTTCTCTCCGACGTATGTTTGGTGTATGCCTTTTTCGGGCTGGGTATCCGTGTCGTCCCCGAGAAAGGACGCATTGCCGACCTTCCACGCGCGCAATTCAGCGCGCTCATTTCCATGGCCTTACGGCGTATAAGTAGTGCGGTGACTGCGGTAATAAACAGCCTTTGTTCTTGAACTTTGTTGTCGAAAAGTGGGCGTGAAGGTAATTTCGCCGTCTTTTTTTTTTCGGGCTGAGCAACGCAACAGAGTACACTCACGATGCCGGTTTAGGCACCAGGTCCTTCATGAATGGGATGCAGACGTAGTGGCCGCGTGGGAGGCAGGCGTGCACAGCTGACTCGTATCTACAACCACGGCTTCGGCGAACTGCTATGATCTAAATACGGCAATTCCACTTTTATTGTTTCTTTTCTTAGAGCGGCGTATGGTTACTTGCTCATCGTAAATTCAGTATGGCTTTGTCGCAGTAACTCCAACGTACACCAGTGATTGCCTATACACACTTCAATGCGTGGACCCTGCTTAAACGTGTTATTGAATAATCGATACGCAGCAGCGTTGCATACAAGAACTCAAATAATGCCTAGAATTGGAATAAAGATTCGACGTACTGTATTTGTAATGTCCTTACAAAACGCTATTTCTTTAGTGCTTCTATAGATGTCGTTACATTTGCTGCAGAGACACGTTCAAACGACAAGCGATTGCGCTTAAGCGCATGCGACACGCGTTTCCGCTATGTGGTGGCGCCACAATCCATATTTCATTTTCTGTTTGCGGCATAGAGATAATAATTCACTATGACATCTTGAAGATTATTTCTACTTTTGCATAACAACAGAAAATGTCTAGCAATGCAACAGTATCGCTCTGAGAGCGCCAGTGTGCACTATTCAAGAAGTCGTACAAATTAATATTGATATCCGGGGTTGAACGTCCCGAAAGCACCACATGATTATGAGAGATAATAGTGCTAGGCTCCGGGAATTGTGATTAGCTGTGGTTCTTTAGCCTGCACCTGAATCTTAGTGCACCTAAATTTAAATTAAAATGGTCCGATGCTACTTTTTGGATGAACAGTATACCAGGGTATAACGTTAAAAGGCTATATGAATATGGAATCAAGAGATAAATGACAAATTAGTCTACAAAGTGTGCCATACTCAACGAATGAAATGAGACATCATAACCTTAAATATATAACAACTGGCATGCCCAAGACCATGTCACGTCGATAGAATATGGTCACTAAATGTGATGTTAGCTCCGATGCGACTATACAAGCCAATATTTCGCCAGTGTGACGTAAACTTAGTACTGCAGAACACTTCATTCCTATGAGGTTTAACTGCGCTATAGTACAAACATGGACACAGAGAAAGTGAAAGAAAGCACTGCACACGTGCCGTCTTTCACTGTCCTTGTGTGATTGTTTGTATTAGTGCAGATAAACCTTACAGGAGTGAACGTCGACCAACTAGTCCAACTTGGTGCTCTTCTACGGTGGAACAGGCGTAGTGATAGTATTTTTTTTTGTTATCCAAGCTATGCTAAATTGTAATCTTACCGGCTTATATTGTGTAGTACCACGCTAATATGGAGTGACATCAGCTAATGGTGGACGGGTTTGTTCGTAGTCTAAGCCAGTCTTAGGTAAGACGTTGAAGATATCTAAGCTTTAATAATAGCGTGCGAAGTTTCTTGTTTATATTGCTCCTATTATACATTCTCTGTATTACTATATGTTGCAATCACGCCCCCCGCCTCTCCAAAAAAAAAAAAAAAGCGAAGAAATTGCTTTCTCTCCTCTTCGCTTTGATGCTAACAGAGAACACGTACAGTTAGCCGCTCAAAATTATAGAATGTAAGTGGTTTACTATTCTTATTTTCACCGAGACAGGACAAATTCCTATAGTAAATCAGTGAACTCTCTTTGACTCACTGGAGCCGCGGTTTTCTGTTTGAAATGCGGCCAGAATGCAGCCAGCATGACCTGCGCGCTGTAAACATCGCTCAATTCTTGCGCAATCTCTTTTTCTGCCGCCAAGGGCTTCCTTTTGAAAGACGCGCTTTATGGCGCGGTTGGTGCCTCGAATCTGGGAACGTTCTTTGTTAGGCGCTCTCCGCTTGTAGCGCGTCACGCACGCGTAGACAAATTTATCCCGTACACCCTCTGGAGCGCATCTTGGATCAGAATCTGTAAATAGCTTCGTCTGTGTGTGTCTTTGGGCCAGTGTGCGCTGCGTAGTTTAAAACTGCTCCTCTGCCTATACACAAACTCGTATATTAAAGACACCTCTTCAACTTCGGAGTCACGAATTCTTGGCTGTATTTCAAGATCGAACGCCCATGAAGCTTTTATAGAAATACTTAGAGTTATATGCGACTCTAATATGATCTTACTCTGGCGTGTGGGTCGAGGTGGTTGTTGTCATCTTTGAAAACTGGTGATATGCTGCACTTATTTTTTCTTCCATACTTTTACCCCTTTTCGAGAGCCTTACACGCGCACTGTTGCTTTGAGAATCCAATCACTTGTGAAATCGTGCGATAAGCCTGTTTCGCTTTCCATTATGTTTGCAGTAGACATGTTTCCAAAAGCTTTCATATAAAACATGCACGATAAACTCGCTCGACTGTACCTCTATGAAAACACGTATTACTATGCGATATTTCTCACGCAAACTTCCTTTGAAATTTCATAATAATAATAATAATAATAATAATAATAATAATAATAATAATAATAATAATAATAATAATAATAATAATAATAAATAGAGAGGAAGAGAAGAAAAAGAGGCAGAAAGATGACAAATCCTCGCTTGTATCCTAAAAAACAAAAAAAGTCACTTAAAAAAACCAAAACAGAAGAGGAATGACAGAGAACAAGAAGTAATCCTGCTAATAATGACTTCATGGTGTACGCCTCAACGGTGAGAATGCGTTGGTGTTTTTGCATCACAGAAGTTAGCGCACGAAGTGCAAGAACAGTTTCACGGGATAAGAAAAAAACAAAAACAATCGAGAGGCTGTTGCTGTTTGCGGATGGGTTTCGGTGCCACCTTATGGGTTGTTAGCTTTGACGTTTTGAATATGTTTAACAACTAAATGAACCGTGCTGCAGTGAGCGCAAGCGCATAAAAACCACGTGGTTGGCGCATTCGATGTTTGATCACCTCATTAATTCACGTCGGGATGCACAAAAATAAGAAAGCATTCGCTTAGCTGTCCAAGGCGGCGGCACCTATAGTTCCTACGCCAATTCATCTATAGAACACGCAGAAGTCGCATGAATCGGGAAAAGCTTCGCAAAATATTAGTTCTTTGCTCGCAACGATGAGCCAATCACGTTTTCTGAAGACGCCTGGCGCCGAAGCGAGCTGAACGGAGTTGTTCACATGCCTGAAGGCGGTGAATGCGACGGAGCCAAGCGGAGGCGCTCATTCACGTCGCGGCACAAAGCGGGCGCGGCTGTTTATCGATAGCGAGGCCTGAGAGATTCGCATGCAGGAGCGAGCGGGGACCTGCGCGCAAAGCGCGCCCTCCCTTCGTTGACACGTCATCTTATAAGCATAGCGGCACGTGTGACACTAACTGCGCGTAAACGGAAGGAGCGCGCGAGGGATTGCCGCACTACCAAGCTCAGCCTATCCCACAGTGGGCGCCTCTTGGGCGGATTCCCGCCAATTTGCCGAGTGGAGTGAAAGAGCGCCCGGTCGGTCCGCCTTAACGCGCGATGCAGCGAGGCGGCAGCGCAGCACATATGCATGGACCGCGCCGCGTTCGGCTTTCTTCTATGCAAATGAAACACTGCGCGACAACCACACGCGCGCTGCTTGGCCGCGGCACGGACGCCAGAGGCTTTGCTGTCTCGGAAATAGCGAGCGTACGCAGTGCCACACCGCGGTCTTTTGGGAGAGGGAACGTGGTGGGTGGAGGTGAAGCGGCAAGGTTGGAGAGCGCGGCCACGCGATTTGCGGACGCCCGGCAGAGGCGCGCCTCGATTAAATCTACCGCAGGAGAGAACAGTGTTCGCTCATTGTTCACGGCTCTATTTATACTGACGGCAATCGCTTCTGCCGATCTCAGCCGCGGAACGCGGCTAATTTCTGAGACCGCACGTGCTGCCTGCAATCAGCCGCGCAATGAAACGAGCACGGGGCTCGGGTTTCGCCAGGCACCATCGCGACGTGCTCTTCTCAGTCTGTACGGCTCGGATGATCCTTCCACCGGAGCTTATAGCCGCACCTTGGACCTCAGATTGTGCGGCAAGCTTTCGCGCAACAATGAGCTTCGGAGGCAAGCTCGCTCGACGAGATAACGAGCCGCAGTTGCCGACTGTAGAAGACAGACGGTGGCCGCGTTCCTCCGAAGAACAAAGGAAACTTCAAGTCAAACTCATGTGGTCTTTAAAAATTTGCTCGATAACGTTGGTGGATGAGTGCTCAATTAGTGTAGAGAATATCCGAAATTACATATCCTAATTCAAACAGTCGGCGCTATTACTTTCGAAGATAATCCATTTGAAAGTGACGGCGAATATTCGTCTTGTTTGGGATGTTCGACAATTCAGAAAAGTGTAGTCTCAAGTGTTGGTATGTGTGAACGAGAAAGTAGCTAAGGGAGTGTTGAAGGAGATATAACGATATAAGTGATAGTTGCATCGAACACTTTGATGCAGGAGCACTGCGATTGCCGCTGTGCGGACACGCAAGTCGTGGACCGAACGCACAAGAGGTAACTCCTCCACACTACTTACCCGCTGTTCATAAATATTAAGTCGCCTTCGGAGATCCACTATGCCGATTCATTATTTGGCCACGCTTACCATGTTTAGATTAGTTTAATGAACGCTTGTTTCTTCTTCTTCCTCGGCCCCGTCATTCACATCTATATTTCGCCAGCCTAGAGCAAGATAGGACGTTAATATCAGGTTAACCTCCAGGCCTCCCTCTTAATCTCCGTGATTACTACCGGTGTCACACGGGCACTTTTATTCGCGATTAGTGTCGATCCGGATTAATCACGATCCAGATTAGGTGCTGCTACACGGTCACTTTTAATCACGATCAGGCGTCATCGGGATCAAGACTATCGCTATCCGCGCATAGCGATCTGCCTGAGAGATCGCGATTTTGCTGCCGTCTGCACCCCCTAGCTGAGCTTGTTGAAAGCACAATAAACAAGAAAATCGAGCATAGTTAGACAAAAGTGGTTTAAAACAGCTAGATGTTTATAAAAAAGCAAATTATAAACTGTTCAAATTGAAACAATATCTAATGTTTTGCATATTTTAGGATTCGAATCGACCGCATGTAGTTACGGTAGAAGCAGACGGCAAGTAGACGAACGTTGCCTTCAGCGCTTAGTTCAACTCTCGCTCCGTCGGAGCTGTTTGAGCACATAAAAACAAACTGATTACGAGTGTCGCAAGCCTTTCGACTATACGTCGCAACGTACGCGCACTTCGTGGTCGAACGAAGATATCTTTACATGTAATGTACCGCTGGCAGATGCGACTGGAACAGACTTGAGGTGCCAGAAGTCAAACCCTGGCGCGTACAACAAGATTGACGCTTCGCTGCGACTACACGGCTACGAGTGGGGGCCATCAGAAAAAAAAGCGAAGGTTAAGAATCTCACACAACAATACAGGTAAGTGCTAGGAAAATTTTATCGAGTGATGGATTTATGAAATTACTATCGCAGCGGCCTGCAAAGTTTTTGACGTTTGAGCGGTTCTTGCACAAATAGCACTACTGATAAAGAGCTCTATAAATGCCTCCTGGGGCATTTCATGTGATCCAAGCTCGAACCGAATTAGCTTGGGTCGTATAGCAGCGGTCATAAAGTCGATCGCGATCAAGACAACTGATCCGGATCGCCCTGATCGCGATTAAAAGTGCCCGTTTGACACCGGTGTAAATTAACACACGCAATTCCGCATATATACGCGCATCTGCTGTTTGCGTGTCACATTACTGCCATCGTCATGGAGACATCACCACCGCGGTGGTCAAATTTCGATAGAGGCGCAATGCTACAGGCTCGTGTACTGCGTGATGTCAGCGCATGTTCAAGAACACCAGATGTTATAGATGTCCTGAGACCTCCAGTATGAAGCGTGCCTGATGAATATATCGTGATTTAGACACGTAACACTCCCTATAATATTGTTTATGTAGAGCCAAGATAAGTGAAAGCAGCTGTCTTTCACTGACATTTTTTTCTCTCTCCGCAAGTGCGAAAAAATCTCTTGTATCCAACCACAAGGAGTCAGCGAAATATAAATGGCCGAAAACCACTGGTCCGTATCTTCGAAAACAACTAAATTCGAAAGATATGCGCTACGTAATCACTCCAAACCCTGCTTCATCCAAGCGTCATAACCTCAACGAAGTACTGCTCGCGAGTGTGCATCAAGGTCAAGTAATGGCCGGATACTGACAAACGCTGAGCATCTATCCACCACCAACTAAGTAGGTGTAGTAGTGGTTTGATTACGTAAAACTTCGTGGTTACACACGGCATTTAATTGCAAAAAAAAGGTGGCTTTTAAATCTATTTAGTTCTAGTTAGCTTTGAATATAGAGCGTGTGTGTGCGCGCCACTTTTAAAGTAATTTACTCTCCTTAAAACAGCTTAAACAACTTGAACCAGCACGACTTAACAACACCCCATATACTTTCATTGACTTTATTATCTCCAAGCTTTGAGTAACGTGAAGAGGCTCTACACGCAGGTTTTCTTAAAGTGCCGGTGACTATTAGTGATGAAAGAAAGGCCGGTCACTTGTTAGTAAAAGCCTGTGTGATCAGTAATTTGGCTCTCGCGGCTATCAAAATTTGTAGTAAATTTTTATTAAGAACATGTCGGGCTGGTCTGCGGCTCAAGTGGAAAGTGTAGTTACAAGGAAGGAGTGAGAGGTGCATCAGATCTGACAAAACGCTGACACTTCACCGTTATGCATAAAGGAAAATACGGGTCATCGCAAAACGCGAGCTGCAGCAATATGCGAACACAGTTTATACATACGTGGAGCAGCTCATATATATTGTCCTCGGGACGTTATATAGATGAAAAATTGATAAGCAGTGGCCTTTTCAAAAATATCCTCGACTTTCAGACGAGTGCCTTTCACGTGAGATGATCAGCAGTTGACGTGAGGTCGGTGCTGAATTCCACTGCTGAAAGTAATGGGACAACTATCTCGCGGTCGCTGCCTTACGTCAGTTGTATTGGTTAATAGGACATTATTTTTTATTACTCTAGTTTAAATCTTTATTTCCTCTCCCACGACATTACTGTGAACCATTACCGCTTTATTTGTCTCTCTTATTCTCTCTTGAATCAAACAACGCCATGACGTGGTACGAGCGGTAAAAACAGAGACGATGAAATGGAAGGCAACTGGATGAATGAAAAGCATTAGTAGCTTGCCTCCCTGCGCCTGAAGAAATGACAATACGTAATTAACAAAGTAAAAGAAAACGAAAGATGGAAATTAACGTCAAAATTTCATTCATCTGAGCTCTTTGATACATAGCTAACGACTTCACAAGCCGTTTCTTTTTTCTGTTATGTTGGTTGAATGCAGGTTCGCTTCGAGCAGACGATTGAATTCCCAATCTTTCGGATCAAGAGACAGAGAGAAAAAGAGCCCATGCAGATGATTCGTGACTCCAAATTTGCACATAAACTGAAAAGGTGGTTAATAATGCCTCTTGGCTTAAGGTTCATCCCCAATTCACCTGTGACTTTCCCAGTTTGGGTGCACAATGCAATCATGTACAAGCATCTATGCGTTATTGAAAACTTTCTTCTGAGTAGAAACTACAAGTATTATGCTATAGTGGTGACGTATGCAGATTAAATGTTTGGCATTTTCAGCCATCATTCAAGATGCTTCCCTGGATGTGCAGCTACCATAGGCGCCCCTCCCACTAAAAAAAAAGGTGATTGTATCACTTTCGGCTAGGCGTGCCAATCTGTAAGACATTCGTTTGTGCTTAGAGTTAGTCGTATGCGTATACATCCGAGTGTTACGTGAACTACATAAGTAAAAGGAAGTAAATACCTAACAGACCGCCACAAATGTTGGATTTTAGATATCAACAAACCACTGGACCGAGAGATCAGCTTTGGCTCGCGTTTACTAAAGGGGCTTCTAAACAACCTCCGAAAACACAAAGAACGAGCGCTTCATTATCTGCTGGTGTTTCTCGTCTTCGCTGCATAATTCATGACGCCATGAGTCTGTTCCCGTGACGTCATGAAAAAATAAGTTGTCGATTGGTCCATATACTACGGATATAAGTCGTGAAAAGTTATCTCTCTCTGTCATGAAGTCGCCCGCCCGCTCTGCCTTGTATGACATGACTACGGTGCACGATGAACTCGTTTCGCTTTAGTTTTGAGCGTTTTCTATTGTGCAAGCGGAGATAACAGCGTGCAGCCGAAAAGAGCGATAAACTGCCGGACTGAACGCTTTGTGAGGACATCGGGCACAGGCTTTGTGAAGAAATAAATGTCAAGGAGGAGATAGCGGCTGCAGGATGGGTATATCTCGTCTTTGAACTCGCTGTAGATTCGGGGCCTTAGGGGTATCCTAAAACATCATTCTAAATAATGATTGAGAGAACTCAGAATCACAGTTTATCGCTTCACAGATCGATTGCTTCAAGTTTTGTTTTCCAATCCGCCAGGCAGGATTAGAATCACCGGGATCTGTTGCGTGCTATATTAAGCAACTTCTGCTTTTTTGTTCCTACAGGTACACTGGAAGCTACACCGGAGAGAAGGCGGCGAAGTTAATTTATGAGATTGAGGGTCTCTCTAAAACACGGTTGCTCTCTACCCCGTGTGCTTACAGTGCGCGCTTGTCGCTATACTGTAATTTTAGCACACTGCAGAGCACGGGGCCCCGTCAAAAGAAGAACATCCGATCTAAACGCCGCTTTTGATTCATGTCAGCTATCGACCAGTAGCAGTAATCAGCTCTATGGCGAAATAGAGCTGGCACTGGCAACTCCGAGGAGAATGACAATGGAACTCCGTATGAAGAGGAGACACTTCAGAAGGTGCGCTCCACTTGTAAGCTCTCCTTGCTGCGCACGACTAGAAGATGTACTTGAGCTGTTTAGAGTAGGGTGTTTTTCGTGGTATCTGTTCTTTTTTAAAGCAATATGAGTGGTTCAGGACTGTTTTAGTCGGTGCAGACAACCGCACGATGTCGGCGTGTGCGCAGATAACCATCAGTCACATTTTGGTGGTGCCTAAATTTATAATACCACACTGGGTGCATATGCTTGTTGGTCTTTCTCGCATCTATTGCTGCCGTCCTTATAAGCAACCTTTCTTTAAAATAACTGATATAACTCATTGGCTGCAATGTTATTTTTACTCATACTACCTACGAGAGTGCGCAAAAATTTATACTGCATTATGACCCCACAAGTGAGGCAATTTAACGGCGCTAATTGCCGGGGCTTAAATACCGCAGAGAAAACTAAAGACCGTGCGTAGAACACCCCAGTGTCAACAAGAGGGCAGAACGAAAGAACCAGCGACCAATCACGTGCCGGCGCATCCCTGCTTAATTGTGATAGCCTTAAAGCGAGGGACTTGGCGAGTCGTTACTCTAAGCAGAAAAGCAAACGGGCGAGGCGGAAAGGTTTGTCACAGCGGGGGCCGACACTTTAGCTCCCATCATGCTTCCCTCCGCTCCCTTCGGGCTTCTTCGTTCAGCTAGATTTGTTTTGGACCAAGCTGAGAGTGCGGGCCAAACAAAATGGGTGATGTGGCTGCTGAAGGGAACGGCCGCACCGAGTGGAGAGCAACAGAGCGTCGCGCGGCTAAGCGCGTGAGAGAAGCAGCAACAAATTGTATAGCTGGCGCTTGAGCCGACAGTGGCGGCCGCCACCATGTGTGGGCCCAATTGCGGAGTGCTTCAGTTTAATCGCGGGTCTGTGCTTTTAATTAACAGGAGAAAGACCGCCGCAGCTAATGTTCGGCCAGCCGTCGAGAAGAGCGAGAGTGGGCGCGTTTCGTGGCGGCCCAGCTAGCTGCGGCTTCGCTGGACCAAAAATGTGGGGGACAGTAGCGCCGCGACGCTCGAAAAGTCGAAAAAGAAGAGCGAAGTGACTGTTCTCTTCGTGTTAATCACTTGTACGCTAAGAACCAAAGAGCGACAAAAAGAGAGGCACAGAAGGAAAATGTCGCAGCCTAAAAGTTTTGCAATTAGAGCATCTAAACTTCATGCAGCCTGCGAGGGAAATTTAGTTCGAAAAAGTAAATCAACATAAAACGGGGGAAAAACGCTAAACAAAGAGGTTCGAGGTAAATTGCCGACATCCATGGTGCGCCGCGAGCTTATTGGAGCAATATCTTTGTTCTTGCTCCCGGTGATGTACACGCGTGGCCGCTTTTAAAAAGTGGCGGTGGACTACAAGACGATATTAGGCTCTCAAAGTGCTCTGTCAGTGAAGCACACTCGGGCATTGTTAGCTCGATATTGAGTTTCAAAGACCGGTATAGCTGACGTGACAGCAGTGCCAGTCAGTGTCAGTGGTTTAGCGTACTTTAGTGTATGGTAGAGTATATATATATATATATATATATATATATATATATATATATATATATATATATATATATATATATATATATTTGGCGTGACAGCTAAAAAAAACAGGGAGGGTGCCCGGACGACTCAAAATGTCCGTGATGAAATGAAGAGCATCTGTAAAAGATATAGGAAAGCGTTGTAACTATGGCTGTGAATAAACACCTGTCTATAGACACTAAGCCGCAAGCGCCGAAACGCTGTGACAACAGAGTATTTCACGTGCTTTTACTACTCTCTTTCAGTGCAAACACAAATAAATATGACATGATTGCAGTCGTGTACGTTTAGTAGGTTTTTATTACTGGTTTCAGGTTTTTTTCGACCACCTGGGTTTTTTAACGAGCACCTAAATCTAAGTATACGGGCCTGAAGCATTTTAGGCAACATCTAAAGCGCTGCCGCCACCACCGGGATTCGATCCGATGGCCTGAGGGTCAGCAGCCGAGTTCCTCAACCACTAGATCACCACGACGCGTTTTTTCTCAAGAATTTAACATACCTTTAGTACTCTGGCGTTAATCATCAAATGTGTAGCTGTGCATGGTAATAGCAAAAAAGGGTCACAGCTTTGCCCCAAAAGGCGAAACAATGAACGCGATAACAACGAATTGGAAGGTCACGCGCGGAAGGGCCATCAGATCGAAACGTTCCCCGCATTTCTCACGCACAAATGACACACGAAATGTACTCTCAGGTACAGATGAACGCGAATAAGAGTCTAAGTTGTTACTTCGCTGTAGCTGAAAAGCGCGCTCTTTTCGCAAATGGAGGCTGCGCAACGATTGCAGTGACCTTTGTGCACCTGGTAACTAAAACATAATCGTTCCAGTAAAAGCCGAAGGCCAGCCAACACGTACGATCCTGCCCACCACGAGATAAGGGCGCGTGAGTGAGCGTCGGCCCCCTGCTCTTCCTGGGGCAAAGTGCGCGTGGGAGATGAGACGCGCGCCACCACGTCATGACGATGTTGCTACGCGTGCTCTTTGTTGTTAATGCTGAAAACACGATGGCCTCCCCCCCCCCCCCCCTGGAATGCCTGTAGATATAGATAGCTTGCTGTTTGAACGTTGAAGGACGTGATCCTTGGTGTCTCAGTGGTTAGCGCCTCGCACTCACGATTCAGAGGACCCAAGTTCAATTCCACGCACCATAGTCTTTTTCTGGATTTTTTCTTTCTTGCATTTTATATATATAGATACGTATACATATATAGTGAGTGACAGCGACGCACAAGTCGACGCCGACGCCGGCGGCAAAATCCATCCGAGAGTGTTCATGTAATTGCTTTTCGAATAATATTGAGGCGTCTTTCCCTCAATAAATGTGGTCGAATGATTAAGAGTGCACACGCAACGTACTTAATAGTATATCAACTGCATTTAAGAGTGCTGTCTAGCGACGTAAAGTCCGGTACAAGAATAATAATAGTATTATCAGGGGTGTAACGTCCCAAAACCACTATGATTATGAGGGACGCCGTAGCGGAGGGTTTCGGAGGTTTTGACAATCTGGTGTCCTTCTATGTGCACTGAGATAGCACATATACAGGCCTCTACATATTCACCTCAATCAAAAGTGTTATTACCGTGGCTGTGTCGAACACGCGACCTTCAAGCTGGCAGCTGGGAGCACACTAACCACTATACCACTGCGACTGAGCGGAAAGTCCGGTGCCTACCTCCATAAAATATTGCACAACGAATATGCATAAATAAATTGATGCGCACAGTGAAGGTAACATACATACAGATCACACGAGTCATGGTGTGCAATGACACACATCTTTCTGCAGCCTTCTTGCTGCGTTCCCAATACGGATCGCAACAGTCAGCAACGTACGGGCGCTGAAGTTCTGCCGTTTTCTTGACACTGCCGACAATGGAATAAAAGTGCTTTAAGACGAGTACAGCTACGAACACAGGGTAACGAAGCAAAGAGGGAAACAACCAACAGTTTCATTCGTGTCATCAAACGCATGTAACTCCGCTATCACAGCACCGTGGTCGGTAGCTCACAGTGGTGGGCATCAGCCGGACTGAGGCAGCATATTTGGCACACGTACTTATCAGATGCAAAGCAGCTCTTTGACTAGCCTGTGTTCGGTTCACGCTGAGTCGGTTCACGCTGGCGGCAAGCATGCCTCGTCGTTTGACGTTTGACGTTCTCAGGCAGCCGTGCGCGGCTGTTTGCTTCGCGCACGTCTGCCGTTCTTCACCGTTCGAAAAATGAGTCCGAGACCCATTTTTGTGCCGTTTACCGTTAGCCGGAGAGTGGTTCAGCCAATCAGTAGCGGATGAGCGACACAGCTGAGCCGCGTCGTCTGCTTTCGCCTCTCCTCGTTGTCTGCGTCTGCCGCGGGGCTCTTCGAGCTGCTTGCTTGTTCCCCAAAGCAGGCGTTTGGACAAGTGGCGCCAGCTATCCAGCGTTAGCAACAACAAACAGAGGTGTAGTTTATGCCCTCTGAGATTCAAGAGGGCTTGCTTAGTCCTATAACATAAATTATTTGATTATGGTGCTCAAAAACAGTGCCGAATCGATTCGAGTACTGTGTTGTCGAAGCTAAGAGACATGAGTCTAAAGCAAATGGAAGCATCAGTTCGGAGCTTACGAGCTACAGAGCACACGGCGGCTGCTTGAGGAATTCGAGGTGGTCGAAAACTGCATTCGGAAGGGCGGCCATGTTTGTCGGAGGAGCTTTTTATGCAATTCGACCAGCTCGCGTGTGGGCGGCGCCGGACGCCGGTCTACGGCACTGCGCCGTCAGGGTAGACTTGCCGATAGCGTGAACCAGCCCTAACGCTGTCTCTCCGTACCAACGCGCCACGCGCCGCAGGTGTTGGCACGGTGCCAAGCAGGTCACGCCACTGCTGTGCGTTGACGTCACGATCCCCTCGCCTCATTGCGGGCGAACGGACGAGGCGGCAGCTGCGGGCGCGGCTCTGGCCGACTGGCTCGCTCACGTCATCTTCAGACGTCGTTAAGCTCTCGCTGAGTGGTGCCCTGTCCTCGGACTCCTGTGACCGGGTCAATCTTTCCTATCTTCTTACTTCTGTATGTGGGTTTCTCTGTCCGTGCCCCCATCTCTATCCTTATCTCTTTTAATCCTCCTTATCCCTTTTAATCTCTGCTTACCCCCATACCTCGTGAGCCACTGTTGAGGTGTCGCACTATGATGCAGATAGTTACGGGGCTCACTTTTATCTTCTTTTCTCTCTTTAAGAATCACAAACGCGGCGGCAGCCGCCTCGTCCACTCGCCTGCAACGCCTGCCGCGACCACCGCTCACTACACCGCCGACTCGTCAGTTCAGGTGGAATAAACCTGGCGCATAACGTAGGCACTAAAACATGTCTGTACGTGCCCCAAACAAGACTTACGCCAGCCATCGCTTCAAACGAATCTTCCATCGCCCACCACAGCACCCACGTTAGCGCCGTTCAACCCGTGACGTCACCCGTGCGCAACGCTGCTGCTTCACGTCCCATCAGGTTTTCCTTCGGGGAGATGGTACAATTTTTATAGTCTTCAATGTTTTCTTACTGAGACGAAGACAGCTGCTTGAAAGTATACTAAAATCACTTGGC
Organism: Rhipicephalus microplus; assembly: GCF_043290135.1. Lineage (NCBI taxonomy): Eukaryota > Metazoa > Arthropoda > Arachnida > Ixodida > Ixodidae > Rhipicephalus > Rhipicephalus microplus. The sequence continues at coordinate 105,066,251 of NC_134710.1, read as the reverse complement.
TGGTCTTGCGAAAGAACGCGTCTTTGTCCTCCCATCTTACGCATTTTGAAATAAAGAAATAATGAAAGGAAGAAAGAAAGATAGGAAACTGTAAAAGGTAAAAACAGTGCAAACTAGACGGCACAAACGCAAAAATAACACAGGACGAGTGCTGTTCGTCTAGTATATTTTGCACTGTTTTTACCTTTTACAATATTTGAGCAACTAGCCCTACGGAACAAACTTCTGAAAAAAAAAGAAAGACTTCATTATGAGCGTTTGAATAAACTAGCTCTCCCTAAATACAATCTTCATTTTTGTTTTCTTGTCAACGTCATCACGTAATTCATAACAATGTGCTGCCTGCAGCAGCCAAAAACGTATTTTGTACAACGCAAAATGTGTTTCTATGTACTATAAGTTTTCCTTTCAAATTACGGTTGATGACTGTACGTGAGGCTAAGCTTTTTTTTTCTTGTTTGAAGTCTTGTGGTTGCAATTTGCATGCAGATGAAAAGTGACTCATTTTTCTCACTTAATGAGAGAATCCTTTGAAGGAACACGTCCTAAATGTGACACGCCGCGTGAAGCCGGGAACAGGCTGAAATTATCGCGGCTCTATAATAGCTGGAACTGTTCTTGCTTTTGGTTTTCTTTTGAAGAGTGCTTTTAGAGTTTTGTTAATATTTTGCATGTATAGTTATCTCGCATGATTTCAAAAGTTACGAAGATACTGAGGCGTTTCCGTCACGCAAATAGTTGGAGAAACGTTAACATGGGCGACAATTGTTGAAAATATAAACCAGCTGAGATTAACATGCATGTAAGTACGTTTGTGTCACCTGCGGTGTGTCGTTAGCCTTTTTGTCATCGTCGAAGTAGTTGCTGGAGCCCCCTCAGTATGTACATTTACTGATTGTTTTTGTTGCTAGCGGTGAGTGGCGTTGCTTTAAGTCCACTTGAGACGAGACAGGAAGAAGCTGAACTGATCGTTCTAGGTTGTTTTTCCCTTTACAAATGGCCGAATGCTTCAGGAGCTCTCCTATGCTGCAGATGACAAACTGAGACTTTTCAAGAGGATGAAAGATGGAGTCGCAGCATTGGAGCCAGAAGGAGTGTACATCTCACGTCAAAAATTAAAAGATTGGTCAGAAAGAGATGCTGTGTGAAATTTGTTTGAGGCGCGAAGCCTGTATTCCACAAAAAGCCTTAACGGTAATCTTTTCGCAAGAGTATAAGATATAGACCAATCATTGTACATACCACATTTCAATGAAGGCGGCTGGCGAGTATGAATCAACATTTACCAACGAAGAACCTCTAAGATTGTATTATTTTTTGGTCGTATAATCGTTTCAAAAGTATTTGAGTTGAGTTGGATACCCTTTACTGGCCCAGCGGTTGTGCCCGGGGCTAGGCTGCCAGAGATACACCATTCGAGAAACATCTTTAGAGGTCTCGGTGATGGCCCTGGCCCGCTGGACAGCTCCCTCCTGCTCTTCGGTGTCCCCGCTGAGCAGGGCGGTTTCCCATTGCTCAGCAAGGCATGCCGCTTCAGAGGGCCCTTCAGTTGGCGTCGTCCTTTCTCGTGGCCTTTTGTCCCTTGCGCATTTCTAAAGCACATGTGCCATGTCGGCCCGTTCAATCTCGCACCACGGGCAGCCAGGCAATGGGTGCAGCGTGGGCCACAGGCGGTGCAGATGATAGGGGTTGGTGAAAGTAACCGTCTGCAGCCGCCTCAGGTCCACCGCCTGCGACCTGTCTAGACACACATGAGGTTCCGGATATTTCTGCTTTTTTTATAGTACCCAAGCTCCTCATGGTACGTGGCTGGGACTTTTTCGGCACAATAGTCAGCGCACCTCTGTTGCCTTGATACCACACTCCCAACTTCGGCTGCCGCAATAACGGAGGCGGTTGTGTCGGAAAAAACGGTGGTGCCGGAACCAGTGACCACTGTCAATCCTCCGCTGGAGTTCAGCCTAACAACGCTGGTGGCTGTTCCTGCATACCAACGGGTAAGTTGCCTCGTGACGAGGTGGGCGCATTCGTGGTTGGGCGGGCTGCTCGTGCGTTTTCTACCGTTGGCATTGCTGCTGTTGCGTTCACGGCTGTTGGTGGGGCTAGATGCTATATGCCCCCATGTGCACGAAGAACCACATGAGGGCTTTGTCTGTAATCTTGCCTGACATGCCCCAGTTCTAGCGTCGAGCATGCGAGCCACCTCTTCAGACAGCCATCCTTTAGTATAGTTCCAAATCGCTTATTTAGGGTCACTAATTATAAGGGTGTCGTCCACACTACCGCGAAGTATCACTAAAGCTATGGCCATCTCTTCCGCAGCATCGGCCGACGACAACCTCGCCGATAGCGAGACCCAGACCTTTCTGGTCGTATCCACGACCACCATGAAGAAGGCAGGCGCCACCGCCACCATTCGGACTTGCCGTTGTTGTTCTCACTGACGGTGCTGTCGTTGTTATAGCTGTACTAGCGGGGCTGGTGTTTGTGCCTCCAGTTCGTCTCGCTCGTTCTGTTGGAGTGGCAGCGGTATCAGTTGGCTCCCGTCGCCCTCGCCGGTAGGACGCGGATATCTATAACTGTATCGACTAAAAGGATACCTTCTCGGCTTCCGTGTTCCTTCAAGATCGCTACCGCTCTGCATTTGCGCCTTTGCAAGTCTTGAACGGGATACATGTTCCTGTATGTATCCCGTAAACGGGATACAAACATACTCCGGGATACATGCTCCGGGATACATGTCTTCTGTCAGGATGTCATCCCTGACTTCGGGTACTAATGCCTCCTTCAGGCCCGACGCCACTTGATATTTAATTCCGAGCAGGTCGAAAATGCGTCTACCTGTTCTGGTGCCCGACAGCCTCTTGAGCTGTGCGATCTTTTGCGCCTCGGTGATCTCGTCGAGCGTATTGTGCATGCTCAGATCGAGGAGCCAATGAGTTGCCGTGTACTGGGGCAGATCCAGCGCTGTCTTGAACGCCTTGTGGGTCGCCACGTTCAGCTTTTCAGTTTCGCTCAAGCTCTAGTCGGTGTACGCGGAGATGTACGCTATGTGGCTCGGCGCATACGCATTAATTAACTTTGTTACGTTATGTTCTTTCATCCCTTTCCTTTTTTCAGCTACCAGTCACATAAAACGCGTGGCTGCGGCCACTTTCCCCTGCATTTGCGCAACCATCTCGCGGTTGGCACCGTTCTCTTCCAGCCACAGGCTGAGCACTTGTATCTTGAACGCCGTCGGTATTTGGGCCTCCGGCCTCGTCGTGACGTGGATCCACTACGACGAGTGTCCACTATGGATCCATAACGACGAGCATCCACTACGGGCTGTGGGTAACGTCCTCTGTTGCACGGTCTATGGTGCAGAATTTCCGATTTATAGGGAGAGCAAACGAGTCTTACGCCTTCGAGGTGCCACTCCATCTCCTGGAAGACCCGTTGAATTCTGTCTTGCATTTCGCCGATTTTCGTATTCTCCGTGGTACGCACGGTCACGTCATCTGCGTTTATCATGTGATTGATGCCCTCTATCACATCGAGACGCTCAGGTAGCCCGATCATGACGCGCTTGAAAAGCATAGGGGATGGCACAGAGACCTGTGGCGTACTGGCACCCCCCATGCAAACTGTGGGCGGCGGGGCGCCGTCGATCTTGACCGTCGCCTTGCGTCCGTTCAGGAAGCTGATGACGTACCGGTGGAACCTCGCACCGAGATCAAGTCGGCTGATCTTATTCAAAATGGTCGTGTGTTTTACGGTGTCGAAGGTGCTCTAGAGGTCTAATCTGAGCAGACGTGCACGTGCTTGATTGGTGCATTCATGACATGTTTTCTGATCTGCAGCAAGGCATCTTGCGTGGAAAGTCCCCTGGAAAAGCCGATGATGTGGGTGCCAAGGCGTTCCGCTTCTCGAAGACCAGTGTTGACATTGGCTATTCATCTATGGTTTTCAGTATGCCATTTTTGTGACTTTATTCATAGTTTCCATTGCTGCTTTTTCATTATGTTAACGCATATAGGTAGATTTTCAGAAAGGCAAGTAGTGTGTCAAGATAACGTAACAAATAAATAATTTGTGTCAATGCGATTTCAGAGAGGAGTGGTGTTACAAGTCAAAAATAGCAGTCCTGAATGATGCATGATCAGGGTCACTGGCGATGTAGACAAGAAAGAGGTTTTTTCAGATGAAGTCTTGGGCACATAGAAGAGGAAGTAGATGTTGGTATAGCAGAATGGCACATGAACTCTGAAGCTATGGTCGATGCCAGTTTAAACGTAAGAAGGTGGTGAGAACAATGTGCGTTTTATTTCAAGATTCATGACGAAAATTTTGTGAAAGAGGCATATGGAGCCTGCTTCCTTCTGTTAGAAAACGTAGGGAGGTCGAAAGAAGTTTTTATTGTTGAGATACTATCAGTGCGACAGTAATTAGCGACAATGAAATGAGCTAAATGATTTTGAATGGCTTCTAGTGCGTTAACAAGTGTAAAAGAATGAGGATCCCAGATTGATGAGGGGTACTCGAGTTTAAATCTGACTAGTGTTTTATAAAAAAGAAGAAGTTTTAATGAAACAGGCGCTAATGAAAAGTTACGGTGCAAGAAGCCGAGAGTTCGGTTCGCATTGTTAATCACATAAGTACCCAGCACCTCCACCAAAATGTTACGTGGAAAATAACAGTATTCAGTCCGCAGCCACAACGCAGCTCACCAACAACGTCCACTTCTTTACTCTCAGTCTGAGGCACCTTTCTTGGGTGTGTCCCACTATGCCCTGTTTCAGTCAGCCAAAATCACGTAACAATATGTCTATTTCATGTTAAATTGTTATCAACCTGAACAATTAGATATTTGTAAGTAGTGACAGATGATAGATGAAACTTAGTAAATGAATAAACGGGGCTATAGTGCAGTCAGTAGTTTCTCGAGCGATCCTCATTATTTTACACTTGTTAGTATTCAGTTTCATTGACCAGAGTGAACATCAGGAGGTAGTGCTGTTCAGATTGGTATGAAGTTCTGATGAATCATGCGATTCAGTTATGCGATAGACGACACAATCATTGGCAAAGAGCATGATTGTCGATGTAATGCAGGATGGAAGGTCAGTATTACAAAATAGAAAAAGTAAGGGTCCAAGAACAGAACCGTGCGGCACACCAGATGTTACGGAGAGAGAGTTATGACCGTTAGCTGTTACATGTTGAGCTCTGTTAGACAAGAAGAATTCAGTCCACCGTAATATGTTTGAATCAATATTTAGCATGCTTAGTTTAGGTATATGAGTAAACGGTGAGAAACGGTGTCACAAGCTTTTTGAAAATCAAGGAAAATGCAGTCAATAATGAAGCCATTGTCAGATGCTGAAAATAAGTCATTGGTGAAGATACTTAGTTGGGTTTTGCATGGGTAGTTTTTCCTAAAACCATGCTGACTGTTGTGAAAGTTGTTATTTTCTTCGAGAAATTCAATTAAGTTAGAATAGATGTGAAGTTCGAGAAGCTTACATGAAATACTAGTCAGAGTAATGGCCCTGTAATAAGAAGGATTAGATGAGTCGCCCTGTTTAGGCACAGTAACCACCTTCCACACCTTCCTGTCACTGGTCGATGAGACATGTTGCAGTGACTGTGAAAAAAGCTGTTAAAAATGACTGAACAATAGATGGCCATCTATTTGAGAAATCGGGGAGCGATTCCATCTTCAGGGGCCGATGCTTTCATTTTAAGTATGAGGTGAAAAAGGCCAAATTGGTCAATGATTATTGGTTCAATTCGGGGATAGCCTGGATCAGCTTGATTTGGTAAATGATTAGAGTTATGAGCAGAAAATGCGTTTTAAAATATATCTTGCAGAGCTTCACAGCACCTGCCACTTGCAATCGCCAAACCCGATTCGTTACCAAGATCGATGTTGTTAGCTTTGTACCATTTACAAAACCTCAAAGCTTCCGAGGGCTAGACTGTGGAAAAGCAGGAAGTGTATCGCTAAAAAAAAAAACTATGTTTAGCAACTACATAAGCTTTTTTATATTTTAATGTTATACTGTGATAAGCCGCCCATCTCTTCGTGGTATCAGATGATAAAGCGCTGCGGTAAAGCCGTTTTTTTTTTATCGCGTAAGCGAAGAAGTGCTGAGGTGAACCAAGAGAGCGGAATGCCGCTCGAACAGTTCGCAAAGGAACATAGCAATCTATAAGGGAACTAAACTTACTTTTAAACAGTACCCAGTTCTTTTTTTACAGTGTTATCAGCAGTTGATGCAGTGTATTTTTCAGTGAAAATTTCTAACTCGGTACATTTGGAGGCATAATCACTTTCGCCTAATCTTTTATAACATTCGTTGCATGCATAGAACGCTGTGGTTGAATTGAGCAGGTGAAGTGTACAACGCGATGGTCACTAAGTCTAGGTAGGTAATGAATCTATGAAATGAGCGAAGGATTAGTTGTGAAAAGCAAGTCAAGTATATCGGAAGAAAATGCTGTTATGCGTGGATGTTCAAGGATTACTTAGAATAAATTGAAATCTTCGCATATATTTAAAAAGCGATTACCTTCCGCTGAAACACAGCTAGCCATTCCATCCTCACTGCTGCTAGTAATTTCTGGGATATTCAAGTCACCCATGACAAATATTTGCGAATTTGAGTGTCTGACAGAAATAGCGCGCAAAGAGTCATGGAAGTTATCGCGAAAATTGGAGGAGCAGTTAGGCGGATGGTAGCAGACACACAAAATCACTTCTTGATACGCAAAGCGAACGCATGCGCATAAGAGTTCATGTGGCGAACATGTAATAATATGAAAGGAAAATTTATGTGATATCGCGATGACAACACCATCCCCTGTCGCCCCCTGTTGTGGCCTTTGTCTTTGTTCCTTTCATTGTCTGCTGTCCGCCTCTGCGCTGGTTTGTTGAAGCCCAAGTCTGGATTCTAGAGTAATGGCTTGATATGAATGTGGACCATAGGATAGTATTAACAAGAACCCTCTTACGGTAGAATTTGCTTATGACGGGCATTATTAGTATGACCGGTAATGGCCAAGCGCGCTTAGGAAAGAAAAGCTTTATTAATACAGCTAGTGATCACGTATGAGAGGCACCGCTCGAACCTGTGGCGAAACACAAAAATGAAAAGAAGTTTGACAAGAACCGTGGCGTCATCACACAAGTGACGATGATGAAGACTGCTGTACTAACTTAGTAAACGAATTAGTTAAAGTACTTCATTCAAAGTCGGGCAGTGCATCAATCTTATTAGTAAGCCAGACAAGAGCTATGCAGCTAAAGTTTCTTAATGAACCTTCGTACACATACTGCTAATATACATTGAAAGCATTGTTGCAATCCGACTGGAATACATTAGTGTATACTGCGCCTGTTGCGGAATACCTCCCCGTGGTTAAGTACGTCACTTTGCATGAACTACTTTAAAAGAATAAAAAAGGCAGGTAATCAGACAGAGTTATCCTTTTATTCATGAAAATTCATGTCTACTGCCTGTTGCACAATGTACACGAGCTGTGGCGCGCGGTTAACTTAACGTGCTTTATGCGTTCGCGCCAAAGCTTCATCGCAAACAAGCGCATGCAGATCAAGCCGCAGCCATCAATAACTGTCCGGCAACAGAACCGCATATCGCTTAATCCTGCCTGCAACGCCGCGCGTTTAATCGTCTCCGTGAACACCACGGCGGGTACCATTAGTTTGTTATCACGCGTAGCGCTGCACGGAATGCATAATAAAGGAGTCCGAAGCTTCTAGTGCATCTTGCGAAAGAATCCTGGTAAATAAGCTGCCATGGAATAACTGCCACAGAAAAAAAAATGCAGCAAATTACTTCGGCTGTTTGCGCAACCGCAGATGACGCGCCCAGATAAACGGAGTCATGATGGCGAGTATACGAGACAAAAAAAAGAGGAATACGCCAAGATAGGCTGAAAAAGGAAAACGAGGAAGGCTCAATGAGTGCAGCGGCGCTACCAGAAGACTGACGCTACGGCATATATGCAGAGCCCTTCAAAAGTTGAGCGCTCACGAGTTTAGCCATTCGTTATAAACGACCCCTCAGAACAACTTCGTGCTCAGTGGTATATTATGCTCCCAGAGTGCTTCACTGGAGTGCCCTCGTAAAAAAGAGGCCCTTGCTAGTAACTGTGTCGCGACAGAGAAAGAGAGAGAGAATGAATTCAGCCTTCTATGAAGTCTCGTGGGCCTTCCCGCATCCCTCAGGGTATTGGCGGTAATGCGTTAGACGCAATTGGAGAGCGCGCTGAAGTGGCCTCCTTTGTTTTCAAATGTTGAATGACAGCTACATCGAGCAAGAAAAGAAGTGCGGACTTATAGCGCAAAGGGCCACTTGACTGTCCATATGTGCTGTGTCACTTTGCTTCTGCAACAATGACTAGTAAAGTTATAGGCTATATCTCCGAAAGAAGAAAAACCCCGATATATTATTCGCCAAAGAAATGATGACGTAAGCAAAAAAGCGACAAGGGCGTGGATGTCTACAAGTGCTTCAGCCCCCTTTACTAGTGTGCGGCGCTAATATGGAACTATTGCGACTTCACCTACCACGCAATTCTGAAGAAATGCGTGTGTTGCGGAAAATTTCGGGTATCACAATAAAAGAAACGGGTAGCATACCTCAACGGCATTCGTGGCAAAGCCCCATCACGTTCGTATGTACCTTTCGCACGTCACGTACAAAAGCGGGATAACTTTTCGTTCAAATTTATGCAATTTGTTGCCTAATTAGCAATGCTGTAGTGCAGTGCAGGATGAGCGATATGAGAGGATATAGTTCCGAGATTATGCTGATGGCAGACATTGTGGTTCAGGGGTGGAAAATTTTTATGTAGGTTTCGCCGCGTACAAGTTGTGTTGTGCGACAAAATTTATTCTAATAACCGCGAATTAAGCGGTGAAGTCTGAGACTCTCGCCTGTAGAGGTTACGTGTGTGTTGGACCATTCAGCTTCTCGTAAGTGTCGACTGAAAGATGTACATAGAACTATTTGCGTACGAGCCATCAGTGTAGACATGCGAGACATGTTTGAAAATAACGCAAGCGTGACGCGGAGGTAATTGTTTGAAAGCATTTCTGAAAATTATAAAACACAATGTGTGGAAAGTGTACGCATGAAGTATTTCTACACTGCTGTGCTTTAGAAACATGCGGAATCACCTGAGCTGTTCTTGACCTCCTGATTTTTAGTAACTTGTTCACTTGGTATTATATAATTTGATAAGTTCACCTGACTGTCTTTTATTGAGTTGCGATTGTTAAAAGTCGATTGTTTTACAGACTGACACTGATTCTGTATTTTGATGTGCAATGCGATTTCGTGAACTTCTCTTGCGCAATACAAAAGTGCTTTCAAATGTCTATATATGTTTTGTTTTAGTCTACCTTCATTGATGTTTTGTTTCTGAACACAACTATGTCATAGTTCTTGAGTATATAATCTGGCTAGGCTATAAATGTTTATCAAACAGCAGCTTCCCGTTTAAACATAAAATGTGGTCAAGTCACGGCCATGGATGGTGACTAACAAATAAAGACGCATGCATGTACACAAACACCACCTTCGCTTATATAGGTGATTACTTGTATTCTCAAGAAGCTAGGCAAGAAATGAAGCGTTCTTACCGTTAACCTGTTCGTAAAAGCATATGCCAGTAATTCATAATGTTTGGCATACTATTATAGGAACAAAAGACAAGGCCCCAATTTACGAAGCTTAGCTCTTTTATGAGCGCTTTGTATTTCATTAACCACCACTAATATTTATAGCAGCATAAGGATTGGCTTGATATTGTTTGCACGAAAAATGCTAACGTCAGAGCGTTTTGTGCATATGGGCTCTCTATTAGCCCAATGGAAATGCTCCGAGAACACTTTTTTTACGTTCGCGCAATTAGTCACCGAGCTAGTCTCACAGTGAAAAAATCGGAAAGGAATTCACACGTTGTCACAAGTAGTACCGGTCAGCCATAGAATTTCACACGTCGTTGTAAGGTTAAAGCCGGGTAAGCGCTGCCGCTGTGAAAGGTGGTATCGATAGTCGTGCTTAAGTGCGCTCACCATAACGCCTCTCTTATCTCTATTATTTCCGTTGTTTCGAGCGTCTGTGTGAGCAGGCATGGATGGTTGAGTAGGACTTACTAAAAAATGACGTTCCGGAACGAATTCACAAATTATATAGCTAAATGAAACAGCATACTTTCTTTGTATAAATTCTTCTTACTAGTGAGCTTGTCCGAACACCCGCCGATTTGGCTCAGTGGTTATGGCTGTGGGTTTGTTTTTACACCGTCGCTATCTCACTGATGCATCGACAGAATAAAGAATAAAAACGTTCACTTAGACCTTTGTTCAGGTTACGTGACCCCAGAAAGTGAAAATCATTGGGGAAGCTTTATAATCGGTTTATGCCACACGATGAAGTTTATGGAAACGGTAAAAACCACCTAAATAATTCACATTTTCGTTACCCAGGGGCCGTTCCCGAAGCGACACCGTTCGAAACCGTTTGGAATCATGATTATGGCTAACTCTTACCGGGTTATTGTAGTTACTAAGATAAATGTTTGCTTTAGGATAAGGCAAGAAAAGCGTATGAGTGGGGGCACTTTTGAAGTTCCGACTAAATAAATGCTTGAAACGGTCGCAAGCGACGATAAATTGCCTTTCACTCAGGTCTTTGGGCAAAGCATGATGAAACGCACTAAACTCTGCGAGCGTACATGCAGTGATTGCACAGATATTAACTTTAACATCAAATTTATAGCACCTGCTTCGCACACCAGCACCCTTGGCGGTATATATAGTTTTATTTATTTACCCATTTTTTATTCATTTATTTATTCATTTATTTTTATCTCTAAGGTGCTTTACATGATAGTTATTTCCACGTCACCCTATGAAGACAAAGTGCTGGAATAAGAAATTGCTCCACGTCAGACGCATGCACCCCAAACGATCTGCCCGCAAACAAGCTTTCGTTTCTTTCACAACGCGAGTCGTTCCAGCTACTGTTTCTTTTTTTTTCGTTTACTTTCGCTATGATGGCTTATACGGTTTCTTGGCAAGAATGTCGGAATGCCAGGTGTTCTGTTCATGAGCTTCAAGAATATGGCCCTCTTGTGAGAATAATTTAGCTATTTTTTGGGTTCCCAGGATCTAGTGATAACTATTGCACCGGCACAGTACTGCCATTTCTTTTACAAATAAAAATTAACAACGCACAAATTTGCAGTTCATTTAACCGCGCCCTTCACGTCTACGCATGGGTAAGTGCAGCAGCCATTTCAGTTTTTGTTGAACGCTTTCCTGGTGAGGCCGTTCTTTACGTTACGAGCATTCACGTTCCACGAGTAACGTCAAACTCAGTATGATAATTTCAAACTGAACCAGTATAGTCATACTATGCAGCCAGCATGGTCGGTAATTATGCACCTTTCTGGCTGATGAGCAATTAGGCGTGCCGGAAGTTGTTAACTACCGTAGGAGACAGTACGGGGAGGTGCTATGTAGCTCGACACGTTTCGAAGTGAGCTATTCCAGTGAGCAATAGTGCGCACGCACTGTACACTGCATGCGCTGCGCAGAGCTGCTAAATTGCATGTTCATTAACACGCCATTCGAGGCTGTCAGTGGCGATAGAATTTTATGAAAGGCGACTAATGACGCTATGCAAGGCTTACGAATCATTCTCACTCAGGTGGCAAAAAATAAAAGGTCAATCGTCGTCTTCACTGAATTAAATCTCAAAAAGAACGTCTGTGGTGGCTGTGCGCCAATTCAAGAAAGCGTACCTGCAAGTACCAGATAAATCATCTTTGTCGGGATGCACTGAAGTCGAGTGCGCGTTAAAGAACTGGAATGAACGGCACGCGCACGCAAGCAACACACACACACACACACACACACACACACACACACACACACACACGCACGCACGCACGTGCACACACACACACACACACACACACGTGCGTGCGTGCGTGTGTGTGTGTGTGTGTGTGTGTGTGTGTGTGTGTGTGTGTGTGTGTGTGTGAGAGAGAGAGAACTGATTCCCGCGAGATAGTGGTATCTCGCTCAGTACACGGCAGCTGTGTTCTATAATGGCAACTCGAACGCTTTAAACATATCAAGCTTTTGAGGAAAATAAATGTTTTGATTAAGTTGCGCAATGATTGACACAGTGCAGCATAGGCACGTCGCTGCTCGTAGTCCCCCGCGTCAGCCAACAGCTCCAGCGTCGAGAGACCGGCTTAAACAGGTTCGCCGTTGCAAAACATGGCTATGACAGTTCGACTTACTCCAGAATGAGCATAACGTAACGTATTACGCGTACTTGTTTTAGTCATGACCACGTGTCACTTCTACTGTTCGGCGGAGGGCAGCCTGAACGAATTGGAACATTCAGGATTGTTTTCGAACTTTCTGGTAGGATTACGTGCACGGGACGCGAGCAGTTCACATTATTCTGAAACAGACTCAATAACGCTGGAATGTTCGATCAAGGATAAAAAAGACGGTGAGTTTTAGCGACGATCACATTACTCACGACCGGCGATGGTACTCGGCGCTGCCACTGTATACTGCGAGTGCTGCTTGATTTTACCGGGAGTTCTTTTCCGGGGCACAAGTTAACCAAATATTATGGTTTTTACCAGTTTGTCTGCTCACTTCATCACCATCACAACCGCGTGACTACGGCTCGACTATGCAGCTGCTGTTTACACGTGCATAGAATAACCGGTGTCCTCCTTTAGCACTTTTTTCGTTTTGTCACAGCCAAAATTGCGCTAAAGAGATTCGCTAACGCCCACCAAAAAAAAAAACAGAAAAGAAAACGCATACTTGAGCTTTTTTTCGGAAATTGTAAAACATCCCATAAACTTTAAAATAAAATGGGCATTCATTTACTATGTTATTAGAGTGTTTTTTTTTACAAACAGACGTCGATCGAACTCTGCCACGTGCGGCTTTGTGAAATGATGGCTCTGACAAGCATATCACATTTGCGCATCTTGCAACTAAGCACCCCTTCAAAAAATTTATCTTGCTTGCGAGAACTCTGACAAATACTTGAAAAAAAATCCTCGCTTCTCTCCGAAGTGATTCATGACGAGTGGGCGGAGCCCCGGAGATCGCACAGTGTTACCGTAAATCACCCGTGACATTGGCCACCCACGCATGTAACTCAGTCTGCACCTCCGGTAGACAACGCTTTACGTCTAGCCGCCGCTTGCTGCGTTTTTGACTTCGCGACGGGTAGCTTGTTGGCGTTGTTACGTTACCGCTTTTATGATCCTGTGGCCTTCTATTTTGTTCTGGTGAACACCTTTTTGTTTTATTCCTGTCTGTATATATATTTTTTCATAAGCTTTGATGGATGGGTGATCAAATGTTGACGTCTTTACGGTGTTGTGGCCTTTTATGTTGTTTGTTCTGGTTAACAGTCTTTTGTTAACCTTTTGTTCTTCCCAGATGTTTTGGTTTATTCACATTCCTCTGCGCTACATCCGCTCAGCTTTAGATGCTGAATGGTTGGTTATGAACGGAGGAACATTGTGAGGTCTTGAGGTGTTTTGCCCCTAATAAATAGCTTGAGGAGATTTTAGGCTACGGGGCTAACATTGAAAAATGTAGCGTGCCAGTCTAACTAGCGTATAAAAGTTGGCTGGTATACATGCTGGCCGACTCTAAAGCCATCTCTCTCCATCTCTCCTACACTTTTCCTAATTCCGTTCTGTGCTCTTCGCATAAACATAGCGTTTACCTCGGACGTGTTAACCCTTCATGGAGCCGGCAAACGAAGACGTGAAACACCTTTTCAGGCATGTTATTCTTGTTCGAGTGCCTAAGCGCGTTCGCAAATACAACAGCAATATCCTCGATGCGTCCTCTTTTTCTGACAAAACGCAGAACCTTGATGGGCCATCCGGAATCGCCGATGCGAAACACCGTATATGGCGGAAGTCTACTGCTGTGTATTTTTATAAAACTAGAAGCACTCAGTAATCGAAAACTGATTTACCTTCAGCAGATATTAAACTACCTAGAAAAAAAAGAGCTGGTAAGGCAATCTTATTCAACGTCAAATATCCCGCACAGAATTTCGCTCACTGCACAATCAGCGCAGAAAATTGGAGAATATTCTAATATTGTTTTTAGGGTTATGTTTTGAATGCAACTTCCTCTTTGTGTGCCTACAAAGTAAAGGGCTACAAAAGCACTTATCGGCTTCGCGATACGCGTAAACCTATGCAAGTGCTTGTGACGGACTGGACGTTGACAACTTTATGTGCATTTGTTAATACGAGTCACGACGTTCTCTCCTCCTCATTTTTCAGTTCTCTTTCTCCTTCCATGCCCCGCCGCGGTGGTCTAGTGGCTAAGGTACTCGGCTGCTGATCCGCAGGTCACGGGTTCAATTCCCGGCTGCGGCGGCTGCATTTCCGATGGAGGCGGAAATGTTGTAGGCCCGTGTACTCAGATTTGGGTGCACGTTAAAGAACCCCAGGTGGTCAAAATTTCCGGAGTCCTCCACTACGGCGTCTCTCATAATCAAATGGTGGTTTTGGGACGCTAAACCCCACAAATCGATCAATCAAATCTTTCTCCTTCCATGGTGAAGGTTAGTCAACCAGGTTCAGCCTGATTAACATTCCTGCCTTTTCTTAATACATCACTTTATATAACACCAGAATTCACTTTGTTTATAACAAATCAGATGTCACTCAAAAGCCTGAAATTATCCTGCAGTTCGTCATGTGACAACTGTATGAGCGTGGAAACAGTCACCCATCTTATCTGAGAGTATTCTTGCTTAAGTTCTGCCAGAAAATAACTTTCAAAGATGTTAGACGGCTTTGAAGGCCGCTCATTGTCGGAAGCAAGGATCTTGGGAGACTGGCCGACACTTCTCAGCAAATAAGGCTTTGAAAGCATTGCGTTGTTTTTTTTTTCCTGGAAAACTGGTTTGTAGACACAGTAAAAGCAGTGTCGCGTTACCCTTTGTTTTTTCTTTCCCCTTTGTTTGCTCTTTTCTTTTATCGTGGTCTGTTATTTTTCATTCCCTTTTCCTGCACAGGGTAGCCAGCTGGTTCGCGAACTAACTAACCTTCCTGTCTTTCGGTATAATTTATTTTTCTTCCTTCTGATTCGATTCACGGATCACTCTTCTTAATTGACATGCGTTTGACAAAGTTAAAAAGATAATTTCTTTGTGCTACGCCACATTGATTGTGTTGGGATATTTGAAATAAGCTCGCGATTTTTTTAAAACTAGAAGTTATTCTTCTACATACAGTTTCACGCACTCTATAAAGAAAAATGAGCTATCCGAAGTTAGAGTTTTCTCTTGTGCGTCTTAAAGCATGTCATATGAGGCTCGTTGCCAGCAATGTTTTTTCGGAAGGGATGGACTTCATGAAAGCCTTGACTAGTCTATAGAGACACCTGTTTTCATTGCTTATTTTTGGTAAAACATCGCATTGTCACAAATTTTCATGCGGCGATGAGCCCCTGGGGCAACCCCCTGGCTGTAGGGGCCTGTGTGAAATAATAATAATAATAATAATAATAATAATAATAATAATAATAATAATAATAATAATAATAATAATAATAATAATAATAATAATAATAATAATAATAATAATAATAATAATAATAATAATAATAATAATAATAATAATAATAATAATAATAATAATAATAATAATAATAATAATAATTTGCATAGAGTTCAAACAAGGCTATCTTGGCATTCAAAAGAGAGAACAAACAAAAGATTTTGCAAAAAACGGATGCTTCCTACCACCAGCTACAGTGTTCAAGGTTCCAGCACAATAGAAATATTAGAAAACAAACAAAAACTATGCAATACTTTTGAGGAGAGCGTTCAGCGCAATTCCATGTACTCGAGGGCTGATGATACAGGCAAGTGTTAGAGCCTTACAAAGACGCCTTCACAACACAACGTAGCGGCGCGCGAAGAATTCTCGTTCGGCGCATTGAAATTGCGGCCCTCTTTCGAGGAAGAAAAACTGTGCCATTCGGGCCTGCCAGTGGCAGTTTCGTTTGTGGCTCACTTTCATCACGATCGGTTCGGTCAATGGCACTGAGAACAAAAAGCTGCCGTATTCTTGTGCCTAGGGCACTTAACGACCACGCTAGCGTTAGGAACGAACGAGCGCTGTCACTTTGTTGTCTGACGCTGCGCCAGCAATTTCTCGATGCCGACGCGCGTGCATTGATAAAAAGCAACATTTCTGCAAAGTGCGCGTGCGACGTTGATACATAATGTGTCAGTGCAACGAAAGAATACAAAATAGCAGAAAGGTTAATACGACGGCACTCAAAGAACGTGTTTTTTCTTGCGAACCTACACGCGAAAATAGAAGAGCGTTATATTTTTAAATAAACAAACACGGAGGCAATATTGAGGCCGACGGCTAGATCCATTAGTGAATCTTGCAAAAAGACATGTTTAAAGCAAAGAAATAATGCAACACATCAAATATTCAAGGAAGACCTCAGATTACTGTTTAATGCTGTTTTTTTTAGTTCTCCCAGTTTTCATAAAACGGGCAGCAACATACTCGCATGGCGTCGTAACAGCACTTTGAGGAGCGTGAATAAATTACGAGGTTCCAGCAATGCGAGTGCCATAGATGAGGCTCAGTGACGACACGAGCAGCGCGCTGCAGACTGGTTCGAATACGAGGCGTGCCTTCGCGTCAGCACGTGGCCGCATAGCAAAATAACAGCCAAGACACGCGTATGACGGACAATAAAAGCGTCAGAAACACTTACGGGTCTGGTGCGAGGTTCTGCCGCTTGCGGTTAACTTGGTGAGGCTTGGGCTCAGAAACCATGTTAACGTCTGTAAAACAGAGAAACGAGGAGTTGGGGAAAAAAGGGGAGGAAAAATAACGCCGTCGGCAATCACTTAGTCACTTCTCTGACGAAAATGGTGGCAAAAGGGGAAAAAAGTGTGCCAGGAGAACACGATGCAAAAATACAGTGCAGTGAAGGGACCCCGTGATTTCGGAAGCGGAAGAGAAAAAATTATTTTAGAGGAAAAAAAAAAGCGTGAAAAAGAATGGAATGTTGTGGGAGGTCTTCTAGTGCCGTCTTATACAGACGATGGGCACATTGGTTTTCTTTTTCTTTCTTTGTTTCTTTTTTGCTTTTATTTGAAGGTCTGGGCAAAAAATTGAAAGAAAAATAGGAGAACGACGTTGGAAAAAACTGACTCACGTGAAAGAGCTGGAATGAAAAAAAGACAAAAAAATAGGAGGAGGGGGTGAAGAAGAAAGAGGTTGGGAAAGGAAAGGGAAAGGAGCGAATTGAAAGGGACCATGAGTACACAGGCAGAGTGCATGGAACAATGATTAAGAATTATAATCCCCGTTAAAGAGGCGAGGCAGTCGTGCGCCCGTTCTCAATTATGCACTCTAATAGGGAGCCTTTAACAACGCAGTCACTGAGACAGCTCGGCAGCCTCCGGGGCTCAACGCTGAGAAAAACGTTGAACGGCGGAGCTCAAATCTGGGGAGCTGCACAAAGGAAGCGGCGGCCGGCACAACACATGCTCAGGCGCGTATACAAGAAAACGAACGAAAACAAACTGAGTAACGGGACTTGCTTCGCTTGGTGCAGAAACAGAGTGGCAAGAGAGGGGGAAGGTGAAAAACACGAGTAATTAGGATCATAGTGTCCCTTCTGTGCTTGAAATAATGAATATTAATTATTACAAGACGGTAAAGACGCTCTCTCGTTCGCTGCTTTCCCGTTTTTCATATTTGCGCCCAATAAAAAAAGAAAAGACTGTTTCAGCCATCTTTGTTTTCTCTTCGTCTTTTTAATGTGTGGCTTTGACAACAGGTGACGGCCTCATTAGCCTTATTTCATTGTTCTTTGCTATCTATTGCGAACGATAACGTTCTATATTGTTTGTTTAGAAAGCAACGAAATAAGCTGGAGCTTAAGAGAAGGGGTCCCTGTGGCGTTGACGCAAACCCCGCGGAGCTGTTATTATTTTTTTTTTCGCACCGTATGAACTTGCGCAGTGAAGGAATGAGCACTGCGTGTGAATACATTTATAATCTTTTCCCACTCGAGCTGCGGCAATATGTCCCATCAGAAGTTTCCAACTTCCACATGTTCTCATGCATCTTGTTACAGGTAATAATAAATAAACGACATTACGCAGAGGCGATAACGACGTCATTCATTCTATTTTCATTACTATGGCCAGGCATCAACGTCCACGTGCGTCAGTGCTGATGTAGCAGTTTTTTAAAACTTTTATGAGTCAGGTGCAAACGTAATATATACATATGCAAAAAAAAGCCTTCACGGAATGGTTAATTGTGCCATGACAGTCGAAAAAGAACATGCAGGGATGCTATATTGACATCACATCAATCTACAACAACGTTGTGCAGCAAGAGTTTCGACAGCTATAAGGTGCATGTTCGGTTAGAATAGGGCACTTTTCAACATTAGCACAGACAAGAAACAGTTATACACATACAGTTTACAGGCGTGCAAAAGCAAAAAATATCTGCGTAAAATTTGCTGTGCATTCCCCAGGAGCTAACGCCAGGCATCCTCTCGCAGAGCGGAGCGCTGAACAGAGCAGTGAGAGGTACTGTAAACCTCCGTTTACATGCACCGCAATATTATTTATTTCGCGGGAGCTTGCATTGCATCACACCCACTGGTCGTGTATGCTTTTTGAAGCACTGCTGTACAATCAATTGTTAATTAGAACTTCTGCGCTCTATAGTTAACAATGTTTTTTGTTTGCCAATACCGGATTGAATATGTGTTGTCTTCACTGTCAGAGTCTCGTTTGTCCCTGCGCATCATGCATTTATCATATCGTTGTCTCATCACCTCAGCAACAGAGAGGATGTTATTGCAGAAGTCCCGCTCAGGGTAATTGCTGCGTCATTTTTTAAATTTTCTTCAATGCAGTTTACACGTAGTATCAAAACGCTACACACCTATGCATCGTTGTTATAATGAAGCAGAAATCAACACAGCCGCATCTTAATATAACTTTTTTGTTCTTAGGTATACGAAGTTAAGCTTTTTATTTGTCTGCTTTTTCAGAAATTGTGGCAGCTTCGGGAATAATATGCCGCGTTGGCAGAACTTCACTCGTACTGGGATTGATTAATTCTTAACAAATCGGTCAATATTGCACCAGACGCTATATTTTTAGGTGACGGTTGCACTGTAGTTGCCTTGCCATCTGTTCTAAACAATGCTCGTACAACACGACGTGGGGGCTATTCGTACAGAATACGGTGGTAATCTGGAAACGGAAGCATAGTTTACTTTCAGCGCAGCCCGAACGCCTGCTTTCATGCATATTCTTCTCACTCGGCACCGTCTCATCATTCACACGTACGTACGGTATCACCCGCTGCATTGGAAACATCATTTTCTAGAGCAGTGAAATGCGACAGGCAACCCGAGGTGGCGTGCATACAGTACCACGGTCACAAAACAACCCGAGTTGCTCGGCCCTTTCGATGCGCGCCGTCGTATATGCTGCGCTATCCCACGTTCCCGTCCAGATGCCAACAGTCCGGAAGTATTCAGCCCGAGACCGACGCTGTTTGCAGGGGATCTTCGTCCGGAATCGCGCACGCTTCTCCGTGTCCATGCCAAAGGGGGCATAACCTCCGCCTGTACGCAACACGGGCCGGTCGCGCTGACCGATAACCCTCCCACATCTTTTCTCCAGAGCGCCTTTCTCCGCTTCCGTGCGCCAGCCGAGACCGGATGTTTTATTTCCCACCGCCTCTGCGGCGCGGAGGCCGGCATGTCGAGTGGCTTATGCGAACGTTCCATCTCTCAACGTGGGCCGCCATCCCTATAGGACGTCGCGAAGGTGAAACCTCAACCGATCTTGACGGGGCCTTCGCAAGAAGAGATCTTTTCGGCATGTAGGCTACGCGAGGAAGAGCACGCGTACGAAAGAAGCAACGGCTCCGGATAAAGCGGACGCGAGAAAGAAGCGGCGTTCTCGCAGAGATAAGCCCGAAGGAAATGGCCGGCTCTCGCCAAGTGGCTCAGCTGGGCCGCGCGCGGAAACAACTGCACCCGTAGGATGTGCCGCGCTGATCGGTTCAGTATTGGCTTTCAGACCGGAAAGGTGAACCGGCAGCAGTTGCGAAGGGAGAGCTAGATGGAAAATAATGCTCGCAAAGCAAAATGACTGATTACGTTCGAACAGAAAAAAAAACTCTCATGAGGATTGAGATACTTCACGCTCTTTTTTCGTCTGCAATGGCCCGTAGCATACCAACCGATCACAAGCACTCTGGTAAAGGGATACAAAGAGACACTGCTTTGGGACCATGAAGGAAGGAATGCGTAGTATGCGTCCTCTCACGGAATAAGGTGAACCAGCAAAAAAAAAAAGGAAGGCGGTTTCTGGCATCTATAGTAACCGTTCAGTAATGAGAACTGTATGGGAAATAGAAGCTGGCAAGCTTCCATCTCCTGGGTTCCGGTACGAATAAGGCGTATACATATGCGTATCTCACGTTTATTTACAGCGCAAGACCAGGCAGCACAGGTATATTGGCGACGAAAACAAAAAGCCGGATAGCAGCTACTTTTCGCAAGATTTGTTTCAAACCATGAGAAAGTTGCTAAATTCAATTAGAGCGTCCCTTTTTTCCTAGTGGATGTCCTTGTCACTTGATATCTTAAATAATATGGACTGCTCTTTCAAAAAAAATAGAGGAAAATGACAAAAAAAGGCGCCAATAAAGGCTCAGTTAGAATTTTACGAGGCTTTGTAAAAAAAGAAATAAAAAGATGTACAATAACAAACTCGTGTTAGAGCATGGCCACTATGTACATCCAGATAATATTCACTTAAATTTAATGTGCAGTTGTACCTGCTACAGAATGTTCTAAAGTAGAAGAAAGCAAAATTAACAAGACTTAGTTTGTGTCCTACACCACAGCTGTTTGCTATCATGGCAGGGACACCATTCCAGAGAAGAATAAAACCAGAAAAAGCAACGTTCAGTTTTCGAATCCTAGGACAGGGAGAATTAACGTTCGCAGAGGTCCCGCGTGTATGTGAAGAAAATAATTTGAGCTGCGAGAATATGGGGCGAAGAAAAACGAATCATGTGAATAAAGCATATCCCTTCACCAAACCAAACGCAAAAAAGACAGAAAGCTCGTTCAGTTAATGAGACGCCCAAATTCGCTGCGATAATTGACGTCCAACCGACAAAAAATAAAAGACTGCCATTTAGCCACGAATTCTGCGCATAATGAAGCCGCCTAACGAAATTGTGTTCGACCAAGCAAAACAACACTGATGACTATAGATGCAGCCTCACGTGAACGTGAGGCTTGGGGGAGCCTGTGGTACTAATTAGGAGAAAGAAATATGCAAACGAAAGTACTTCTTTTTGATAAGAAGAGAGACTGAAAGAACTTCTGATGGCCCAATGCCGCTGAGAGTAGTTTTGTTGGACGCTGAAGAACACGGTTTGAGCTGTCAACCACGGCAGTCGCACGAAATCATTGGGAAATCGGTGGGGTAGTGCGTGAGGGGGCAATAGGTGTCATTAAGCGTCGTATTATCTAGGTGTCGTCTAAGCAGCTGTCCGGAAACGATGAAAGAAACCTGCTTGGCAGCACGCGTATGACATTCCGGCAAAGCGCATACGCGAGTTGGTGAATAACATTAGGAAGAAACAATGTACACACCATTCGACTCGTGATTAAGCGGTAAGGTTATTCCGATTTACAAATCCCGCCCAATTGTTGCTCTATTTGAGTGCAGTAAAATTTCGCTCTTGTGTGCCTCAGTCAACTTATTTGAACATTTATTTTACAAAAGCTCTGAGAGCGTTTATCGAAGGCTGTCACTATTTCTCGCTCTTCATACTAGGACCAGCTTCATACCAGACCAGTACAAGCACTTGTCCTGTTCTGGTGTGGCATCCGTGTTCACATTTGCGCTATGGTTTATGATGAACGACTAACAACCAACACACCCGAATGTTCTCCCTTTTGTCACTGTTTCAGAAGTAGTCAGCATATACGTTTAGCTCTAGCCTCGTAATTATTACACACATTACTCCGTACTGCTAAGGTATATATATTCCTATTATAATAAAGATGCCTGTACGTCGTAGCTATGATGAGTTGTGCGTTATTTTGTCCATATATAAGGAATAATCTACATGACGCATTTACTGCGCGGTGTTACGACCGGAGTTTGCAGGCACCGGAGGTCCGGGATGAAGTTGTCGAGGCAGGAGGAACAGAGACTTGAAGAAGATTTATTTACATTGGGGTTTTTTTCTATCGATGATAAAAAAAACCCCAATGACAGTTGTAGACAAAAGAGATCAAACTTAGAGAATCTGTTTTTTTGCAAGTGTTTTTGCAGGACCATGCAGCTCATGCAAGTTCAATAACTTTATAACGTCTCTTAAGAACTCGCACTTCTTTTTGGTTGCTTAAATACTTATCCATTCGAAATTGGTAGGCTTGTACAGAGGTGGACCTCTACGAACTGACACACTACTGTATTACCATACTTGAAGATTTAATAACCAGAAGATAAAATTATTTTAAATATTCACCTCGAAGTCTATGAGGCATGCCAGGTGAACCTTAATGTTTTAGAATGCGCAGAGACGTCAGTACTAAGGCAGAACAACATAGTAGTAAAGACTTGAACTGTCGACAATGTCGCAATAAAGGCGCTCGTCGAACTCAGGTATCTTTATGTTATCTTTATCAGGGGATCTTAGTTGCAAGCCAACGCTTTACCAAGCAGACTTCGTCAGGACATGCCTGACGAGGACAAGTCTACTTATCCAAAAGTTTGATGGAACGACATGCCCCCCCCCCCCCCCCGTTCAGTGACTTTGTTCCCCGGATCTAAAAAAGCAATTCGCCGCTATTTCAACAGCTGTAGGGAAACCGGGAGCTCGAAATCTCGAAAAACAAGATACGACGCAATATTCTTTTCGGCAAACTCCACGTTGTTACGAATATCCGACACCACGGTTCCGCTGGGCACTATTGTTACGAAACTCGTCGCTGCTAAGGTCACCAGGCAGGCCGACAGCGCAAGTAGCTCGAAGTGTTCGGACACTCTAAGGCTGTCGTCTTCTTTCTGACGCTATAGGTCGGCTGCTTGGCGACGCGTCGCTTTGCTTTTTTAAGGGCGAAGCTCCTTAGGGCGTGGGCTGTGCGTCCCCTGTAGCCTGTATGTAGCCACCTTTAGTTTAGTTCTTGCAGTGTTCACTAGATGGCGGTACCGTCCCCTGTATTTAGCCGCCTCTAGTTCAGTTCTTGCAGTGTTCACTAGATGGCGGTACCATCTCCTGTATGTAGCCACCTCTCGTTTAGTTCTTGTAGTGTTTACTAGATGGTGGTACTTGTAGCTGATGATGAAAAGATGCAAGATGTTATAAACTAGAAAGCAGTACTTGTAGTTGATGAAAGACGCGAGATCTTATAAAATAGGAATGATGTCACATATGGCGCGTGTCATTGGTTGAAGGCAATCGTTCGATTAAGTGCGGCGACGTACGCTAGGGGGAGCGTTGTAATAAAATCCATTCGCTGTTGGCGCGCGCTCGGAGTCGCCGGATGGATAAGGCTGCACAGCGGAGACAGCGCAAGGCGGCAGCAGCGCGCGCTCGCAGACAGAATCCCGATGTGCGAGCGCGCGAGGCAAGGGACATCGCAAGCCATCCATCGTCTAAGAACAAATAAAAGTTGATTTGTGTATATACACACACAGCGTTTCTCACGTCTTTACATGATGATCGACTGGGCGAATTACAGGGAAGATTCACAGTTTACCGATGAATCCCTCCGGAGCTTCGCCCATTCATCATCATTCACCCCCTGAATATGCCGTAATTTTTTTTATAGGCCCCAGGTGACTTCTTACGTCAGCAACCTCCAATCAGAACCACCACTGGCCGTGATGTCAGAATCCTTCAGTCAGGAACCGCCGCTGGGTTGCACCCATGGACGAGTGCTGTTGCCACGCATTGCATAAGACTCGCCAGACTGGATGGCGCCGATTGCATCATCGGACTGCTATCAGGCCCATGGGTTGAGGGAGCTCGCCGTGCGTTGCGTCGCCGCCAGGTTAGATGACGTCGCTGAGGTGATGGCGTCAGGTGGGTTTGCTCGCTGGCCTTGACACAGATTGCCTTTGCAGAGGCAATGACGTTCGGTCTAGACTTCCAGGCGTAACAACGTCCCTTTGCTCGTGGATCAGAGTACTTATTACATTCAAAACGTATACTTAAGTACATTTTTGATGGCACTATTTCGTAAGTTATGAATAATAAGAATTATCCTCGTCAGCCTGACTTGGCCCACAGACGGGCAAAGGCCTCTCCCATGATCCGCCAATCAACCCGGTCTTGTGCTTTCTGCTGCCAAGTTATACCTGCGAATTTTTCAGTTTCATCGGCCCATCTAACTTTCTGTCTCCACTTCGTGCGTTTGCCTTTCTGGAAATCTAGTCAGTTATCCTGAAAGTTAAGTTCTAAATAATATAATGTGCATATGTGTTTTATTATGGACATGCATGTGAACGTGCGTTTTGGTCACAGGTTTCGCAACGCTTACACCAAGTCTGCTGAATGGTGATATTTTTTGTACTTAAGTCTTTCGTCACACGACTTCAAAACAAAATGGCGCTGTAACCTAATTTAGGGTTCATCTTGGAAGATGAACACCCCCACCTTTTTTTTTTTTTTGACTGGCGAGCCGGCTTGAGTACCACTCATGCACAGTAATGTGGATTTCACCACCACATTGCAACCTCAATCTGCCGCACGGTTGCATATAAACGGCCATTGACCTATAGGGCTGGCTTACATAAAACGCTTTCGTTACCCCATTACAAGCTGGTGGTGCCAATACAGTGAGTCGTGCTCGAGCTGTCTAGCATGCCTTATCAAGAATTTTGCTGGGATCAATATCAACATGAACGTAAATAACGAATATACTATATTAACAAAGGCATTACAGCATGAGATTCACGTTTGTTGAGACCGTATTTGACTGTATCTCCAAGTTGAGACTATCGAGATTTAAAACGAATAGTGACGGCCGGCCGAGAATGCCTGGGGAGGTGGGTCTGTGTTGTTTTTATGCTCGACGTGTAAGTCGGTATATAAATGACGTAGCGCACTCCTCGAGGACAAGGTAAGTGCTAGCGATGCATATAACGCTGTATGCGCGTATAACGGTGTAGACACACGCGACGTTCGTCGCTACCACCACGCCTGTCGTCACACGCACTAAAGTTCGAAGCCATCTAGAGACAGACACGGCAAACAGGAAGCTCAAGACACCCATCCTGCTCCTCCTTCTTTATGATGGCTGGTGAGCAGGACGCGGGCGAACTGTCGGGCTATTTTGCGAGTCGGGAAGGAAAGGAAGTTGGACGTCTCCCAAGACGAACCCTCGAAATTAGGTTGCAGCGTCATTTTGTTTTGAATCGGGGTGAAGGAACATTTAAGTAAAAAAAAATCACCATTCAGCCGGCAAGATGTCGTGCTCCGAAATCAATGAAATGAGAAGAGCCGTGGAAGATTAGCGAGGAAATCTAGGCGCGCGGAGCGTGAAAATTACCGAGGCGTTTCGCAGTCATTTAACTATATGTATACGCTACTCGTCTGAGTAAGCTCGAACGAAAAGGCACTAAGAAGCAATTACCACTGACGCCCAGAGCTGCGCACTGATTTAAATTAGAGGAACCAGCGTCTCTAATACTTGCGAGAAAGCTAGAAACGACAAATAAAAAAAAATCGACGGAGTTGCTTACGTACAACCAGCTTCGTTGAGAGTAAATGAGAAGCGACTGCATCTACGGAAAGGCCGAAGAAAAAACTAACAGATCCTAGAATTAGCTTGTTTTTGTATAACGTTTATTCCGTACTAATTGACGTTGTTCTATGGCATTTAATTTATCGTTTCTCAATATTGACTCCGCCTGTGCAAATTGATGCAGAGAAGTTAATTGCGCGTGCTGAGATCGGCTGCACTCACGAATAGTGAATAAATAAACAAAGACCATGCATGCATTTTTATCAGCTTACGACATAGTCCATTTTGTACTACAAAGGCACCCACCCCCTTTCTTTAAGAACACGTGGAACCACAATATTTAAATGGCCTACGTAATGCACCATCTTGTATCGGGTAAAGAAAAAAAAACTATATTTCAGACTGCGTACGACGCGGTAACATGAATGTTACTGTAGAACACACCTTCATTAACGCTCCTAATTTGATCCACATCGAGAGATACTACACGGTCGTCTTATATCGTCAAACATAAAGGGCCCCAACAGCACCGATACTTTTTAGACCCGTGTTTTCCCTGCTATAAGCAGAATGAAGCTGTCAGAGCCATGCATCATTTCCTTCTGTACGGTGACGTGGAGTTCGAATGCGGAAGCATCTCGCTCGAAAGTTTTCTTTGCTCTTGATTGGCCACCTTCAATGTGTCAGGCATGACAATTTTTGGGTGGCATCTTTTTTGTAAAAATATTAAAACGTAATACATTACTGTGAATACAGGCACAATTAGCGAACAGTTCTCTGACATAACTTTTGTTATACTGTATTTTCATGATTACTTTCCTTTGACTCGCCCTTTTCGTGGGTTTCTAAAATATTCTGTTTTTATTTTTGTACATAATTTGGACATCAGTTGTTGGACAACTAGTTCGTTTGTTTGTTTTCCGTTAGTTAGTTTGGTAAATAAGTATTTGTTGCGCAAGAATGACAAAAACGTTTTGCACAGTTACAGTTAATTTGAGGTAGAAAGGTATGGGGTGTTCACATAATCCTGCGGAATATATTTGCTTTCGTCTTGTAGTATGAGGATATGCGTTTTGTACATATATTACTATTAACGGCTCTTGGAATATATCACACAGTGGTTGATCTTCATTTCTGAGTACAAAATTGGGTGTGCAGGTGTGTGTTTCCTACTCGAATATGGCACAATATGCAACCTCAATAACCCGTTCTTTGTGACCAAAAGCCAAGTACGGGCATAACCCAATGACTTAACTTTCGCTAAGTACTCCTTGAGTAGCAATCAATATATGCTTTTCTCTACTATACTGTTTACTAACTGCCCCATTTGAAGTTTTTTGGAAGGACCCAATGCCAATCGATCAAATTATTTTGCTTAACTTGTAGTACCCCAAGAACGCTCTCAACTGCGTTTCAAAGGTCAGCTCTTGAACTATTGAACATTTACAAGTTCTCTGCGTGATCTCATATCTATACCTCGAAAGTGGTCTGTGTTCCACCGTTGCTGCGTTCCTCTTCACTTTCGCCCTCAGCTTATCTTTGGTGGATGTTTGAGTAGGTCTTCCCTGTTGCTTGATTGCGGGCACGGCTGGAAGTTGATATCACTGCATACTAATTTACTTATTATAAATAAAATTTTCAAGTTTCTCCTAGCTAAAACTTGGACCTAGTTATATAGACAGCTTTATTTCGACGCGTGTTTGGTTTCCTTTATAAATGCCTTGCATTGTCCGCAAGTAGAACTATTTATTCTGTATACATCAATCCAGGGATATCGTGCTTCTGGCACATTTTGTTCATTGTGGCTGCCAGATTAGACAAACAAAAACTCAGTCTATATTCAAGGCCAACGGACCCAAATAAAGCTGTACGGTCGAAGCTGAACACAATGCCGACTTTTTATTTTTAAAGATGGTCGCCCTTGTCATTGTGTTTGCGGAGAGCACAAAAAATGGTGCAGCTGGTTTCAAAGCACTACAGGGAGCATTCGCCGATTTTGACCCATTCTCTGATCTGAAGATATGAAATCAATCAGTGGAACAACATGATACCTCTTCTTGAAAATCGCTTTTTTTTTGTCATACTTTCTTTAGTATTTGGCACTTGACTGACTCTCGGAAAAAAAAAAATCTCGACAGGATGTGCCGTCGAAATTAGTCTCGAGCGCCGTGTCACGCCTCCCAACTCAAACTCAGTGAAAAGTTCCAAATTCGTTTTCTGGCAAACCCGATTGCACAAACTTCAGATGACAGCGGTGTTGAAGGCTCGGCAAACCTTGTCGAGCTGCCCGGTTTTCCGCTCCGACAGCTACGCTGCTTTGGCTCATGCTCTGTAAGGCACGCAGTGTTTTTTTTCTCTCCCCCCCCCCCCCCCCCCCTGAACTATCACTAATTGGGTGGTGGGCTCAAGTTGCATGTTTTTGGGTTAGTGGAACTCTTACTGTTTCTACCGTACACGAACAATGATTTATCCTCGTCGTCTCGAGTTTCAACCGGGGAACGCGGTCGATCTCAATCCAAACCTCCATAGACATTTCCTTGGTAATATGACATCTTACCTTACTGTTTTATGACAACTGCGGCAAGTTATATGCCACCTTCTTGGAAATACACTTCTCAGCACTGGTATAAGGTGTGGCGCTAGTTCAATGCGTCTGTATTGAACAACCAGCCTTCAGAAAAAAGCTGATCTACGCACGCTAGATCCGAAAAATGTCGAAAGTGAAGCACGGGGGTTAGTTAAAATCTTGACTGCTCAACCTATCTTCCTTGGGCGGAATAAAAAGCCGTCTTTAATAGAGAGCGAATTTTCGGGCAAGTAGGTGGTCCATTAAACAGACAACAGCACAACAAGGGATAGGAAGAAGCATAGACGGCGCTGACATAATAGAGTTGGAGGCTCAACGAAACAGTACGCAATAAACCAATTGCAGAGAGCAAGTATGACGGCAGTATTTCGAAAGAATCAGTACTGAGAATTGAGAGAGCAGTATAGCTATTTTATATGTGTGCCAACATTATTGTTTATGTGCAGATTTAGCGCGAGTGCTACTAAGCTTTACTAGAGTGATCTTCTCGATATTCTCTATTCCTCTTCCACCGTGTGGGGTAAGAAACCAGACGCACGCCTGTCTGGGTGACGTGGCAGCTTTTTTCCCCTCGTGTGTCTAATAATAATAATAATAATAATAATAATAATAATAATAATAATAATAATAATAATAATAATAATAATAATAATAATAATAATAATAATAATAATAATAATAACAACAATAATAATAATAATAATAATAATAATAATAATTTAATTTACGAAGTCCTGTTCAGCAAGCACAACGCAGTATCCACTGTGTAATCGCAGCGTTTCCCGCACGTATTTGCTTATTAGAACCCTCATCACCCGAAAATGTTATAATAATGATTCTAAATATGCGTGAAATAGGCTGTGTTAACCTGGAGCCACGGAAGCTCATGTAGAACAGTTTACCAATCCATAGCTTAGAAACTGTGGTTAGCCTTTCTAGTTGCCGCGAACTGCTCACTGGTGCATTGTTGTTACTGCTCTAAGAGTTCACAGAAAAAATATTTCGTTATCCCTCGACCTTTTAAAAAAATGGAGGCTCATGTGCGACAAGAAAAGTTAATAAATCTAGTAGGACATATTGCACATCTATTAATTTGTGTTAACTTCGCAGAAAGGCTGCTGCTGCGCGCGAACATTGTCGTGTACAGCAAAGTTGAACAATAAATATTTGAATATTCAGAAAGTAGTTTATTCATGACGAACCAAAGTTGTTCCCTTACTTAAGTGCAAATTATTGACGATTTCCTTGCGCTATCATCTGACAGACGTAATCAAATATCTGTTGAGGAATTGTTTCAGCGGATACCATTACACATTCGCTCATTTTTTTTGAAACACACTGTCATGCTTTTACCGAAAAAATAAACGCCCTGATGAAGTTATTCAGATCGTTTTTGAGGGAACAATATAATATACCTTGGGGGACACATTACTGAGACGAGTTTTAAAATAAACATAAACACACAGCTGATAGTACTTAATTCCGGTGTCATCACTAAAACCAGCCACAGCGAACAGAACATTGAATTCGTTTGTAGCAGACGCAAACCGTGAAGCGTTATTGCTTTATTTTTTATTTATCCACTATCTCGTTAACAGTAATGGTTGAACTCTAGTCTAGTTTATTATTTATTTAATCCAGCGCTTCACGTTCGCAGCGCTACCTGTTGCCTGTGCATCAGCAGAACAAAAACCTTCGCGTTCTTCTGCAATCGCCTTTCCCAAACGACGAATCTTCGATGCTCCACACTTTAAAGCGAAAGACCGATTTCTCATGCGCTGATTTGCCTTAACGGCGCCGTCTGCTGGAGAAGCGCCCACATTTTTGGACGCGACTGCTGTCTAGCTAAAGTGATGGATTTGGCGGTAAGACCAGCGCATGGTATATACGTTTAGAGAATGACGTTTCTTTATCACGTGACTTTCATGAATGTGTCTGCACCCTACCACGACGTGGCCTATTTGCGTTATTTTATTATCTCGTCTATCGTTGCGATTTCTGGTACGCTCTTCTCCGCATAAACTGCAAATCACAACTGCATTACCTCGAGCAATCGCAACGATGTTGTCAGACTAATTCGATATGAGGGGAAAAACTTGCAGTTTCTCCCGTAACGCGAGGCAGTCAAGGTACAGATGAAGCAATATTATGGTTCCTAAACACTACGCGGTTTGATGCCGCATGGGCTGTGGCAAACTCGTTCAGCCCAAGTAACCTCCGTTCCTGAAGGAAACATTATTCATCCCTCAAGTCCAAGTGGTCTTCGTTCTTGTAGGTGACTTTCTCTGGAGGTGGAAAAGAACATCAACTTGACGCTTTGTACTGGCTCGTGCCAGTGGTTTTGTTTGTATTTTTGTTTGCCTCAAAGCTTGTGTATGATAGAGTTGCAGATGATGGTGTTACCTAATGATTTTGACAAGCCCTCACGATATTTTCTAGCTGCATCATTTCTAGCTGCATTATCATTCGACTGACAAGTGTAGAATTTTTTTCCGGCCAACTCAAAGCCCATCCCGAATTTTTTTCTTTTGTCGAATTTGGGTAAAATGTCTTATAATTACAGCACAGAAGGTGAGCGATTGAATTTGCAAGCATTCTCATACTTAAGGGCAATATCCATTGTGTCCCACATCGTGATCGGCTGAAATTCAAATTAACGAGAGGTCTTGTCGAATTGCTACCTTATGTGTATGCTTCGTGCACTCAGCCCCAACCACAAAGATGAAGAAAAGGTACGAGAGAATACTGAGAAACTTGCGCGCCGAATAGGGTGGAGAACGCATCAATAAAAGAAAGAAAACAAAAGGAGGACCCTGGAGAGAGTATAAATGTACACACTGAGTGCGGGAGTTTTCTTCGTGTCAAAAAGGTAGACGGTTGGGGCATTCCGCGGAGTCACGATTGCTACAGGTAAGCAGAAGCTAAAACCTCAATTTAAAGGTCGGAACTCTAGAAAATCTTAGTTAAATGCGCAAGTCTCAGTGGCTTATTGTGTATCTAACGAATCAAATAAATTCCAAATAAATTCAAGAGCTCCCTTTGAAACGTTCACACCTATTGGTTGTACCGCAGAAAATGTATCTTAAAAAATACCGATACTTTCCGTTTTACCTATATAAAATTGCTCGGTTATAAAATTGCGTGAGCGTTTTCACAAATGATCTCATTTTCCAGTTCTACCCAGGAAACGACTCGTTTCCGTATGTATATCACAGCCACGCTGTAATAGACCCTTTCAATGTTTACAAACAAAGACCTTTGATGACATCCGGTTTCTTCCACTGATGTTCCTTACTAGCTTCCGTGGGCAAGAAGAGTTTTGAAAAATAGCCCGCTCATTTTCTACACTCATTCTCTTATATGGCAAAGTATATTCTAATAAGTGTTCTTTTCAGCTACTTAAAATGGCTAACATATTCATTTGAACTTTACGCCCGTTCCTTTTATCAAAAAACTAAAAAGAAAAACTAAAAATAAACTCAAAAATGTGTTTTTAGTTTTGAAGTTAGGAGCCGGTAAATGAGGTGATAGGAAGTTTTTTTTTTGGGGGGGGGAGGGGGTACAACGCTTGAAAACTTGAAACCGTCTATACGGAGAGCATTTTAGACTTCCCTGTTCTTCAGCAGAAAATTGTGTTAGGGCTGTCAAGACGTCTTGTATCAAATCTGTTCGCCTAAACGTTTGCTACCATGCTTCATCCACTGATAAGAAAGGTGCCACTTGGTAGAATAAAGGCCCTCTTTTGTACAAAGCGTGAAGCAAGCACTGAGGATTGTAAGAGTTAGTGAAATTGAGACTGCGGAAATCTAATGCCAAACTCGCCAAACATCCGACACGCTTCAGTGGTCACGTAAAGTGTCTTTTCTTGAACGTTCTACACCATAACGAGCTCTAACAATAAAATAAAAAGAAGTTGCACCTATGCCACCTTACAATAACATTGCAGAGGAGGCTGCAAAGCATGGCGAATGCTTGATGCCGTTCACAACCGGGCGTGCAGTACTACTCTGTTATTGGAGTTCAGTTCTAGAAAGAGGAAATGTCTGCAGGTGAACAGAAAGTACTGTAACAAAAATTGTGTGCGAATAGAAACTCCTGTTTTCAAAAATATTATCAACAATCAACTTTACAAAACTAAAGAAAAGATATAACGGAAAACACATTCAAAATTACTGCAAAATAGGAAACAGAAGAGACAACATAACTGTTATGTGACTGAATTTTCCATAAATTTTGTGTTTCCTCACCATTTATTTTACAATGGGTAGTGGACTAAACTTGCCGATAAGGTAAGACTATTTTTGTAGCTTTTCTCTTCTTATTCTTTTTTTGATCATTGCTTGGGGACTAGTAATGAAAGCATGAAAGGGTGCTGAATTCTTTGATGTTTAAATGCAGACATTGAGTTTTCGCCATCTCCTGAAATTTCTTGGTGACGCAATACTTTACTGAATGTGTGGTCGGTGGCGCATAAAATCACACGTAAGCGCAGGTTTTGGGCAAGCAGTTTAGCAGCTGCACTGGACAGGGTGCGGAAATGCAACGCGTACTTGACCAAGTGTTGCTCCTCTGATGTAATCGGAACCAGACGCCATCAAAGTGTGTGCGCTCGTACGGAGGCTGCCAGAACATTTTTGGTTGGTTCGTTGAATAGTGATCGCTGAAATGGTGCAATGCCTACCGCTCAAGAGAACGTAATGAAAGAAAAAAGGCAGACGAGCAGGAAATTAAAGTCTGCTTGGCTTTTTTACACTACATTGGAGGGTGCAGTAGTGGGAAGTACCGAAATTTGCCCCATACATTTCAGGAATGTAAGAAGAAAAATGAGCTGAAAAATCTGAAATTAAACCTCATAAAATAAAGATAAGAGCTGATCAACAAAATGAATATTACCGGTACATTAGGAGTGGATGAATAAATAGATGTTTTTTTGTCTCTTTGTTAATTATGGTCTTCCTTAGAACATCGGAAGCGACTTCAGACAATTAACTGCAGCTAAATAATACTGCCGTAGTCTCGAACGAAGGAAAAATTCGCCCGTTGACTTCAACGTATTTTCTGTGCAAGGTGTAAAGTTCGTGAAGCATCTACTGGCTATACTATATAACACAGACATCACCGCGACCGAATGTACATATGAGACACGACTCGAACCGTGCCACGGTTCACTTAGTAGTTCACGCAAGCCCCCAAACGCGAGTGCCAGTGCAAGCAAGCATGTAGTAATATTGACGGACATGGCAAGTTCGCGCGATCTAATCGATCGCTTGTGCGACAAAAACGTTCGTATTCGGCGCCTGCCACACGCGAACCTCGCGTTCTCCACTGACCGCACACACAGAAGTCCACAGCTGTCGCAAGAGCCCCGGAGGTATGCGTTCAGCTCGTGCTCCACCAATTTAACGAAATCGCGCGGGAGAAAGGGAAGGGCGAGCAGGAAGCAAGGAAGGCCGCGTTTGCCAGGCTAATAAAGGGGCGGGGCTTATCTCAATTTTCACAAACTGTGGGCACGCCGAAGGCAGTTTGCCGCTATACGGTGGCAGCTTCGGCTTATCAGTGTCCAACAGCGAGGTTGCGTTTCCGTCAGGATGGGCGGCTGCGCTCGTTTCCGATGCTGACTGACGAAAGCGAGAGCCGGGATCTCGTCCTTATAGGTCAACGCGTGCTGAACGCCAAACACGTTTTTCGACGCCAACACGAGCAGCCGGTGAAGCCGATCGCTGGTGCCAGAGTCCGGTGCAGATAACATGCGACGCATTGACGTCCCCCCCCCCCCCCCCCACCACCACACCCCGCAGTTTTCTCCTCTCGTCCCGCGGGCGTTTCACTGAAAACTTTTCCGAGAGCCCATGCTCGCGTTCGTGCACGCATGCGTGCCGTGTAGTGGCAATGACGCAAAAGCAGGGAGCTGCAACAAAAGCTCTTCACATCAAATCAATGAGCCCAACGCTCTATCAGCTTCGTTTTTTTTTCAATTGTCTTCAAAGCGAAATAAACGCAGTTGGATAGAATCAACTGGAGAACTATTTCAAGGCGTCGAATAAAGCGGCGAGTAATAATTTTGTGCCTTTATCCTCTTTCGATCTCTTTGTTGATAAGGGACAATAGGGGTGATGCGAAACACCCCTCGTTCAGACCACCTCCGAGACGCCCTAGTACTATGTTCAAAACGGACTAAGTGAGAAATCGCAAGTATAGGAGTAGGCGCCTATAGTATATTACGAACGCTTCGGCGTAACTTATTTATATGACAGTGGTAACTGTATAACACAGAAAACAGAGCTAGTTGGTATACATCCATGTGGAACGTTATGCAGTGATCACATACAAACATTCGACAGCCGAAGTACGAGGATCTATAGCGTGATCAAGCTTGCGTTTAAATTGCCTTGTTGGTTTTTTTTTTTGTTGTTGCTGAGAACGCACATTGACAGAAGGACCCGTCAGGGTCCTCCCTGAGAGAATGTCTTGCGTGAAAATTGTTTCTGAAATATTTCAGTCGATACTAATGATAGACATATTTATAGAAAGTAGCTAAACTTTGACAGAGCGCGCACGAAAAAAAAAAGTCGTATTAATTGAGGCAGAGTTCTTTATCGCAAAATAAACGCAGAGGTGCATTGTAAAGTGAACACTGAATCGATCTCTATAGGCTTGCCGATGACGCGCTCTCGTACGTCCGCTATAGCTAGTGCCGGTGTGTAATTATCCGCCAGAAATGACCGATGAAATGCTGCTTACCGCTAAAAGCTTTAAAGTTGCAATTCAGTAATTGATTCATCAATGTCATTAAAATCTAGAGAAGCACTGTGTCCCTTAAAGGTCGCCATCGTAGTCGACCCACACTCTTTAACGCGCACCTGAATGTAAGCACGAGCACGTGTACTTTACCTTCGTGAAAATAAATGAACCGCTCCCATTTTATAGTGCCGAAAAAACAAACTTTGTTAATGCACTTCTTGCGTTTATAAGTGAACGTCGAGAAAATGCGGGCTTGTATAAAAAAAAAAAAACAGGGTTTGTGCACCCACAAGAGCTGCAAGCGCTTGATTACTTGCACGAAAAAAAAAATTAGGTAGTCCTAACGCTAGGCGTGTAATTAGCGAACGTGGTTCACGAAAGAGCATTGAAAAACTTCAAACAAAAACGCAGAAAAAACAAAAAAAAACAGGAAAAAGAGTGATTACCATTGCCACCAGTGTCATTAGTACGGTCGTCAACAACTTGTACACATAGTCGTGCGGTTTGATTAAGTGGCAGCAATGAATTATCAGTTAAAGAAATTTCCACTGTAATGAAGTAAGTTTTATTGATAAAGCGTATGATGGATATGTTAAAATTGTTACTACATCGCATGTTAATCTCACTGGTAGTTGTATGCTTATGGCGTTCTTAATAATAATAATAATAATAATAATAATAATAATAATAATAATAATAATAATAATAATAATAATAATAATAATAATAATAATAATAATAATAATAATAATAATGATAATATATTTAAAAGACGATGTTGTGGAACACCAGGGAAAAAAAGTCTGATGCAATCAGCTTGAGAGTGTCCTGGCCACCCTACACGTGCTACAGCGTAAAAAGTGGTAACGAACGAGAAAACAAAAAGAAAAAAATTCGGCAGTACCCGCGTACGTGAAAATCGGCGTTATGCGAAGCATGCGGAGGGAAGGTGACCTAGTTGCAGTTATTGATTTTTTTTTGAGCTACACGTCATGAAATGACGCTTATATATGTACAAATGTTGCACGCACAGACATATGTTCAAGAGATGCAGATGTTTGTATACAACCAGTTGTTTGCACATGCGCAACGATGTCAACCGGAACATGCGTATTAGCAACACTAGAAGCTGATACGAAGCGCTGATGCTCGCCAAGATGCTGGCCCTGGACACAGCTACATAAATCAACTTCAGCGCACGGCACCCAACCACAATTGAAGTTAACCCGACGGGACGGCTGTATCAAAAGGGTGCATATGTAATTTTTATAAAATTAGGTAAGCAGCACTGCAACCACTATTGATTTTCACGAAGATTAGCGTCTATTTGAAATGTAGTTCCGAGACCTGGCGTAGCTCTGTGGTAGAATGCTTGACCGCCACGCTGAATGCTTGGATTCGATTCCTGCTGGGACCCTGAGATTCATTATTTGCATTCATCGTGGGGTCAACGCTACCTATGTCAGGTTTTTCTTAACACTGACATTTATTCTATGTCATATTTGGGTCGACGCTACTGATGTCATGTATTTCTTAACGATTACGCGTTAAAATTGCCCATGTGTGTTCTCGTCGTTCCTAGCTAGATACTAAGTGTCAATAACCTGTGGCACTCGCCCGCATACCAGTGGCACAGACCAGCCCGTGGGTATGTGTCGCTGTCTGACGGGCAGTGTTTGACGACGTACGCGACTGGATTGTGAGATTATTCATGTCTTGACCAGCGCTTCATGTTCGTCAAACCATCTTACCCTCCCATGCTACTTTTGGTTCACGCCAAGTTAAGGGGGTGACCACGAGAGCACCCAAACGTAAGCGGCTAGATAGATAGATAGATAGATAGATAGATAGATAGATAGATAGATAGATAGATAGATAGATAGATAGATAGATAGATAGATAGATAGATAGATAGATAGATAGATAGATAGATAGATAGATAGATAGATAGATAGATAGATAGATAGATAGATAGATAGATAGATAGATAGATAGATAGATAGATAGATAGATAGATAGATAGATAGATAGATAGATAGATAGATAGATAGATAGATAGATAGATAGATAGATAGATAGATAGATAGATAGATAGATAGATAGATACGCTCAAAGTCGCCAAAGTTCACTAAGAAATGCTTCGCGTTTAAAAAACAGGAAAATGAAATGTACACATAATATATTGTACATGACTATCCTTCATGAAAAAAACTAACGTAATTTTATAGACATAATAAAGAAAACATATTTAAAATAAATTTTACCCTTCCGAAACAGGGAAATACGAAAAAGAAAAACACGGCGTTATTTATGAGGCATATTCATGATAATGATGTGTGAAAATTCTCCGTAGCTCTTTAAATGAGGTTTTTCGAACGCTATAAAAAGCTGCTCTTTACTGATTTTATTTAATAAAGCTGGGAGCGTGAACCGAAGCATTTGTTGACCATAGTTAGTGCGAAATTTATTGATTTGCCATTCTTCAGCTTAGTTTGCGTTTATTATGGTATTCTTCTTATTACTATAACTGTCGAGGTTTTATATCCTAGAACCCGGATATGGTTATGAGAGACACCGTAGTGGAGAGCTTCGGAAATTTCGACCATTTAGTGGTCTTTAACGAGCACCTGGATCCACTTACACAGGCCTCAAGCATTGCGCTTCTATAAAAATGAGGCCGCCACGGCCAGAATTTCTTTCCACCACCTTCAGATCACCAGTCGAGCACCATAGCTTCTGGATCACTTAGGCGGGTTAGGCGTCACCAATAGGCGGAATCAACTCTGCGGTGATTAGCAAGCAACAAAATTTGTTATAACATACTAACCCGAATAAAAAAAGTGCCTTTCTAAAAACTGTTACAAATTTTTCAGACTTGTTCCTAATTGCAGATATGACAACAGGCGCATCTAGCGCAGTGAAGCTAAAAAGCGACTTTTCCTAACCGTTCCGAAAGCTCTACGGTGCTATACTTGCCCTCTCAATCACGACCTCGCACGAACGCTGCAGCAGCGGTGGTGTCCAACGACACTGTCGCCTAAACTCAGTAGTTGTTCATCAGTGCATGGAAAACCTGAAGAAATTACAAACTCCAAACAAAAGTGCAACGCACAAATGAGTTGGTGCCTGCTTGCTTGAGGTATGTGTGAAGCATCATTCATTTTATATTCAATGATAATTAAGTTGACGTGAAAGTTTGGGTCTCAGACCCACATTATATACGTCGCATTTGTGTTTGATATCGACCGCAGCGTCATGCTAGTCCTCGGCGCACGGGAATTCACAGAACTCCCATTGACAGATTTGCTACAAAAGCCTCGTTAAGTACTACGCGTGACAGTGGTTGCTAAATATCTTTTTTTTTTCCTTCGCAATGCTCGGTGGCGTCGAACATTGAGACACACTGTGTGGCAGACAAGGCACGCGCAAGCGAAACATTGCAAGATCTTTTCGTACTAACGACGGCCCAAATTGAACGCTTAGTTGCAATGGCGGCGAATATTGTTACAACATGCGAAATCGAGAGTGAGTGCCACTGCTCTTTGATCGAAACTGTTTCGTGAAACAACAAAAGTTACATACATGACCTCACGAAAAATTGTTCCAGCATATTTTGACCACAAAACAAATTAACTCTTACAAAGAAACATTCAAAGCTCCACTCGAAACAATTCAATTAAGTTCTACCTATATTTTGAGCACTTCTTACCGAGAAAAAAAAAGAAAACATGGCTGATATCCACGTCATAGAAATCGGTAGAACACGAAAGTGAAAGGTGTTTTCGCGGACGTACTAGTTGAGCGTTTATTGTACATTGATATCTCAGAGCTTCACAATGTCTATTACCTACTTATTTTAGATTTTGCTTTGAGCCATGAGCGCTGTGAATCGGACCAACATTTTTGTGCTCATTCAGTCTCGGTGACAGCCCAAGAATAAATATAAGCTCCGCCCACGATGCCGCATCGCCCTTATTTTTCGTGCTTCCGCCGCGTTGCTGTATGCTTCACGCTGCGGAAACGACAGAACGCGATAAAGCGTTGTGAAACACTCCGAGCGGCGGCCGCTTCAGTGCACATCAAACACGGCCCAATCACAAAATTCAACTGCATCGAATGACGACCAGCGGGGATGCTGCTGTGTACGTGTGGATAAGAGTTGAGCATTTTTTTTTTGTTGTTGGTTGGTCCTAACCTTTACGTAACAGCAAAGGGTAGGTCTTGTTAGACGCGCTTAACACAAATGGGCAGTGGTACACTTAACGTTTTATTCATAGCTTGTAACCGACTATAGTTACGGGTATATTCTAGGCTCACCAGCAACATCTACAACACTTGTGGCACGCCATGGTAGCTTTGCACATAAAGTGTCAAATTGTTCAGCTCGAGAGAGTAGGTATACAATTTCGGGCCACGATGGCCGAATTTGGATGAGGTGGATTTTTGTGGACTCATTCCCATATTCATATCAAGTGATCCGCCGGTTGGATGAGATAGAAAAAAATTGATGTAAGCAATAAAGTAAAATATGAAATGCGTATAAGCTTCTCATGTTAGTCCACATGCGTTATACTACCATGCTGGGCTGCGACGTACGAATACTTCAACGCAACCAACGTCCACAATGTGATCGATGATCCCGCAGAAATCAATTAAGTTGCTGGTTCTAGAAACATAATAGCACAAGTTCCATATATATATATATATATATATATATATATATATATATATATATATATATATATATATATATATATATATATATATATATATATATATATATATATATATATATATATATATATATATATATATATATATATATAAATTTATTACCTCTGTAGTCTCTGTAGGATTGATTATGTTCACAAGTTTCCATACTGTTATAAGAGCCAGCCTTAACGGTTTGTTGACAGTGTTTGGTGAACAATGGGCTTTTACGAGTCCACATTGGGGTCGCTAATTACTTTTTATTATGCTTTATAGTCAGTCCTAAAGAAGCTTATTTACTGGAAAAAATGTTTAGGCCAGAAATATAGTTTCTGAAAATAAAGGCATTACTATCGCGACATTTCTTAGCCAGTTATTTCACGTTGGCTTCTCGGAGTTGAAGAGGATTAGATAGAAAGATCTGTAAAGCCACAGTGCAACCGAGCTTTCTTTCAATCAACATGGCAGTAAAACCTCGTCGAATGTAACGTAACACATCAGGATCCGCCGTTGAACAAAATTTCTGCCAGACCAGAGTCTATTACGACCTTAAATAAAATTTGACTATTACACATGATTGTTCTCATTGGCACGTTATGAAGAAGCTTGAAATTAGTCTGTTCATTGATCTTCCCTTCGGGTAATAGTTGTAAAAATAACGGTAGATCAGTAAACCAAACGTTTCAAAAGCGTACAACATTTCACGTAACTTGAGCAAGAACAGCTGCAGCTAAACATGAGATATAGCTAATTGTGCATGCATGCGTGTGTAATCCAGAATAAATAAACAGAAAATGGGAAATTCAACAACCTAGCTACCACTAGAATAATTTATGAAGGACCTATATAACTGGAACTGAATTCACAACATCCCAATTAAAATTACTGTCTGTCGCAAAGCATCCACTTCGTGATACGACCAGGTTAAACCACAGTACCATCACTGATACTGTAAAACCAAATGACAGCCTGAAAATACTAGCAAAAGCGGCTGACATTTTCGTTTAATATAAACGAGACAGTTCTAATTAATGTGGAACATCAGTTTTTTTTCTAGCCACTCTCACTGACAGTTCAGAATGACAGCCCTAACTTTCAGGTAAATCTTGAATAGACTTAAGGGCACCTATGTGCGCATCAGTACGCGAATGTTCGACTGGCTATCCCCAGACAGCAATCGCTTCGAAAGAATTTATTTCACCTCCGGCAATGCGGTTCAAATATTAAACCTCCCGAGAGCGCCAACAAAAGATAAAAAAGTGTCTTTTTAATTATTTTTATTTCGTTTATTCAGATAAGATAATTTTTTTTATAAACGCGATGATCAAAATCTTGGCACTCGGTATAGCGACAAACCGAGCGAAGCTTCAGCATTAAGAGCTTTAGAGGCAAGAGAAGCCCTTGTAACCTGCATACTTAGAATGCGCTTAGCATTTATTTTTATGTCCTGTTTGAGAACGATGGGAGGTACTTTGCCGTAAACTGACTTTTTGAAAAATGTTAGGCTTGTGAAGGATTTGTGAAAGTGAGGTATTTGGGAGGTATATAGCATCAACCATACTTCTCGGTATTTTTTGCGTCGCAAACTTACGCTTCGGCTATGCCCCTCCCCCTCTGATTCTCTCTGTGGCCGTTTTATTCGCTTCTAATGTTTATTAAATTTTACTTCCGACTCCTCTCTGCCTTTCATTACCCACACTCATTTACATTTATGGAAATAAATGCTGTGGGGAAGCTGAAGTTAGACAGATTCACAAGGCGAAGCTATACTGAAGCAGTGACCAAAAACGCTTGGTCAACACTTAAGTCACTTAGTTTCCACCAGCACTACCAGTTCTACTAGGAATGTTGAGCGTGTTGTGTGCGTATTCCGTAAAATACATAAAAAACAAAGTTTTTGCGTTGAATATT
Source organism: Rhipicephalus microplus (assembly GCF_043290135.1). Lineage (NCBI taxonomy): Eukaryota > Metazoa > Arthropoda > Arachnida > Ixodida > Ixodidae > Rhipicephalus > Rhipicephalus microplus. The sequence goes on along the minus strand of NC_134710.1, from coordinate 105,024,417 downwards.
TTGACCGCAACAGAAATTTGTCTAGTATTTGAATATGTAAAGTAATTCCAATGGTGTTGACTAAGACACCCCTGTTTCCAGCCTTCGATAATGTTGTAATTTACCACGACCATTTATCCAATTCAAACGACGGCTGGACGAAAGCGCTACGGTGCCATCATGTCTACATGAAATATCTGGGCTTTGACAAAGCCACGGAAAGCATTATGTAACATTATGCGCATCACCTGTTACGCATGCAGGAGGGCATGGTATCTGGCACAAATGTTGCTTTACTATCGCTGTATCCTTACAGGTTTCAGAACTGTCCTGAAAATGCGCGACCTTTTTGAATGCAGGCCATGGTTAGGCGTGGAGTTGACAGATATGCACCTTCTACATAAAAATGACCGGAACAGTAGCCGCTCTGACCACTGTTGTGAGGAGAAGGAAACCTTCAAACATATTCTGCACCAGTTGCCGCTGCATTGTGCTCATGGACACTCATATAATCGGTGTTCAACAAGATCGACGACAAAGATCCGTCGGAAGAGAAACCTCCAAAATGACGTGACTCTGTTCTCTTTTATATGACTGTTAATGTGCCACTGGGCTTCTTACAATCCACAGGACTCGACCAATTCCTACAACACTTCGTGAACTGATAAAGTTGAGTCTCTTTGTAGCTAAACTCGACTTTCATCGTCTCCGCCTGAAGACAAGTCCGCGTGTGTAAATATTGGCTTTGCGACGTTCTTAGCTCGTAGACTTCTCGTCATATGAAGGGTCGAATAACTCCCTAGCTTGTCTTTTTTTTCTATGTTTGGGATAGAGTATTAACTCTCTCGATATCTCTCTTTTTATAATTCAATTTTCTCAAATCAAAGTTACGGCACTACAGCGGATACTTTTCTGGTTATCATATTCGCCTTTACACACTCGCCATGTCGTTTATTGCTGAGCTTTTCTGACTTCAATGAATAAAATGAAACTGGCCAGCCCTTCATCGACATTTTTTCTTCGTGGTTTTGCTTATTTCTGTGCGAGTGTCTACCACATGTTGATTTTTTCTTTTTTTTTACTCCTACATTCATTCACCTTACTTTCATCTGTTGTGTGTCCTTAGATAAAAAGAAGAAAAAAGAATAGCATTCACATGTGGTGAATAATGAAATTGTATAAAACAATTGATTTTACTATTAAGACTCCCTCTCTCGCGAAAAAAGCAAGTTAACAGCCAGAACAACGAACTTCGAACAAAATGCTATACCTAGGCAGCGTTCGGCGAAAAAGTTATAAGAAGTTATACTCAACAACGTAACTGCACCACATACGTTCTGGCTGATCCCACGAATCATCTTTCCCTCTTATATTATGACAATAGTTAAGATTAATAATTAAATTATGCGGCCTTACGCGCCAAAGTAATGTAAATATTTGGTGCTCCATAGTGGAGGAATCGGCATTATTTTTGAGCACCTGTGGTTCAGCGTACGCTACCACGGCGGGTGGTTGCCACAATAGCATGCGTTCTTTCAGCATCTTTTTCGCAATGGGACTGGGTGCGCTCAAAAAAAAAAACGAATGTTGCCTAATACCCGGTTGAAGTGTTAAACAATATATTAGTGAGGTGTAGGAAACAAGTTTCTAAATGTGCTGCCATTAGCGACACTTCTTCAGGCCACCTTCACATCACAGACGATATGTTAAGCTGTGGTGTTACATATATTCTAGGCCCCCATAAATAATCCATTCTCTTTTTGACGTCATGTAAGCATCTCGTTAGTCCTGAAGTCATGGTGTGTGAGCGCGCGCATGCGCACTTGATTGACTGCGTGTGTGTGTGTGTGTGTGTGTGTGTGTGTGTGTGTGTGTGTGTGTGTGTGTGTGTGTGTGTGTGTGTGTGTGCACGCGCGCACGTTTAGCGACAAAAGCCTTGCTGCAGTTCTGCAGCCACCGACTCGGCTCTGCTCTGCTAAACGTGCGCGCGTGCACGTTTAGCGACAAAAGCCTTGCTGCAGTTCTGCGGCCACCGACTTGGCTCTGCTTACGGAAGGGAGCGGTAATATGCTTACGGGGGGTGCCGAACATGCTTCTCGACTTCACAGCAGGAAACGAGGAAAGGGAACCGCTAATTGAAGCGCGCACGCTGTTTCCAACGACCGTTGCGGGATCAATACACATTTCCCCAACAAATCGGGTCGGAGACGCTGTTGACCAGAAGAGTTGCACGTGTGCTAGCGAATTCTTCGGGCTTAAATCTAAGAGTGCTCGAGATTTTTTCAGTGAAGAATACTTAATATTCCACCGCAGCTGATACTTATGGTTCGCTAAAAATTGCACTTTCACTTTCCTTCATCAATAACCGAAAAAAAATTAGAGCACGTTTTCAATACTTTTTTATTATAAAGTGTGCCACGTGTGTCAATTTACGACTTCGTTTGATATTACTGCTGAGACTGTGATAGTTCAATAACAGACTTCGGAATTGTAGGATCTCACGTTACTCACCATATTATTTTTGTTTGTATATATAAAAAATGAAAAGAAAAGCAATAGTTTCACCCGGAAAGCGAAGCGTTGTTAGCGATAGCAACGTATTAGACGACTAAATGAAGTAGGTAAAGCTGATATTGTTTCCTGTAGTATATATTGCAGTGAACCTTATTTGCTAATTAAGTTTGCATACATGATGACACGCTCGCATAGAAAAATATGAAATATCCTCAACATCTCCGACATTCACTACCAGCAACGCTGACATGAACAGAACAGGTATGCGGAGTTGAGCCGATGCTCCGCGTTACTTCTCAGCTGAAAGCGACTTAGAAACTGTACCGCAATACATCTGATGCTAGACAAATTTCATGCAATAGGAGTTACATTCGCCAAACTATATTCAATGCTAATTGTAATCGGTGATTTTTTTACTGCCAAGGTGTTTAATTTCGTTACTGCGAAGGTGTTTAATTGAGCGAAGAGTGCATCAGCTCCCTGCTGAACTTTTCCTGGAATGCTTTGTTTGATTCACAAAGGGGTTCCTCCATCCAAGCTAAGCTGGCCCATTGCCAACAAGTTGGAAAGCGTTGCAAAAAAAAAAAAAACTGGCTGCGGAATTTCGTACACAGTCATTTGTGGAAACAGCGGTGAACCACGTTTGACGGTTGATTACGCTGGTGCATAATTTTTCAATCCCGTAGGTTTGAAAACCGTGAGACCGTGCATCTTTCAAACGTTCTAAAAGACTAAAAAAAAAGCGAAGTTGGAATAACGCCGACTGAAAAACTGAAATATGTCAATCACTCAGATTAACAATGCTCAATATACATACTATGGAACAAAAATTATCGCGCACTTATTGATTTTATTGGCGTCCAAAACATTATTTGTTGCACTGTGTAACCAATGAACAGAAGGCGGAGAAGAATAATGGTACATATGAGCAGAGAACTTTGGTACACTCGTTGTGGAAAGTATACGGGGCTAGGTTGCCTTTGACGCCCAGTATGATCGAGAGTGTCAATATTAAAGGTAGTTCACGTAGTATATGCCACGTGTTTTAACGTCCTGGTGATTGAAAAGAGCTTTTGTACTCATTATCCATAGGTAAGGAGTGTAAGGAGCACGACGGAAATCGCAATAATGTTTTCTACTGGGAACTGAATCCGGCACTTCATAATATGCAGTAGAACGCCGCAAACAAGACGTTATGCGAACTCATAGCTTTGCTTATAAAATCATTTTCAAAAGAAACAAAAGTGTGCGATATGCTCCACCAGACACCTGTTAGAGCACCAAAGTTCCTACGCACACATGTAAAAGTCATAGTTCTTTCTCTACACAAACATACAGAAGAGCGACGATAGGATGCACCCTCGAATTCTTCCTCAAGGTAGCGCAAACGGAGCCTTGGATTAACCTGCAGCGGCATATCTGCTAAATCGAGGCCGCTACGTGCGACGCCATAGGGCCTTTAGCCAGCGGCGGCATGCGCTCCCTCAGCATCCTGTAGTTTCCGGAGCACCTAGGCTCCCCGGTTGTGGCGGCATCTGGCCATAATTAGCTCGACAAGATTCGGAAGCCGCGGCGACGATCGGCGTCTTTCTTCGCTCCTTTTTTTCCCCCTCTCCTCTTCTGGTGTGCTCGAGAAAGCGCCGCCGAAGACAGCAAGCGGCGCGTGAGGAATGAGCGAGGAGGCCTGAAGCCCAGCGGCGCTGCTGATGTCTGTGTATATATTTAGGGCAGCGCGCGTCTGCACGCCGCTGACTCAACCATCAGGTAATGTTCCAGAACGGCCCTTGTAAACATACCCTTAATGATCACTGCATCGGCGAGCTACAACGAAGCCAAAAGTGAAAGCAAGGTGTGGGGAAAACCGCGGCCGGCGGTGAATTAATCCAGGCCCCAACGGTGTGCGTCGCGTGCAGGTGACACGGTACTTAAGTCGAGAGAGCGCGAGATGGCAGTGTTTGGCAACTGGGACAGCGTCGCACGCTTTGCCGACATCGATCGGACCAAACACAGGTGCAGCAGCCTGAAAACCACCATGCATCGGGCCAGGAGTTGAAATCATCTTCCAGCTCAAGAGTCGACGACAATAATGTCGGGCCATTCATTAGCGAGCCCCACATGCGAGCCAGACAGGCTTTTGTGGAGTTAGAACTCACGGGTATGGTGTGGGACGGTAACACAGCGGTAATGTGTCTAGGTTTGATGCACTGGTGACAGTTGGGCTCTTAAGATTAATAGTATTTATTTATTTATTTCCATATACTTCTATTTACATGTTTGCAGAATTAGTTGAAATCGCGGAAATGATTCTAGGCCTTATTTTGAAAACCAGATCTTAAATGTTGGTTCAAGTTGATGGCGATGAAGTGGCTGTTCAGGCCATAGCTACATCAGTGGCTAAAGAATTTGTTTCGTCGTCACCAGTAACAATAATATTTGAAGGTTTGAAAACGACATCTCAATGTCTTAATCGACAACACCTGTAATATGGCTTTGACTGATTATACAATTCGTTTGAAGATCTCCAAGAGACAGTGATCAAATTAGTGACAATTAGTGACGTAGAATTAGTCAGCCCGACGGCTGTCTGTGTGGTACGTCTAAGATTGCGAAAAACAACAACACAATAAACAATCACATCTATGTTCTTCACAGTGGTCGAAAAGACCAGGTGGTGCAAGTGCTCCTATAATAGGCAGCATCAAGGGACCTTGCATATTTTAATGCTCTAGCTACTTAAATCAGGGTTTAGTGATACGTGAAGTGTTTCTTTACAAAAATCGAAATTCTTGTTTGTGGGAGCAACGAACAATACTTTAGCGAGTTGACCATGCTCCTTTCCACACTGATCGAAGTTCTCTAGTAGATTTACCGTCAGGCCGCATAAAAAAAAAGGAGCTCCAGCTCTCGCCGTTAGGTCTACCTATATTTAGAAGGCACGTGGCGCCGGTCCAAATTACCTGTCTTGCACAGTCAATTGCACTATTTAGTACTAGAGGGTTCGTTTTGTTCAACCACTCTTACGAGCATAGAACAACGTTCCTGTGTTCCTTAATTGCTCACAGTCTATTACGACTCCAGAGCGAAGGATACGATCAAAACAAGACTTATCAAAGCATCAAAGTCTCTTTCCAATATTAAACCAAATTACTTACACTTTTCAAGCTCTATTTGCACGGTCCATGCACAACGTCTAAAGCACTTATGCACTTTGTTGTATTGAAGTAGGTAAATTCTGTGGTGAACGCTATGCAAGAAATGTCGACATTTGCCCACTCTGGTATTATTCTCTGTAAATGTACGGAGGAACAAATGTTTCAGTCATGGTATTACGTTACCGTAAAATGCAACGTTAAATTGCACTCTTAACTCTTACAGGTCCCCACTTCAGGGCATCTTATTTGCTAAGCAGCCACAACCTCTTTTAAAAGTTTGAACGGCAAAATGCATACTTTAACTGAAGCAACCATGTGGCGTAATAATAATAATAATAATAATAATAATAATAATAATAATAATAATAATAATAATAATAATAACAGTATCACGAAAAAAATTACGGCTGCAAGACTGTGATAAAAACTTGAAAATAAACAATTAAGCAGAGTAAAATTGAATAAAATCCGTGTATACTTCTAGTCACACATCAACATGCGAAGGCAGAAGATGGGTACAAGTTACACAAAGCTCTTTACTGTATTCCACACGCACGAGGATTGTGGTCTGAACATATAGTATACGAGACCACGATGCAGTCTATGATGGCCATTTTTTTTCGGTCAATAGTGCTGGAAACGTGCTGAATGAAATCTACTGGCACAAGAAATAATCTTCGAGTCACATGTTTTTTTTTTTCTTTTTTTGCACCAACCATTTTCACTCGAGGGAACTCGTACTAAGCGCACATTATACTGAGTGAGCTGTTATTTCGCAATAACGAGAGTGAACGTGCCTCCTTATCGCTCGCCTTTAATTGCTCTCTCGTTCTTCACGCAGTGCAGAGGGTCTCATCTGACCTGCACCCTCATGGCGCACTCATGGCACACACCAGGAGCTGGAGATAGACGCTGCTTCACGGGCACGCTTCACGGAGACCCGCGGAAGCAAATCCAATGAAGCACAATAAATGAGCGGGCATGCCCAAGATCGCCAACTCAGCATTCTGCTCTGGCCGGAATAGTTATGGTGACATGAACAGAGTCAATGAGCCCGCGTGGCTCCTTCTGGCCTCTCGCATCACCGCATTTCAAGGCCATTAATAACTGGGGCCCCTTTTATTCCTGCAGCTGTGCCACCACTCTTCCCCCGCTGGTGAAACCACGCTCCGTGCAGCGGGGTCCAGAGGCTCCGTCCTGAGCGACTGTTCTGGCGCGTGTGCGGCCGCGGCCGGCGTATTAAATGAAAGCAAACTCGGACGGAGGCACCAGCTGTCCTAAGGCGAGACGAGGGCGAGCGCGGCACGGGAACCGCCGGCGCGTGCAGCAGCTATAGCTCAGGCTAATGGTCCTCTGAGGGACGATCCTTTCGCAGCTTATCTTCATTTTCCCGAAACAGGAGCGCTGAGGTTTCGCCCTTTGTTCCTCCTTTGCGGGTCTCCTTTTTTCGGCTGGCCGAAAGATTAAGCTCAGCTTACCGTGGCACGCACCGGACACTCGCTCTTGTTTCCACGCAATAAGAAACACGACGATGGAAGCGCGACAAGTCGAGCCGCGCGACCCTTGGGAACGCTGCCGCGGAGATCGCTGTGCGTCGCGAAAGAGAGACGGCACGAACGCTTCCGTTCGAGGTGTCTGTACGAGTGGGCGACACGGGTTAGGAAGGGCGTCAAACCGGAATCGGAGCGACGAGAAGTTCTTGTGATCCCCAATATTAAGTCGGATGATCTCCACAACGCTATTTCCTGCCCAACGATTGCTTCGTGAGCCCGACGGCCGAAACATTGCCCCAACCATTCCAGCCGCTTCTATTTTCTCATATTTTATCTTTCCCGTGAGGCCCGCTCATTGTTGTACCTTGCTGCTTTCGAATAGCATAAAGTTGATTATTCCAAGGAGAATCATTTGCCAACATGATTTCTGCTTTCCATTTTGCGATGTAACCGCAGATTTTTTTTTAGCTTTCCAGGTCACTTAGTTGACAAATTAATATGTGGGGAGGAGGCAGAGCAAGAACAGGCAGGAGAGTGAAGAAGACACACATATCCGGTTAGCTATCTTGCACTGCCAGGAAAGAATAAAACGGCCTAGAGCTACAGCGAATGGCAGAGAAAAATCGCACTAATCGCGTACACACGTAGAATAGTAGGCCTACATCAAAAGTACAAATGGTCCCAGAGGCCTCTTGTCTTCAATTTCACAACCTCCTTCTACTTCTCATTCAGGTAAACCACAACAAGGTTGGCATCCTTCATTCATATAACCCTTAAACTATTATAGGCAACCTCTGTCACTCTTGACGTTTAATTTTGTCTCGAAGCAGCCGCTACTCGCTTCCCTTTCCAGGTTGAGTGGAAAGTTGATAATTGAATGAACACCGTTGGTTTCCTATGTTCCTGCAAGGTTCCATACAAATGTGCAAATTTTATATCACCCGAGTTGCTATGATGTTGAAGTTTGAAGTTGATTATTAACAAGGTAGCGATACATAAAATGAAGGAGACGTTTCACAGACTAGGGTCCCATAGTCCGAAGACAGGGGGAACCCACAATAAAGAAAGCATGAAAAAAAAAGTCCAAGAGAAAATGGCAAGACAATGTAGTATTGACAGAAAAATGTTATAAAACAACTACAGAAAAATAAATAAGCGATAAAACATGGTAATAAACACAACCAAAACAACAAAATCGCTAAATCTCAATTTAAAAAGAACAACATAGAATAAGTTATGACGATAGAAGATATAATTTTAGATCAAAGGACAGAATTATTAAACACTACTCCCTCCCACCACCACGGAAAGAAGCTCTTACTGTTGACGAGATGCCTTACCGAACGAATGTGCTGTCTGAAAGCTGTTTAGTTGCTCTTATAGTGTTAGGCCTCTTGGGGCTGCGAGGAGTAGCTTAAGAATGCAGAGGCATTTTAGATTATGCAATACAATGAATGATTAAGTGTTAGCGCGCTTCATTTCCATGATGCAAGCAGAGCGTGTGTCATGTTGAGTCACATGGGGAGCGTTTATATTGATCAGGCGGGGAACCGCTTAGCAGAATGTGGCAATGTCGTGACTTAGCAATGCACTGAGTGCTCCTCTTGTCTTCCAGCCACAGTCCAGAGACCTTTTGTGGGGATACATCTGCTTATTGCGCTGCAGCGCGAACTAACGCCATTTGTGCGCAATAGCAGTGGTTGGTGGGAAATGCGTTATATTTCAGTTGTCACTCGCTGAGAGACAGTGAAACGCCTCTGTTTTAATTATGCAGTGCACTGTTTGGCTACATGAATGGCATTAGGAAACAGTCAATGGGATTAAATTCCCCGAACGGTGCTTTTCAGAGTATAAAGTATACAACATAATGCAACATACAACATAATAATATTTATTTATTTATTTATTTATTTTTATATACTCTCCCATACATGCTTGCAAGATTAGTTAAAATCGCGGAAATGATTTTAGGCCTTATTTTGAAAACCGGACCTTAAACGTTGGCATACAAGGGCTTTTCAGGTGGATTGCCCGAGAAAGCGTACGTCATCTGAGCGCTAAACTATAGTAGGTGACTGCTGCATCAAAAGTTTTTTTGCACCCAGTTTGGCACCGTCTAATTCTATAGCTAATATTTTGTTGCTCTTGTGTTTACGCTGCTTCAATGACAGTATGATAGTCCCTTAAAGCACCAGTGCAGAAAAAGAAAAAAAAAAGATCGAGCGTCAAAAAGCTGCTTGCGTTAGTAGCGTACATATCGCAATATCCCTACGCTCGGAAACCTCGGCCAAGAGCAAAGAGTTGCTATTGAATGATATTTCTTTTTGCATCGCCAAAGCTTCTCGAATGCAGTGCGTACACTTCTTACGCACTGAAGACACTTGGACTCTTCGCTTCAACGTATTTAAGCGTGATCCGTGAGAGGGAAAATGCCATCAGGAATAATGGGCTTGATGCACAGTTCTTGGGTCATTCGTCTTTCTTCTGAACTGCTGTTCTACACTCCGCCTCAGTCACTGTCATCCCCTATGCTCAAATTCATGCTCCATGAGATCAGAACAAAAATGACACATGTGTCAAAAAAGCCGCAAAGTCCCCCACGCCCGGAAACATTGCCTCAAATCGACAAGCCGATCTTTCGTGACAGGTGGTGTGCTTTCAGTAGGAGCACGGAAAAAAAAAAGGCGGGGTAAATGGAAAGTCTGAAACAAAAGGAAAACAGAATGAGAGTCACTCACAAAGACGGCAGAGGCAATTTCCGGCGCGAAGAACTTGAGCGCGACGGCTCGCTCGCTCGGTTATGGGATAGTGTACCGTCTTCTGCGAGCTCGGGGATCCTCTGCTCTTATTTATTACTGCTTGCTTTGTCGACTTCTGGTTGCAGACTCGCTTTTTGTAAAAGCACCTTTCATCGTCAGTTGCCTATACATCCAGTTCTAAGTTCTGTTTGAGTTCTGAAATCGAATACTGATCGATCGACATCGATCACTCACTCACTCACTCACTCACTCACTTGTCATTCACTGGATGTTTCAGTTATGCGGTTCCAAAGCTTTAAAACACGTTTTTATTACCTTAGCATCTGCTACAGGATAACTGAGGCTTAATATGAAATATTATATTAAATGCGTAGCTTCTTAGTGCCGAGGTCAATTCGGTGTGCGGCGTTACCACCCTTACTGCGCATGCGGGTCTCTTCCCCCTCTCACTCCTCTTCTACGCTCCTCCCCCCTCTCGCCTCGCAACGCCAAAGTAGGCAGCGTCTACTAGTCTACGTTCGCCTCCTCTCTCTCTTCTTAAGGGGACCGACAACTGCCCAGAACATGAAATAAGATGACTGCACGAATGGAAAGATTGTTCCCCATAGTGACTCATACCAACCGTATGTTTCTCGTAAGAAGCGGATTTATATTTTTTTTTCATTGAGAGTTACGAAAATAGCCTGTGGCGCCACCTGGTGGCAATAATTTGAACCATCGGAGCTGCCCTGTCGCGTCACCGTAAACGAGTGTATGTGGTCAACAATTTTCCTGTTATTATTGAAATATTGTTTGCTTCTTTAGAGTAAAAGTTATTACTCCATAAAAATGTACCTATGGACCTGCCTTAGTAGCACGCAATAAAGTGGCGCTACCGTCGCATGACGTATTGATCCGGTGCTCGTCAGCGCGTCTTGAGTAACTTTTCTACGGGCTTATTATTATTAAGCCGCGCGTGCAGTTTCCAGGTCGCTAAGATTTTTTTCACGTTTTTCACGGTTTTTTTTCCCCACGCTTTGTCTCCGAAATGAAGCGCAGCGACGTTTTCGGTGACTTGACTTGGCTCGTGTGTCGAGAAAGTAACGACGACGGGAGAAGCCATCCACGACACAGGCGCATCAGCATTGGGCGCAGGCGCACGCAACGCGGAACAAATACGGGGAGGCTGTATAAAGCCACATCGCCTCATTGTAACGACTTTTTATTTTCCAAAATAGCTGGAAACCTCAGAATAAACGTTGTTAAACATAATTACAGGAACTCCTGTGAAATCAGAACAATGATAGCATGCGCAAGTCACTAGAAAGGCTACCGGCATCGCTATCAACTCTCAGCGTTGCTGGACCAAAATGCACGTCGGTGTTCAGAGCCTTTCAAATCGAAAAATACTGCTTATAAAATAACTACGTGCTTATGGGAGTAACTATTGGAGCTTCAAACACTGCGAAGGGTAAGCTTTCGGTCGCGCTGAAAAAGAAAAAAATGGGTCGGAACAATTCAGTTGTCAGTCCTTTTAAGACATACCTCCCAGCGGCGTTGAACATTATTGCGCACGCGCCCCTCTCCCCTCCTCTACTACGATCCTCCCTCTCTCGCCTCGCAACGCTGAGGTAGACAGCGTTAGCTGATTTGATTGATATGCGGGGTTTAACGTCCCAAAACCACCAAATGATTATGAGAGACGCCGTAGTGGAGGGCTCCCGAAATTACAACCACCTGGGGTTCTTTAACGTGCACCCAAATCTGAGCACACGGGCCTACAACATTTTCGCCTCCATCGGAAATGCAGCCGCCACAGCCGGGTTACGAACCCGCGACCTGCGGGTCAGCAGCCGAGTACCTTAGCCACTAGACCACCACGGCGGGGCAGACAGCGTTAGCTAGCGAGTTTCTTGATTGAAAAAAAAAAGAAAACTGCTGCTTGCGCTGCACAATCGTTAACTGGCTACCCCGTATATATAGGCTCGCGATCTCGACCTCCAAGGTAATGCCGGTGTAAGATTTCTGTTGTGCGTTGTTGAATAAAAATTCGTAGCATGTGCGTTAACTAAAAGCAGAGTGCGAGTTTCTGTGTCCAATCGGAGACTGCTGTCTCTAGTTGCCATCAGCAGTGATCAGCATGTTCCAGTAGGAAGCACTCTTGCGTAACACCGTGACGAGTGCCAACGTCAACGCCGCCGCCAGCGTATCTGAGCTTGGAATTGCATCGTGAAATTTCGTTGAAGCGGCACGGCTAAGCGTTAGCGCCCACTGCTTCGCATCTATAACATGGTTCCCTTAGGCGGTAGATGATGTTTTCTAACACTGATGCAAAAATGCCATGGACGACAATGCCCTGGTAGCTTCAGGTTGAATAGAGCAATGTATAACCTCATAAGCTACCAAGTGAAAGTAAACGTAGCCTTCCCGTACGCATAAAGACCAGTTAATGGGCGCTTACAACCAGATCTTTTAGATATTCATTGTAACACTCTACAATTTATAATAACACTGCAAATGCGGCGTAAATACTTCGACGGGAATACCAACGCAGCATTTTTTCTCACTTTATTACCTCATTTTGAAGACAAATCCATTTGAACACACTTGTGCTTGTCTAAATACGCAGTATTACATATCTACGCAAAACATAGCCACACTTTCGAGACAGCACGAGAATAGCCTTTCACAATTACAACACACTCCTAGAAGAACACAGCTCTGAAAGTATCAGGACCACAAGATTTTCCTTTCACTCTGTATTCTATGTTATTCCCCAACTTTTATCATATCTGATACTCTCCACTTCCCGTTACGCCCATTATTTACAAAAGGCGTTCTTTAACCTGCCTTTGGCTGTATGGCAGTTCAGCTGCCCGTATAACAGCTAGGCAGCTAAGAAGCCCGTGGTCACTCCCCTTCCCCATCTCCAGTTACTTTTTACGTTTATACTTCTCTTTCCGCTAATAGTTTTTCCTGAAAAGTGTTCAATAAAAAAGAACCCCTATACATCGCATATAACAGATCAAAAACACTGATTGAGAATGGTGAGATAAAAACATATATAGACACCTGCTTGACATTACGTCTGATGCTTCTTCTACATGGAGACAATATTTGTGAAGCTCATCGAAAAAAAAAGAAAAAGACCAGTGGATCGGAGAGAAACCTTTTGTATTCTTGGTTCTGGGTGAATACTTGAAAGAGCCAAAAACAACATCGAATGCACATTGTCATATAAACAAGATACCTCGCCGATTGTCATAGCAGTTTTCATATATATATATATATAGTGGGAGTAATAATTCAATGGGCCAGTTAGTCTTTGTGAAGGTATGGGATATGGCACAACGGGAGCGTTGTCAACATAGATAAATACATTTATTTCCCAACAGTTTCGGGAGGGGTCCTCCCTTCATCAGGGGATGAGTTAACCCTAAACTGTTGGGAAATAAATATATTTATCTTTGTTGACAACGCTCCCGTTGTGCCATATCCCATACCTTCATATATATATATATAAATATATATATATATATATATATATATATATATATATATATATATATATATATATATATATATATATATATATATATACGCTTGACGGTCCTCTGTGTTTCCTTTTGTCGGTTTTGGACATGGATGGTCCCGAATGGGGACAGAGAAAGGATTGAAATAATGTGAAATTTCTCGATATAGTCCACAGATATAGCTGGGTTCTCATGACCTATGTCTGATTCTGATTGACATTATTAGCAGGCTGAAAACACGCTGACCGTGGTGTTAAAATATCAAGAACAGAAAGGACAACAACCACAACAAAAACAAAGGCGTTGATAATACATGAACGGCACTTCCATCTGAAAACCCTGGCTTATATGGTTACGCACTATTGGCCGTGACAGCAGAGGGTTGACAGATTCTAAGGACGCCAAGGGAGCGCCGCGTGAACTTTTGTTTAGTGCAGATTGCCCTCGCTGTCATTTCGATCGGGCGAAGTCACCCGAAATCGATTCAGTCACGCATCTCACAGGAACATACGTGCCTGACCGAGGCGCACGTCCACTCCTTAGGATCTGGGTCAAATCTGACCGATCGGGGGCCCGACTTGGCTAAATCAACGCCCACGCGCTCGCCTCGGTCTGTCGAGAGGGACTAAGCGATGTCAGAAATTGAACAGGAGGAGACCCGATGCTCGCATCATATATAGGCTCTCTGTTGTGCGGGCGTCTTCTTTCACTCTCGAAGTGTCCTTACTTCTAACCGAGACTACATTCGGAGCTTCATGTGTGCCCTGTTTTTTTTTTCTATTCTCGTAGCTTTATTCGTCGCACTAAGATTGCTTCCCAGCACTGTTCTTGAGACAAACTCAGGCACAAGTCTGCGGGAAATGCCAAGAAACAACTGACCACAAACATTTCAGTTACCGATGTAACACGGTGGTATATTCCACGTAAGGAACAGTATTGCCTACTTAGGTTTAAAAAAAGAGAAAAAAAGCAAACATTTAACACTGAAGAAAATTGTGCAAAACAGTCTTTGGAACTCTGCGTAGCCTAATTTATAGCTGAGAGTTTTGTCTTTTGCACTAAGGAAATCGCATATCATGCAGGGATATTCTAGTCCACGTACACGTTTACTGGAAGATATACTCTATTTTCTTATTTAATATTTTTAAACTTATGACCCGTCACGGTGTCCTCGCACGAACGCTGAATGCGGAAACATTTGCCTTTATGTCGTTCCTTTGATGCATGTTATAAAAATTCCACGCATTTCCACGAAGTGATTGATAACTAGTGGGCGAAGCTAGGTCTTAGGGTACATAATGTCAGCGTTGGAGTCGTTGGCTAGTATAAAAGATGGACAGACGGACGGGAAAACCGACGAACGGACGGACGGCACAGGTGATTTTTTTTCCATATATGTGTAGCAGGTGTTGTGATACGAGTATGGACGACGATACATCGCCGGGCAAGGCTAGCCCCTAAAGAGCTTTGCCCCTATACACCAGGACATTTAAGTTGATTCGGTGCACAATGTCCAATTACAGTCTATAGCTCATGATGCCGCGTTGGAACGTTAATACAGATAGTTGAATTCCACTTCATCCATGTATATCAGTCTTATACGTTGCTTGCTTCAGACGTAAGTTTCATGGTAATGTCTAGATAAAAATCTCCGATGGAGCTATATAGCCAGGGCTTTCAGGACGACTAGCACAGTATATGGGTAACACTGCACATGGCGTCACTAACTGCTCGTATAGTTCAAAAGCCTCGTGTAAAATAAATTTAAGTGCCCAAACTTCGCAGTTCTCTCCTCGCCTTATGAAATACAGTGATGCTTCACCAATGATCCAGAAAAAATAGAAGTCGCGGCATCAAAATAGTAAGAAAAATTTATATCTCATGGTTTAAAAAATTATAATTGTTGTTTTGACGAAAATTCACGCATAATGAGCGCTGTACATGGTGAACTCATAGGGTAAGTGTACCGCATTTGATAAGGTTTTAGCTACTTGTATGTTCCAATGCGCTTGAGTTTCTGGCAGTATTACCAGACAGATCGAAAACAGAAAATGTTGGTTTCGTCACGCTCATGCATGGTGCTGATCTCGCCCTCTTAGATATGCAAAGCACAGTAAAAGCCTTCCATTTTAGTTTTTCAGGGATAATCTTACCATGAATGAATTAGGAATCGGATAGTAATTTCCATATGTTATTAAGCAAAATTTAGTAATTCTAATTTATGAAGAAACAAAGAAACGTATCTTTCGATCATGGCACTGCTTTGAATTCTCCCATAATCCTAGATGATTGCAGTTGCACAAAAAGGCATATTGCGCACTTGAGCACTGACGATGAAAGACTTAACTCGGAGGCCTTGCTGAGCGGCAAAGTAGATGCAGTACATTTGCAGACAAATCAGAGAGATGAGAGAATGATAACGAAGTTAGGGCAAGATTGCGCACTACAGGCTTTGTGCGGGTTGAGCGAACCAGATTGAGTGCTTCCGATGAAGAAATGAAGGGCAGAGAGTAGATGGAGCAGAGGAACTAAAGGCGCTGAAAGCAGGGGTTGCGAAGGTCCTTTGATGAAAACTGAAAATGTAAGTCTGGTAAAAAAACAGACATCTTGTGCAACTCAAACCTCGAAGATCAAAGCTGAAAGACGACTTACGCACACATCAGCAACTGACGAAGCAGACAAGGTATAGAGAATTGATCAATAAAACGTGGCTGTTACGGAAACTTTCGGGCAGGGCACTAAGCCGATTCCAGAATATACAGACCTCCGACAAATATTGCTCGTAGAGAGACGTGCATTCACCTACCACTTTTCGTACACATGGAATCCCATCATGCAATAACGTTCAATTATGTACGACTTTCTACGGGATCAAATCTCTGATGCCGCAAAGTTCGGGTCCTCAAATGAGAGGTTGACAGCGTCGCTGTAGGAACATAATTTAATACATGTCCCTGCAAATATTTAAGATGAAAGCTTTACCGCAAACCAAGACTGACCACAACAAATAGGAGACGAGCTTTATCTTGTGCTCATCACCAGTGCTCGTCTCTTGAATTCTCTGAGGTCCGTGTTAGTTTGCACTGAAGTTCTCACCTTGAATGTTATGTACAGTGTCGTCCACTCTTGGTACGCACACAGCCTCGCGTGGCCGCGTTGCCGCGTTCCGCGGAGCGCCAGCGTACGTGGTGCGGCCGCGCATCGAAGCTTTTTGGCGCAGGCGCACAAGCATTGCGTGATAACTTGTGACGCACTGATGCGCCATGCTTACTTTGCTGTGACGCCCGCTTATTAATCAGCATGCCAGCAGCGATTGAGTGCACGGTAACGGCGTTGCAGGAAAGGGCACTTTGCTTACTGCATTTTTGTGCAGTTGTACGCGAACGATGTAAGTGGTTCTTCATTTCAGTGCCTCAGCCGTTGTTAATAGCATGTATCATTGAAAATTTCTTAGCGTCACTTTAGTTTACGCAACCGTGAAGCGGCTTTGCATATACGGCAGACGTTGTAGAAGACGGCTGCGGATGATTTCAACCACCTCTGCTTCTCTAGCATGAGCATTAGGCAACTCACGGGCCCACTTGAATCACTTGTTCATAAAGGTTGAGCCAAACCGGCCGAGTTTCAGTCGCGCAACATTGGTTTCGGTGTCTGTTGACAGTCTATTTATACTATAATAATATGAATAGTGCAGTCCTTTGAGACCGTCACCTAAAAGATAAGCTTGACGCACGCAAGTCGATTGTCCGGCCCTAGTATGCTGAGTTATAGTGCATAAATCTACTTTGCATAGCCTTCCTGGCTTACTTGAACGCAGTGGTCCTGCCGCTTGTTTCTACCCGCAACGTATCCTTTTTTCTGCTCCAAGTCATACTTATTCGCAATATAGTTACTCTAACACTTACATTTTGCAATGATCCCTAGTTCGTGCCGCCGAACAGCTTCTCGGTTTTTGGTGTTGACAGCGTCTGAATTCTGTTTACCACCCGTAAAGAAACAACCTGGTTAAACATCATGCATAGATAATTCATTGGTGTACAGCAAATTTACATGTTGTTGAATCCTGAAGACTTATACAGCATCCTGCCGTCCATCACATCTGCCTTTCAACAGCGTACGACGTGAGGGTACTCCATTCTCTACTATGCTGAACGGGGCCCCGCCGCGGTGGTCTTGTGGCTAAGGTACTCGGCTGCTGACCCGCAGGTCGCGGGTTTGATTCCCGGCTGCGGCGGCTGCATTTCCGATGGAGGCGGAAGTGTTAGAGGCCCATGTACTCAGATTTGGGTGCACGTTAAAGAACCCCAGGTGGTCAAAATTTCCGGAGCCCTCCACTACGGCGTCTCTCATAATCAAATGGTGGTTTTGGGACGTTAAACCCACATATCAATCAATGCTGAACGGGTCACACTGCAGAGCTTGCACACTATCCTAAAGATTTTTTAACTCCTTCAGAAATTTGCTAACCCCTTCTGAGAAGTTTTCAAGACGACTCCAAAGATATTGTGGTTTACGCTATCATAGGCTTGACATTCTCGTTTCTGCTAGCAACGCAGCGAAGAAGCTGCAGTTGCTTTCCAAGCTATGTTTCTCATTAAACCACGATGAGAATGGCCGGACTTGTTTTTGTACGTTCAGGACAGAACGCGTTTTTTAATCGTTGTATTTTATTCGACTGTGGTAACCTAACAATATGGGGACTAACTTTACATATAATGCTCTATCTGTTTCATTACCAGGCTATGTTATTTAGTAAAAGCTAAATATTGGTTTTGTGACGTTGAAGAACCACGGGTGGTCGAAATTAGTGTTACAGTGCTAGTCAATATTTTCTGGATTCATCTTCTACAACGTCTCTTACGTATGTTCAGCGGCGTTGTTGTGGTAAATCCGTTAACAGAAAACAACGCTGCTACGTTTTTAAAAGTACACGCAAACAACAAGGGCTGTGTCAAATAAACCAGAAAAAGGGCAGCTGTATCAAACTTACCACAAGTGCCCGCAGTCACGAAATTTATTCGTGCCGCAAGGGTCGGAACAGGGAAGATGGGTTGAAGCGCGGCAAGAAAAGGTGGTCAAGGGGCAGGGTTTCTGACAAAATTAAAGCTAACACTATCTATTGGAAGAGCGCATTTTCGTTTTTTTATACGTAGATCACTTCTAAAATGAACCTGGTGTCTGGATTCGAGAAATATGCCGATAAAGGTCTCCATAATGACCAATCTGGACGCCGATTTTAAAATATGCTAGGCTTAGTTCTACAGTACCTTTCAATACGTGACCGCATGAACTGTTTTACAGAAAAAAATTGCTTGAGGCCAGTTCTGTTTCTGCAGCACGCCCGACCAGCGAGTTATTCATCAGGATAGGCGAATAAATAATGCGAGTGCGATTTAGCAACGCCCCAAACATTTTATTTCTGGAGAATCCACGGGCTGCCAGAGAGACATCCACGGGCTGCGTTTGTCCCGTGGGTAGCATGTTAGATGTTCTTTCTTTACGCAGAAAACCACATAACGTTGCAATAGCTGACGCGAGCTTTCGCAACGCGACAGTGCGGCACGCTCGATTGCTATTGGCATGCTGGTTGTTAGGTATGCTTCATCACAAAGCAAGCATGGCGCACCAGCGCGTCACAAGAGATTACGCAATGCTTGTGCGCCTGCGCCGATAAGCTTCGATGCGCAACCGCAGCCTGAGCGCTGGCGCCCCGCGGAGCGCGGCCACATGGTGCCGTGTTCGTACCAAGAGTGAACGACACTGTACAAAGTAGACCTAACAGAAGCTTTATTGGCCTCTCTGCTAAATTCTTACGTTACCTAATTCAGTGTACGCGCAGGCGAGTCACTCTCACGAAGCACAAAAGTGTCTTCAAGGTCTTGTTGGCCGGTTAATAATGGACATTGATCACCAAGTCGTGAGTGGAATCAATTACTAAAATCACTAACTGGCTATACGAGCAGAGTCGGTTGTTTTATTCAAGCTACGTAAAGTACCGCTTTGAATGCTACAAACGTGCACAGACTTACCATATTTAGCCTATACGCTAATAAAATGAATGAATATTTCCGCGTTATAATATGTACAACTGCGTCAGGATTTTGTTATCCCCATCACCAGTACCGTCAGTTTTTATCCTATCGCCAGTACCGTCTTAAACGTTTTTCTTGGTGGACTTGTGATTGCGATATTGTCACGACAAATTGTGTTCAAGAGAACCTATTTGCACCAAGAGCATTGCTCAGTGACGCGCAACGCCTGCCGTCGGACTTGAGTCTGCACGCGAACAGCTGGTTCAAAGAGTCAGGCCAGGCAAGAAGCGAAAGAATGGCTTTTGACATTTGCACTTGCGAGAGCTGTCGAGTCTGGACACGAAGCGTAACTTGAGTCTTCTGTCGACCAAGTGTCTGTCAAAAAAAAAAAAAGGGACAGCGGGAGCTCGACAGAAATGAAACCTATATGATTGATCGAGTGACTAAGCTAGTAGAGTTTCAAAAAGCAGAAAGAGCTCGGCATAACACCATGAAAGGATGCAATTTTCAACGGCCAATAAAATCACCGAGTGCCTTCTTTATAGGTTGAAAATAAAAATACAGTAAGTAATGGCGCTGGGCGCCCTAAAACCATGATCTGGCACGAGGCATGCAGTTCGCTGGCAAGGGTTCCAAGAATATACGTTTTCACCACATTCAGTCCTGTGGCATGTACATAAACCTACGCACACCAGTGTTTAGGGAATTTTGCTTCCAATGAAACACATCCGACATGGCCGAAATCAAATTCGCCATTTCAAGCTTACGCAGGCAATCAGCTAATAATCTGCCACGATGAGTCATTAGATGTTTTTGGTGCAATTCATTCAATTCCACGCAATCGGTTCACTATAGTTGATGCGTAGCTATATTACGTCAGTCGTTGTTCCAGAAAAAAAAAACTCCTGCGAAGCTGTTTAAAATTCCAACTTGCTTTAACATCACCGTATCATCCACTGCCAGCCAAAGATAACGCTACAACGTTAAAGGTCAACTCCGGTGATTTTTTCACCCAGTCAGAATAATGGTGCTTTTACGTTGCTGAGACACTCTTATCATGTGCCTGATAGCTGAAACGCTAAAAAAATTAAAATAGTTTTTAATTACCGAAAAACAGTAATGCCGAAACCAAAAGCCAACTTAATGCGCTTCTACGTGTGACTTAATAATTTGCCCAAACATGCTTGATTGAGCATAATGCTTGCCAGATGGTGCACCTGTCCCCGCCATCCGCCGTGATCGGCTAAACGCTTACGCTGTTATTGTGAATATATGGCCAATCGTGTGTGGCTTACAACGCAACACCACTTATCGCACGCTCACCATCACGGAAAAGGAAATCGCGCGCTCAACCAAGTAAGTACCAGCCAAACCCACGCAATCCATAGCAGACAAGCAGACGCTGCAGTGGCACATATCAGTTCCGTCACTTCCGCCAAGCAAAACTCAACGTCGCACGCACAATATTGCCATTATTTCTGTCAAGCGAGGCGAGTGTTTCGAGGCAAGCCATAAAATTCATTCGGAAAGAATTTGCGAAACTCTCAAGCTTGCTGTTTGGCATTAATGGCGCTAACGTGCAAATGAACTTACTAAGTGAATTTTTTTATTGAGATCCACTGACCTCAAAAAATTGCCCGAGTTGGCCTTTAAAGAGCTCGTTTCACAGAATTTACGGCGTTGGCGTCGGTGTCGTTGGTTGTCAGCGAAAACTCATAATCTTGTGCATGACCAAAAAATCAAGAAAGATGAAAATATACACAATAACAAAATTTTTGGTTCTGTTGGGAGAGTCGAGCCTAGGCCGTCCACGTGGCAAGCAAGTGTTCTTCCACTGATCCACGCTAGGACCTGAAACTTCTTTAGGACAAAACACTATGCGAATGTCATGTATAATGGGAGGAAAGTTCAACGCATGCAATACTGCATAGCGGAAGCGTAGAATGGCACCAGGCGTCTAAACATGTCATTTTCGTAACGGGTTGGTCTTTGAAAGGGCCAGACATTACAAAGCGCTCACTTTAATCATCATCAGCTGCAAAACCATCAACAAAGCGACCCACTGTGTAGGTTCGTGTGCTGCCTTATACGGACGCGTAGTGGGCCCTGTACTGCTTCGCGAAAGGAAGTATTGTGGTGTGGTGGGCATTCAACAACTGTGCTTGCAATAGGCATTCTAGGGTAGTTTGAAACAGCCAATGTTATGCCCAGAGTCATTCATTTACTTACAGCATGGTTGCAACATGCAGCGAGAATTGAATCCAGGCTAGTAGTTGAGATGGCGATGCGCGCGGCGCACGATTAGTATGTCGCGTTCTATATTCTTGAAGGCGAAGTTCAAACGTTATCCAAGTCTTTTTCGGAACTGGTCTACTTTTTAAGGGGTGAAGCTCCTTACAGTTTCTGGTAGGCCATCCCTCCGGCGTAGCCGGCACAGCATATCCACCGACAGACAGACAGACAGACAGACAGACAGACAGACAGACAGACAGACACGGACGGACACGGACGTACGGACGGACAGACGGACGGATGGACAGATGGACGGACGGACAGACGGACGGACGGACGGACGGACGGACGGACGGACAGACAGGCAGACAGACTGACAGACAGACAGACAGACAGACAGACAGACAGACAGATGGACGGACGGCCAGAAGGACGGACGGACGGATAGACAGACCGACAGACAGACAGACAGACGGACAGATGGACGGACAGACGGATGGACGGACGGACGGACAGACAGACAGACAGACGGACAGACAGACGGACAGACAGACAGACAGACAGACAGACAGACGGACGGATGGACATACGGACGGACGGACAGACAGACGGATGGACGGACGGACAGACAGACAGACGGACAGACAGACGGACGGACGGACTGACGGACTGACTAACGGAGGGATGGATGGATGGACGGACGGACGGACGGACGGACGGACGGACGGACGGACGGACAGACAGACAGACAGACAGACAGACAGACGGACGGACTGACGGACGGACGGACTGACGGACTGACTAACGGAGGGATGGATGGATGGACGCTTCGCCTTACTCATCATCATTCACTCCGTGGATATGCCGTGATTTTTCTGTTTCGTTTTCTTCGCTTTTCTCACACAAGCTTGTGTGAGAAATATGGACCCCCGTCTGGGCAAAGCACGTTTGCCCGGAGGTTTACACCACTGATGTATGCCAACACTGCAAGAAGGCGCGAGCCACCCAGAGACACCTCCTTTGGGACTGTGCACCACCGCCGGGTAACCAAGAAGTAATTTATTTCAAAGTACCTTACAGGCCCCATGGGGGGCATTGAGTAAGGGGGGCTATACATATATACAAATAAACTGGAAAAAAATATACAAGACAGACTGCCATAAGACAGAATGCCAACTGCCATAAGCAGCAAAATTATCAGCCGAGAGCCAGGCAATCAAAGAGACGTGGTCCAGCACGTGCTTAGCATCCTGGAACGCCAGCGGCCGAAAGCGGCGCCCCCACGGGTTTGACGCGAGTAGGTTGCTGCTCCGAGACGTCCGAGCACGCTAGTGTCTCGCTTTAATCCCCCCACCCCTTCCCCCCTATATGCCGGATCGTCAATAAAGCTGTTTCACTCACTCACACAAGCTTGTATTATTAAGCCACTTTTAATGCTTCAAATAATTGCTCTCTTATCAATACATATCACTGCCTGTGCAGGGTAACTTCCACCAGTAGATGCTTACTTAAGGGGATTTTTTTAAATAGCATGGAATGCCTCGGTCGAAAGCGTATTTAAGATACGACTCTGTCACCAAAAACTTGCTCGCATTAGCTTGAAAAAAAAATTGACGGATTTTGTTAACCAGCATGGCCCTTACACCGCACATTATTTTTGGTTATTCCAAGCGCATTTTAATTTGCCACTACCTTCACCATGTCGACCGCCGAGCACCGAACCCCTGTTTCACATACAAACCGCATTGGGAATCTATACATGCAAATGTAACATTATCGAATAGACATCCGGCATTGCTACCGTAAACGGTATGCTTGCAATATTTGGCAGGAAAAAATGTGGAAATCTCGGGTCACTGTTCGTTTATAGCACAACATTTTGAGGTTTCAACTCAGAAAATGTACAACAGATTTTCGAAACCGACATAAGCACCACTGAAACTTCAGAGTTCTAGTAGCCGGCTGTTTTATGTTGCCACGCTGTTTAATATCACGTTTATACTACCATTGAATCATTTGAATACCTGTGCTATATATAGCCCAACCGCATCGAACTCCCCCGTCGAAACCGTCTGCTTCACAATTTCCTTCGTTTTTTTTATTTCTCTAAAAGCAGCGAAACAGCCATTTTAGTGATAAAACGCACTGAAATACAACGACGGGCCGCAGGAATACTTTTAGAAGTTTGTATAGAGCCAGTGAACTGCAAAATATAAACATGTCTTCACGGCGAGCCTTTGAATCGTGAGACTTTCGTACACGGTTGCAGAAGGCTAAACTGACAAAGCTCTCCGGTGATAGATATACGGCGAATGGGAACAACAGTTTGTTGCTGCCACACTGCAACGTGTCTTTAGATCTGCTCCTGATATCTTACAGAATAAAGGGAAAACTGTTACTGTTGGAAGCTTGCTTCAAAAGAGAACCAGCCATTGTAGTGATAAAACGCACTGAAATGAAACGAAGGACAGCACGAGTATTTTCACAAGTTTGTATAGAGCCAGTGAAGTGCAAAGTATATACATGTCTTTGCGGTGAGCATTGTAATCATGAGACTTTCATATACCGTTGGAGAAGGCCGAACTGGCAAAGCTCTCCGGTAATAGATACACGGTGAAAGCGGAAGTTTTGTTGCTGCCACGCTGGAGCACACTTTTACGTCTGCTCTCTATTTTTTATAGAACAGAGGAAAAATGATTACTGGTTTGCAAAATATGGCCGAAAATGATATTTATCTTACCTATGAATTATGACTGAGCACGACAAACAAGGATGTACAGGAAAAGTGACACGGACAGGGCGCTATGTCCATGTTGGTTTTCTTTTACGTCCATGTCTGTCGCACTAACTCATTCATATATGCGAACCAACTAGCCCACTAACGTGTTTCAGCAATATATGTTACCCGGTCGGCCTGGTAGTACCAATATGCGTCAGTGCGACCTGGGTGAACACGATTTCGACATCATATGGTAAGAACCAAGAAAAGATGATCGAAAAGACTTAAACAAACAGCTTTTTATGACAAAACTAGGTGCATTGTTAAACTGATGAAAGGTGGGGACGACGCAACAATAAATAAATAAATTAATAAATAAATAAAATAAATAGATGAATATGTTTGGTTGGTTTCGCATCATCTGTCTGAATGTAGCAAGTGCATGTTTGGATGGTGATGATTAATACAATAACTGTTCCTTTTTTGCGTCCTCAAACCACGTTATGATTATTAGGCACGCCGTAGTTAAGCGGTCCGGAAATTTTTACCTCTTGAGTTTCTTTAACGTGCACCTAAATCGAAGCACCCGGGTGTTCTTTGCATTTCGCTGACATTGAGATGTGGCTGTCGCGGTCTGGATTCGATCCCGCGAACTTTGGGTCAGCAGTCGAGCAGGTCGTGATAAGTGCCGAAAGGTAAAAAAAAATGATGAACGAAGTTCACGACATTGTCCCATGATGGGGGTATACCCGACTCCTCTCTTGTATAGTGAGCATCGCATGCATTATGGTAATCAATAGAACAAGCTTGTTATACGGTCCTGATGACACAACCTGCAGCTCGAAGGAAGTAGTTGGCGAACGCCCGACTCGTCGCTAGCACTTGTACTTGGCATTCTGCTAACTCACTCGCACCGGTGGTATTTCTCGAAGTTTGTCGCGAAGCGTGGAGAGCTGAAAAGCCCACAGGCGTAGCAAGTAGCACAAATTTACCGGGTCTCCTTTCTGCGTTCTGGACAGGTTCGATGGGACATGACGTAAAGTTACGACAGCGACACTGCCTTCGTTACAGCATACGCATGATAACGGAGCAGGATGTTCTGAGTCTAAACTGCGCCATTTTGAGCGTTTAGTCTAAATCTTTGAGTACCATTTCCAGTCCGTTTGGCAGTGGGTCTGCAAAATAAAACTGTAATGATAATGTTTCAACGAATACTTCGACATTATTTCCAGGATATATGCCAGGTAATGAAAATTTAACTTTGCGGTTTTTTTACAGTCAGCACTGGGAAATAGATGAAGACTATGCACCTTTGTGAATAAGTTATCTATTTAGGGAAACACAAAGTGAAATAATACTTATTGCTGTTATCAGCCCATCTAAGAACTATTATAAAATGAACTTTAAGGTACAGAAGTAAGAGTGCATGTTTATATTCAGAATTTGGGTATAGTAACTGTTTCACACAGTGGCACTTGAAAGAATTTTTCTTGCATGCCCATGTTCCGAAACATCTGGCAGCAAAGAATGATTGCTACTCGCATGACTGCGCATGCAAGAAAGTGAGTATCCGCGCGAAGTTCCTTTCTGACGTGACGCGCAGACATTTATTGATGTCGACAGCCACGGTAGTGGCAGACTTATCGTTATAGTGTTTGTTTATGCGTCCGACGCATTGTCAGTTAAATGCCGCACACGACTGCCTCGGCACATCATAGAGGAGCTCTGTGCCAGTACTTCGGTACCCAGGTCATTCGATGATTACTCGTAAAAAAGATTAAAGACCCCATTAACCACCGTAGAAAAGCCGCGGGGTCGATCTCTATGCAAGACGGCCTCATTCTGATGTCATCGAAATGCAAATAACAACCGTGGGAATGTATTTGGTCACACGGCAGAGAACACCAGATGGTCAAAATTTAATCTGTTGTCCCCCACTAAGGTGTCAATCCAAAGGAGGAGGAAGTCCAGCCGGAGATAGAGGCTTGAGGACACGAAGAATCATGTAAAAACTTCAAAGATTTTTCATTCCTACGGCGTGCCTACTCATAATCATATTGCACTTTCTGGCTTGCAAAGTTTATAGGAGGAGAATCGCCCACTGATTGCCGAGTGCTTTATGTTAAGATGAACAATTGCAAAATGTTATCTGAATAAGATACAGTACGCCAATATCAGTATTCGATGCAGCAATATTATCGCTTAGAAGACGGCGTTAAACTCAGCTAATAGTTAGATATATGCACACAAATCGTGAAAGGAGTCTGTGTTTAAGGGTGATCGACGAAAAACAAAATATATTGAAAAAGTTTGCGCACAGAGAGAATAAAATTACGGAGACACCGTATCCCACCTGAAAAACTATCGACATTCGTATGATAAGCACAATGTAGTAATAATCTGATACAACAGCTCCAGGATTCCATTGCCCACATTTGATTCATCAGGGCGCGCAGTACACCTCTACTCATAAAATGACGCCGATCATACACAATGAGCCCCTAATAACCATGACCCGCTAAACACCGACACATGTTCTCGCCGAACAGCAAATCACGGAATTGCCCCGTGTTGAGAGAAAGCAACGTCCACTCACTCACATTTACACTAAAAAGGAAAGAATATGAGCCACGTAATATTAGAAAAGCGCTGTGAATAAAGAAGTGCACGGCCTCTGGCTTCTAGCTCCACAAGGATGCAAGAGCGGGCCACCCGTGGGCTTATTAGGCCAACAGTTCACCTCGTCGACTTTCGAGCAGGCACGTTCGCAAGAAACAAGATCCCCGGCGATATCGAAAGTGGGGAGTAAGTCGGCATAACGAGGGTCGTTAAAGGGAGAGGCTTGCCCTAATGCGTTGGCCGGATCAGGCATTCCTACAAGCACTGCCAGCAAAGGCAGTATTCGAGTGCCTTTCGGAGGAAAAGGTCGCACTCGCCAGAAGGGTGACGAACCGAAAAGCCATTAATGTTAAGGAGAATTTAAGCCAGCCCAAGAATCTGTAGCGGCACCAATGCACTCGTTCGTGCGGCCATTTGGGCCGCCCGTCTAACTGGCTGCCCCATCTCGCCGGCCATCCAGGATCATCACTACTGAAGACAGCCAAGCGAACTCGGCCTAATAGGGGAACCGCTCATTCCGGCTGAATAATCACTCCGCTGACACCATCAAAAAACATAAAGGCGTTGCATAACGTGGGCTGAGTGTATGTGATTTCAGTGTTGCGTAATTTTCAGGAGTCGAAAACGGGCATTCAAAAGAGATGTCAACTAGCCTCAAATTTTTTAAACACAATAGTGCTTTATGCCGAGGTCTACCATGGCTTCGCTGACGTATTTCTGTCAGAGATATGACATTGTAAAAAGAATATTCGCAGTTGCAAATAAAAAGAACATCAAAAACTTCGCCGCCGGGCATCGCACCTAAGACGTCTCGCTCTGCAGCGCACGGCTCGAAACCACTGGACCATAGAGCATACGTTGTACATTTTGCTAACGATCAGCTATTTGTATACACCATATATCATTCATTGGCGGTCCTCGGAGCTCGACAAGTTTAGCACGTTTTCGCCATCAATAGTGAGATGGCACGAAGTGCGCGCGTTGGGCGCGCGCTCTAAAGGCCGTCGCTCTACGCATAGAGTTTCTTAATATACACTAGAGGGAACTCTGGCGCTAGTGTCTACGGCAGCTGCAACACACGGCGCTTCAGCGAGCATGGGAATGATGGGTAGTACACACGTTTGCCTAATTTTCGTACTTCTGGCCTGCTTCTGGCTCCGTGTGTGTTCGTGTGGCTTGGAGCTGTTTTTTCACGAAAACATAAATTAGAAAATGTTCACCGTTTGCGCTTCACAACCTTATTCTTTTAGGCTTACCGTTTCGAATCAAGTCACTAAGTTGAAAAGGGTTTGTTTTTTCTTTCGATACAAAACTGAAACACAGCAATAAACGAAGCCGCAAGTGCGATTCGCCGCCCGCAAGTACGAAGACTAGGCAAATGTGTGTACTACCCATCATTCCCATGGTCGCTGAACGATCGCAGCGGAAGAGTGCCCTCTTGTTAATTTTGGGAAACTCTATATGGTTCTACGCGTTCCGATGCGCGCGCTTTCACGGGGTGTGGTCTCCTGTGGGCGCGCGCACGCTTATTTCGCGATTCCGGTGCTCCGTACAGTTTGCCAACGGCGAGCTATTTATGTACACGATATACCAATGGCAGTCATCAGAGATCAGCAACATTAGCGTGTTTTCGCCATCACTAACGAGATTGCACAAAGGGCACCCGTTGGGTGCGCTATAAACGTCGTCGCTTTACGCGCTGCGATGCGCGCGCCTTCACCAGGTGTGGTCACTCGCGCGCGCATGGTTATCTCGTGAATGCTGTAGCATTACTTCTTCCACCCTTGTGGCGAACTATATGGCACCATAAACGCTAAACTGCCTCTACGAAGACACGTACGTTTCACTTTCGTGTTATACCGATTCCTGTACAGAGGGATCAGCCACGTTTTTTCGCCCTTTGACGCTGCAACTGAAGTATAATGTGGAAGTTTTTGGCGTTCAGTGGGATTTTAATGTTGCGTGTATGTGGCTGAACACGCCGCGCTTTACAAATGCATGCCTGCCAGGGGCGATGGCGCGTTGCGTCGAGTAATCACCTGTATAACATGAAAGCCGTGTCATTTTGTCTGTGCGGTAGCACTTGAAAAAAAAAAAGTCAGGGAACGGCTGAGAGAAAGAGACTGCACATAAAAGCTTCGGGTGCACAGAACTTTGACCACCAATATCATTCGCAGTGTTCGCTGCAGCTACCATTCGCGGGAGGGTGTAAACCTAGAAGTCATAACCGATTTGTCACCATGTGATACCAGTATTTGTCCCGTCTCACATGAAGCTCACCCGCTTCTTTCCGAAAACTATCTAGAAATCGAAACAATAAAGCTGGACTTAGAATTCAGGGCAAGCTGGGTGCACTCGGTTTAATATCCACCGAAGCCCACACATCGTGGTACTAAAGGAGGAAGTTCATGTTTTAAGCTGCCAAATCGAACACTTTTTTTGGTTCATTTGCTGTATCGTCTCATCAGGAGCTGCGCGAGTGAAATCACCCCGCTCTGTGCGCACCTGGAGAATTGAAGTTTTGGCTCCTTCCTCTTCCCAGTCCAGAGTTTCACATTGTCGCTGTTCTCGTCGTTGGAGCTGGGCTATTTCTGACGGCCGGACACATAGAGGTAATGCTCTCAGAAAGAGAAAAAGGGGAGAAATAACCATTGTTAGACTGCAGTACTGGGCTATATTTGTGTTTGCCGTTTCCGATGCCATATATTTTCATGCTTTTCGCGCTTGCTAGTGGTCAGAGCGACAACCTACCCGAGTTATTAAAGGAAATGTCTGACTGTGAGCGGTGGATCATAAGACTGGCATATAACAAAGCATAATGCATCGCTAAAAATATCCGCCCTGGTCATCTAGAGATATGGCTGTACTGCTTGTTTTGCCGTGTTTTTACGAAACCCGCACACTGTCGGATTCAAGTAAAGCATCAGCCCCCGCATCCTAGAACTGCAGCGCGTTACAAGTGACCTATAATTCTTCTTCCCTTTAAGTGGTTACTAATTTATAGTGCATAAGGTAAGACACCATCGTTGACGTTAATTCCAAAGGAATTAACTGTTTATTTGGTCTCATTCAAACGCACCCCGTACGTCGTGTTAAAACTTGTGGCTACCAGCGCAAACAACAACTCTTCATACTATAGCCACAAAAAATGTACGAGTCGATGGATTAGTAATGATATGTAGGGTTTAACGTCCCAAAACCACCATATGATTACAAGAGACGCCGTATAATAGAGGAATCCAGAAGTTTCGACCACCTGGGGTTCATTAACGCGCACCCAAATCTGAATACACAAGCCTACTCGATGGATAAGTAGACTGTTTTAAGTTGTAGATTTTCGCGCCCTTTTCCTCGCAATATCTTGAATTCTAATGAGCACACGCATGTTCGCGAAATTTCCAATTGCCATTGGCTTGACTGGGTGTTTAGAAATGCAGAAAAAAGTAGCGATTGACCCATAAGCTACTTTTCGGAAAAAAAATAGCGGACTCTAAAGCCTTATCTTTAGGAGTTGAACGCGATAGCGACATTCTGTTCTTGGTGCGTATTTCAAACACTTAGTGCATGAAACCTTTTCGAATTTACTATAGGAAGCGAAGCAATGCATGGTAACAATGCGAATCTGGAAAGGCAGGGTCATCCTGGCGGAAAAGTAGAAAATGGGGATTTCTCTTCCCGCCAACCCGCTACCGCTCGCTTACGTGCTGGGGCAGAGCGCACGCGGTCAGTTTGAGTCGCCTCAGAATGTACCGTTTGCAGTGCGGCCTCAAAGATCTCCAAGGTGGACAAGCATTTCCGAGAAGCGAGTCTAACCAAAGGAGTGAAGCTCGTTAATCACGTTTGTGATGTGGAGCAGACGACAGAAGACGAGGACGCCCGAGTGACTGCGAAATGCATTTCTCAGGTCTGTGACAATACCGTGTATGACGTATGCCTAGAGGCAATTCTCATTGTGCCGACATGAATACGCGTGCCCTATCGATGTGCTGTGTTGACGTTAATGAAAACTATATAATTGTTGTTTTGATGTGGTATTTAGCAGTAGCAGACGTGTACTGTCGTGTGCAAAAGTTTGCGGCGTCCTAAAAATGAAGTTATACGGTCATGTAATTAATTAAAATGTCCGAGAAGATTTAGAGTCAAGTCCGCCGTGCCACGGGAGCATGACCCGCTGACTTGGCCACGAAGCGGCAAGCTGAGAATCACCCACAGTGAGTCAAGTTGAAGTGCTCACCTCGTTTTTTCTGGCTGTCGTGTCATGCTTGCTCCATCATTCGCGAACGCGGCTGTGTTCGGTTTCCCGGCATGGCATGCCGGAGAAACGAAACAGCTTTACACGTGGAGAGCATCCCTTAGTGTTTTCTGCAATGTTGTGCCAGACCACAACACAACAATACTTTGGACCTCGCCGACGCCTCCGTGGGCCGCTTCTTGCATTGCAGAAAGGCAACTTCACACAGCGAGTGTCTCGTTTTAGCGCGCCAAGCTGACGGCATGGCAGCGAAGTTTCCCGCACCGACTGCAGAACGCGCTCGCGCTTCAGCAAAACACAGTGAATCGCCGGTGCCCTCTCCCACGTCTATCCTCAAATTCCTTGGAACTCGCCGCCAGAGCCAGGCGCAGCGTTGTCGTCGTCCCTCAAACTTTAGCTTTGGTTCCCTATGCACCAACTATACGTGGCCTTAAATGTATAGGCGTGGTAGCGTGTGAGCCTTTTGTAGTGGGGTGCCAGTTTTCAACCGCATAGCTCTTATGATAATCACACATTCTGATGTCCGTTGGAAATAGACGCTTGCACCACGCATTATTACTGCAATAGTTCATGTTGCATTGTAAAGCATGTATACAGGACGCATCTAGTCGTGAACTATGAGAGCTACTTTCAGTGCATTTGCAAGCAGATGAAGTTCTTTTCACTCTTTTCACAAGCACGGGCGTGGCCGTGTGGTATAACATCCACTTGCCACGCAAACGACGTGGGTTTGATCCCCACTTGGACCCAAACAACCCTGGTTCGGATGGACGAAACAGACCGGTGGGTGCGGAGCGCCGCGGCGGCTCCTGCTCGTCGCCTCGTTGGTGGGGCATGGACGAAGCGGAGTGGAGGGCCTCGGCGGCTTATCCACGGAGTGCACTTGTGGACGGACAGACACACAGATAGACAGACGAATGGACACGCAAGCACACAGACGTTCAGACAGAGAGACAGGCAGACTCTTCACTCCACTCATCAGCATTCACTTTGTGGATATGCTTCGTTTTTTTTATAATTTATTTATTTTATTTGCCTTGCCCTCATTTTTCGGCCACGCATAAGATGATGATTTTTAGCTCACAACCAACGACGCCGACAGGAATTTCTGATAAACGAGCTCGTTACAATATTGCGTTAAAAAATTATTTAAACATCCACACACAGACGCCAACTCCCCAAGCAATGTACGAGGTTTCGATAGTCTCGATTGTATATAACAGCAATGACGACAATACGATGGTAAGCACGATGACGGTGCCATCACAAAAACGTTAATTTGACTGACAGCGAAGCACGCTAAACTTATTGACGTCACAAGTGCACTTCAAATAAGACATACGTTGTACCTTACAGCTACTGTGCACTGCCTGGAAATGTGGTGTTGTCAGTGAGATATTACCCAAGAAATGAAGTATGAAAGGAAGGGCCCTTGTAATACAATAACGCCGCAAAGCTATCGTCAGCAAAACAAATCGAGAGAATAGAGAGACGGAAAGAAATTATGTTTTGATACTGTCACATCGCACAATGCAGAGCACAGTGCTGAGCTCTATAGTCTGGATGACGTGCCACTGGTCTACGCACCTAAGACAGTCTTATTAGGGGTGGAAAGAAGGTGTAAAAAAGACTAATGTGTGCCTGTAATTCAAAGCCGTAGCGATGCATTTCTTGGCCTAAATAATATAATTAACCAACACCAGAGTTCGCAAAATGTTTTGAGCATACAGAAAATTATGCATCCCACTAGCGCGTCACACTTGATGAAACGCAACACTCCGGGAAGGAAGGGAAAAAAAATGGAAAAAGAAGGCTTCATCTCCGGACGTTGGCGTAGCAAGAGGCAAAACGACGACGACGGCAATAATCTGCTCATATCACGCGGCAGCGTTAGCGTATGCTGCCCGGGCCGACAGCTGGCTGCCGGTGACCGCGTTTTTGCGCGGGCCTGCGACAACGCGTCGTCTCGGCCAAGACACGCGCAGTCATTGTCGCCGGCGTAGAGACCAAGTGCCCCCGCACAGCTCTCCCGATGATCAAGATAGATTACACTATCATGATAGCAAAGCGCGAGGTGATTTTTACTTTTGCGCCTTGGTGGCCTGGCTCTCTCTATGGTCCGACTCATTTTTCACCAGTGGGGTCGCACCGACAGACGCGCGCGCAGAGCCGCAACGTGTCGTGTCCACCCACCCTGCAGCCCTGCTGATGGGTTGAAAAGAAACAGGCCACGAAGAGGGAAACTGTGGCGGCGGAAGCAACAGCAGTGATCACAAGATGTCCGAGGTGGACTTTTCCCGGCTCGTTTCCATGACTACCGCGACACTGCGCTCGGACGAGTCGCACGCACCAGCAGTGAAGGCTTCAGGGGCGGGCGAGCTGCTTTGGACGGCACTGAAGCGCGCCGGCTCCTCCTGATGCCGTACAGCGCGGTGCAAAGCTGAGCGACCACGTCTATCTACATCTCCTACAGGCGCGCGCCTGGACGCGCCCCGGGGCCTGCTCACCCCACCGAGGCCGCCCGATCACGGCCGTCACACGCTGAAAGGCACGCCTCTGCCTGCACGAGGCTGCCACCACCGCCTTTTTTTTTTTTTCAAATATCGTCCGTGGCATCGTCGACTTTTATGCAAGCGCCGGATCCCCCCCCCCCCCCAGCGGCTACATCTGGGTAGGACTGAGGCGATAATAGGCAGCGGGTCAAGTCAATAGATAGAGAAAGCAACCGCAGCAGCGGCTTTCTTTAGCGGTCGACAGGCTTTGCGTCAGCCTCCTTTACGAGCCTTTATAAGCACATGCACTCAATCTCTTCTCAAGCGAGAGATTGCGCCAGCTTTCGCCACCCCTTCATGCCTCATTTCACCTTTGGCTCATGTCGCTCGGCCCATTCGAGGCAATATGCGTACTCAGATTGCGAAGTCGGCCATGAAAAAAAAGCCATTTTCAGGAGGCAGACATATCTGCAAATATATATTTATAAAATCCGTTGCCGGAAGCATGAGTTGGTCACAAATTCAGATACATGCTGCTTGATCGAGTTATTTATCTCTTGAATGCCTTTTGCTTCTAGTATGTTCATTTTTTTGTCTCATATGTAAAACTTATTGCATAGTGCCCCACCCCCCCTTTTTGTGCAAAAATGAGTCATGTGAAAAAAAAATCATGTCTCATCCCGCTTTCATAGAAATCGGTATAACACGAATGTGAAGCATGTCTTCACAAAGGTAGTTGAGAATTTATTGTGCATTGTTTCACACCCAGGGGGAAGGAATTATTGCAAAAGCAAAAAATTGTAACGTCACGCGATGAACGGCAAGCAGCTCGAAACTTGCAACGCACTCCTCAAGCAGAAAAGACGTGCAACAAAACATACACAAGACGAGTGCGAACTAACAACAGTGAGCTCGACGCTTACACCTATAGTTCACACTGAAGAATCCGCTTTTTTAAAGCGACCGCAATTCTCTTCGCACCGACACGCAGCATCGTTCGCACTGGACGCGCACCGCACCGTCGAATCCGCCGGATTAGAGTAACTGTATATGCTCCCTACGGGAGCAGAGTAGCGCATAATTCCGCCATCATGACTGGTTAGCAACCATAGTTACGCGGGGAAGCCGCGCTCTGTTTGGCAGGCGACTTGCATAAGCCTGTCGCTGATCGACTAAGCCTGTCACCGATCGCCAGTCGACGTGCCTGGCGTGTCAACGACCACTGAAGGAAGAACAAACACCTGCTTTAGGGACTGTGCCAAGCGAGGTCAAAAGCATTTTTTCTGTCTGTCCGGTAACGCAAGGCGAAAAGGAGTAGCGTAGTGCTGAATAACACGCATTACCACATTGTCAAGTGGCGCCAGCTATGGAAGATACGCAACAATGAACAAACACAAAATGCAGGTTCTTTGAGATTAAAAGAGCGCCTCACTGAGCCTAAAGCTTTGTTTAGTTTTCAGTATGTTTTTCGAAATGGTGCCAAATCCACGCAAATAATTTGCTGTCGAAGCTTAAGGACATAGTTCTAAAGCACATGAAGCACCAGTACGCGCAGCTAACGAGCTACAGAGCGCGCGACGGTCACTTGATAGCACTGTTGATAGATTCCAGGTAGATGGGGACCGCTTTGGGCGGTGCGGCCTGTGCACCAGCTTCCCCACAGTGCATGGTTCCTAGCGGCGTTTGAAGCCTAATCAGCTAGTCTGCTAGTTAAAAGTAGCATATACACTTACTCTACACCAGATAGCCACAGCGCTTCCGCGTGAACAATAAACCACGGGCGAGGGCGGGATGGATACGCTCTTCCCTTGATGTTGTCAGCGTCTCTGAACTTCAGTTCACCCGTGAAGAGTTCGATCTTTTCATTTTCCTGCATGCTGTCAAGTGAGCGATTGATTGATTTGATTTATTTGTGGTGTTTAACATCTCAAAACCACCATATAATTATGAGAGACTCCGTATTGAAGGGCTCCGGAAATTTCGACCACCTGGGGTTCCTTAACGTGCACCCAAATCTGAGCACACGGGCGTACAACATTTCCGCCTCCATCTGAAGTGCAGGCACCGCAGTCGGGATTTGATCCCGCAGCCTGCGGATCAGCAGCCGAGTACCTTATCCACTCAACCACCACGGCAGGGCTGCCCGAATGACTTCAAAGTAGTTCTGGAACTTGCACTGCTGCTAGCGATAACTGTAGAATCTTCGATGATACATGTATATAGAAGCAGACGCGCTTTACCGCTTGTCTATCGGCTTGACCGATCGCCGGCTGATGCTTCGTTCGCCAATACCAGTCTGCAGCATGTATTGCTTGAAGAGCAACGTTTAGTTTTCTCTGCACAGGTTCACCCAAAATAAAAACTTCAGCCTTCAAAACGCCAACTGCTGCCTCCATGAACGTCAGGGCACCATAACAATATGCATTGTTTAATAATATAGCAGGTTTGATTGATAGATATGTGGGGTTTAACGTCCCAAAACCACCATATGATTATGAGAGACGCCGTAGTGAAGGGCTCCGGAAATTTAGACCACCTGGGGTTCTTTAACGTGCACCCAAATTTGAGAACACGGGCCTACAACATTTCCGCCTCCATCGGAAATGCAGCCACCGCAGCCGGGATTTCAGGTTGCACAGAATATTGTGTTTTATTCCAAGCGTATGGCGTCGTAGGAAACCCCATGTTCACAAACAGAGTTTGTTTCGCAAGACGTACAATCAGCGTCAAATGAAACCTGAACAGCGGCAAGCCTTTGCGATAGTGTAGTGCGTGCCATCCAGTCATCACCATTGACAGGCGCGCGCATCCTCTTCGGCAGCTTTGCGCATATATGCGTGCATATTCGTAGTGATAAGTGGACGGCACGCACTATACCATCGCGAAGGCTTGCCGCTGTTCGGGTTTATTTTGACGCTGATAGTACAATGCCCACTGGCTGTGAAAAGAGCCCTGTTATCATGGTCCGATCCGCAGTGGGTGCTACGAGCGACGCGCATCTAAAATACGTTGTAAATTTGAAAGTGTATGTCACACAGATTGTGGTCATTCATGTGTTAGTTTTTTCACCACTTTTAAGAACAGTGGACGTGAACTGACGAATTTTTAAACATACGTCCGGTCACACTCCGAAGACTTACGCCTCTCAAAAGTAATGGCACGCGACAACGCACATCGAAAACTGGACAGCACTGAAGAACCGAGGAGCACAGAGCTGGAAGGAGGGAGGAGGAGCAAAGGTTTTGACGTCATTATTATGTTAATTTGGTATTTCACTCCAAAGTTAAGACTTATGGCAACATTGTTCAGAAAAGCTTGGCCTTATAGCTTCGTGGCTAGGAATAACAGAGCTCCGAGGCGAGCTCGATAATTGCGTGTCCACAAAGAAAGCAAGCTCGCCTATATCCGCCTTCTGTCCAGAAACCCAATGTCACGCCGGCGCTTGGCCCCTCTGACCATTCGCTGTACAATACTGGATCGTCCTTCATGCTTTTTCCACCTGACAAATACGTTCTTATGTTTGTATCATGTTGGTCTGAATCGACTGGTACAAAGCCCAATCCCTGGCAAGAGGTTACGATGAGAAAACGCTGTTTCTTCGGTTCGGCTGATCTCACCAAAGAGCCGTTGCTTTCTCAACGTCCTGCCAGGTTTATTTCTGACTGTTTTCTTCACGTCTCTCTCTCTCTTTCAAGCTTGACAGCCGGTGAACGCGTGTTCGGACTAATGCAGCGAGACACGCGTGAGCTGCCGCTCCGTTCATCCTGTGGTGCCGAAAGGGCGTGCGACATGATCCGGCCGGCAGATCCCGCGCAGTCCGAGTCGAGCGCGCGGACCAACAGTTTGATTCCAGCCGGGACTCAATTACACGGCCACTAGGCAGGCACAATGCGGAACTTTTTCCCCGGTCGCGGAGCTGGCTCGCAGGCAGCATCACACGGACGCCGCCACGCCTTGCGTGCCTTTTGGCTCTGACGAGTGCGAGAGCTTTCATGGTTTCCTCGGGCGCTTCGCTTTATATAGAGGCGGTCACAGTGAACGCCTTTCTGAACCCGGAGCGACGGCGGCTCCGGACGGCATGCTCCGCACCAGCGTGGAGGTCGCAATGCGCTCTGTTGCCCTGATCAAGCGATTAGCGCGTGCCTCGTGAATGCGCTGCCTCGTGGACACGACCGCGCAGCGCGCTCTCCCTGCACGCCCACGAACACACGACGGCACCGCCGGCGGACACGCGTTGCCCACGTCAGCACTGACGTTGCTTTTTTTTTTTTTTCCAGCCCTCCGATCAGTTTTGCGCCGATACGGATTACGCGCCGCCGATCATGGCCAAGCCAGGACGGCCTTGCGGCGAGAGAAGCGTGACGAGCTTTGCTCGCGTAGCAAATCTGTAGTATACCTGTGCGACCACAGATGGTGCGCGTGGAATCCCGCCGGGTTATAGCCGGGTGCAAACTCGACGGATGCGAAGAAGCCAGAGGAAAAAAAACATTGCCTTCTCATGTGTGTGCGTTCGTGTGTGTGTGTGTGTGTGTGTGTGTGTGTGTGTGTGTGTGTGTGTGTGTGTGTGTGTGTGTGTGTGTGTGTGTGTGTGTGTGTGTGTGTGTGTGTGTGTGTGTGTGTGTGTGTGTGTGTGTGTGTGTGTGTGTGTGTGTGTGTGTGTGTGTGTGTGTGTGTGTGTGTGTGTGTGTGTGTGTGTGTGTGTGTGTGTGTGTGTGTGTGTGTGTGTGTGTGTGTGTGTGTGTTCAGAATTTTCTCTTGTCATTACTCGTATGGTTCAACATGGGTTCTTAGGCGGGCCAGTTGGTTGACGAATATCGCGGCAGAACAGCGCGAAAAACGAGACGACGAACATGCAGGAGGTTAGTCAGGGCCAATTCCAGCTAGCTAGAATTCTGTAGGTGGGGGGGGGGGGGGGGATCGATATGCAGAGTTTAACATCCCAAAACCACCATATGGTTATGAGAGACGCCGTAGTGGAGCACTCCGGAAATTTTTGACCACCTGTGGTTTTTTAACGTGCACCCAAATCTGAGCACACGGGCCTACAGTATTTTCGCCTCCATCGAAAATGCAGGTAATAGAGCCGAGATTCGACCCGCAACCTGTGGGTCAGAAGCCGAATACCTTAGCCACTAGACCACTACGGTGGGCAAAGGGAGGGGCATTTAAAGAAATGAATTTTAATAGACGAAGAATATATACGATAAAAATATTCTATTCATGACATAGGTTTGTAAAAGCCCAGATCGACGTGTGCACTAGTGAAGACATGTTTGCTGTACGAGGTTCGTGTACGTTAGAAGGCTTCTAACGTAAAGCACCCATTTCGACTTTGAGTGCTTTCGGCGGTATATGTCTCGGCTGTTACAACGAGAAACGTAGTCCGCTGCTGTAGAATATATTTCTTAAAACAAATTAGCATAAATTATATTTATGTGCCACAATGTAAGAGTATGAAATGCAGCCTTCGAAAACTTGCTGGCCAACCGCAACTCCGAAAAAATCCCGGAAACACTAACACAATGCTATTTCTAAGGTCATTTCTATGGTCATTTTTATGGTCACTTTACGGTCAATAATGGTCAATAATGGTCAATAATGGTCAATAATGGTCAATGATTTTATGGTCAATAATGCTATTGTCGTTTTTTTCTTCCCTTTACCCCCTCCATTGCGCTTGCTGAAGCGCACGCTTGATTTAAAACTATGGAACGAATATAATGAGGTCTGTGCTAATTAAAGTAACTTATGCCTTGTTGTGTACAAAACCAATTTAAATGAAGGTGCTACTAAAGCGCTTCAGTGAATACACGAGATTGTACTGAGAGATTAAGGGAGAGGGAGAAGATGGGATTAAAATCGAGGGAGGTTGCAGAGCGCATGAAAAAAAAAAAACACGCAAGTGCAATGGCACAAAAACAAACAGAAACAGCAAGAAGAGAGAAAAAAAACACTCATCCCAATTGCGAACGCTGACGAGGTAAATTACTGAACGCGTAATTTCCTCGTCTCGACGCAAAGGTTGCAAATTTTCCACCCTGTTCGGGGCACCGCCATGAGTGAAAGAAAAAAAGAAGAGGGGAAAAAATGCGCATAGTTGAAGTTCATTGCTGACATGCATGAGCGAGGGGCCGCTGCTAGAGTAATCGGGCCCTCTGGAACGGGCAGCTTCCAAGTTTGATGACGCATCTGAGAAATTAAAGCAAACCCACAGTGGAGTGTACATCAGGGTGCTATGTTTAGTACCACGGCTGCCAGCCCTCCTGAGCTGATGTTCAGCCGCAATACCACCGCCCCCCCTTTACTCATTTTGCTAATCCACCTTCCCCATTTGTTCTATCCGTCCACCGCTTATAGAGGGAACAGCTTCTTTATCGTATTCATCTATTTATTTTCTCGCTACGCCCACGTTTTTCTCCCTCCGGCTGGAGCTACCTCGAAAACCTTTCTGCCCCATTGCTTCTATTTACTGTGATTGATTGAACAGAGGTCGTAAAATCTTCGCCATCACCTAAATTTCCCGGTAAATAACAGCATTTCACTTGCAAATTGTCACGAAGTAAAACAAGCACACCGGCAAAATAGGCACCGCGAGGACGCTTTCGGTTGGGAAAGAAGCCGTGAAGTATGGAAGTGAAAATCACTAGTGCCTCTGGCACACTTTAATGCCGGTGACGCGACGGCCTGCAGCGCGGGACAGGTGGTAAGAAAATATTCAAGCCAAAGGTTCCTTTAGATGTCTTCCATTCGCGGGGGACACACTGCAAACAAAAACAGCTTTGAAATGATTTCCTTTTTTTTTTACTTTCTGCCTCGAAACCAGGGCCGGTGAGATCAATATAAGGGCCCCACAGGAGCCATAGTGTACGCACAAACACGCAGTTGAAAGGGTGAAAATGCAGGCGCCCGGAAAGAACGCATCTCGCTTCTGAATGTGCCCAGCCTGAGAAAATTACAGTCATCCCTACACCTCGCGACTACCTCCTCTCTAGCTGTCGCATTTTCTAAAAGAGAAATGAACGGAGGCAACGCATTTTTAATCGCGCCGCTATTACACTCTGTCATCGCGACCTGTGATTATGCGCAAACTGCACGGGAGACGCGATGCCACAACTCTTGAAGGGTGCCGAAAGTGGTGCGCAGAATTTAGGCCACGAGCGCACGCGAAGAATCTGCCATCAGTTATTCCTTCACGCGTCCCGCGTGTTTCTACGTTTATTCTTGCGTGAGTTCCACGCACAACGAAATTTTCGCGTTCGCCCAAATTGAGTCTGCAAGGCGCAAATAACGTAACACTCAAGCTTCGCTATTAAGATATACAGTGTCGTCGACAACGTCCCAAGTTTCTTCTTTTATTGCGATAGCGATTATCTGGACACTCTCGGCTGGATTTTGTCGCCGGCGTCGACGTCGGTGTCGACATTGGCGTCACCGTCAGTCACCGTATATGTATCGTATATGAACTTGGGACTCTCTGAATCGTGAGTGGGAGGTGTTAACCACTCAGCCACAGAGAAGTACCTCCCTCAACGTTCAAATGGCAATCTATCTATATATACCACTTACCACTGCTGACGGACATCTCAGAGAGAACTATTGTGTTTTTAGAATTACCAGTAAGATGGCGCAATGAGCGCGAGTCGCCACATCGTCACGAAGCGCCGGCGCGCGCCTTCATCTCCCCCGCGTCTTTTGCGCCGCGGAGAGGTGGAGGGCGACGCTAACTCACGCGCCCTTAGCTCGCGGTGGGGAGGATCGTACGTCTTGGCTGGCCTTGGGCTTTCATTGGAACGATTCTGTTGTAGTTACCGGGCGCACAAAAGTCACTGCAATCGTTGCACAATCTCCATTTGAGAAAAGGCGCGCTTTTCAGACACAGCGTAGTAACAACTGGGATGCTTATTCGCGTAAATCTCTACCTGTGAGAATGTTTCATGCTTCATTTGTGCGTGAGAAACGTGGGACACGTTTCAATCTGCTTGCCATTCTGCACGTGACCTTCCAATTTCTTGCTATTTTTTTACCTGCTCAACTCTAATTACATATACTGCAAGCACTGCAGTGCAATCGCAGAATACAAACACAAAATAAGGCGTGCATGCGCGATAAACGCTACGAGGCAGTAAGCAACGCATCATTCGAACTCCCTGTGTTTAATACCAGTGCAATTACTGGAAGGTCATGACAGCTAAAATTGACAATGCGAAAGCATCATTATAATCAACGTTTTATTTAGGCTCGAGTCTATAACGCTAACCTGAGCCAGTTCCTCATATGTTAAGCTATGATATGTATACATGATTGTTCATACAGTATAGAAACATTACCGCCAAAATTGAAGTTATTGCTTGAGAAAAACGGGCCAATTTCGCCCGCCTATTATTGCGATAGCAATTATATGGACACACTCGGCTCTCGGCTGGATTTTGCCGCCGAAGTTGCGTCATTTATTGTATATATAACGGAAGAAAAATAATCCAGAAAAAGACTCCGATGTGCGGAATTGAACGTCCCACCTCTTGCTCGTTAGTGTGAGGCGTTAGCCACTAAGCCACGAAGGACCATATCCTGCACCGTCGAAACGGCTAGCTATTTTATCTAACACTTACCGCTGGTGACGGGCATGTCGGGAGAACCATTGTGTTTTCAGTATTACCAGCGAGATGGCCTCATGAGCGCATGCGTCGACTAAAGGCCCCCGAAATTCGCAAAATAGCGATGTATGTGGTTATTCGAACGCCTCCTCTCTCTAATACCCCTCCTCCAACCTCTCCGAAACCAGCGCCGCGTCGGTATTAGCCAGATTTCGTCACGTGGAACCGCTCGCAGTGTTCGTTTGTTTACAGTCGCTCGCGACTACAATGTTCGCTCTCGACGCACGGACTACTTGGGGCACAGAGGATCTGTTTTGTCGGATATGAACTTTTCTTTACGTGCGCGTTGTGCAGTGAAATACTTTTCACCCAAGAATGACGTCACTGTTCATTGCCGTTAGTGGTTGTTGTGCCTTTTGATGCCAAAACAAGTCTAGTGACGACCGAAAGCTGTTCATAATACCGCCCTTTAGGCGCAACGAGAGGCGACAAGAGACATGGCTTCATAGAATCGGAAGTGAGAACTTCAGGTCGACATTTTTGAATACACTTTTCGAAATAAGTTGCGCGTCTCTCATCATGAGTATTGTTCGATGTTTGCTCAATTCAATGCCTGCTCTGACGCCAAGGACACGAAGGACACGAGCGCTCGTGTCCTTCGTGTCCTTCTTGTCTCTGTGTCGTCGTTCTGTTCTCGCGCTATAACTATCATCATGCCATACCAACTAGGCCAAGCTGCCACACTTCTAAGCCGTAGACAGGTCGCAGGTAATTGTGCAGGACGTCGTGATCTCTCACTCAAGTTTTGTTAGCGCTTCTAGGGATATATATATATGCTTACGTGTTATGCTATGCACTGACTGGGTTTGTGTGCATAGCATGTACGCGTAAAGATACTTTCGAAATTGCGATAGCGAGACTTCAGAGATTTCGCGCTGCTGTTTTGAATAAAAAAAACTGCAGTTCAGCAACTCGCATTTAGATTGGTACTCTTCGTTGGTTTTTGTTGCGTGCTCGTATATTTCAGCACAAATTGCTTTCTATGGCTCTTTTACGTCGACCAATAAGCCGGGGTACTCGCGATGCAAGGGTAGCTATGCAAAGCATGCATGCCTTCGAGATATTGGGTGCGTGCATCGCTTAGGAACCTCACGCGTGCCTGTATTCGATCGACCTAAACATGCAACTTCGTTTGCCATCCGGGCTCCCACGACGCGCTGAAACTTTGCTGTGTCACATGAGGTTAGGCGTTACATTTACGAATGCGTCTTCGTGTCTCGTTGAAATGACCAGCAGGGTGGCATGCCACATTTGCGCCTGCGAGGAGACGTTTGAGCACATTCTATGCCACTTCCCATCATACCGGACTGAACGACGGGGTATGTAAGCCAAGCTTTGTTATCTGGATTCATTACTACTAACAGAAAAGATCCTAGGACCTTTGCCGATGGTTTCGCACACGCGCAAAACCACGAAAGCTCTCTTGTGCTTCGATCGCGAGACTTAATGAGCACTTGTGAAAGAACTTCGTGAGACTGTGCTGTGTAGTCTTGAGCTGACTATTTATCCAGCTTTTTCTCGCCCTTCTTTTTTCTCTATCTCTTTCCTTTCTATTAATGCCCCTCCCCCCCCCTCCCCAAGTGTAGCGCAGCCAACCGAGCCAAGCTTGATTAACCTCCCTGTCTTTCCTATACATTTCTTTCTCTCTCTCACACACACACATACGTACTATTTTGCATGATTGGTTGTTGGCTGTTTCGTGTGAAGGTTTATATCCGTGACTCGAGCTCTCCCGAAGTAATCGTGTATGGTGGCACACGGGTTCATTCACGCGCTCGCTCGTTCTTTCAGCGATATAGTTCTTGTGTGTGATACGTCCACAAGGCGCACTTCCGAGATATGATTGATGTGTCTAACCACTCGACAAAACAATCACAGCTGTTCGAATGTATCAACTATAAAGGGTGTAGGCCTTCTCAGGTGAAAGTCTTAGAGGACTCATACTACTGCATGACAGTCACTGTTAATGCTCTGTGAATATATTGCTTACCCTATATATGGCGAAGCTCGCACCACCCATGCACTGAGTATGTAAAGACGGTCGCACTGTCCCTTCGGGCGCTATCCACCAGCTAATAAGTCATAGTCATAGCAGCAGCACACGAACGCACACGAAGTAAGTCATAGGAGCAGCACACGAACGTATGAGCGATGCTATTTTCTGTGTAAAACTTATTCGGAGGCACGCCAAATGATGGGCCAAGAAAAAACGGGGGTTCTCACTAACGATGGAAATTTCACTTTTAAGAACTAGGGGGTGCACAAATATAACATCTGGTGACTGCGACGCCGAGTGACTCGACCAATGCGTG
Organism: Rhipicephalus microplus; assembly: GCF_043290135.1. Classification (NCBI taxonomy): domain Eukaryota; kingdom Metazoa; phylum Arthropoda; class Arachnida; order Ixodida; family Ixodidae; genus Rhipicephalus; species Rhipicephalus microplus. Next base: position 104,979,696 of record NC_134710.1, on the reverse strand, counting down.
ATGCCACGCACGCGTTGCACGTGGTACTAAACAGAGCTGTCATGGGCCAACGTTACGCTCATCAAGATAACTTTAGGATGAGTTTGACGACTGGCGCGAATGCTTTCAGCGTACAGCCAGCCGAGCAAGCACTCTTGTCGCGAAAGGGCGTCTGCCACGCAGGAGCAAGGCAGGTAGCGTCCCGTTCGAAAAGAGATTGCGAAGGAGAGGAGACTATATAAAGAGAAACGAGAACGACGGAGGATAGTGTCGCTACTTTGTGAAGTTTTAGGGGCTTTAGCGTCACCAGATTGTCACGACGCAGTGGCACGCGCTCTTATCTCCCGCACGTGCTTTGCCCCATAGAAAGGGGGGAGGTGGACGCTCACGCGTGCGTGCGCTTCTCGTGGTGCAGATAATCGTACGCCTTGGACTGTCAACGGAACGATTGTGTTAGTTACCGGGCGCACAAAGGTCACTGCACTTGCTGCACAGTCTCTGTTTATGAAAAGGGCGCGCTTTTCAGACACAGAGAAGTAAATACTAAGACGCTTATCGTGTTCACCTGTACCTGTGAGTACGTTTCGTGTATCATTTTTGCGTGTGAAACGCGGGACACGTTTCGCTCTGCCTGCCATTCTTCGCTTGACCTTTCAATTAGTTGCTATCGTGTTCATTGCTTCGCGTTTGCGGCAAAGCTGGGACTTTTTTAAACATCAAATAAATTACCTTCTCTGGAATACTGTTACGTAGCATGCGCGATCCAATAGCGAGGTACTCAGCCTATACAGACGACGGCAAAGAAGACAGGCCTGTCTGATCAGAGTACTGTCCTCCCCCTTGCTCGACGCTGTGCACATCCGTGTGAATACCTTATTAAATAGTAAAGTGTGGCGTCATTTTGCGTAACAATACAATTTTTTTTCGCAAATGATCATTTACATCACCAGTAGTCTAGATTACTAAGATTCATACCACTGCCGGTAGTGTTTAAGTTATGAGCTTTGAGTGGTTAGCGAAATTTTGTGTTCGCATGCTGACAATAAAAAATATATGCATTCATAGTCGAATTCGGTAGCCTTTATCTTACACTACCTGCACCTCTTACACTCACTTTCAATATCAACACTTGAATATGGTACTAGAAAAATATAATTATGTTTACGCTTTCACGGAAACGGGCAGAAAAAATTGCCAGAACATGTCTTCGGAAAGCAGCCATGACTGGAAATTATTATTTGTAGCTGAAGGTCAGATGTATTCTCAAGTATGTACCAGAAAATTGAGCGATTTAAGTGACGCTGTATCAATGTCATCTGAAACATTCTTGAATTGTTGACCTTAATGCACTTCATTAGCCTAGTGGTAATGCCTTCTGTAAGATGTGTGTGAATTTCAGTGCTCCTCAATTTACTCGTACGTACCCCCACAGTGAGAGTAATGAAAACACGGGATTTTTTAGGTTTTGTAATACCGACAAAAGCTCATCAATCTACGACATTTAAACAGACAGTACACTAAGCATAAAAAGCACGAAGAAGCAAGAGACCGGGCAGCATTTATGTATGTGGAGAAAAACAATCCACGGGCATCGCGTACACCATTACAAAGCACCACGAAGCATACTTCCAGCCAACTGGGAGACATGTTTTTTGATGGTTAGCCAACTGTGTCTGTGGTGCTCAGCTGTTGAACCGAAAGTCACTGGTTTCATCCCGGGCACAGCGGTTACACTTCGATGCAGGCGAAAGCTAGCCCTTATAAAAAAAAAACTACTGAGTAGAAAGGGAGAGGGGGTTGAAAACTCTTGACCATATATTGAAACAACCGATTTTCAACAATTTAAAAAATTGGTGAGTTTGTTCAAGGTACACTCGATGATGTTTCTAATGAATACATTATCAAAAAAGTTGTTGACAAGAAGTTCTTCAGCAATTATTGAGCACCAGTGTGTAAGCGGGTATTAGCAAGCGTGTACAATATTCAAAACTTTTGATGAATGAAACCACACAAGTAAGCACCAATACCACCAAATAATGCGTATTATAAACATCCAGTGCATTAGCAGTCGTCTGTCGAATGAGTATTAGTTACCTTTGGCAACGTTATTTCTCCAGCTAGTCCGTTCTAGGTAGCTTTGGGCGAACGACCTACCGTATCTCTTTATGCTGAAACAATGCATATAGCTGACTTCTTGCTGGAGTAGCCGAAGCGACACAGATAAGGGTTACCTCCGAGTACACTGTTGTGCGCACAACTGCACCACAGCTCAATGCACAAAGAAAGCTCAGTTAATTACTACAATTTTATCCATCAAAATCACAGAACGATTCTACGACACTCAGTTGTGGAGGCCTCCAGAATTTCGAAAACACTCAAGCTTATTAATATGCACTTAAATCGAAGTAAACGTGGTTCTAACATTTTTCCTCCATTAAATATGGTACGACCGATGCCGGGATCGAACTCTCTATATTCGGGTCAACAGTCGAGTACCGCAACCACTGCTCGATCACGGCGGCTCCATAAGAGGTATCACTAAAAAATATACCAATATGTGACGCTGAACAGGGTAGGAAACAGCACTAATGTTTCTAAATGGAAACCTTGCCGACGAGAATACGCGACTGCCCATGCACAGCACATTGTGACCTTTTTTTTTTCAGGCTGTTTTCTACATGCACAACTCGCCTAGTTTCTTCAGAACAGGAGTTGGTTTGTGCTTGATTTCTGTCTGCACTTGTTTTAGCAGACACGGGGTGAGAGCGCTTTCTTAGAGGAAAAGATTTGGAGTGATGGAGGGGCACTCTTTGTAAGGATGAGCTTTTTTTTTTTTTTTCTTGCAATCTGGTGCTAGCACTCCGTGTTCTGCATTTCCAAACGACAGCGTGGTATGGGTCTGCGATGCAGTCAGCTTTTTTTTTTTCTTTCTAAAAAGAACCGGGCTGTGCAAATATACTGCGCGGGTGATTGGTCGGGTTTTTCTGGCACGAGCGGGAGGGAATGACAGCATAGCTACGGTACATGTTGACCGATACCGTTTTCGGTGCGACCGGGTTAACGTTGTTTCCAAATGTAGACGAACGAGCCGAGGACCGTGCTTGTCGGGAACATTTTCCCCACTATTTGTGGGGCGCCTATTGTGACACGGCCGCCGACAGCGCATCCATTTCCTATGGTTGCACATAGCTGTCATCAGCATTTAACTCGCTGCGAATATGCACTGTCATCGTTCAGCCCTCCCCATCAAAACGTACCTTGCTTTTTTTTTTCAGTTGTGTGCACCGCGAAATGGTAATCATATATACGGGCATTTACTGCTCGAACCGACATGATGGTCATTTTTATCAAGGAGGGAATAGCGCTCGCAATAACCTCTTTTGTCACATCGGGATCTTAAAGGTGCGTTTGATACTATAAGTTCTATGATAATAGGTAATAGCGAAAAAGTCACAGCTTTGGCGGAAAAGCACAGCAATCAACGCAATAGCAACAAATTCAAAGGTCACGCGAAGAATGGCAAGCAGATAAAAACGTGCCCCACTTTCCTTCCGTGCAAATGACGCACGAAACGTGCTCATAAGTACAGATGACCACGAATAAGCGTCTCTGTTGTTACTTCGCTTTGTCTGGAAAACGTGCCCTTTTCGCAAACGGAGAGTGTGCAATAAGTAATTGATTGATTTGTGGGGTTCAAGTCCCAAAACCACCACATGATTATGAGAGACGCCGTAGTGGAGGGCTCCGGAGATTTCGACCACCTGGGGTTCTTTAACGTGCACCCAAATCTGAGCACACGGGCCTACAACACTTCCGCCTACATCGGAAATGCAGCCGCCACAGCCGGATTTCGATCCTGTGACCTGCGGGTTAGCAGCCGAGTACCTTAACCACTAGACCACCGCGGCGGGGCGAGCAAGAAGTAATTAGACAGTTATAGTATACAGGGCTTACCGGAATACCAGGCATACCGTGATAGCGGGATCGAAGTGCACATGCACAGATAAGTACGTTTCCCGTGCTGCTTACCATACACGCACTATTTTTCAAATTTAACGTTACCGTATTAGAGTAGGTGTACGTACGTAAAACATGGCAGCGCTCTCGGGCGCCCGCTTCCAAGTGACTTTGGCGTAGTTGTTGGAAGATTCACTTTGTTCGCAGCAAACGACTGTTTAGAGTGGCTTCGCTTGCCTTGGGTTAGCTTCGACGACCAAGTATTATGGATAAGTTGGCATAGTTTTTGAGATATCTTCGGATTTCAAACGGGTCAAGGCCTAACTACAAGATCGACGTAAACAAATCGGCAACATAAATGTTTTCGTGTTTGGTGCGTGGTTCATATTTATTTACTTTACGTATTACTAAAATTAACTTGTAACAACGCTTCGCGCGGTGACACAGGCAGACACCCTCATGTTATTTTCCTTTTTCGCTGTTCTTACTTCTCAACCATCTGATTGGTGGCGCCACCACATCAGCTGGGGCATGTGAACCACGTAAAGGCTATCCCGCTAAACTTCAAGACACTGTCCGCAACGAACGTTTGTTGCACGGTAACTCAATTTCCTTACTCTCCGCTATCACGCCAACGGTAAACTATAACTGTCTATTGATTTATATATGAGGTTTAACGTCCTAAAAATACCACATCATTATGAGAGACGCCGTAGTGAAGGACTCCGGAAATTTTTACCACCTGGGGTTCTTTAATATGCATTCAAATCTGAGCAAACGGGCGTAAAGAATTTTCACCTCCATTGAAAATGCAGCCGTCGCAGCCGGGATTCGATGCCGTGACATGCGGGTCAGCAGCCGAGTATTTTAGTCACTAGACCTTAGTGACGGCGGGGCGATTGTGCAACGAGTGCAGTGATTTTTGTGCGCCCGGTAACTACACAACATTATCGTTCCGGTGAAGTCCTGAGACGTACGATTTCCCCCCCCCCCCCGCGAGATAAGTGAGCGCGCACGCGGGCATTCTTTCTCCACGGGGCAAAGTACGCGCGGGAGATGAGAGTGTGCGCCACCGCGTCGTGACAATCTGGCGACGCGCGCTCATTGCGCCATCTCACTGGTAATGCAGAAAACGTGATAGCCCCCCCCCCCCTGATATGCCTATCACCAGCGGTAAGTGGCAGATATAAATACCTTGCTGTTCAAACATAGAAGTATATGCTTGCTCCTTCGTGGCGCAGTGGCTAACGCCTCGCAATTCACAGGGTGGACGTTCAATTACGCACGCCGGAGTTTTCTTGCGTTTTCATATATATATATATATATATATATATATATATATATATATATATATATATATATATATATATATATATACGATGAATGGATGACTGGGACGCCGGCGGCAAAATGCAGCCGAGAATCTCCATAGAGTTGCTATCGCAATAATTAAATAGCAGATGCACTCCACGTAAATTCACAAAGCGGCTACGTATAGTACTGTCGAGAATTCTTATCTCTAAGAGTGGTGGGGCTGCGGTTGTCTATAGCTGACGCACAACGTGATTCTGCACCGCTGATCAATGCCTTTTGTATATCGATGTAGGAATAGCATATTCGTTGGACCGTGCCCTCAAAAAGCTTGACTGGTAGCAAATAACAACAAAACACACAGACGAATTTAACCATTCCACGTCGCGTACGTGACGACCATACGAAAAGATATGCAAACAAAAACGTGTCCTACGCTATTGGAATCGTCGCTCCGCATCCGAAGGAGGGGAGGGAGTGTGGGAGGTATGCAGTGTTATGAGTAGACGTTTTATCGATTATTCGAATATTATTTTATTTTTGTGTTATTGTCTCCATTTGCTAAAGCAGATATCCGATAGGCACCCTCGACGAAGGCTGAGAAAACCAATGCTCAACGAGCGTTGACTGGCACAGGCTAGGAACGACAGGAAGCAACGCGCTTATTTCGAAAACAACGGGTTCGCCAAAAGCGGCTGCGCCAGCGATCGCTTCGCGAACAAAAGTGTGGCGCGTGCGCGCCTTGCCTAGGCCCGAACGTGCACTTCGATACGCCGTTTGGAAACCATCGAAAACCCTCTCGTGCGCTGGTCGCTTTTTTTTTCTTTTTTTCCTTTTGGCCTTCATTTTTTTTCGGTTACAGAAAACGTTGAGCGGATGCTGACAAGAGGCCGTTGAAAGCATGCACGCACCAGCACACCCACTCCTTTGGTGACTGCGGGATGAGGCGAAAAATGTTCGCATAGGCGACGCCAAGAGCTTCGGAAGCTCCCAGCTGCTTTATTAATCTCAGAAGAGCTGCGCGCAGTCAATATTAACTACGGCTGTGGCGGGCACGGCGAAAGCGAGAACGTTCATCGACGTACAGTTGTATCGTGGTCTCGGATTGGAGCTTTTACCCCAGCGCTGGCACCCCCGCCAACCGCGCGCGTTTGGTCCAGCAGAAATAAAAAAGAACTCGTCCGTGCTTAGTATACACGTGCGTGGGTCTCCGATACGCGACTCTCAAGGGGCTACTCCGCTCGGGGAATTCTCTTATCCTTGTTCGTTCGCTCGGCCGTATACGCTACTCACAGCCTTGGTAAACAATATAGAGCTGTATAGGAAAAGTGAGCCCCGCGAACAAACAACCGACGAGTGACAGCCATTTGCTTTCGGCCCTCTCTTGCCCTACTCGAATTGCGGAGAAGCGGATGAAAGATTCTGAGAGGAAGACAAGACGTTATTCTTGGAGAAAACTGCCGACTATTGACGCATTTTTCGAATGCTGTGGCCTACTCGCTGTTGTTTTTTCTTTTGTTCTCATGAGCAGAACTCCAGGGGTGAGTATGTATGACCAAAATCAGTACGACATTCATCTTCGTTTTCGAAGGTCATGTGTTTTGTTGTTGATCGTTGCTTCATGTCTCCTCTTTTTCTGCCCCTTTCTCAGAAAATTTGTTTCGAAACATACTCACGTAAGAAATCTAAGGACAAACGTGGGCATGTTGAAACTCTTGTTCTGTTCTTTCCAGTAATTTGTGTTTTTCAGACCCTATCATGGGCAAATATTGCGATCAATATTGACACTTTGGAAAGAGAGAGTTGTCTGTTTTACGCCACATCGACAGCAGCACTTCTTGCGACACGGCCCAAATGTCAAAATTTTACAATCCGCAGTCGCATTCCTAATATTCAAGTATCAAGTACAGTATACGTATTTCAAGGATATAAATAAATAACGAATACGCTTTCAAAACGGAAAATGTTCGTATACAGACTCAGACGTGTAAATTGAAGCCGGTTATCTGTCTTCCGACCCGTCCGATCACCTAAAGACCTAAAACAAAATGTGGTGCACAACCTGAAGCATCTTCAGTTCACCACTGCTGTCAAACGCGTGCCATTCGCTTTGCAGTAGGTTATGTCCCCGAGGAACTGCGCCAGCAAATTCGCGCGAGGCTCGGAGAGGTTTGCGCATCGACGGAATTGGTGTCGACATTTTTGCGGCAATTAAGAGCCTATACCGTCGTGGTACGGGCCACGTCGGTTGTGATGAAAGTGGTAGAGCTTAGGGAGCCCCGTGGGACCACGTTTTTTACAGCTTACAATTTTTTAGAGCTTACAATCATAGGTCGGCAAAACTTATGGCGGTCACTCAGACTAAGTAACGAAACATATTTTTAGCCTTGGACTCACTCGGACTCAGACTCAGGAAAATTTTACTGAGCCAGACTCACTCGGACTCACGAAAATATTACTCACCCGGACTCACTCAGAATCAAACTCGCGGCTCAATATGAGTCTGAATTAGTCAGAGCGAGTCGACTCGTGAGTCCACTAGTCTAGAATGAGTTTATTCTAACATGGTTTGAATGCGATTTACCACCAAAATCTCACGTGATCGGTGTTTTTCTTGGTGCCGTTTAACATAGCATCTTCGAAAACGACTTCTGAGTGCCTCCAAACCAGTAAGGTCTATTTTCTTGGAAGAGATGACAGCATAAATACAATAATCTAGAACTTCACTGGAAGAGTTGGGGGGGAGAGGTCGAGGCACCCCCCTACGTAATTGATGCCTTGCATAATAAATATTGAAATTGTGTATGAACCACACTGCCTTGGAATACCTCCGAGTAGACGTGAGCATAAACGTGAATCTAAGTAAGGCTGATAGTAATGCTGCAAATCACTTCATAGGACCTTGTAGGTCGGCAAAAGATAGTGCAACTCACTGAGACTCACTCAAGAAATATATCTTGTGTTTTGGACTCTTTCGGACTCATTTTCTGAGCCAACCTTCCTCGGACTCACACTCGCGAAAATATTCTTCAACCGGACTCACTCGGGCTCAAACTCACGAAAATATTACTCACCTGGACTCGCTCAACTCAGACTCACGGCTAGATTTGAGATTCAGTCAGTCAAAGTGACCCAAATCACGAGTGAGTTCGCCGACCTATGCTTACAATATATTTTAATAAAGGCGTTTTTATTACCAGACTACTCTTTCGTCTCAATATAACAATTATGCAATATGTCCGCATAATACGAGTAATAATAACGGCTCGTAGATGTTTCATCCTGTTAAGGTAATAAAAAAATAGGTTAGCACGTATTCGGGGACGTCATATATTTCCAAAAAATTACCAGTATGTTCACAGCGTGGTTGTCAATTAAGCCACAATACAGGCGACCTTGCTCAAGGTTTTTTTTAAATCAAAGAAGCACGCTAGCATTGAGTTATTGATGTCTGAGAATGTTCAAAAAAGACAGTTCTGTCACTTGATACCTATGATATAAATGCTGTCGCAGCTCGCGTGCTAATGAGCAACTGTTTCAGACACGTGGCTGTTGATTTAACAATGCATCACTGAAATTTGCCGGTGCTTATTACTATTGACTAAATATATACATGAGTAGGGTCAAAATTAGTGCCATTAGAGAATAGCTACACGCAGTATTACCACTGTTTCGACAATTCGCTCTGCCGAAATAGCGTCTTTCTGTACTTGAGAAAACATTCATTTATATGTAGAAATCACCACAAAAAAAAGTAAGCGTGGGTCACTTATAGGGCAGCTTATGCATTCGCCATAAAGGAAAGAGGTAGCAGGATAACTCGCAGAATTTCCAAATACGCCGCCTCACGAATTTATGCCCAGACTCAGAGCACCTAATGTGTATCAATTCTAAGAAGGCTGGCGTGACTGCTCACGACGGACACTTTCTCAATGCCATACGGGGCTGTTTTTGTTTTGTCGTATACACGCCCACGTCGTCATACAAATGAATTTCGGTGGCCGTATCTCGTAATGTCCTATTAGTTTGTCTACATTCTTCACAACCTTCACGATTACTTCGAATGCGCCACCATTCAACATCGACGCACTCGGCGCGATAAGGATGAGAACATGAGAAAGAGTGCCAAAAAAAGAAAAACCAGAACGTTACAACTAACTGTGCCCCCAGAGCTATATATTTAACGTCTGTCATTTTCAGCCGTCTTGCGAGTAATTCCCAACGAATGGCGAATTCCACTGCATGTATGACACAGAAAGCCCCCCTCCCAGCCCGCCCCCACCAAGGGCGGTGGTATCGTATCTTAGTGAGCCCAGGGTTTTGGCCAAGGCAGCTGCAGCGCTCAGCTGCATGCATGGCCATTTGAGTCAAAGTCCATTAGGAAACGAGAAGAGGACGAACGATCGCAGTTCGCCGCGAGCGCGCCGACATACAACTGCCGCTTAAAAAGTCGTCGCGGATCGGGGCTCGCCCGGTATAACCAGCCGCCATAAGAAATAGCCATTACTGGGGGAATGAAACGGCGCCGCGACCAAAAGCGTTTCGAGAATTCGCGAAACTTGCGAGGGTCCCTAATCTCTTTACGACCAAGACACACACACACAGGCACGCTCAAGCACGAGGTGGCTTCACGAACGAGCAGATACGCATATGGCGGGCTTCTCAGAGCGCAGCCAACTCGGTTATACACTTTTATTTACCGTCATCGACTGCCGTTTCTCAAGGCGCAAGCGCTATGGCCATCCATCTTGGCCGACGCGGAAAAAGTGTCGGCGGGGGTCTCGTTACACTCCGCGCGCTGCTGGTTTTGCATCGGAAAGCGCACTAGAGAGGGAAACGCGCTAGGGAGGCTTCCTCACGCCGCCACTAATTTGGCGACGTTCAGCTACAAAGTGAAAAATGATGTGGCCCTCACGTGCAGTTGAACGTGACAGTAAATCCGCTACTGAGAGGGTGATTAAGCCGGCGAAGCCAACGTTCCCTGGGGAGACCACAGCTTTCTGGTAAAGAAGACGTTGACGAAAGCGTGTCAACAAATCAGGGAAACAAGCTTACGAAAAACAAGCTTAAGTAAATGCGAGTATCACTTAAGACGCGGAATGAAAATGATTTAAATTATAAGAAAACTAACCGCCCAATATATGTTTAACCACCGAAGCTTAAGCACGTGGTCACGGTGTTTATCACTGGGCTAATCACGACAGTTCATTAAATACTTCCCCATTGTTGGTTACTTAACCGACCTTGACCCTTGACCATTCATGGGTCCTCTTCCTGTTTACTGAACTAGTGGTGGCTACTGTGATTGGCCCAATTACTGTAGTGCGCATTTTTTCGCCCACAGACCACTTTTTTTCATATTTACTGGACCTGTCGTCAGTCCTGGAGCCTGCCCAATTTCTGCGCCACATATGCACTAAGTATTTTTGCACACACAGGGCGGACGAATTTTGGCGTCGCCCAACCACATGCAGTGTTTGGGTGTCAATTTGTTAATTGGATTTAAGAGTTGGCTAATAGCTGCGATTACTCCCCGTGTTCAAGCTATTAAAGAAAAGCGAACTGAATATAACTTTCTGTGCAGCGAATATGGTGAACAGTCACACTCTGGATATGTCATTATTTGGACAAAAGTATAAATATTTTGTATCACTAAAAAGAATCATTACCACATGGAGTACATGAACTACAAAGAATAGAGTCGCATAGGCCTTACCGTAATGGAAGCGTCAATTTGAATAAGCGAATACGTATCTCTCGTTTTAGTCAATAACCAAGAACAAAAAACATTTCCTACATTTCTAAATGCATGGTTGGTCAACCTCAGTGTTCTAAGCAATGACAATAAATTTATTTAGATGAGCGTGAACTGCCTGGCACGTAGAAAAGTGAGAGTAAAGCTTTTACGCTCCTCTCCCATGGAAATGCGGCAGCTGCTGTGATAAATCGATCCCCTTCCTGACTTACTTGATTACCATTACATCAAATCAAACCAACTTGTTCAGCAAGCACACTGCTCTTGAAATGAAAAAAAAATATTCGACTGCGACCACCAAGTGTTTCGCAAAGCAGCAATTCAAACACGATATTGCGTTCATCTCAGAAATAATTAACTTCCAGAAAAAAAACATACGTAAGAAAATAAATATTATTGTGCAATAAGAAACAAATCTTCTATAATCACAATGTTTGATAAAAATAAATATCCACGGATAAATCAAGTTTCCATCTTCAATGATCTTTCTTCGTGTACAAAGTCCTTTGTAGCACTGTGACGTCCTCTTTTCCATTCCTCGAATCAGTCTACGCTGGTATAATTTCCTTTCCGTAAACGTCGTTTCTGTTAGCACAATCACTGTCACGGCTGTGGTGGATGCGGCTAAGCAAAATGGTCTTGGTCGAACTGTTCGTGTCCTTTTTCTGTGTGAGCCCTCTTTGAGTTGGTGTAAAGCAGGAAAACATTGCTCATGATTTCATCCTTCTGAGCGAATCGATCACTCCAAGCAAGCTACCAAATGAGCGGCGCGGCGTGCGCACGACAGAAAGTGGACATGGCTCGGGAAACAGACCGATTATATCCCCCTCCGTTCGCTGCATGCTCAGGATTGTATCAGATACGCCAGCTCATTGAAACCAGCGTGCGAAGGTCCGCACTTGCCAATTTATTATCCACCTCTGTGTGTCACGTCGTGTCGTCGTCTACACCGCCGTTGTCTCTGTGTGGCAACAGTCACGTATGCCTCATTTTTCACTGGTGCCAGCCAGCTAGACCTAACATATCCTTTGTAAGACCGTCGCGCCTCTGAAGGGTCTCTGTCACTGAAAGCCTTCAGGGCAATCACAATGCCGTGTAATAGTGCGATGCCTGCACGTGATGGGCCCTACTCGCAGTCAGCGCACAAGCAAGGCAAGTGAGCTAATTACCGGTGTCGATGTCAAGCTGGATGTGCATGGAAGTGGTGCGCAGTGACGATAGCTTGTAATGCATGCAGCCGCACATCGCTACAAGAGCGTATGTATGTGAATCACAAGTCGGTTGTCAGGGTAGCTGGTTTAAAGGAACTAGTGATGTGTTTGCGCAAGCTTGAAATCTGAATTCGCCGAGGATACCCAGAGCGTTACGCGCTGATTAGAGCACATTTGGCTGTAAATATATGCGTCGAGTGTTGCGAGCGCTGCAACGCAGTGCTCATGTAGCCGAGGAAGGCGTACGAGCTCTTGTTTGTAGTTTTTTTTAATTCAAGAGTATCAATAATGAGATGAAGGGAAATGAAAATAGACAAAAAAAACTTCCCGCCAGTGGTAGACGAACCCGAAGCTTACTTATTACGCACCAAATTCACTATCAATTGTACATCGTTTCCCCTCCTGCATTCTAGGGTATGTCTGTCTGAGAAAGACGACTTGGTTTCTTAATATCGGTACGATTAACATGACAGAAGTGAGAACGGCATCCTGCTTTGATTATACTCTGCCACTTTAATATGTAAAAATTTATTTGTGCTGAAAATAAAATAAATAATCTTTGGGAAATAAGAACTCTACGAATATGAATAAGAACTCTACGAATAAGAACTCTACGAACTACGAAGCCGCAAATATTTTCTTTTTTTCTTGATCTGCGCCTTATGTCAGCGACATCACTCTCCTCATTGTTCCTGCCTTTACGTTCAAGAAATTTCACTATACCTGTCTCGTGATGCGTGAACTTGCATTCCGGAGCGACCACTCGTGGACGCATGGTTTCCCTCCTCTGCGTTCGGTCTATCGTCACCGAGCAAGCAGATTGAGCCGCGGGTCCGGCTGCACCTGCAACGCCAGGCGCGAACGGTACGGCGAGCCTTCGGCCTCGCGTCGGCGCGCACCGTTGAGCCCATTTCCGCAGCGCCCAGCAGCGTTATTCAGATTGTGTTTTACCGGGGCAGCAGCTTAGGGATCAGACTGAAGAACCCTGCGTATCACTCCCATCGTAAGCTGCTTTAGATGAAACGTACCGTCATCTGTTTACTATATAGAAACTAAGTATGTAGACAAGCTAGACGGACCTCGGTCTCGCTATCTTTTGCAAATGCTCTTAGAGCGCAAATCTCTCGTCTCTTTTTCTGAGAAGGAGAAGTGGTTCGTTCCATAACGAAGAAGTCCATTACGGGCTCACTATTAGCATTCATTTTTTACCAAAACCTTACAGAAGTCCTTATATATAGATACAGGCACACTATTCAGCGTCCTCCCTCAAGTACACGTGTTCCATTTTCTTGCGACTCTCTGACGTTAGCGTCTAATTGCAACGGGAGCTCTTTCGTAACCAGGGGGATTATTTGTTTGTATGTATGTAGTCTATGTAGAACAATTAGATTTTGATAATACAGAATCAAAATATATACACAAGCTTTTTCCTAAAAAAAAATGTCCCCACGTGAGAGGCCCAAGCTACTCCACTCAAAGATCCGGTTCTCAATAAAGCTTATTCAGCAGGCCTCTTCCTAATTCTTAGAAATATTACAACTTTCTAGGTCTGTCACATGACGACTACCTCTGGATGAGTTTTACCTGCTTGGGTGGAACAAGAGTCGCTTGGTTTACTCCTAGTTAGATGCATGTAAAGAATCTGGGCGTAAAAAAGACAAAAAAAGTCCAAATATTCATGATGGCGTCCCTCATAGTTCATATAGCAGCTTCAAGTGTTTAACACAAGAAGTATTTCGAACACGTAAAATTCAAGTGAGCTAAAAGTTGACAGAAAGCTCGAAGCGATGAGAAATCCTTGTTACACGGGCTATCACTGGAGCCAACGTGCCGACAACATGATGGAGTCAACAAGTAGCAATAAAGAAGGCAAGTTCGCTGGTCGAAACGTTGGCTCCCCAGCGACCCTCGTGTGCTAACCAGTGTGACGTACGACGATATGCCTGAAAATGTTTGTATACGCGGTCAGAAAAATCGATCACATTGTGAGCCCAGTGTGCCTCGTTCTTGTTCGAGTAGGTATGCGTAACCTGCTTGAGCGATTCGAGCAGAAATGAATGATGTACGCCGTTGATTTCGCCGTCATGTGGCAAGATGAAGAGGACACACAATACAGCTTAATATGAAATATGAAGTGCATGGTTGAACTGGTTATTCAAGCCGAGGCGCCAACAATGCAACAAGTTCTTGGAACATTATAAAAACTTACGAAGAGTTGGGATCAGATGCACATAACCTAAACTCGGTTCTGTATATACCACGAAATAAGAATGGCGTCAGTCGAGGCACATCTTAAAGCTCGTATTTTGCCCAACGCAACCACCTGAGATTTTATCTAAACTTAGGCACACGAAGGTTATTTTTTTTTCCTATTTGCTCTAAACAAGTGCGGTTGCGACGGTCGCGATTGGACCCACGACTTGGTGGTGAGCAGTGCAAAGCTGTACATGGATGCAAGGCACCCCTACGCTGCAGCCTTTTTGAACCAATTTGTGCAGGTTCAACATTAAAAATTGTAACAGTGTAGCTTCTGCGACCAACTATGGGTTCGCTGCTCCCAAAATTTTATCACGACGGTGTTTCATGAATTCGGTGTTCACCAGTCGTGAATCATCAACTCTATACAATGCATCAACTAAAACGCACAAAATGGGCTCAGGGGTCTCCGCCAATCTCAAGTACGGTCATTACAAACAGCATTGTGAGCAATTTCAATATTAAATTTATTTTTATCTCTGAACCTGAGTGTGCTAGGCAGTGAAAAAACGGGACCCGTGTTTAAGAAAAATTTCTAACGCTAGACTGATCGGCAAAAAATTGAAGTCAATTCTGAATATGGACATATTCTTATTACGGCAACCGTCCAATGGCTACGAGCCCTTGAAAACAAACATCTTTGTGAATTGGGACCCAGATATACCTTTAGATTTCTTAACCTCCTTATGTTTCTCTTTTCTTTCACTTTGTCGTTTTTACATAGCTTGACAGTAAAACAGAGACGTCTCTAATGCAACTATTATCATTTTTGTCTGTTTCACTTCGACCTGTAGTCTCGTTGGCAAACGCTGACCGCTGTTTTATTATTTTTTACTATTCTTAGTTATACATTTCTTCTTTTCATATCTGCCGAATATGGTCTCCCAACACTGTGAGTGATAAGCACATATTTTTACATCACAAACTAATTCAACCATGCATAGCTGCTCTCATCAAGATTTATTTAATATACCTTAATAGAAAACGCTATGGTATAGTAAAGTTATTTTCCCCAAATACATGAATTCAAATTGAAGCTGTTCTACGAAAAGCAGATGAAGACGATTTCTTTTTGCAAAAGAAAACAACAACAACAGAGCAGTCTTTTATATTATTACTTTAAAATACCTCTCAGAAGCAACATCACTTAACCGAGAACTCTCAACAATCCCCACCGCACAAAGTTGTTCTTGCCTTGTTATTGTGATCATACCTAAGCGGAAAAATTCCGTGGGTTGTAAAAACAATTTTTAATAGGTGGATGGATCAGTGATCTCTCTTGTACCCGCAGTGTAAGTTTATAGAACGTAAGGCATAGTGCTTATCTAGAGGGCACAGGTTTGATTTATGATAACGGCGGCCGCATTTCGATAGGCGCGAAATGCAAAGAACACTCGTGTGCTTAGATTTAGAGGCGCGTGAAAAAACTTTTAACAGTAACATGAGAACAATCTTAATTGAAAGGACATTTTCGTAGATGAATTTCACCATTCTTTATTGTTAGTGTCCAAATTACTATGCAAGAGAAGACGAGTAGTCGAAGCAGTGTATAGGCAGCAACACTCCTTTAATACATTTAATATAGAAAAAAAAAACTACAGGTGGTGCAAACATGATCCCGACTCCTCCGCTCCAGCGTGCTTCGTAATCGTATGAATGTTTTAGCTCATAAACTGTCATTGCAGTGTATCTTATAAATAAAATCAGCACATTCAATTGCACACGCTGTCCCAGTAAACAGGGTTATTTTTTTACCTCGGCTAACATTACAGACGCTTCAAAACAGCTGCCACAACCAGAATATTTGAGGCTAAAATGAGTGGCAAAGAAATTATGAATATGAGCCCGAAAATATCGGCACTCTCGAAAAACAGCCACGACCATACATCGCGGTTCTTTGTCTCATCTTTTGCTTTCACGCGTTTCCATTTCCCCCATTTCTCCCTAACTTCTCGCTCCGTTCGTAAAATACCGGGGTTGCAGCGACTATATATAATCAAATTTCGCTACTGGCGTAAAGTGCGTAGAAAGCTGTTCTGTTGCCAAGCGTGCAAAAGCCCTATCTGTTTTTTTCGGTTGGCTGCGTTGAGGAAGTGTGAGCACGTACGCCCGCCGGCTAGTCGGCGTAGCATAATTGGCTGTTTATACTTGCAGCTCTTCCAAGCTGCACAGCAGTGCGCTTACATAAGTCTCGGTGAATGCATAACGCCAACGCGCGAAAATACAGAGTTGTAACAGTCTTAGGAAGGAACAGCGTTCCTCTCTCTGCCGTATAAAGGTGCGCCGCAGTGGCAAGAACATTACACATGTACTTGCCACGCTTCAGCGCAATTACACGTGGTGGTGCGTTACGAAACAGCTGCTGGATGAAAGTGTCGGCTTCAGTATATGAATTCCCTAGAGTCGCCAGATTTCATGATTAGAGGCCGGATTATTAGACAATGAAAATTGTGTTTTTGGCGCCAAAAATTGACAGTCAAAACACAGTTTTAGGCCCCCGAAATTGTATATATATAGGTACAATAAATGTTTACAAAAATTCAAATTTTGAAGAAAGACTTGTGCGACCTGCGTCAACGACAGGAAAGAACAAAATGTTATAGTTTTTTATTGCACAAAAGCGCCAATGATTTATCTTAGCCATGTGCTTTTGTCCTTTTTTTTCGCACAGTTTGCAGAACACAGTGTTTCCTTTTTCTGCCCAGCATGGTGATTTAAGTGTCAACCGTAGAAAAAACACGCTTCTGCATCGTTTTATTTTTGGCATGGGTGAGAAGAGCAGCACAGGAGCAAAAAGCCAGACCGCTGAAAGACCAGACAGGTCTTTTAGCATCGTATCAACCGTGTCGAAGAGCGTATGGTCAATTTCTCGGAGAATTTCGAGCGGACAAGTGTAATGCATGCACTGGGTGCTTATGATGATTGTGTAAAGATTTACGAAGCTACGTGACCCCGAGAGAGGTGAAATGTCAGACTGATGCCGCTTGCCCTTCACAACACGGGCGCACGCACCCCAACATGGAGGAAGTGACGTACAACTTGGAATGGTCCTACGAACGTCACAGTAATGCGCAACAGTGCGAGAAATATTCGAGGCGTCATGTGTATTTTTTGTTCAGTCTGGTGCCTGAATAGCAGAATGAAACTTGATAGAAATATTAAAACATACAGACCAGGTTTGTGTACGTTTGTGTTTATTTCTCTATTTACTTCAAATTTATTATAGTGAGAGATAAAGTTGCATTTATTTCGTTGTCTTCATTTGCTCACTATTATGGCGCTGTGCCGGCGCCAGCCCTGACAAATGCTTGGCGTGTTATTTACGATTGATTGATACGTTGAGTTTAACGTCTCAAAACCACCATATCATTATGAGAGACGCCGTAGTGGAGGGCTCCAGAAATTTTGACCACCTGGGGTTCCTTAACGTGCACCGAAATCTCAGCACACGGGCCTACAGCATTGTCACCTCCATCGGAAATGCAGCCGCCACAGCATTTCTGTTCACGCGAAAGACACCTCATTATTAAAATAGATCAAATACAAAAAATGGCAGTGACGTGTGTATATTCAGATTTCTCAAGGCAATTCAGTTCTGCAGGCTTACTCGCAAGGGCAAACTTAAAACCTTTTTCGCAACGCAGAATTATCTTGCGACTAAAATTTCTTTACTAACTATATCATGATTACTTCCGCATATCCCGTTACTAATACCTACGAGACCCGCCTAAGCATCCAATGCGACCAAATTATTCTAAAACAATCCACCAGCCTTTAAGTCGTGTCAACACCCATAACTATTCTTGTTTTCCGTCAGCTATTGATCCTCGAGACAGATTAGATGATAATGTTGTGTGTAGTAACAGCATTCAATCATTCATAAACTTGATACAGTCTGTCGAATTTGAATTATGAGTTTTTTACAATGTATTTCTTTTCTTGTTATTTCGTAAATGTATTTTGTGTTTATTGTTTTTTATGTATTTTGTTATCCCCACTCCTGCATGGGCCGAGAATGACTTGCAGTATGCTCAAAGAAAAAAAAACTAATGGGATTATATTATGTTTTTGCTTACTATCAGTCGAACCATATTCATTATAATCCACGAGTTAAAATACCGCTTGTATGAACACGTTCTTCAAATTCACATAAGCACACCACCGAATGTCACAAGTGTTGAAAGGGACACTCTAGAGAAACAATGAGTTGTTTTAGATTCATAAACTGCACTTGTATTGTATTGCAGTTGTATTGATATAAGCACATTGTTAGCAGAGAAAATAAATGTTGAAGTTTCATTTTTGAATTTCGCGCCGTAATCTGCGCGCGTGACGTAAGAAAGTTCACATTGCATTTTTCCCTTTTTCGCAACATTGACTCGATGAGATTTTCTGAGACGCCGTATGCTAAGTCTATAGCACACAAAGATTACAATGCACTTCAGTTTTATTGATTAGAAGTTACATAGGACCCAGTAGATGCCTTCAAAAATTGACGACGTCATAGTGTTTGGTGCGGGAATCTCAAGGTGGCGCCGCAGTTTATTTTCGCGCATTTTGTCGCTCAGCAAGTGTCATGTCACAGAAAGAGTGGCCTTTTCGGGATTGTGAAATTGTACATTACTAATACGCGAAAAAACATTATGCGCTTTAGTGTCTCTTGAAGATTTCGCGAGTTGGTTCATCGTACTTGAACTGGTATAGCGCATTACGGGAACTAAAAAAAATATACGACTGAGCAGACCGACGCAAGAGGACATATCACTCTGTCCTCTTGTGTCATTCTGCTCAGCCGTTTTTTTCGTTCTCGTAGAGCACAATACCAGTTCAAGAGCCACTGAATCACAATAGGATGATCCGTATAAGGCATAGAAAGCGTTAATATTGAGACTAGATTAATAATTGTGCTGCATAAGGCTTACATCTCAATGCATCTTGAAGGAAATGTATACGTGAAAGAGTGCCTCACTACATCTTTGCTTTTGAGCTAACTGAGAAGGCAGACAAATCGAAATGAAGCAATGGCTTATTAGAAACACATAACAAATTGTCATTTCATTCACTCACCTAACAGGCCATATTTCTAGTATGCAGATAGAGAGGCCCTTAAAACTTTTTACGCTACAGAATGGCTTTCAAACATACCAGAACGCAATAAAGTATTCGTGAAAAATGGCAGCCTTCCAGGTTCATTTCAAAAACTTCATAGATTCCGGTCCTTTTTTGCACAAACAGAATCGCACTAAACGCTACTCCGAAGGAAGCGAAACAAGCTACAAAAGCCACACCTGAGAGTAACATCTGGAATACTAGGTCAAACGAAAAACTAATGAAGGAAACCGAATACGAGTAGACGCCGTAGCAGCCAGCGGTTGAATGAATAATCGGAGGGCGCGAAAGCAAGAGAGAAAAAAAGAAGTCTGAGAGTCAGGGCTTCGTGTGGTTGAGGAACAGTGGTGCCGGCGACACGGAGCAAAGATGGCGCGGCGGAGTGGCGCTCGTTCACGCGAACATCACCGAGGTAAGGTCATTTGCGTTTCAACGTGGAGCCGCCAGGGCGAGGTCAGACGCCGCACAATTGGCTCGCACAGAAACGTCGACGACCCTCTGCATGCTCCCGCCTGACTGAAAGCGCCAACTCTAATTCTGGCCCGGGACAAACTGCATTCGCCACTCTGCGCACAGTGATGTGACGCCTGAAAGCAACCGACCGAAATAAACGCTGCCGCGCGACATAGGAGCACGCACGGAGGAACAGATCTCGTCCAGGCAGGCGGTTACGATGACTCCCCGCGAAACTACAATGGACAAGAGTGCCACGTGGGGCGACAGCGAAGCACTAAACACTCGCACCTCGAAGCGCACTCATCGACTCGAGAACACGCCAGCGTCATTTTGGCTATCGTGTATCCTGCGTTCGCCATCTCGCCGGCGGGACTCGATCGTGCCCTTGACAAGGAGCGAAACAGTGGTATTCTGCGCCACGGCACTCCGGCTCTCTCTATTATCAGGAAATCTCTTAAGGACCAGTTAGGTAGCCTGAAAAAATAGAACGGTGGATCTCCCGCATGAAATTGATTTGGCGAGATTCACGGTGTAAAGAAAAAAAAACGAGAAGTCAGAACTTGGTATCAAAATAAGAACACTAGATAATTCTGAATACTCATCTGATGACAATAGTTTTGCATTTCTGAGTGCACGCACGCCTTTTATCGAGCTATTTCTGGGACTCTTCAACGAAAAAATGATAAAAAGAGCTGGAAATTCGAAAAGCCTTTTTTTAATCTGAAGAGGGCATCGCAAAGAGAGGGAGAGAGAGAGAGAGAGAGGCAATGTTTTATCGCAAAGGAAGTCAAGAAATTACATACGAAAATTTTTTCTAGCCTGAATACAGTCAGCGCGGATATCACCGTATTGAAGAATAGCCCTTCTTTTGTAATTTCAGACTGTATGCAAATGCACTTTTAGCACGAACGATGAGTGATAGCGTTTGAAGGTGCATGGCCTCCAGTATTTTTAACTCGGAATATTATCTATAGCCATTGGACATGTACTGAGGTTAGGTGCATTGAAGGTGCGCAGTGATTTCCTCGCACCTACAGGATCGAGTCTCACGAAGGAGCGCCCGATATTTGAAACTGTTAAGAATGGGCATTTTGTAGTATTGAAGCACACTAGTGCTATCGTAGCTCTGCATACTTTTGTTAAGCTGCAATTATAAAGAGGCTGAGCTTTTGGTCACGCTGCCTTGGAGCAGCTTTTTTTACAGACTCTCCGTTTCCTTAACTTGAAATGAGCGCTTATACAAAAATAGACTGACTTGACTTGAAACGAACCGCACTGAGTGATTCCTTATAGACCTCCTGAATGTTTGTTTGTCTATGCGCAAGGTTAGAACTCTGTCTCTGTTCGCCGTCCTACAACCTCACCCGTAATATAGCCTAGCAAACGGTCCACCTTGTTCTCTCTACGTTTTCTATTCTCCGATTTACTTACTCTTTCCCTGTATATTTTGCTCGCTAACCCCATCAATGCAGTGCTCCCTCATTGACAAGATTATCATTCTCCACAAGTTCAAAATATTACTTTTTTCTTATGGATGTGATGATATATGTCTGACAGCTTCAATGAGTTAATAGCCTAGTCTGCGCTGATACGTGCCTTCTGGGTGTAGTTTATGAACGCAGAATGGCTGAAACGGTTGACATAGGTGTCTCATTTCGAAATGTCGTTGATTAGTTTAGCCACAGCTTATACACTGAAGTGGGCAAGAACTTAAAAGTAAATTGCCCAACAAAACAGTCCGATCGGTGAGTTAGTGACGTTGCGCGTCCTCGCCTGCTCAAGAAAGACGAAATACAGTTCATTACCACATCTATAGTTAGCTACATTGGCAGAACATAACAAAACGTATTTTGCGGCTGCAAAGATGTAAACAATAAAATTGAATGACGAGGCACACGTGGCGCGCTAAGTGTCTCCCTTCCGTCTTCTATATTATATATTAAGCGCAACATACGCTTCAGAAAAATGCGCGTCTGTGTTTCCGTCTAGCCAAGCGAACTACCACCACTCAGCCGACTGTCATGCATCGAAGATGCAGGATGCAGGACACGAAGGGATCGGGAGCAAGACAAGGCGCATACCTATTTGTAATGAGCTAAGGACAAAATTATGGCAGGAGCCGCGAAAATGACGTACCCAGAATCTGGCCAGCTATGGTGCGTCCGTCTTCACCGAGCACCGCGTTGCGTGCGTCGTATGTGTCCGTGTACTGGACGAAGGCGTAGCCTTTGTGCATCGAGATGCCGATGATGCGGCCGTAGCGCTTGAAGAGCCGCTCAACGTCTTCTTTGGAAACTACGTGAGTGTTAAGGTTTCCGACGAAGATGCGAGAGTTGACCGCTGCCGGGTCCGTACTGTTCGTCTGATTCCCCACGCGCGTCATGCCACCAGTCGGCGCCAGCTCCGCCACGGCCAACGGATGGGAGGGCCAAGTCCACCAAGACCCGGCTGCACGATCAAAAAAAAAAAAACACGCGGGTTTGTCAAGGCACAGAAAGAGCAAACATTGATTGCGTTTGCCACTAGACGTCTAGAGCCGCAGTTAGTGCATGGTGCTAAGTACTAACGAGGAGTAGTACTGTGGAAGTGTGTTTATGGACCATGTAATCTTTTGCGCAAAGCAAACCGTCTAAACTATAATGTAAACAGACAGCCTCCTAATTATGAGAAGTATATTGGTACAATTCTGAGAAGTGGTGCCATTAAAGACCAGCGTACTCATGTATTTTGACTGAATCAGTAGTCACTGGAAGTGCGAGCCGTTAAAATAGTTGCTGTGACATCTTTAGGACCAAGAGCAAATA
The DNA here is from genome assembly GCF_043290135.1 of Rhipicephalus microplus. Lineage (NCBI taxonomy): Eukaryota > Metazoa > Arthropoda > Arachnida > Ixodida > Ixodidae > Rhipicephalus > Rhipicephalus microplus. The sequence continues at coordinate 104,956,858 of NC_134710.1, read as the reverse complement.
ACTCATTGATGAAAAGCTACACATGAGGGAAAACGGGTTTAGAAGGAAAGACGCTTGCTTTATCAGCAGTCAGAAGAGATCTATTGGACAGGCATAAAATATTTTAACATAATTATCAATTCGTTGATGGCACAGAGGTCTTAAAACACTAAATTAACAATTATTACTTACCCAGGCAAGTATGTGGTTAGATATCAAATTATTCGTAAATAGCTTTGCTCTTTACGAATAATTTACGAATACGAATACCACAAATGACGAATACGAATTACAAATGCGAGTAACAAAATACGACTTTTGTGAAAGCTGCACAATATTAAGTAATAAAAAAGCTAGTTTATGACCAATTAAGAAAGTCTCTTGTGACATAGAAGATAAAACGTTGTAAGAACAATGTGCTCTTTGTCAAAACTAATAAGTACACCCAGGCAAAGACAATGTAGTCATTTTTGAAATAAAAAATTAACCTGCATCTTTACTAACATATACGGTGCCCCAACTATGTCTCGCCACAGTTAAAAAATAGCTCGGCACAGTATACCATGAAGTGACCGAATGGGTGTTGCTGACAATTGCATGGTCGATGGAGTAAGTCAGACTTTTCTTCGTGCTCAGTTTAGTTGCATAATATGGTGATATTAATTAAGTTACTTGTGAAGTCACGAATCTAGCAAACGTTTTCAATGAGGAAGTTGTAGAGCACTTTGCTAACTATTCCGCTAGACAATTTGTAACTTCATATCTATTGAGTATTTGTGTTTTGTCGCTCACCACAGATGCCCTTTAAAGGCAAAAAAAGTACTACGCGACATGCTTCCTCACGCGCATATGCGCGCTTTGATTGCAGTGTTCCCTAACGTTACGTGTTTCCCAGCATTTGTCCGGGTGCTGCCACATAAGAAGCAACTGTGCAGCGACGATGGTGGTGGCTGTGCGATGCACTTGCTGTTTTCAGTTGCTGTATAAATGATAACCACATCGACTGGTTATCACTGGCAAGAATTGTCGCGTGGGAAGCATACCATTTATACGCAGATTGTTAGGAAGCACTGCAATCTCGGCACGCAAGTGGGTATGTCACGTGGCACATTTTTTTTTTTTTGCATCGCGGGCATCTTTAGCTAGCAGAAAGACAACAATAATAGATAAAAACTTAAACATGGTTCATTAAGATATTTGACAAACTAATAATCAGTTCACGGGATCATTCATGAAAAATAATAAAGCTGCCGACATACATGAATCCTCTTTTTCCTGACCTTGCGGTGCATAATCCCACGGGGCTAACTAAGTGCCCTTCAGCGGTACGTATCTGAGGTCTGGTCCATTCAGTCATCACCTTTCTCAGCTTCTTTGCCAGAGTGCTACTGTAAACGGAGTAGTCTGCACCAGTGTGTATTAGTGAAATGGCCTCGATCTCGTCGATCGTAACTAATATCTCAGAGGCAACGTCGCTACTACTGCACCTTCCGTCGTTGTGTAACTGCTGTCGTCCTGTCGGGTTAACAAACAAAAGAGGGTCTTCAGTTGCCAGTATATCAACGGCCTCACCTCCAAAGGTCGCTGGCCCTAGTTTTCCCGCCACGGGCTAGGTGAACGTGGTCTTTGGAGATTTGATTACGGACAAAGACTGGGCGACAAAAAGCGCATCGGTAAAACCACGCATTGACGGGAAAACCACGCAGTCCAGCTCGACGATACTGGCACGCCAGGTAAAGGTGACCTGCCTCTCCGCTGTGGTAGCAGAGGGCCGCTGGTCAACAGTGCTCCATATATCGCTCTTACGTGGTCTTGCTTCTGGCATGTGTAATGGTGTACAGCGGAGAAAACGTACGAGACATAACATCAATCGTAGCTGTCTTGTTCATGCGTCCGAGGTCCTGTCGTACAACTTGCGCGTACGACAACTGAGGCGGAGGCTCCGGTTGTGCGTGCTGTAGTACCTAAGGCCGTGGTTGAATAACCGCTTGCCGCACTTCTTCACGCACAACGTTGGCAAACGAGGATATCGCTGGATGACTTTGAGTCATTTGTATTTACTGAAGCTTTTCCCTTACGACAGCCCTCACCATTTCCCGCAAGAGGTCCATGTTGCTCGTGAGGGCTGTCGACACCGCGCTAGCAGATGAGATGCTCACGTCCTTGTTGTACTGGCGTGCGCGCTTCTGCAGCGTCTTCTCTATTACCGTAGCCTCTAATCTGAACTCAATAATAGAGAGGGGTGGAATACGCACCAGGCCTGCGAAAAGCTCCTCCTTCACTCCTCGCATCAGGTGCCGCAACTTCTTTTCCTCAACCATGTTCGGGTCGGCACGGCGGAAGAGCCGGGACATATCTTCAATGTACATGACGACGCTCTCGTTGTTTTGTTGGTTTCGCGTCTGAAAAGCGGCCTCTGCCTTTTCTTTGTGGCCCTTGCACTTGAATTCGTAGCAAGGAACTCCCTTTGAAATTCGTTCCACGACAACAAGGACGCTTCGTGGTTCTCGAACCACGTACTCTCAGAATCTTGCAGTGCCAAGTAGACTTAGCGAAGTTTTCTAGCTTCGTCCCAACCATTCAATCTGGCGACGCGCTCAAAACCTCCAAGCCAGTGCTCGGAATCTACGAAAATGTCACCGTGGAAGACCTCTGGTATTCGTGGTGGGTCCATAACGTAATGCAATAGAAATGACGTCGCTTGGGCGGCCATTGCAGGGGCTTCGGAACTCACGTTCTCCACTGGTCTTGAAGAGTAGAAGAGGGCGCAAAACTCGGGCTGCTCACCTCGTAGGCGGCGACTCGTGCGTTGGTGTACGGGAGCCAACTGCGCTGCCTCCAAACTTCGGGGTTCTGGGCTGTGCTCCCTCACCTGAGATGGGCTTGAAATTATACCCCGGCCCTTCCACCAGATTGTAATGAACAAGTACAACGCCGGCAGCTGAAACAACTATTTATTTGGGACGAACTTGTGCCCGTCAACTAAATAGACAGATGTTGTCCTGAGCTCGCTAGTGAAAACTTCGTCAACTTTTTCTTCTATAGTCTTGCTACTTGCCGCTGTTTCAAAGAGCCGCCAACCTTCTTTTTACAGCGCGTGGTGTGTTGACACGCGCAGTCCAGCGTTTCATGGCACGCTTTGCTTGGCGCGTTTTGCCTGTCAGTTGGTGTGGCTGAATTCATAAAGGCAGGAAGCGGCGCAAGAATACAGCGAGTGTCCCACAACATGTGGCAATATACAACTTTCTCATCGGTATTTTTCGTGCGGATTCGTTACGTGAAGCGTTAATTTATTGTGTCTAATCAACAATTAAGAAGAATACAAGGAAATAGTGCCACCTACTAAAGAAGTAGTGAGCAACATGCAATTGGTCATAGCCTAATAGTATGAAACGGTGCAGCTTTAAGTTCCGGCAAGAGATAGCTGGGGAACCCTGTATATTGTAGAATATACGTGGTAATAAGCACGCACAGAAATTGAAAGTTAGCACTATCCACCACATGAAGACATGATTCTAACTTGCACTGATGTATCCTGGTGAAACAAAAGTGGAGTTGCCATAATTCGTTTTATTTAACTTTAAATGCCAAACGAAAGCGAAAGAAAAAAGAAGAAAAAACACCAAACAAAGAGAAAAAAAAATAAGGAAAACAAGGAAGAAGAAAGAAAAAAGAAAGAAATAAATAAAGAAGGAAGGCAATAAAGGAAGAAAGAAAGCAAGAAGCTGTCTTGAATAACCAGCCTAAATTGTGCACCAAAGCTACTCAATCTTTAAGGGATGCCTTAGTGAAGGTCTCTGCGTAATTCTGACCCCCTGAAATTTTAAGCATGCACTGGCACTGCACAGTACTCGAGTCTCTAGTGTTCAGTCTTCATCTAAATACGACCGCTGCAGGCGAAACAGACCTCGCGTTTTTCGGGTCCACAGCCAAGCACCATAACTACTGAGACACCGTGGCAACCGCGCACACAGCGTCCTATCACAAAAATGACAGCGCAAGGCAGGTGATTGTACAAGTGAGCCTTTTACTTTAGATGCGCACATTTCTTAATGACATTGAGTAACGTTCAATCATGACCCAATGTGCTTTTTATGAGATGCATGTCCATAACGCTTTGTTCGATCAACAGGTCGCACGTGCGTTCAAGTATGTATGCATACTCATTCAGATTTGCTCCAAAAAGCATCTGCATGCAAAGAAGTACAGAAAACTGCGGCGTAAAAAATACTTAGAAAAAACTGCACCGTCATAGGCGAATATAATGGGCAAATATATGGTGGGCGCCGCGGAAGATACCGCGCTTGAGTTTTCTGTAAAGCGTGTTGTGCCTGATAGGTACAACTGTAGCGCAAAAAAGCCGAACCTTCAGGACAATACGTGATGTTCATTTGTTGATGTTCCGGAGTAATTGCTTGCATATCAGCGTCATAATACATCTGTTCAACCATATTCGATCTTGCACGGCGAGTCTTCCTTTTCTTCTTTTTAGAAGGTGGTGCATTACTGTGACCTGAGAGGCAAATGAAAAGAAATAGGTGAAGCAAAAAAACAAATAAAAACACAATATAACGAACAAACAAACTTTGCCTACGGAAAGAGATGAGCAAAGCACATAAAAAAAACCTCCCTCTTCATTTTATATTGCACGAAACATCTGCTTCATTTTCTCACGTTCTATTTTATTTACTTGAAATGTCTGTTCCAATTCGATAAAATGAAGCAATTTGCCAATATATTCAGCCCTCGCAAAATCGAAGTAGGCTGATGAAAGCTTGCGTTCTCGAAGCTTTTCAAAAGAAAGTGAATGCGGCGTTCGCATTTTCTTTTCGCTAGTGAGTTGAATATTTATTATGTCACCTTGATGATAACCGAGCGATTATCTTTATTGTAACCCTCCTGGGTAAGAGATGAGTATGTCAGCAAAACCATGATTTGACGTCACGTATAGATAAGGCTACAGGGGCTTGGCAGACAGAAGAGAACTGGGAGTGGGGTTCCTAATTCACAGAAACATAGCTGGCAACATAGAGGAATACTATAGCATTAATGAAAGGGTGGTAGGTATCGTAATTAAACTGAATAAAAGGTACAAGATGAAGGTAGTACAGGCTTACGCGCCTACATCAAGCCATGATGACGCTTCAGTTGAAAGCTTCTATGAAGACGTGGAATCGGCAATGAGTAAGGTAAAAACACAGTATACTGTAGTGATGGGCGACTTTAATGCAAAGGTAGGGAAGAAGCAGGCTGGAGACCAGGCAGTAGGAGATTATGGCATCGGTACTAGAAACGCCAGAGGAGAGCTACTAGTAGAATTCGCAGAACGCAATAATTTACGGATTTTGAATACCTTCTACCGAAAACGAGAAAACCGCAAGTGGACATGGAGGAGCCCTAATGGCGAAAATAAGAACGAAATAGACTTTATAATGAGTGCACACCCTGGAATCGTGCAAGATGTGGAAGTGATTGGCAAGGTACGATGCAGTGACCATAGAATGGTACGGTCTCGAATTCGCCTAGACTTGAAGAAGGAACGACAGAAACTGATACGCAAGAAGCCAATCAATCAGCTAGCACTGAGAGGGAAAGTACAGGAATTCAGAGTGTCGCTGCAGAACAGGTACTCGGCTCTTAGTGAGGAAACCAACCTTAGCGTAGATACAATGAATGATAATCTGACGAGTATCATTACGGAGTGTGCAGTGGAAGTTGGAGGCAGGGTAGTAAGACAGGACACTGGCAAGCTTTCCCAGGAAACGAAGAACCTAATTAAGAAGCGTCAAATCATGAAAGTGTCAAGTACAACAGACAAAATAGAACTGGCAGAGCTTTCGAAATTGATTAATAGACGTAAGGTATGCGATGTAAGAAGGTATAACATGTAGAGAATTGAACACGCTCTGAAAAACGGAGGAAGTGTCAAAGCATTGAAGAGAAAACTTGGGATAGGCAAAAGTCGGATGTATGCACTAAGGGACAAAGAAGGCAAAATAACTACCAATATGGATAGGATAGTTAAATTAGCGGAGGAGTTTTACAGAGATCTGTACAGTAGCCGAGACAACCACGACCTTAATACTATAAGAACTAGCAGTAACCCAGATTACACCCCACCAGTAATGATAGAAGAAGTCAGAAAAGCTTTGGAGAGCATGCAAAGAGGCAAAGCTGCTGGTGAGGATCAGGTAACATCAGATCTGCTGAAAGATGGAGGACAGATTGTGTTAGAAAAACTAGCCACCCTGTTTACGAGGTGTCTCCTGACGGGAAGAGTACCAGAGTCTTGGAAGAACGCTAACATCATATTAATATATAAGAAAGGAGATGACAAGGACTTGAAGAATTACAGGCCGATCAGCTTGCTCTCTGTAGTATACAAGCTATTTACAAAGGTAATTGCTAACAGAGTAAAGAAAACATTAGAGTTCAGTCAACCAAAGGAACAAGCAGGATTTCGAACAGGCTACTCAACAATTGATCACATTCATACTATCAATCAGGTAATAGAGAAATGCTCAGAGTATAACCAACCACTATACATAGCATTCATAGATTACGAGAAGGCGTTTGATTCAGTAGAAATATCAGCCGTCATGCAAACACTGCGGAATCAGGGCGTAGATGAAGTATATATAAACATTCTGGAAGAAATCTACAGGAGATCAACTGCTACCATAGTGCTTCATAAAGAAAGCAACAGAATACCAATCAAGAAGGGTGTAAGGCAGGGGGACACAATTTCCCCAATGCTATTTACCGCGTGCTTACAGGAGGTTTTCAGAAGCCTAGAATGGGAACAGTTAGGGATAAGAATCAATGGAGAATACCTTAGTAACCTGCGCTTCGCCGATGACATTGCATTGCTGAGTAACTCAGGGGACGAATTGCAACTCATGATTACGGAGTTAGACAAGGAGAGCAGAAAGGTGGGTCATAAAATTAATCTGCAGAAAACGAAAGTAATGTACAACAACCTCGGTAAGGAGCAGCGCTTCGAGATAGGTAATAGTGCACTTGAAGTTGTAAAAGACTATGTCTACTTAGGGCAGGTAATAACCGCAGAGCCGAACCACGAGATTGAAGTAACTAGAAGAATAAGAATGGGGTGGAGCACATTCGGCAAGCACTCTCAAATTATGACAGGTAGATTGCCACTATCCCTCAAGAGGAAGGTATATAACAGCTGTATTTTGCCAGTACTTAGCTACGGAGCAGAAACCTGGAGACTTACAAAGAGGGTTCAGCTTAAATTGAGGACGACGCAGCGAGCAATGGAAAGAAAAATGGTAGGTGTAACCCTAAGAGACAAGAAGAGAGCAGAATGGATTAGGGAACAAACGGGGGTTAAGGATATCATAGCTGAAATCAAGAAGAAGAAATGGACATGGGCAGGGCATGTAGCGCGTAGACAGGATAACCGCTGGTCATTAAGGGTAACTGACTGGATTCCCAGAGAAGAGAAGCGGGTTAGGGGGAGACAGAAGATTAGGTGGGCAGATGAGATTAAGAAGTTTGCGGGTATAAATTGGCAGCAGCAAGCACAGGACCGGGTTAACTGGCGGAACATGGGAGAGGCCTTTGTCCTGCAGTGGACGTAGTCAGGCTGATGATGATGATGATGATGATGGGTAAGGCGTCTATCTGCTGTTTATTCACTAAATGAATAGTCGTTAACAGGCTAACGTCGAAAGTTGTGAAAGAAATTAGACGGGCTCTGATAAGTTGAACTTCAGGCATCTAAACTCGGGTAGCTATCTTTATAACTTTTTTTCGCACCTTTTAATATATTTAACAGAACAGTTTATCCGTTTTTCACGTCTTCATTCTCACGCCACCTTTTCCTGCTTTATTACCACCAAGTAGCTAGCCACCATTTAAGCGTTGATGCAAGGCGATACGATCTGGGCGCCTGCTGTCTACAATAAGTACGGACCGGCTGAACTCGCTCGACACTTTCATAAGCCTCTGGAGAGAAGGCAAGAGTGTTTCCTCAGAGGCCAATTCATTTATGCTGCCCGAATGGTAATTAAGTGACACCGTCAGTAACATTCGATGCCTCGAACATTCCTGGGGGCAGGCATAGGGTCCCAGAGAAAGGGGGTGGAAATGCCTTCCCTACCGCAGAGGCGAGTACTGTGCTGCCGCGTAAATAAGAAACCGGCCTCAAAAGCTGCAGCTGCGGCCCGACGCAACAAAAGTAATCGCGCGGATCTGTGGTGGTGGGCCTGGAAATGGTCAATGCTGCGTAGCTCTGAAGTTGCGCAGTTTCAGCGGGGCTGATGAAATCCGGCGGCAGAAGCAGCCATCCACAGTGCCGACGCTAATAAATGTAGCCGGTGCACTGGAAAAGCGAGTGGCCCGCAGGGCAATCCTTGGGGCGGCAAAGCGGGGAGGGAGGTCAAGAGGAAGGAGGATGCGCTTTAATCTTCTTCAGGTGGTTAAGGCTATTTCCACTCTGGTCAGTAATAAAGTTGGCCAGTGAGCAAAATGGACCAGGGCAGGGGGGGGATGCAGTCCTATACTACTTCCGCTGTTTATCCCGACCGCGCTAGTGCTCCGGCGGCACGTCCGCGGCTGCCAGCGTGCAACAACGTGCGTTCTTGTTGCGCTGGCCCGGCAACTTGACCGCAATCCCCGAATGGGCAGCAGCTGCCGCTTTAGGCACCCTAGAGCATCCCTGCCCTCTTCCCCTTCTCTCCTCATAAGTGCACGGCAGCCGTCGCTCAGAGCGATGCGGGCTCGCCACTCACGATTCTATTTCGTGGGTGGAGACTTTCGGCAGTGGCCAGCACCACCATCAATACATAATTCGTTTACCGCTCTGTCGGAACGACTGCGTTCACGTATCTTCTTACACCCGCTGTAACCACTTTCCATCCCCCCCCTCTTTTTTTTTTGTTTGGACAGCATTTTTCGGCAGTGAGCTGCTGCCCTGCTACCAGCCTGAGGGCACTCAGCGAGCATCACGGGAAATTTCTTTCTGCGGTTCACGTCTGTCTATAAGGCGCTGCCACACATGAAACGCTGTACCAATTTGATGGCAAAGGGCTCGCGTAGTAAATTCAATAGGCTGATCTTTGAGCTGCCATTCCGTCTGTAACGTCGTTTTTCGAAAGTAGCCGGCGGTTGAGGAAGCTGCGCGCATTAGAAGAACCGGGCGCGAAAACGTTTGTCGCTCTACGCTGAGAAACAAAATCTAGATATCAGACGATGAAGAGAACTTTAATGCTGACAAAATTACCCTCTTGTTTTGACGAAAATTTTGCAAAATCTAAGTAGGCATATAAGAGCTTGCGTTCTCGAAGTTATCCTAATAACTTATGTAGTCCGACAAGAAAAGAGCCCATAAAAATGTGAGTATATTTAATTATGAATTTGTCCTTTAATGGCACCACAGCGTACTTGAAAACGTTTTATTACCTATTTATTTTGACTTGACTATAATCGTGGGAGAACTAACTGCTAAGCTATCGTGGCAGCGGCATTTGGATGGGAAAGCGGCTACTCCGCAGGTTGTAAAGGATTGAGTCATTATGAAAAACCTATCTATGCTTGGTTATTTTTTTCCTCTATTTTCTCGCTCTCCTTGTGTGCGTGGCGCGTCCTATCTGCCTGCAAGATTACGCGTACATGAGAAAAGGGCATAAGTCGATAGCCCTCTATCCGGTTCATTCCACTCGCGAAAACTACCGTAGTAATACATTATGCACAAAATCAATTTCAAACATAACACCTATAAATTTCAGTCAACGCAAACCCTCATTTCAAATGAGCGCTACATTATAGTGTTTTGACTGGAGCAATTTGCTATTCTTCCGCAGTGCATTTTTCTTTAGGAAGGGGTTCAAACTTCACAAGCTTACACTACATGCATCCATACCCACTGTGATTCTATTACGTGAAGAATGACAGCCAAATTGAGCACTTTTAATGAAAATTAAGTCTGTTTACACGAGAATCAACACAAATACGGATTAAAAGAGTAACAGCTTTGCCGCAAGGGTGAAGTAATGAAAGTGATGGCAACGAATTCGAACGTTATACAGCTGACCAAAACGCTGGTGTAAGAAAGTGCAGCCGCTGCAGCGAGAGAAGAGACTTCCGCGATGGTCATGTCTCCAACGCATACTTATCCGGTGAGAGCACAACACGTACAAATAACCAAAAGGTGCCAAACCGGCCCTACTTAAAATTATAGCGCTGAAATTTGTTTATTCCAACAGTCAGGCAATTATGCAGCAGATCACATCCAATTAAGCCTACACTATATCTCGTCAATGTTCTCTCATTTACATTCTTTTATTTATTCGTTTGCTTTACCTCCCCCACACGCAGCCTCATTTTCGTTTAGCGTTTGTTTTGTTTGTTTATTAAAGACTATTCAGAAGTTTCAGTACCTTTAAACTTACATCTATAAACTTATACTATTCACCTGTTGCGACAAAAAAAAATAGGTCTTCCAAGAAGTATACCTGTTTGAGGCTACCAACAATACCTTTTCCTTATCTACAGCGACCCGCAACACAGTGTGACACACAAAAAAAATAAATTACCCCCTTTTGTTTTTCAGAGCTCAGTAAGCCGGAATGCGCTGAAAGCAAGCCTTGGGAATGCAGTGCGTTTTTATGTAGGCCAGCAAGGTGTAAAAAAAGAAAACGCAGCTATAAATGAGAACCTTCGGAATGATTGCGAAAGCTACAGTCGTAGCTCAAGTGTTGGCCACTGCCACCTGCCCCTCTACCGAGAGAAGAAACAAACTCGCAAAGAATCGCAAAGCAAAGACCCGCGTCGCAGAAGGAACACAGGAAGCCATTCCTTGATGTCGCTTAGGCGCCGAAAGAAGGGGGGTCTAGTGGCACTTAGCTTCGGCAGCGTACTGTCACACTGGCGCGGATCGATAGCTTGTTTCAGCTGGACGAAAGGGAGAAAGAGAACCGACCGGGCCGAGGTTGAAACAGCGGATTACTCGCCACACGCGTGGCGAAAGTGTTCTGATTAGTTTCCGGCAAAGGATGCCCACGCTTCGCCGCGCCGCACGGGGTCCCCCCGCTGCGTCGGACCAATCGATGTCGGCAATTCTGCGAGGGACATGGGGGTCACACAAGAACCATGCTACAGGGTCCCCAAAAGCTGTCACGCGGATGCACCACGACTATACGAAATATGAGTGCGTCCAGGACGGGGTAAAGCGCGTGGTGCCCACGCTGCGATCAGTATTACGGTCAGCCTGGACAAGCTTTGCGTGACAGCGCTAGGACCCCTGGCCCGAAGCATGTCCAGCCGACCGCGCCTCAGCCCGTTGGGCCTTTCGTGATGCGACGTCAAAAGTTCTTTGGGAGGCCACGCTCTGGAGTGGTGGGGAAAGCGGGGAAGCGCACAGAAAAGGCAGCTGCTTTGAGCGATGAGTTTCAGCAAGTCGCCTCAGCCACCAGTGCTGTTCTGAGAGTGGAGCAAGCTCCAAAGCAGGCCACGGCACAACCATTGATCTTTCGGGCTCCCACCTCCTGTTTTGGTTTGGAAAACGCTCGCCGGCCGGAAAGTTCACGTGAGCGTTCTCATTTAAATAACACTTTGGTGCATTCCTCACTGCCATCTGATCGTTATCTTGCGTACGTGCGGTTTCTTAATGCGGAACTTGTTTTGCGGGAAACAAATGTCCGCGCGCATGAGCGCTTCCCAAGCGCGACCGAGAATGTGAAAAAGGGGCGAGAGGGCACGCGTGCCCGAGCCCGATAAAGAAGCGCATGGAGCTCGGCCAAAGAAAGGTGCGATCTCTCAACGTCAGACGCGGTAAGCGCTTTCATAAAGACGCTCGGCTCACAATGGGGCATGCACCGGCTAACTCGGGGGCGCTCCTAATCTCCTCGGAGCCCAAGCTGGTGCGTGCCACTGTCAGCTTCCCGCGCTGCACTCTCTCTCGGCATTAACAAAGCGCCACCGTGAAATGAAAGCACGAGACGGAACGGAGCGCAACAGGCCATGCGAATTGAAGTGTTTCGATAGCGATCGCGGATGATACAAAAGTCTTTTTTTTTCAGCGAAGGTTTTATGCCTCGAAGATTTCGGCGCTGTGCGCGATCGAGAAACATAGCACACGTGAGGGAAAATAAATGCGGCCCTCAAAAGGGCGCCGGTCACATGCGGATTTGTATGCGTCGTTTTGGAATGATTGGTGCTCTCTAGTTTGTGCGCTTGTCGATGATTGGACGTTCTTGTAATTGTTGCTGGGATATGAGTGGATGCCCGTCGTTGTTGCCTGTGGAAAATCAAGTGTTGCACAGCTAAGCTCGTGGATGAAGGTCACATTCCCGGCATGAAGAATGGAAGCAGTTAGCAGGAAGCATAGCGTGATGCGATATAAATAAATGGGTAAATAAATAAATAGGCATAATTATTTTTTAAATGATATAATAATCGTGTATTTATATGCCTATTTATTTATGATTAACTAATCATTAAAATATTGAATAATTATTTATTGATCAGACACGATGACACAATGCTTTGTTTGCCCTCTTTTCACAGACAGGGTAAAAAGCTCGTAAATTTCTTTTTCTACAAAGCTTGAACTCAGGTTGTTGCGTGACCACAGAATTAAATATAATGAGGATACCTTTAGGCAACTTTCCTTATTAGCTTTCCATAGTCGCTTTCATAACAATCACTGCTATTCTCTAAGCGAGCGACATATTTGTGTAATCAAATACGTTATGACAGCACAGCGTGCAGAACATTAGGAACCCAGGCAATCACGGTCACTCGTGCCTTAGTCTCACTCGTCTCTTGTGCCGAGTCCTTACAATTAGTGGTCCTTAGTGGTGCTTAGAGCGTATTATGGGCATCTCTAATGACTGTTCTCGCATAACGCACCATATGCGCTCATCTCATACTTCTAAGTCTTCAGTGTATACAGCACGTACTTTAACTGTACGTAATTTTGAAATGGTTTAATTAGTTTTGTTTTTCATATCTTTGTTGTTTCCTCCTTCCGTGTACATCATGGCTTTTAAACACCTGAATGAACTTAGAAGACATCTCAAGCGAAACTGAAAGAGATGCGACCACAAAAATCCTTAGAGCAAATTATCCTTATAATTTAAACTATCGCGATCTCAAACCACTCAGCATATAACGGAGAACATATAGCAATGTAGTTTTTAATTCAACAACCGTTGCTATAAGAGTGTTCAGTCGAATTCCACGCTCGCCAAGGCACACTTTATTCAAACAGCGGCAACTGTACGGTGATGTGACCCTATTATACTCGTCACATTATTACGCGTTCTGAGACAACTTGACAGAGCAAAAAATATTGTTTAAAAAACGTAACTCTGCGGTACCAAAAAAAATTATGTCTACAAGCTTGCATGTTACAGGAATCCCAAGCATAAGTTAGCAAAAATGGCAGAGCTGATTCAAGACTCGCGTTTGAAATTTATTTTGCACTTAGCAGTCACTCGGACTCAGACTCAACAATTTTTTTCTGAGCCGGACTCGCTCCTAATCACACTCGCGAAAATTTTCTTCAACCGGACCCACTCGGACTCGAACTCACCAACGCATTTCTCACCCGAGCTCAGACTTAGATCGAGCTGCGAGTCTGAGCTAGTCCGGTTGAATCGACTCATGAGTCCGTTAGTATCAAATCAGCTTTTTTTTGGCCATATAGTAGTGTTCTATAACACCAATATTTCACGTAATCGGTGCTGTTCTTGGCGCCTTTTGATTAGTACGTTCGAATACGCGTTATGAGTTCTCGTGAATCAGTAACGTCATTTTTCTTTAAAAAGATGGCAACATAAGATATATTTATGAAAAATTTCCTTGGAAAAGTTATCAACGGGAGTGGGGGGGGGGGTCAAGGCTTTTTTCTGCACGATTCGCGCTTCTGGTGAATAAATATTGAAATGATGTATGGAAGAAACTGCTTTGAAATACGTTCGAGTTGATGTGAGTGTAAACGTGAATCTGCGTAAGGCTGATAGTGATGCTTAAGATGAGTAGGTATGATTATATGAATATAGGCCAACAAAAAAAAAAGTGGCAATCACTCAGACGCCCTCAAAAAATGTATTTTGCACTTTGAACTCACTCGAACTCACGCTCACAATGATTTTCATCAACAGAACTTACTCGGGCTCAAACTGATCAACATTTTACTACCCACACTATACTCACACTTACGGCTCGATCTAAGTCTGATAGAGTACGAGTGAGTCGACTCATCAGTGAGTTCTCCGACCAAGGCTCCCGAGTATGGTAAATATGTGGAAACGTGAGAAAAATCTATTCACGGTGGTGCGCATCAATTATCGAAGAAAAGTGGTATAAATTATTGGCTGAAAAGAAAGTGCTTAACAAATTCACGGGTAGTCAGCACGTGACAAGACCAGAGTCAACCTCTTCAGCTACAAAGGCACTTCTGCCAGCCTTTAAAAATAGTGTTGTATGTGAACTCTGATGCGGAGCAACAAGCAACCAATTGCTCTCATTTAGCATTCATTTCGATATTTAGGCCCGAGGACACTATTTAGCTAACCACTTGGTCACGATAGTCTCTGAGAAACAAATGCCCGACATATATGTCATAGCTTATCTTTAAGTTTGTACGTGTATTGAAAGCTCACAATACAAAAGAAAGGCCCTTGCTCTTTTATTCATATACTATTCAATGCACCATCGTCCAAATTATCGAATATGCAATTGCTGGTCAAATTTCCATCGCTGCTGAGTGAACACGACGAGTAGAAAACTCCCGCTACCAAATTTGCAGTCATCGAAGAGGAATTCTCACATTCATCATAGACAGCTGTGATGCGCATTCGTTATACGCGTGCTTCTCGTCTTCTTCTTTTCTGTGTTTCTAGAGCCATTAGAAAAATTTCAAGATGACATTTCACTGGTCAAACTTGGAGCTCTATTACTTGCATCCCTTTAATACACTGCACTGTACCGTAGCACCATGCTTTGCCTCCTTCAACAGAAAATTCAAATCATTAGGGCCACGTGCTGTCTTCTTGTTTTCTGATTTGATTGATTGATGTGTGGGGTTTAACGTCCGAAAAACATCGTATGACAATGAGAGATGCCGAAGTGGAGGGCTCCAGAAATTTCGACCACCTGGGGTTCTTTAACGTGCACCCAAATGTGAGCATATTGGTCTACAGCATCTCCGCCTCCATCGCAATTGCAGCCGCCGCAGCCGGGATTCGATACCGCAACCTGCGGGTCAGCAGCTGAGTACCTTAGGCACTAGTCCACCATGGCGGCGCTCTTGTTTTCTTACCGTAATTGTCACGGTTCAGTAGATAACTGAGAGTAGTTATTTCTCTCATTTATGATATCGTAATTGACTTGACGTCCAGATGTAAAGAGAAATACGTGTGCGTAAATAGAAATCGAAGTCAGCATAACTTCTTAAGCATGTATAAAAGCTTCATAAAAGACAAGTTTGAGCAGGAATGAGAAAATATCTTCGAAGTTTATTTAGATTTTCCGAAGTAATTTTTCTCAAACATTAGAATTCAACTTCATTCCTAAGTGTTGTTATTTCGAGAGCTCTACTTATTTTGTGACGACAGCCAAAGGATTAAAGTGTTCGCGAAGATTTCCTCGAAATAAACTTAAGGAAAGCAGGCGGCTCGCTAAAGCGCTGCTACGTCGCGTCGAACTCGAAAAGTACTTGATATTCCAATAGCGATGGACGTAATACGGTGAGAAATGGTCCTTATATACTACAGGAAGTCTATGAATAAGATACTTGGATTAGAAATTTACTTTTGCTCGCTTTTCAGCCCCACCAGAAGCCAGGGCTTAAGAATTCAAATAAGACTGAAGTTGAATATCTTATTTGTGCGTGTGGGTGTGCATTTGAAGTGTGGATCTCGAGCGACATGTCACGAGTAATAAATTGGGCTTTGCATTACGCGGAGGGAATCCAACTTTTTTTTAAGCTTTTGCAACTAAACTGTTCATCTATGCACTCTATTTTATCTTTTGATTGAGAAAAAGGAAGATATATTTACGGCACCTATATATTATTAGCAAGTTAGTGCGAAAGATTTTCTACAAGTGCGAGAACTTGTCCACTGTTTCGAGAGATGCGCTTGACGCTAAATGTAGGGCGGCATAAGAATAAACTTTATGTATGTTTATTGTCGTACGTACGAGTAAATTTATTATTGTATGAATTGCGTTTTCGATTTTATTCCAAAGCAGGTGTGCCGCAAGAAATTCGCTCGGTGCAAAGCGGTTCCTGTGACGTAGTGTACCATTACGTGCGCTTAGTCGGCCGTGAGCCACTCCGTTCTTGTTTTGTAGGTAAGGACTCTTGTTCTTGAATCATCATTATCATCAGCCTTACTACGCCCACTGCAGGGCAAAGGCCTCTCCAATGATCCGTCAATCAACGTTGTTATTTTTGATGCACCATGCTTCAACGCAGCACATGTTATCAGAAGTGGGATTTGAACCTGCGTTCAGATTCATGGGAGCACGATGTAGCTACCTTTAAAGAAGTTTGTGCATATATATGCACATACAACACGTGAAAATTTCGGGGAGAGGTGGGAGGCATTAATTACACAAAAATACCCTCCAGACTACACCATGGCTCCGACAAAACCGTTCTCGCGTGTTTTTCGAATGACACGCCTGAACAAAAGTCACGAAATAGCAACTCGTGAGATAATTATTGGTATTGCTGTGTTGTCAGCGCGAATAGGGTTGTTCAGTGGCACAAAGTTCCGAGAGCTAACCATGAATCTGCATTTACGTTGAGGTTGGAATGCCTAAGCATCCCCTAGATTAGGGCGCATATTTTTGCAATCATGGTAGGCTAAATCATTTCTCCTATATGACTTATACCTGACATTCCTCACATGTTCTCAGTGAAAATTATGACCGTAATAGTTTTATTTAAAAAACGACATGCTAACGACATCAAAACATGATGTATTGAGGTTTCAAGTGCTACGAAGATAATGTTATGAGGCATGCCGCAGAGAAAAAAAAATACTAATACAATCTGCCAACCTAGTTCTATTTAGTGTGCTACCAAATCTAACCACACACACCAGTTAAACATCAATGCTGAAATAGTAATTGAGTGCAAATTGGAAATTTTTTTGCACCACACCATTACGAAGGTAATCGCGAGGCACTTACAAAGGCGTTTCTGTGAGATACCTTTATTTTTCACTAGTAGAAGGAAAAGTTTCATACACATCACAAGCATTCACTCACAGAGGGGGAAGGACGCTCGTTGGCAAAATATTGGCGGATTCGCCTACATATATTGTAGCACGTGAGAAGGGTGAATTTAAATGCTCATGAATTCGTTGATGGTCTGCTTAGCTTTACAACTTACGTATGCACCTAAAATAATTTCTTCAAACATAATTTTGGCTGAATTGTTAGATGAACGCTGCCAATTTCGCTGGTAGTTAAATGTCAGCGTTTTGAGGTGTTTCGCCTAAAGGAACAGAATAGCACTACCTACAATGGATGACCTTTTTTCTAGAAGGGCCCATAAGTGACAATATTTCTTCGCAAAGAAGCGTTACAATCGATACCTATAAGTCCCTAGGAGGATAAGTTGACCCCATCGCCATGCTTGATATGACCAGACTATTATTCACGTTAGGTTGTGTACTTTTCAACTCATATGATATTCACCAGCTGCCCTACACATTAATTCATTAAAAATTTAAAGCTTGCGCGGCATCTATAGGCAAAAGCAACAAGGTAATAGATACGGGAATTTTTATACGCTTATATGCACGTGTATAAGTGCACTAGAATGCCAACAAAACTGCGCTCTATAGAATGGATGGATAGAACAGCCATAGCGGCTTAGTGGTTCTGAAGTTCGTGTGCTGAACAGAAAGAAAGAGGTGCTATGCAGGATCGGCCAAGTTTCACCTGAGCTTCACGAAACTCAGGATCTTTCCGAGCTCTGGCGACACCCCCTGTTAAATGCGAAAACAGTGCGAAAAATTCAAATCCCCTCCTCAGCGCGCTGCTTCTTGGTTACGATGAAATCAGTGATCGCGTCAAGAACGGTCGACAAATTTTGGCGGTGTTTTCAAACCAGAGACATTTTCTATCATTTGTTTGTCATTATATTGAGCGCACCTATGCAATAAAGGTGACAGAAACTTCTCGTGATAAATTTTTCGAAGACACGAGGTATTTAATTTAATCTCGAAGCATTTCATTCCTGCACTAAGTCTGTTTCAGAATCGACAGCACGGTGGCCTGTGAGATTACTTACGGCTGTTTGTTATACGCGTGTCTTATACGTTACATGAGTGCCTTACAACATCGCGAGTACAGCTAAACCCAAGGCCACGTTTTAATCATCATGGTCGTCCGGCACAATAAAGCGTGCTGCTCAGCCAGTGCGTGCTTTCTTCGTAGTTTTCATCGTCCGCGAGCACACAAGGACGTGCGCCTAGCTTATTAGCTACTTTGCTGGGTAGCATACTTGACTAGTTAGGCCAGGACATGCTATGACCAAGCTAATCATGCCAAGTAAAAGTAAGGTCGAAGCAATCACGCCACATCTTAAGAAGACCATGCTTATGAAGCCACGTAGAGCTAAGACCATGCTAACAAAAGCATGTTAGTTGATGAGCTAATAAATCATGCTAATTAACGTGACATTATTCATAAGCATGCTAAGTAAAGCCATCATAATTAGCCATCACTAATACTATGATAATCAATATCGTGCTAATCAGGATTACGTTTACAGCTCTACACTGATGATGGCCTTGCTAATTGCGCCCAAGATAATTGCCTTTTAATTGAGACCTTATCAATGAAGACAAAACATATCAAACAAAACAGGTCATTAAGCCTTAGTCAATTAATATAATCAAAATTAGGAGAGAGCTGACGTGGTCTTCACTTCAAAGCCGACCAAGCAGATGAGTGGACTACCAGCCTAAAGAGCTGGAACAAGCTAGGTTATCACAAGCTTCTCTATGGCTGCAGCCTTGCACAAGTATATAAAGTAAGCTGACCAAATTATCTTACAAGCGTTCGCGGCATCAAACGCTTGACAGTCACACCGGCACCATTACAGTCACGAGTTGTACTGGGGCCTTCTCAGAATCAACGACTTTGTATCCGAGCTTACCCGCCAATCAGTTTGATTGACGGACGCCTGCGGCAAAGATCGGGTACTCCCACCACGTTTTCTCTTGCCGAGGAACAGTACTCACGTCGAGCGTCAAGATTCAACTATCAGCTATATCGCGCAGACCGTGCACGCACGCACGCCCGCAGAAGTAGAAGTTATATCACCACGCGACTACGGTGTCTCGTATCCACTCAGAGCCGCGTTGCCGCTATGATGCGAGCGCCCCTGGTGACCACCTGCCCTTATATTTATCTGCACTATTTCGTATAAGCAAAACAAGCAGCACGAGAGTGCTGCGTGAGCGCCCGTGCTGCCTTCGAGAGTGAAAATTTACGTGCTGCAGGTGGAACGTTCCATGCTGCAGGGAGCTTGTCTTCTTTCTGACAGAAAGAGTCTGTCAAAATCTGTCCATTTTGGCAAAAGGATAACGCGACAATTACACTAACGCCGCTGCACCGTTAAAATGTTGACTGAGTGGCGGCGCTGACGTGTTCGCACGCGGTGTTTCTTGATAACCACCGCAAACGTCTCACATGCTCTTCCAACGCCACGCGCATACTTGTAGCCATTTTTATCGGGGCTGGTATCACGCGCTCCACACTGTCTTTATGCCGTGGCCGCCGCAGAGCGAGCTCGAAGCACGGTGCAAGTGGCGCATAGCAAACTCGTCTGCCCGAGAAGCTTGGATCATTCTGCATAGCACCCAAGCTTTCATTCTAGGCAGCGTGCCTAGTTTGCGTAAAGAACACAGTTACCAGATGCTACCAATCTAACAATAAAATAATCACAAAATAAGCAGAAAAGCTGTACAATTTTCGCAAAGAAGCCCAAAAGGAGCGGGAATTCAGTTATTTTCCCATCCTCAAAAATATTTATAATTATGAAAAATGTCACTCAAATGCGAAGGCGAGGAAGAAAAAAAGTCGATGTAATTGTTTTTTAAAGCGATGATATGCTAATTTGGAAAAGGAAGCCCACATTTACTTTTTAACATTGTCTCCAGGGAAGTCCCAGTTCGGTTGAACTTGAATACACATTTGCCGGGGCATGCTTAAAGTTACTTCTCAATTACCACAACCTATGTTTGTCTTCAACTTTCACTTATATACTCAAAATCATCTACAAACGCGGTGTTAGTTAATGACCAACGTGCTGAGGGTGAAAATTATGATTACTTAAATAATTTGTTGGGAAAATTTAAATCAGCCAACGTAACGCGACAAGCGACTAGAAAATTGTCCTAGTGACTGAACGAATAAAGAAGCCCAAATCCGCTCAATATAAGTACAAGTGGCAACCCTGGTTACGAACCACGTAATAACACATATAGCCAAGAACTGCGTTTCATAATTAACACTAACTGATTAGGATAAAAAATATCATCCCTAAAGGGACAGTAAGATTAACTAAATAGAGTTCTGAATAGCCTCCTTGTACAATGAGGGCAAAAATTAAGAGGAAAATTTATGCGATTGATTTGTGCTGCCCATAACGCTTTCAGATCTTATTGCATCTTATATGTAAGCTTGTGACATATATCCACCAATAAATCAGCTAAAATAGATGTTTCTCTTATGTTACAACACGTGCCCTTACGGCTGTCTGCGTTGTGCGCATTCTGTAAGTCCGCCATTTGTGATTTTCTGCAGAAACGTCAGTTTACAATGCTTCACGTCCGGAAACGCCATTTTCATGTTTCGCGAAAACAAAGTTTCGAGGAAACAAAAACATGCCTCTAAGACAGCTCGTATCGCTCATATCTAAGTGAAAATCCTGCGAGTATTTTGTGAAATGTAAAATAGACAAAAAACAAGACATACAGGCCACTTTGAAAGACAAGTTGTCTGCACCTGTCGATATCCATGTACGGCTAAAGACAAGCTACGCAAAAACAAAAGAAACAACACCTCAGCGTCAACAAGGGCGTAAACGCATTTTAGGAGTGCGCGCAGCCTACACAGAAACAACACGTTCCGCTTGGCAGCGAAGAATAGAATGACGCCTATTGCCATCAGCGATACAACACGCACGAGGAAACGTTAGAGTGACAGTCGCCGGGCGTGCGGGCTTCTACGGTCAATGTGGAGCCATTACTTGTCAGACACTGGCTTCGGGAACCGACGCTGTCAGCGCTCCGCATGGGGCCCCGCGTAGCCTATCAACCGCTCTGCTCAATAGGCACCGTTCTTGGCGCGGCGGAACCGAACGACGAGCGTGCCCGGCTTGGCAGGCGAGGGTCGGATCGTAGCGGTGGAAAGACGGGCCGCTCAGTCTGTATCCCGTCGCAGATGACACAATCGGCAGTGACGCCAACGAAGGCCGGCCTATACGCCGGTCGCCAGGACAACGAGAAATATAGACGGCATGTAACACTCTTGGAATGGTCACTCAACTCGATCGCGAGAACGGCAGCCTCTTTTCATCCATCAACTTACACTCTTCTCTCTATAGTTTACGTCGTCAGCTACGCACCAATCGAGGTAATTGCACGAAAAGGGTGTGAGAATTGAAAACAGAATGGGGTGACGTCGAAACCTAACTAAGAGGGATAGAAAAGGTAGAAGATGGATAGGGAGGTTAACCAGCGAACATTTCCAGTTGGCTACCCTGGACGTGAAAAAGGGGTGAAAAAGCATGAAAGAGGAGCGAAACTTAACTGAGGTGACTTAAAATGCGAGAAGGTAAAAGAAAATCTGGAGGTGGAATTTACAAAATTACAAAATGTTCACAAAATGTTTCCTTGGTAAGCAATTCTATCTATTAGCAATCTGACTTTGCTTTTATGTTCATTTATAGGACTGGCTTGAATTCTCTCCTAACAAGGATGATATCGTAACAGTTTTTTCCCGAATATTTTTGAAAATGATGGTGTGTGTAGCTTTGTGTGTGAGAAAGAGAGGAGATCGGGGACAGGTTGCACTCTGGCATTCTTCGAATGAAGGGCTTTTAGCCAATCTTACAACGGGAGGCAACTGCCGAATACATAAATGCCCTTTAGAACAAAAAGCTTTGTACGATCGGCCTGCGAAGATAAACTACCCACATGTTACTTAATGCCGAGTCCGAAGTGAAATTGACTTTTCGGCACATTCGTGTAACGGGCTTCAGGACTCTTTGACCACAAGACTTAGACCGCTGAATTCACGGGCCACCCCACCAGTCACAGTTGGTCTTCACAAATGAAGCAAATTTTCATGCGGATTTTTCATATCACAAATTACTATGACTTGGAGCAGGCTTTTGGAATCAAAAAGGAGAACGCTTTATCTCTAAAATTAGAACAAAGTCTCTAAGGCATCATCACCATTTAATGCTATTGTCTTCGCCCGCTCATTTGGCGTCAGTGTCACTCATGACATTGACAATGCAGTGATGCGAAAAAAATAAAACAAAAGCACGGCTTTTCGCGTGTTGATTATCTATCTATCTATCTATCTATCTATCTATCTATCTATCTATCTATCTATCTATCTATCTATCTGTCTGTCTGTCTGTCTGTCTGTCTGTCTGTCTGTCTGTCTGTCTATCTATCTATCTATCTATCTATCTATCTATCTATCTATCTATCTATCTATCTATCTGTCTATCTGTCTATCTGTCTGTCTGTCTGTCTGTCTGTCTGTCTGTCTGTCTGTCTGTCTGTCTGTCTGTCTGTCTGTCTGTCTGTCTGTCTGTCTGTCTGTCTGTCTGTCTATCTATCTATCTATCTGTCTGTCTGTCTGTCTGTCTGTCTGTCTATCTATCTATCTATCTATCTATCTATCTATCTATCAAGCTGCCTACATCAGGGTGCTCTTGTGATCACCTCCTTAAAGTGAGACTAAAGGTAAATATTATTTCGACGTTGATAGTTGAAAAAGCAATCCAGATGTTTCGCAGTGCTACTTTTGTGCCAAGGAAATGCTTATTTTGCAACGAATTAATGTTTTAGTGGTCCGCATCACAATAATGCACCTTAAATCACCCGTCTGAAAACTAAAGTCTAGATGGGAGCCGACAGATGGGAAACAACGTAGTGGGATAATCAGGGTTAACAGTGGAAGTGCCTTAGACTGGCTGGCCGACGTTTAGATAGGAGGAACTATCTTTTTCAAAGGTCTTTGAAAAAGATAGGTCCTCCTATCGGAACGTCGGCCAGCCAGTCTGAGGCACTTTCACTGTTAACCCTGATTATCCACCTGAAAGCTGTCTTTCTCACGGCACTGTTGCCGTACCCTACGTTGCCCGCCTTTACTGTGCGGTCACCGAAGCTAGTAGAAGCAGAGCGAAAGAAGCGGAAGCCACAGCCAACGTTACTAAAATTGGCCACAGCAGCAACAACGGTCATTGAACAATTTTCTGTTCGCTTGGTTCAACTGGGTCCCGTTAGATGGCCTATCCAGCCTAACCAGGCGAGAGCAGAACTTTTGAACAACTCGCGTCATTCCCCACAGTAACGTCAAGCGGTTCTTTTTCTATAAATCTAACAGAAACAGAATAGCAGCAGTTTATTTACATCTCTTGATGCACGGAAGTTTTTTTTATCATTGCAGCTAGTTTGGTTAATAATGGTTAACTGTAGTCGGACGCTATCACGTCATCGGGATCATTCCCAAAATGTCCAACTTATGGCGCACGTCGCGTGATACATTAGGCTAAATCTCTCGGTAAGTAGGGCACTGCCGTTGATAATATTGCCATTTTAAACGTTGCCACACATTAAGCTTTCACTCTGACATAAAGTTATTTGCCTTTAGTGTGCTTGTAACCATGAGAAAGTAATCGCAGGTTTCTTGTAACTACAACCTGGTGGTAAAATCAGTAACTGGCAATGACAGCACAATACGTAGTAGTTGGCTCTATGCCAGCCCACTAAAGCTATGGCGTTATGAAAACGCCTAAATGACCTGTTTCCATTTCTTACTAGGCAGATTGAAGCACTTCTTTTTTTATCGCCTTGTTTAAAAATTAATTGAGCGCATGACTTCAAAGAGGGAGAAGTTTCGAGTAAGAGCAACTAATTACATCCAAGAAAACATCTCTAAGTCATCCTGTTCATTTTTTCCCCACAATATGCGCGCCACTAAGTACCGCCTGTAGTTCGAACCCTAATGAGGCTCTGCACGTTGCGCTATCGCGACACAGGAAGTGACACGGTCTTTCCTTACCCTCACTAGTACAATAAATGACACCCGGAAGTGTTGAACCTTATATGTTCGCACTGTAATAGCACTGCAGGTTTAGTGCACATGGTCTGGGTCTGCCCTTCCTACAATAATCCAAGTAGACAGGTAGAATTTCGGGAGGCCTTATTACACATCCACGACACCGAAGAACAACGTCGAGCCATTGGTCTTGCCCTGACCACCGCCGAGTCCCAAGGGACTCCGGCCGATGGCTAGGGGTATGATCGGGGGCAGGGGCCGAAGCCTCCTTCCCCATCATTCTGTACGTGTACTAGTAAACGTTATTTCTTTTTCTCTGTTCTTGTACGCATAGATTTGATTCGTTGTAGACGACCGAGTTATATGCTCTAGAAAATGAGAGAAAGCAAAAGAAGCGCAGGTAAAGTTGAAAGGAGCATGCAAGAACGCTGGGATTAATATTTGTAGTAGGGTGCATTGTCTTTCCCCGTAAGAAAACGTAAACTGGTAAAAAAAGAAGTAACAGTGATTTCGCATGAGTTCAACAGTTTAACGGGGCAGTAGCACAAGAGCCTAAACTGAAAGACGCGACAAGAAGCAAGACGGCACATGGCCGGCGTGTTGTTCTTTGGTATCGTCTCGAATGACGGATCGAAGAGGGAAAAAAACTGCACTACGTCAACGTGAAGGAAACACCTGATGGGCCATATAAGAAGCAAATGAAAAGAGCTAAACACGTTAGAGTGTGCAAATGAGCAAGAAATAAAACGTTCAAGTCTCGCTCCTGCATTCACTCACGTCGAGCTAGAGGACGAAGAGAAAGGACGATTTGCGAAGTGAAACTTTGTTTTGTAGATAAACTTTTGCTCTTGTGTAAGAGTTGAACAGTGAGCTGAACAGCCCGGTGAAAACTAATTATCTACATCGTGACGGCTTACACGCTGCTATTACGAACAGCGCTCGTTTAGAGTCAATGTCACTTTACTCTCCTTAAGTTTGGGTGAACACGTGTAGCACAACTTTTTTTTTTGTTTAATGATAGATGTACCACGCCCTTGCTGTGGCTGTGTGGTCAGTGCGGTGTACAATAACAGGACATAAAAAGATATCGTTTCATACAACACATACCTTTCTGCCACAACTAAAATGAAGCGACCACTTGGGAAAATTGCCAAGTATAAACAAATCGCCCTCGGTAAATTGAAGTGATACCCAACAAAGTGCGAGAATAATTTCCCGTAAAATAAACACAAGCGTTCGCGGTGTAGCTGAACTTCTGCAATCTCAAATTACCTTTCAGAAAGAGACTTATCACCGAATTTAAAACTTAGCCCAGTTTTTCATGAAAAGGCTTGCGCAAGTTATTACAGAGCTTCCTAAATCGAGAGTAACAAATTTATTCACGCTTTTGTAGCTGTTCTCGCGTAAGAAAGAATGCAACAATTCCCTTCGTTTCGCAACATTGGCCTTCGTATAATGTAATTGTTGGGGTTTTATGTACCAGAACTTTGATATGGTATTACTCACGCCGTAATGAAGGGGTCGAAAATTTCTGACTTCTTGGGGTTATTTAACGTGCACCTAAATCTAAGTACACATGCTTCTCGCGATTCACCTTAATCAAAAATGCGGCCGGTGCAACCGAATAATTTATTCAGTCAACAAATCTGTCTCGCTTTGTTTTGCAAGAAAAAAAAACTGACAACAATCACACAGTGTCAGACCACTGCTTGATGTGCATCACCGTCAATAAACGTCGACAGTGAGGACAACAAAAGAACAACAGAATAATTAGGAATCACAAGAACGACACAACTACATTGAAACTCACATCTAATCTACGGTCACTATACATTTATGTTGAAACAGCTAGCGGAGAAGCTATAGTTACTTCTTTGAATTTCATAGCAATAAAATCTTGTATGTGTAAGTCATACGCCTAAATTGCGAAACACTATGTGTCAATATCATACGTACGTATGGCACGTGCCAGCGCAATCGCAGTCCTTCAGATTTGGGTCAACGTAATTTATTCGAGAGTCAGTGTCGTGCACTCAAGTTTAGAGAACGTACGAAATAGAAGAAACAATAAACCGCGACTCCGCATTACACTTGCCGGCTTCCAAAGACCTCAGGCAACGTGCCTTGCATGCTGAACCACGTAGTCTTGGCGCATTTTGTCCAAATAATATAAGAAAAAAAATACCCGGAAGCCTAATAAAATTGCCGAGTGACGAAAGACGGGAAAAATTTGACCTACTTCTTCAGGTTTTCGCCTAAAAGTCGGCGGCTGTACTTTCCTCTTAGCTCAACTTTGGAAAGAATCAAAGAAGTAGTGCTATAGATAGGACTTTAAAAAATGCAGAAAGCCACATGAACTAAAGCGGCAAAAATGCACAGTCAAAGAAAGGGCTGCTCCTGATATATAAAATGAATGCAAAGATACAAGAACGGAATAGACAATGTGTCTTTCGAGAGCCCGTTCATAGTATAGAAGAGAGTGGGTAAACATGCAGAACCAAGAAAAAAAATATCCAAGAGAGTCGCACGCGCTTGGGGATGGCGGAAAAGGGAGATGTCGACGAACACCGACTCCGAAAAAAAGTGAGTTAGAAGCCGAACCAAGCCCGTGACTTGTCGGCATATATTCAGAGACGCATAAGACAGAAAGGATTTCGGCGGGAAGACAAGACAAGAAAAGGAAATTGGGCCACATCGAGGGTTGGATGGGGGTGATGGCGAGCACGTTAGGGCAAAAGAATTGCGGTCGGTGAGTAAGTAGGGAAAGAGGACTTCTTGGATTTGCGCATCATCTCACGCAAGCCATCGCCTCGTGCTGCCTCCCCCGCGACGTAGGACGTACTCCCAGGCCACCAGCGGAAGCCAACGACACGGCTTCTCAGTAGCCAGTGCTCGTGGCCGGCAGAAGCGTCTACCAGCCCCCTCCCCCTCTTTTTTTTTCCGGCCAGGGTCTCCCGCTACGGTCCGGCGAGGCCAGGGGCGGTAATTCTGCCGACGCCTTTGAGAGAGCTGCTCCTGCTCTTCTTCTTCCCTAGCGCCAGAGGACTCGCCGTGCGTCGTCCCCGGACGACGGAAAACGAGTTGACGGGGGGAGAAAGCGTATATGCACTAAAGCGTTTGTTTCAGAGTTTTTTACGACCCTTTCTTTCTTGAACTCGCACCGAAACGACTGCCCGGGGATTTGGCTTCTCGATGCTCTTATATACCCGACCCTTCCTTAGCATCGTCACTCTTTCTTTGCTTGTGTTTTTTGTAACTCTCTCATTGGCTACATTCATGGCCACTTTGCTCCGCACGTATACGGTCGTTTTCCGCGTTAGCGGCTTTCTGGGCTCTCTTCCGTTTATTGCACATCTCGTTTTCTGTCTAGCTTTGTCTTCTTTTGTTTTACAATTGGGCATCACTCTTCCGTAGAGTGCCAGTGCGCTCACCTTTTTACACAGCCTTTCGGCCTCCTCTTGATTTAAAGAATCACGCACATAACCCTGCATCTTTATTACAACAACCGAACGTGAAACGCCGCGAAATTCCAGCGAAAGACGTAGGTTCACCGATAATATATAAAAAAAGCTAGTTTGCTGAAACTCTCACTGTAACTTCCATAATCTCTTCCATGCGCAGTCCTATCACAGCCCGATGCAAGTACAAAATGCTGGTTTCACCAAACCCGGAAGACGAAATTGAACTCGGCTCCACGCGGCGATGCTGCGCAGTGTTCTCTGTCGCTCCTCACGCGAGCAATGTCCATTGGTTTAACGAGCTGATTTTTCAAAAGCTTTCCATTAAATCTGTGAGATATTTGTATACACTTATTAGTCCCAATAATTATTCCGCAAGCTTATCTAATTACGTGGTCTGTCCTGCACAATAAAATCTGATTTAGCAACTCGAATTTATTTGTACACAGTTCTCACATTCAGCTCAAATGAATCTTCCGGATTTCATCTCGTTCGTGTGCATTTAGAAAGCTACCCCGAAATTTATATCAGATGCCAGGTTCACTGCGTTATTCATGGATTTACGCTTTCTTCCAAAATGCTTCAGTTAATTCATAACATCATGCACACCAGCATTACCATACACGCATAGCAGCAATAGCAAACTAGCAGCATGTTGACTTCACTACACATGTTATACATATACCTATGGCGCATGCCGAATAGGACCTTACCGTCAAGTCGTAAACACCATGTCATACGCAAACGTATTGTAGCGCAAGAGATGTGCTGGTGTCGTACATTCGTACTAATTTCGGGTGCACAGAAGCGTTCATAGTAATAAAGTAAACCGACTGACTCTTGGGATCGTTGCAATATATTACGGTTCCGGCTCCACCTATGGAAAGCTTTACGTTGGTTGTAATCAACCTATATGACTGGCACTGTCACAGTCGTGAAACAGAATGTACTACACTGTACGAAATGTGTTAATTGTTGAGCCTAACATAACTACAACAGGCTTTTTTGTTTCGCTCTCTTGTAGTGGTCGTCACTTTTCCAAGTGTGGCGTGATTGCTTATTTTATCTGCTATAAGTTACAGACAGGTTTTATTTTCCCACTCCACCTTTCTCTTATATTTCTATGAATTCATTAAGAGAATGCTAAGAGAATGCGAAGTGGTAGCTAAACACGTAAGGTGTCACGCTGCCAACCTCGAGCACGCAGGTTTGATCCTGGGCCACGGTAATCGCATTTTGATGGAGCCGCAAGGCAAAGCATAGGCTTGTGCCTAAATTTGGGTGCACGCTGAAGAATCTGAGGCGGTCAAAATTAATTCCTATTATAAGTCCACCACTGTGGAGTGCCTCATAATATTATTGTGGGTTTGGCACGTGAACCCACAGCAATTGTTATGCACTCATAGTCAGAAAACGTTAGTGCATCGACAGCTTTCTGCTCAATCCTTATCATTTATTTCTAAATTGAGCTTGCTGTGAGCGCCCATAAATAATAATGAAGAGTGAAAAAATTGAATTGAATATACATCTATTCTGTATCTATTACGTATACGATCACTAAATACAGAACATTCAGTTTTTCAGGGTTGCTAGAAAGGAACATCCGCCACATAAATCATAAAGGTCCGCCAGAACACTACCTTACCAAACTACTGGCAAACATGTATAGTTAAACTTCGGCCAAAATGGCAAATGAAATCGCGCACTCAATAGGTTTCACACTTTGCGGAAGAATTTGAGCAAACCTGCGCCCAGTCTGTGCATTCTCGTTCGTAAAAGGACGCGGTGAATTGAGAAAGAAAGGAGGCAGCGGGAATAGTGCCTCGCAGCTGATAGCAGTGCACGCCAAGTCCGCACGAGAAACACCCGACGTGAAAACGCCGGCTTCGCTGCGATCGGTATTTGCCTACTGCAGGGCATATCGGCATTTTTTCGCGAAGCACGAGAAAGAACGAGAGAAAGAGAGATCCGCGCCCGTCACGACAGCGGTACTTCATTTGCCGGCGAGTTCGCCCTCGTCTCGATGACTGCACCACCACTTCTCGGCGTGAGGCTAGCAAAAGAGTAGAAACCCAACTGCAGAGCGAGGCACGGTAAACCGAGCCTCGTCGGTGCGGCGGCATTCCGCGAGCGGATGAGACCTCGGCTTCCTGGGGGCCGTCCCGAAGAAGACCACTTCGTCCCGTTCTCTACCCTCGCTTTCCCGCCAACTCGTTTGGCCTTTTTTAGTAGCTTTTTCTTCCATTCATGAGCTCTCTCTCTCGTCTGTGAGGCGCGCCTTCAGCAACAAAGGGAGCGAAACAAAGACAGCCGCCTGAAACAAAACGTTGCCTCTGCCCCTCTCGCGTTCTCCTCTGCTTACAACGCCAGCCGGCAAAAGAGCTGCGGCGTTCCTCCGGCTATTTATTGTTTCGAGTTGGTGGGCGAAGTGCCCGGCAGATTGCATAATACTCGGGCGCGCATTCCATTCCGGGCGGACTCCAGGAATGCTGCTGGTGGTGGGGAGGCCTATCAAGGGCCCCCCTTTTTCCCCCGCCACTCTCCCCATTCTATTCCGGCCCTCCTGCCTTTTTTTTTATATAAACTCCCTGTGTGTATAGATGCACCAAAGTGTGTGTGTTCTGTTCCCTCGCCCGTTGTGCACGACAGGTCTCGGAGCTCTCTTAGACAGATGGGCGGGGAAGCTCGGCGGCGGGCCACGGCGCTCGCACGCATCGCCACCAGTCACGGCGAGAAAAGTTCCAGTGCCTCTGCATTCCACAACTTCGCGGACGCGCGGAGTGGGATTAATACGGCGTCACGACGGGGAACAAAGTTGGCAGCCCCGGGGCTAAACGCATACGGAACGCGCGTTGGCGCGTAGCAGAGAAATAATAAAGGAGAAAGAGGAAAGAAAGACACCGGAAGCACCATGAAGGGGGATCGGGAGGGAAAGAGGGGTGCTCTTGCGCGCAGATTTTCACGGGGATAGGCAAAGGAGGGAAAAGGACAAAAATAAACGCGAGCCCAGAGTGGATTCACGTAAGGGTGCCAGAAACCGAAGAATAAAGTGCGAACAGAACGACCGCAGACGCAAAAAAAAATAAGGTATCTTGACTGATGGCGATGCGGCAGAAAACCATCAGAACGTCAACGCCAGAGTCCCGGAAGCGGGCTGCATGAGCGGCGCCTCACACGGAAGTTATAACTTTGCGCTGCGAGCGCTAGCTATGGGCGTCATCAACAGAACAGAAAGAAAACGCTGCATCCAAATTCACCTGGCGAGGAACAGGTCGTTGGCGCGGAGGGGCCGTTTCTGATCACGCACACTTTCATTGAGTCTGCCCGATGAACTGTCGAATCTAGTAAAGAATAATAATCTGAACTACGTGAAACGGTGACATGGCACCTAGAAAAGTGTGAGAACACACGCATGACTTACGAGTGATAGCGACGTTTGTATAGTACGTGAGAAGATTCTTGGTATACGTTGTTGTCGCTTACAATAACTCATGTGTAGGTTATGCTTATGTACGCTAAAAACTTCGGGTGGGCTACTCCTTTTATGTTAATCTTCGAGGGAAATGAAGGAACGAAATAAGCCCATGCACACACACGACGACGATATTTGATGTGGTTTCCTGATGCAAACATGGGTCCTAATGCAAGGTAGTATCCCGATCAAGTATATATGGTTATTCCACGCTTCTCTGAGATGCAAAGCAACGTCGTTGCATTGCACGATGAGGAATGCAGTGCTGCTTGAGTCAGCGAACAGATCCTTACCATTAAATTTTACGGGACTCAGAGTAAGATATATAGACTCACCAAACAGAGACAATTTTTCTCAAAACGTCAATAAATACTTATATATCAAAGCAAGAAAAGAAATAAAGTAGGGGAGAGTGAAAGAAGTAATGTCAAATAAAAAGGAAACAGCTCCGGTTAATTTCGCAAGCCCGGATTGCATTAGACCACGCAATATTGCCCCGCGAAACTGCCAACGCTCAATGTAAGGCAGACATCGCGAACAAGAAAAGCGCTGACGGCACCGCTATAAGAGACGAAGCCAGCCGCATTGGCGAGCGGGTCCTGCATGCGCACGAGCTTCGACCGAGCGGCCAGCGCACGTGACGACGAAAACAATGGTGCTCGAGGCAGTAATTCGCGAGGAGTACGGACGTTGGGTTCCTTTTCTCAGCTGCTGTGTCATTCCTTTGGCTTGGGCACAAGTTGATTGATTGATTTGTGGGGTTTAACATCCCAAAACCACCATATGATTATGAGGGACACCGTAGTGGAGTGCTCCGGAAATTTCGACCACCTGGGGTTCTTTAATGTGCACACAAATCTGAGTACGCGGACCTACAACATTTCCGCCTCCATCGGAAATGCAGCCGCCACAGCCGGGATTTGATCCCGCGACCTGCGGGTCAGCAGCCGAGTACCTTAGCCACTAGACCATCGCGGTGGGGCAGCACAAGTTCGCCCTTATTAAAACTTGTATATAGGACATCCTTGTTGTGAGGTTGTTATATCTGCCACAATATAATATTATGACGTCTCACAGCTTTTCGCAAGGTATAAAACTGCCCCATGTCTGCAGATAGCGTTTCGTAAGCCTTTGGCGCAGCATTAAAATTTTTAGGAAAACCTCTAAACCGCTTTTAAAGCTACCCACCTGCTAATAATTTGACACGCTTTTCGCATGATCTACAAACATCTGTTAATTACCTGCGCGCAGTGGTGGCACCAGGGACAAATCCGGAAAAGAACGCTTGAAATCACGCACAGATATCTGCTGCGATGCCCCCGATTGATGCATTATAACTATAGAAGAAAGACTGTACGTAGACAAAACGCTACCCAATGAAATCCACAAAAAAAAATCACACTAGGTTCCGCAATGGCCCTTACGATAGTCTCTTTTGTAAGCCTCTCCTGTTTTACCACTTATGTAATAACACGTGAAGCGCGGATGCCATGCCATGCACATTTTGATGGATAGTCAAGTTGAGAACCTAGGCAGCTTTATGAAGTATGCATCAAGTCACTTATGCTGTTCCAGTCATTCCATCTTGGTATGTGTGGCATCGGAGAATGCGATGATTATCCCCAGCAGGGAGCGCGGTTTGCCCGGCTCGAGATTGTGAGGCTCGCGCTAAGAATGAACTCCGCTTAGCCTGATTCCATGCTGCTGTGGAATAAAGAACGTGCCACAAATGTTTCCTACTGCTTTATACAGAGTTCTGGAGCGAAATTCAGTCGGATAGTCTTGGTAATTGTTGCGATGATAAAGTACTGCCCCCACTCCGACAGGTGAAACGTCACATTCCAACTTCAATGATTCCAACTTTAATGGTTTCAAAGGACGCGCCACAGATGATTAGTTGATTCAATGTCGTGCGTTATGGCAGACGACAAAATTGAATGACACGTATGACAAATGCGAATAGCTTTTATGTTATGTTAGTTTGTACGAATGAGCAAAAATCGCGCGTTTCCCGTATATATTTTAAGCGAAAAGTGATTCTCAAGATAAGCTGCGGGTAGGCGTTTTTTGAAAACAATTGAAAATGATTTCAAAATCTGGAGCGAATCAGGATTACTCATTCAGCATAAAATAAATACAGGTATTAAAGCAACAGGTTCCCGCTGAAACTAAGACACGGTGCCCTGCGTAGGAAACAAGAATATAAGATGAACCAGAAATGTACAATAAAGTCGTATTGTGTATCCTATGATAACAATAATTCTTCATCATTTTTTTACAGACAAGTAGAGAGAGTGCTCTTACGTGTAGCGAAAAGTATAGTGATGTTTCTGTGACTTTTAGCGTGGTGTTTGTGCTGCTCCGGCGGAGCAGGGCGCTGTAAACACGACCCGCGTGTTTGCGTAAAAGCGCACTGAGCGAGGCGTGATTATGTTTTGGACGCCCGAGAGAAGAGTTGCATGCCAAAATTGTTGTTGCCCATGCGAGAGAGTCCACCGTATTGAGGTAATTCATTCATTGAGGTGTCAGGACACACAAATTAAGACTAAAAAAAACAAGTGCACGGGACTTTTTCGCACGCAGCGTATAGACACGTTAACGGGAACTGAAAAAAAAAGAAACAAGATTACCTAGTCCGGGAAAAAACTTCGTGTCTCAGCAATTGTGTACAACGTAACAACGTCGAAACTGTGTGAGAGCAGGGAAAAGCAAGTGTGAGAGCGCAGCATGGAATCCTGACGACGCAGTGCTTCGATGATGCAGCTGCCAAGTCGGAAGCCTTGGGCGCACGCCTTTCGCTCAAAGCCCGCGGCGAGGTCGCTTCCGCTAACTCGCGTCTCTCGCCACGCCTAGTTGCAGCAACAGCGGCGGTGGTGCCCATCGCTCGAGCGAATGTGAACAACCTCCCAAGAACAACAGCAGCTGTATCGAGCGCGCCTTTTCTTCCGCGCCGCTGCGCGGCCGGGACGAAGGCAAAACCAGGACAGCACCGGTGCGACGCCCGCTGACAAGGTATCCGACATGCTCGGCGAGGCTCTCGCAAGCAAGCGCGACCTAGATGATTCCGTCGTCACCGACGCCGCACCGTTGCCGACTTTCGACGCGCGG
Organism: Rhipicephalus microplus; assembly: GCF_043290135.1. Taxonomy (NCBI): domain Eukaryota; kingdom Metazoa; phylum Arthropoda; class Arachnida; order Ixodida; family Ixodidae; genus Rhipicephalus; species Rhipicephalus microplus. The sequence continues at coordinate 104,922,544 of NC_134710.1, read as the reverse complement.
TCCTCTCAAAATAGGTGCGCGCGCTCCAAGGTAAGACGGGCAGGCCCGAGTCAAAGGTGAGCCCTCCCGGAATAAAAAAAAAAGGGCGCGGGGCTCTTCAAAATGTTTTTGACACGCCTGAGCTAGAGTGGTCCGCTTTTAGCACGCAGGTTTGACGTGAACCATAAAAAAAAATTTAAAAATCGCTCTCTCTGTCTCTCTTTCTCTCTGGATAAGGATCTCTCCCTTCGCTTCCAGGCTGATATGTTGTTTCTCAGCTGCTGACTCGCTTTCTTTCTTTTCTTTTTCCCGTTCGAAGAATATCGGGTGACTTTCAAGAGGTGCGCGAACGTCGAAGACAGAACGCAAAAGCGTAAACAACTGGGCTGCTGGCGTCTCCGTTATTAATTGAATATAGCCTCCAGCATGGCTGGCCTCACCCAGAATAGAGTAGACGCGAGCCACGGCCGTTCGGCCGGTGCCGCACACCGCGAAACTAATTTCGGGCTCCCATGCTCTAATCACGTTTTGATATAAATGACTCTCGGTGAAGCGGATCCGCTTTCCTGCAGCACAGAGCGTCTCTATGGACGCGCTCATAGCTAGCTGCCCAACGGGCTAACTTTAGCCGCATGCTAAGACGTCCGGCCGACTCGCGTGCGAAACGGGCTCCGCAGGACATGATCGCTCTACCTCGGCAACCTTCATGAAGTCGGAAAACGGCGAAGAGGTGGAGAGAGTGGGCATGTCTTAAACGTTCCACGACGACGAAGGGAATGAGAGCGTTAAGTCTGGCGCGTTGTCTTGGCGACATTCCCAGGGTCACAGCCGGTGCATAACAAAGCGGTCATGTTGATTAGCAGCCATGTACGAGTGAGAATGCGACCCAATTTCGGCGCCTGTATGGAGCCATAATAATTCAAGAAAATCGGGGAGAGATAAACAGACAAGTATAAGCGAGTGTCATTTGGGCTGTATAGGGCACGAGAACAGTGGTGCGAAATAAGATACCCTTCATAATGCAGACGCACATAGTACACGCACGGGTCCGCGTAGTCTATCCTGTCTGATGTGCATGTAATCATTGTTTTTATTATGTCTTTGATATTTCACGCACGCTTTCACTAACTAGCCGTTCACGAACCAGCCATGACGGCTACCTTCTTACACGCTCGCAACCTTTTTACAACTAATCCCAAACTACAGGCTTTTCTTATTAAGAAATACTGCTACATGTAATAGGGTTTCTGCGGCTCATGTGTGAACACAATTAACAAAAAAATCTCTCGCGTTAACAAAAAAAAAACAAAAAAATTTTGACCAGCATGACAATACCCGCGTCTGCCTAAGATCTCCACGGCCATCGATTGTCCAAACGGCCTGCGTATTAGGAATGAATGGTACTTGCTAGTGAAACAACGTGAAGTATACAGGACCAAACAGTGCATAACGAAAACCATTTATTTATATTTTTCGAACACGACCTAGTCGGAGCGACCTTCTCAAGTGACGCGCTGACCACATGGTGCTTGAGGATGTGATTGAAAACGCGGCGGAGACCTGGCATCCAAGCCCCGCCGCGGTGGTCTAGTGGCTAAGGTACTCGGCTGCTGACCCGCAGGGCGCGGGTTCGAATCCCGGCTGCGGCGGCTGCATTTCCGATGGAGGCGGAAATGTTGTAGGCCCGTGTGCTCAGATTTGGGTGCACGTTAAAGAACCCCAGGTGGTCTAAATTTCCGGAGCCCTCCACTACGGCGTCTCTCATAATCATATAGTGGTTTTGAGACGTTAAACCCCACATATCAATCAATCAACCTGGCATCCAATGTGTCGCAGGGCGCTCGCACCGAGATTGACGGCGTGTCGCCAAAAGATGAACTTGACGAGATAACGGGCGCACAAGGGCGATAAACCTAGCGAGACGTAAAGCAGCCAGCGGGTCGCACAACTGCTACTCTTTTGAATTATACGTTCAGCTTCGAAATTGTAGCGAAAAAATGCAATGAAGAATAACCACCGGGAGTACTAAACTTTCACACATTTCTTTTCTTTTTCTTAAAGTTACGTGAACTGATTTAGCATCCTACGAAAAAAAAACACGGAGATATGCGATTGTGACGCAGGTTCTGGAACCAACAGTACGAAAGTTGATTAGATATTTTAATATTTAGGCAGGTAACAATGGCCGCTCATCCTTCTTTGTCCACAGGCCTGAGTGCTCGATTGAAGCAAGAATATTCTCAGCAGCCCTTAAAGCTTCTACGTCTATTTTACAGAAAGGATAGGTTTAAAAAAAACCTGATGTGCGTACTCCCACAAAAAGCGGCCTAGTGAAACACCATCGGTCAGTGCCGCAGACTACTTTTAGTTGTTCACTAAATGATTTTTTGAGGTGCAAATTCCATCGATCCAAGAACAAAAGAAAAACGCGATTTTGTTCAGTGCATGAAACTTTGATAGCCATAATCAACGCATTATAAAAGTAAACGAAGTAAGGTTCTTAGTTTTGCCGGCCGTGTTTACAGCAGCTAACACTCAGTCATCTGCCGCGTGCCCGTCACGAGAAGGTGGATGTCACAAAGCTGGCGCGGACAGCGCTGACATTGTTTCGTGCACGCATCGTATTTCTTTTTGCAAGCGCCTCCAAAACGTCTGAGAGCACGCGTAGTCTCCAACAGCATACATAAAGTCGCGGCAAAAGCAGCGGGAACAAAGCACTAGCCATCTGTGCTCGCCCAGCCTTTACACTCCCCACTGCATATTAGCTGCAGGATAGTGCAAACGCGGCAGTTGTCCGGAAAGCTAAGTGGAGCCGCCATGGCGTGCCTCGCCAAAAGCACGCTCACCCCGCTGTTCACTCCCATACTGCCGCCATGCCTTCCATGCCAGCTAAGAGGGCGTACACACACTCCTTGTCTCTCACGGCTCACCCTCTCATGATATCAGTTTCATCCGAAGCTTACAGGAGCGGAGCTCATCAAATTCAGACATCACAGAATATCGCAGTGCCTAGAACGCCAACAACGAAATTTCAAGAGTGACTTCAATGGCTGCCGCAAAAAAAAAGGAGGGGGGGGGGGGGGGCGAGCTTTTATTACGTCACCCAAGGCTTGAAACAGCTAAGATGAACTACTCTAAAGTTTAACCTGGCTGCTTTTAGGTCACTGCTAGGTCTTAGCTGGGTGATGCTAGGTTGTTTTTATATACGTTGATTCTCAGCGCAGAAAGGTTCCACTTGAAGCACAGACAGTCGGAGACACAACACGGATGCCGAAACTCCAGATACAGAAACTTGCGCGTAAACTGCGCGTCGGCACCTCTCATAGACCTGCGAGGGGCGTCGCCGTTCGCGTAGGAGCTTCTATCGCTCCAGGGTCTTCTCGTCGCCGCCATTTCCTTTGCTGTTCCTCAGTATTTTTTCGTTGTGCCTACCACTAGAGCCCACATGCTTAGCGAAGCTGAAGCATGCGGCTACGGTGTTCATGACTGTGTTAATCCCGACTGTTTATTAAAGTTTTTTTTCTCAATCACTAGTTGGTCTGTCTAGAAATCTTAATTGATGTTTGCCGCCTGTCTGCCGCCTTCTTTATATTTAGTGGAGCTTCCCTGTTGAATAATAAACAAAAAGGTCTGGGAAACCAATGCAAGCAATATAACAGGCAAAGGCAATACTGTGATCCCATGTTTGCGAACACCATCACCTCCGGCGTCCCGCGCAGTCACATAGAATAAATACACAGACACAGCAGCAGTTCCACATAAGCAGGTGTCAGCTTTCATCCGCACCACTGTCGGAACAGCGCGCATTTATTTTACTTCTTTTTCTTCTGATCATCAAATATTGACTCTACGCTTTGTACTGTGTATCGTGAGACCTATAGCGTGAGATGAGGACGAAGCCGTGCGTTTTACGAAACAGAGAACCTGCAGCTTCGAAACAAGAATCGTAAGATAATACACGTGGATGTTGCGCGAACTGCGACCATCATAAGTTAAAAAAAACATAGCTCGCTTCTAAACTATATGAAAACTATGAATCTGAGTGATGACGTAACAAATATTTATGAATGAGACATGAGTACTTTGCCACAATTTTTTGTACATAACACCTATGGAACAAGTATACTCACCACCGGTAGGTATATAGAACGCTATTAACGTAACATAGCGTGGAACAATCCATATAACGTGGAAAAGTCCAGTCAGAATAGTGCAAGGACAACTAAAAATAACAAAGATTTGTACTTAAAAGTGCCAGGAAAACGAAGCAGTCGGGTTAATCACGACTATATTTTAATACCGTACTCTTGTCGGAGTGATGTGTTTCGTTATTTTTTTTTCAGCTGCGATTGAGCTCTGGAATGCGTTGTCAGGCATTGTAGTAAATGCAAGCAATCTTTGCCAATGCGAAAAATTGGTGGGCATGAACATGAGTGATGGAGCTGCCAGATGATTAGCCTGCATGTTTCCTTGGTTTGAGTTTCTTTGTTTTCTTTCTCCAAGTTGTGTTTATAATGCGTAGCCAGGCATTGCTGTAAGTGCAAGCAGTGTTTGCCTATTTCAAATGAGTTACACATGTATTAATTGATTGCGCTACAACCTGACTTAGATGTATATTGATTGTTTTGTATTTGGTTACCCTTCCTGTAAGGGCCTTCACGAAAGGGCTCATAGTATTATGAAATAAATAAAATAAATAACGCGGAAATTGGGGTATCGACGTCGGGAGCATTGTCCGTCATGGAAAAATCACGATGGATGCAGTGAGTGAAGACTGCAGGGGTCTGAGCCCGAACCAAACACAAACATTCCACTTGGCAGTCAAGTGTTCTACGACAGAGCCACGCCATGGCTTTAAACTGCTTTAAACAGATGCGGCTTTAAATATATATATATATTTTGTACAGTATCTGTTTAAACTGATTTAAACAGATCGTATACAGTCGTCATGCCGGGCGAGAAGTTTCGATACCTGATAAAGTATACATGGCAGGATCGTAGACTCACCCCAGGCGTCGCACCATGTAAATGACGTTACGAGTAGGTGGGCTAAGTCATAATCGGTTTTAAGGCCATCCCATTACAAAATGTTCAACCGTAATAATTTATCGTCAGCCACAGCATCGCCAAAGTGCGCCTGTTAGATAGGCCTATCGCATTGCGGATGCGTATTTGGTACTTCGCGATTTATGGCGCAGTGACACTTCGCAAAGCTGGTTTGCGTACTCGCCCTGCAGGAGACTTTACAGCAGCCAATGTAACGCCACGCACAGACATTCCTTTCCTCGCGCTATGGTTGAGACGCCTACCGAGAAGCTACGAGGGAATGGGCAAGCGACGCGAACGGGACCCGATCACGCTATCGCGTTGCACTGTTAAATGCGAAGCTGAAGCGTACGCATAGTTAATAACAAGTTTCAACTTGACTGAGTTTACGGCTTCATTTCGGAAAAATTCTGGTGTAGGCGTCGTGGTCGCTGGATGTGAGCGAAAAGTTATGATATTGTGCATGACTGATAAGTCCAGAAAAATGCAAACAAAATAAATAATAAAAACTTCGGCTCGAGTCAAAACTTTAACGATGCTGCCTGTATGAAAAGTAGCTGTTCTTACCACAAAGCTACGGTATTGATAGATGCTAGTCCATAAAACAAACAGAAACACATGAATGTCATGTATTGGAAGAAGTCTCCTGATACATGTAATATAGCGTCGCAGAAGTGTAGAATCACGCCAGCAGTAAAAAAAAATTGTGAATTGTGCAAAGAGTGCGTGTTTTCAAGGCCCACCCACTACAAAGCGTTCAGACATACTTTACCGCCATCAGCAATTGAAACATCAAGTGAGCAGCTGTGCAGGTTCGCGCGTTGCCTTATACGGAAGCGTAGTGTGCCCTTCGCAGATTCGTAAAAGGAACAGTAACGGTGTAGTGGGCACTTAACGATTGTAATTGCAGTAGGCATTCTACGATAGTTCGAAACGGCCAATGTTACTCACACAGCCGTTCGTTTCGTCACGATTGAGGCATGCAACGAGAACTGAAGCCAATTTATATAAAGAAGGTGATACGCACGGGACCCGATTACGCTATACCGCTGTACACCTGAAGGTGAATCTCGAGAGTAGAGTGTTATAGCGTCATATCCTAACTTTAACGACGAAAGCCTTAGATGCGTCATCAAACGCGAAAACTGACCAGCGTAGCGCGTAGGCGTTTCACGTCGGCTGCATCAGCAGGAGTGATGTGAAAAAAATCATAACATGATAAAGTCATTGTGAAGTCACAGCACGCCGAAATTTAATTACAACGTCATAAAGAATTCGTGGTCCCAGAGTTTCCTAAAATTAACTAGGGGACTCTGGCGGTGCTATTGTTCAGCCGTCATAGTAATGATGGCTACTACATGGATTCGCTTATATAGTATTCGTACATGTGGGCTTCGAACGTGCTTGAGGCGTTTTTTTAAAGAGCAAAACGCACTAATAACGCACTTTTTTTTTACTGACAAAATCGTTGTGCCTACTCAAACACCTTTTTGCCAGTATGTTCCTCTCCCCTAAATATCGCAAATATATAATGTGGCTAAAATTTACAGAGCCAAATATTGACACTATTGTGTAGCGAAGTTTGTGTTTGGCTCATATAAATTAAAGCATTTCATTTGGACATGAATTAGCTAGTTAAATAAGCGTAAAACGGTTTGAATGTACGGTATAGCAATATTTGGCAATGGAATTGACATCATACTTGTGCTTCCGTCACCGCCGTGCTTTGACGCATGGGTGTAATGGCGATTACTTAACTTGAAGAGAGAGTGGTCCTTTCTAGCAATAGGGTCACTATTCTAGACTGTCATCAGTGTTTTCTTGTTCCTGGCATTTACTGAAGGCCTTGAAAAGTGTTCCAATTAGTTTTAAGTCATGTCTTTTCTGACCATTTCTTCTTGTTTAGGGAATAGATAGACGCCCAATATCTTTATTTCATACCTATTTTATTTCAAACATACTGTGTTGAAGTGAACGGAGGACAAGACACTGCTGCGCTAAAGTCGACAAAAATCACTAAGAGGCAGAAAGAAGTGGGCAAACTAGCCTCTTACTCTTTACAATCAAGTTTTGTCTGCAAACATCATGTCATTCAATAAGTGCCAACTCACGCTATAGAAAACCTAATTGTGGAACTTGAACACGGTAACAAAGCAATTAAGACACAAATTAATATTTTGGGTGAAACCAAATTGGTTATTTTGGTCGTGTTTGTTGGCGCAGAGCCAGTTTAATAAATGCAGCTCACTTTGATATAAAAAGTTGTTGGAGTACTTGGCTGATTTTTCATGAGAAACTGCCTTTTTGAGTTCACGTTACAATAAGGAATTGCCCCGTTTTGATTATAAGTGTTCTAGAAATTGAGGGTACTTAGGCATGCTTTATGTTCCACTGAAATTTAGCCTAGTTTAGGTTTCTGCATTTGGCTCTCTTAGAGAAAAAATGCCTCACTTGTGGAATCGTTTATTGCTGCGTTTTGGTTTTGTTTTAGAAAAAAGTACGAACCATTGCGAACTTCGTATGCCGATTACATTCGGTGAGCCTCAAAAGGCGAAGGTGGTGAAGCGTAACTGCTGAACTTTTGGGGAGCTTTGTCTTGCGGCAAAGTGAAGTCAGGCCCCAAGAAGCCAAACGGAGTCGAGAGAACGAAGGTTAGACAAGTACGTGTACTAGCCATCATTTCCATGCTGGCTGAAGCACCATGTGTTGCAGCTTCTATTGCAGAGTTCCCTCTAGTGTATTTAGAGGAAACTCTATGGCCGTGGTGGCTCCACGTAACGTGGCATAGTCATGGCATCATGATGACGTAACCGTGTGACGTCATCATGATCAGGTAGGCCGATCCCGGAGGCCGCGGAAAACTAGGCAAGGTGGAAAGAGGTCAATTTTGAAATGCCTTCGATTCTGGAGGTATTGCATAATTACGCTAGTTACTGAGAGCTTTCGGAAATGGGCTTGCGAAGTTCAATACGTCCACTTAGAAGATGGCTGTAGCCTTGAAGTCGAAAAAGGCGAATGTATAAGACCCTGCTAGTTTTGTGCAATCATCGCAAAATATGAACACCTAATTACTTTTCCGGTTTGTATATGTAGGTATGGGAACGTAAGCTACATCAGGGCCGGCAATCTCAAAACTAATAATTTATCACGCCATCAAAAATAAAAAAGAAACAATAAAAACAACTTTGTCTTCACATTTAAAATATTTTTCTCTACGTTAAGTTCTTCATTAAGACAACGTAATATTAAAACAAGGTAATATTCTGATGTAGCTGTAACAAATCATAGTACAGCGGTAGTGGCTACTACAGTGCGACTTCAGCGTGAAAGACCTCACTGTGAAAGGTACGAGATTTTTTCGTTGAATCCTTTCTTTTTTTTTTTTGCATTCAAGTACCATTGCCATACGGCCCGAGCTGTTGATGGGATAGCGCTGAAAAAGAAAACAGAAGAGGGCAACCACGCAAAAAAGCAGAAAAAAACGGGAATAAGAAATGACCCTAGAAATTAGCGGACGCGCTTTCTGTCCTTTTACCGAACCCCTTGCCTATCACCCACAACGAAGCCTCCTTACCGTAAAAACACGACCGCTTTAAGATATTGCACATAAACGTACTTAACTTCGGCTCTGGCGTCACACAAAACCACCTGAATCATACGTGCGAGAAAAGACAGAACGCGACCACCATCCAAAATGAAGAGATATTGACTGAGTATCATAAGCTTAAGCTTCGTGCTTAACAACTACGGAGCTTTATCTTCTGAACACACCAACCAGCTTCAATGGCTAGTTGAAGTACGTAACATTAAGCCAAACACGACTGACACACGAAAGTACTGCTTTGTTTTAAGCTTTTTTTGGTCTTTATGAGCCTGGAAGATAAGAATTTTTCGCACCCGCCATCACGTACCCGCAGCACTTTCCAAAACAGCCTGCCCTCTTGAAAACAGCATGCTTTGTGTGTCAGTCATACGGGCATAGCAAACAAATCGATACCATCCAATGTGCCAACCCGATCAAGCTAGAACCCTGACAGGTGACACAAAAGCCACGGATCACTGTCAGAGATAACAGAAGATTGCTTATAATGGATTTTATTTGTTCTTCCTACGCCTTGTGACACATTTTAATTAACACAAAACAAAAAGTCGTTTGACTCAGTTTTTCATTTCCAAATGTACCACTGTCGTGAGCCCACCAGGCTTCTAGGAAAACGGTAAAGGAAAGTTGTTTGAGTGTCGAAAACCTAAACGTTTTTTTTTATTTTTTTACTTCCGGTTGGTGCCGTTCGATTATGCGATGCATAAACAGCTTTCAAAGTGATCGGTTGAAAGCAGATCATGTAGGTGAAGGCGATGCTGAGCAAGCAAAAACACAAATGGTCCCTAATGATTTACCTTCTATCGTAGATTCTATTGTGACGCCATGCTCAGGAATAGCTTATACAAAATTTTCGGGAACAATAATCATTGAAGTAAGTAGCAAAAGCATAACTGAAAGTTCGGCTAGTTGGTGATACAGTATGAAAAAAAAGATCACCGGATGGTCGAAATTTCCGGAGACGACCACTAGTTAGCTAGCTAGCTAGCTAGCTAGCTGCTTGTGTTTGGGGGCTCTTGTGATCACTCCCTCAACTTAGCATGAACTAAAATTTGTATGGGAGGGTAAGATGGTTTGAAAAATATGACGATCTGGTCAAGACATGAATAATGCCTGAATCCTGTCATGTACTTCGTCAAACACTTCCCACCGAACAGTAGCACATAACCGCGGGCGCCTATGTGCCACTGGTGATCGACAAGTAGTATCTACCAAGGAACGACGAGAACACACATGGATATATTTAACGCGTGAGTGTTAAGAATAACCTGACATCGGCAGCGTTGATTCAACGAACGCAAAGAATAAATGCCAGAGTCCCAGCATAACTCAAAGCCCAGCATTCTGCGTGGAAATCAAGCATTCTACCACAGGGTCACGGCTGGTCGCGGACCTACTTTTCGAATAGACCCAAATGCTCGTGAATTGTCAGTTGTGGTAGCAGTGCAGGCTATCCAATTTTATAAACATTACATATGTATTCCTTTGATACAGCCGTCCCGTCGGGTCAACTTCAATTAAAGTTAATTGCCATGTGCTCAAGTTCATTTATGTATCAGTGTCGAGGGTTACAATCCTCGCGAGCACTAGCGCTTCATTAAGCTCATCGCTTCTGGTGTTGCTAATACTCATGTTCCTGTTGGCATCGTTGCGCAAGTCCAAACCACTGGTTACATAAACATCTGAAACTCTTCAGCATAGGTTTGTGCCTGCAACATTTGTGCACATAATTAGCGTCATTTCATAGCGTATCACTCAATAAACGAATTACAACTTCGTTACTTTCCTCCGCATGCTTCGCATCACGTCCATTCCTGGGGTACGTGGTATCTGCCAATTTTTTTTTTCATGCACAGATATCAATGTTTGGCTGAGGCATGGCTCTATCAAGCGTCAGTCAGACATCAGATTCACACATCAGCCTAACATCGGTATCTTTGTATGAAGAAGAAATAAACCTAACCAGTAGTGTATTTGCCTGATTTGCTCTTTTGTCACGCCTGTGCAGTTTCCTCAGCCTGATTTTTTTAATTTGCATTGTTTTATACTCTCGGCACCTCCTATGCGCACGTTTATTATGTTTATCGTGTACTCGTATATTTGATCTGCATAGTCTAACAAAACACCAGCTGAGAGTCAGCGCTTGTGTTGTGTTACCTATCTTCGTCCCATCCGCTTGCCCCCTGTTATTTTTTTTTGCCGCAATAACGCAATGGTTTACTCAAAATATTTTAGTTTATCACGATTGATGATCACTAGTTTCTTCATGGTATTAAGCTATTAATCCTACTTGACGTTCTTCAAATGACAAGAATGCCAAGTATTCGTGCATGGATAGGCAACATAAACCACTCCAAGTCTTCACAAGATAGTTCGTGCAAGGTGTTATTGTCCAAAAAAAAACAGCTGATATTTTATTTCAGCGCTCCTGCCCTTTACAGTCGTGCCGACAACAACTGGGGGACAAGCCCTTGGGCATTCGGGGCATCTGATTCAAGTTAAAGGAAACACCACTTTCTCATACACGGTATACGTATGGAATAGGAAGATGTCTGAAAAGCCAAAAAAAGAAAAAAATAAAGGTTGCCAGCAGCCATGCGCTAAGCGAGAGAAGCCAAAAGAGTACCAGATTCTGAGGTCGCGGTCACTGAAAGGTAGTTTTTTTTTTTGCGGCGCTGATCATTATAGTTCACCGCAGGCATCAATTCCGCGGTTTAAAACTCGCGATTTGGCGTCTGCGCATGTGCCTCAGGGCTGTACCTGTCGAACGCAGCTCTACGAGCCTCAAAGGCCACGGAAACGCACTTCATTCCCTCCCAGTCTTTATGATGGACACACAGCCATATGCTACTGCTTGAGATATGTTTCTGCACTGCACTCGAGCATGATTTAGCATTTCGCATGCTGAGCCATGTTTGGCACAGACTGCCGTGCCAGCAATTAGAAAGTATAATGTAGATAGAGTGAGGAATGAAGATATGCAAAACTAATCGTTAAAAAAAAGGTTCCTTGTGCCTTATTGCCAACCAGTGGAGAAAAGAAAAGTACCGATGACATTAAGTTCTCTTGACAGGATACTATATTAAACGCCTTCACAGTAGAGTGAAAGAAAGTGCGTGATAGATTTCGTTACCTTAACTGTTGCAAAGTTTTGGCATATATTGGTACCAAAGAAAACTCTCGATCATCTGATAATGCACGAATACTTTTTAACTGCCCGCGAATAACTGCGAAAGAATGCACAAGAGCGTAAGACACAATTTTACGCGCTACTTCCCAGCTGCCTGTCATTACAGATTGAATTTCGCTTTGTAGGTTTTTTGTTAAAGATTATTGTAATCAATACTGTTAGAACGCAGAATCTCGGTATTGGTGTTCAATGCGACTTTAAAAAGCCTTTTTATCTAGCCTCTATGTTGTGTTTGAACTGGTGCATCGTTTTAGACAAAAGAAGGCTTGCAGAGTTGCCTGACGCACTGCGCTAAAACCGACAAAGTGAAAATATAATAAAATAGGGCGACATAAAGAGGCTGAAGACAATAAAAATAATCGAGACCCTGGCGAAAGCGGGGTTTTACAATTCTCTGGCAACCCTTAGATGCATAAAGCGTAACGTAACGCTAAGGCACATGTCTCCGCATGGAAAAAAAGTGTCACCACGAAATACGGTTTTCTGGGCAAATGAAACGTCTTACTGAAATAACTAGTTGCCGGAGCGTTTTACACCATATGTAAAGGCTGGGAACCAAATTCAGTCGCAATGCGCCTCGAAGGTTATGCACTTCAACAAGCTGATCACAATAAGTTATCTACGTGTCCACAACACTACGCATTGGCATAAAAGCCGGAAGAATCAATGCTCTCTGGGCATCGCGTTTCGATAGATGGATGGAATGATGGCTGGATGGATGAATGTGTGGGGTTGTACACACTTAATCGGGAGCTGGCCAACGTCACATAGACGTAACTTTACTCAGCACAGTACGTGTACGCACCAAATCAGCAAACAAAAACAAAAAAAACGACGGCAGATTCACGAATGGAAACGCGCGATCTGTGGCACTTTGTCATTACATCTCTCACGCATCATACACTAATCGAGATTTAAGGTGGTGCTGAATCAAAATAAATCCGGGCTGCAGGCGCCTTTGAACTAAGTGTGAAATAATGTAATTACTCGGCGCTTTTCCGTTCTGAGCTCGAACTGGCCGTGAGACCACTAGGAGAGCTTAAATAAATCATTCGCATATATGCAGTGAACTCTTTTCGAACCGTCAGTAGCATGTAAAAGGAATATCTGGGGTTTTACATCCCGAAACCCCGCTATAATTTATGAGAAACGCCGTAGTAGAGGGCTATGAAAATTTTGGTCATCCGGTGTTCTTCAACGCGAACATTGCACAGCACACGGGCTCGTGTCAATCGACATGCAATCGCCGCAGCCAGGATCAAACCCGCTACCTCCGGGTCAGCAGTCGAGCCCCCTAACCGCTACACAACAGAGTGGACAGCCCACAGCATGCCATTCTACGCATACGATCGTGTGGTCGATACGTGCAGTTAGTGACGCTTGACAACACTGCGTCAAAGGACGTGGCGAACGTGCTGAAGAAAATTCTAAAGCCGTATTTTATACAAGGTGAGCTCTCGTCGAAGCATGTACAGTGTCCCACTCGCTAATTATGGAGCGTAAATATATTGTCAAGTAGCACGCGCTTGATTCCATTAAACTCTCTGATCGTTCAAGTGCTGCTGAATGATACAAGTGACACCCCGTCTGATCGGGATCCACGTTCAAAGACATTGGTATGAGTGCATATATGCAGCCAGAGCGACGTAGATGACTGTGCAAGCTACAAGAATTAAAGATAATTAGTAGCTCCTCCATTCAAGTAAAGCGTTTCAACCTTTAAAAAAAGCCAGAATTGTGCGAGTTCTCTTACCTGGAAGAAGGTATACATCTAAATACAGGTATATATAGGGAACATGTAACCATCATCGCTACTTGGACCTGCGAACGCGCACTTTCTCAGAGCATCTTTTTGCCTCGAAGGCTTGCGTTCGGGATCAACTGTACACTGCTTCTTATGGCCTTGGATTATTTGCAAGACGTTCTAACGTAGCCCATGTCCTATAAGACCAGGTCAAATATTTCGTATAATGGAAGCTACATGCACGCCTCACTGTAGAAGCAAACACATTTTACTTCAAGTCGTTTTTGCGCTAACACTTCTGCATTATTAACATGTAGTCAATGTGCAACGTGGTAATTTCAAGCTTGGTGCGTATGTGCGTTGATTATTGATATGTAGAGGTTAACGCCCCAAAACCACCACATGATTATGAGAGACGCCTTAGTAGAGTGCTCCAAAAATTTCGACAACCTGGGGTTGCTTAACGTGCACCAAAATCTGAGCACACGGGCCTACAGCATCTTCTCCTCCATCGAAAATCCCGCGATCTACGGCTCCACAGCCGAGTACCTTAGACCACCACGGCGAGGTGGCTGTGTGTTTATTTCGTGTGCTCACCTGTACGTCAGGGTAACGGGCATGGTGCTTTTCAATGCCTCATCGTGAAAGTATCTTTGTTTAAACACGTGTTTTTTAATTGTCGCAGAGGATATAGGTTAATAAAGGGCATGTGTTCACGCGTGTGGTTCTCCCGCACAAAAAGTAACAACATAGCAGACCATAGTGGAAAACAAAAAATAAAGTCAAAACGTGCCAACAACGCGCATTGCACTCGCACTTTTAATCGATTACTCGCGCTCACAGTCGTATAGCTGTCCACCGCTCCTGCTTCGTGAATTATTAATTAATCACGCAAATGGATACCTAACCCCTCCAATAATTATTCGCGCGCTATTATTCTGCCGTAACACTACAATCGCATCCAGCATAATGCATTTTCTACTCGACGGTACAGCCGTCTCTCGCTTCGCACAAGCTCAACAGTCCGTGAAGGCTGGAGTTGACCCATGACCCTCTTTCAAATATGAAATGCGAGCTGTTCCATTTTACTCAATTGAATATTTATACCCAAAGTAAAAAAAGATTTAGTGACCTCACTAACAAAGTCCGATTATGGTCACTTAATTAAAAATGAGCTTCAAGAATGAGAAAGCTCAAAGGGGATGACGTAGACATGGGGCAGACAAAGATTGAGCAGCAGCCAGTAGGATGTAAGAAGGACGGACAATTTGCACACGTGTCATATTTTACCAAAACCGACATTTACATTCGCAGCCTCGAATGGCAATCGCGTGTGTGTGCGTTTCGATAAAAGCAAATCGTTACATTGTAAAGCAGATAATCACATTATACGTCAGAGACACGCAAATTCTAGCAACAACATGTCGAATTGGAAGTTCACGAGAGCATTTCCCTCTTATTTTGGCGAATGCGCGACTATAAAATAAAAAGTTTGTGCCTTACAGTTCTGAAGCTTCTGGTTTTTCCTCGAACGCCTTCCCATGATTGATCCTTGTCCTCTTTCACGTTCTACTGTGGCTCACACCCACTGTGGGGCTTTGCTTTGATTGGATTCCTCTATGATATGGCGAGGGTAGTGTACTTTTTCTATATGAGCTCTAAAACAATGCGTATGAATGAATTTATTGAATTTACATTTAAATTAACGAAAAAAAACATAAAATAATAACAACGCAATAAAAACCTCAAAGACAGAGAGAGAGATCTGGCTCCTACCTACTATAGGGTATTGGCCAAGAAGCTGACGGTTATTGCCAATGGAAACACTAGGGAAACAAAACCCAATATTTATGGCACCTACTATTTTAAGCGCAACAGAAGGTTTACTAGCCAGAGTGTTTAATCACGGTATGGTAACGTGCGAAATGTCATGAAACATTTTTAATCACAATTTTCTTATCTGCGGCAAATTTGAAGATGCACGCACGCGCGACAACACATGCTGTAAACAGTGAGCACGAGAGCAGTTCGTGTTTGAGCGCCACAGTTTCTGCGCATGCACCCCGCTTCGACTTGGTCCACTGGTGGCTTGTATGGCAGCGCCACTTTTCACCATGCAACCCCTTTTACGTCGTAAGCACCACAGAATCGAGCGTGATTGGATAATATATGAATATTCTAATTTTGAGGACTAGCAACAATCCACGCGACTACGTACCACAATGTAAGTGACTTAATGTGTCATCAGCCAGCTTTATTGCTCTTCCACTGAACTGTGCGGCGTAATGATTTTTTGTTGCTTTTAAGCTAACTAAATTATTTAAATCCAAGTCAGAACGCGAAAAGAAGGCTAAAGTTAGTCGTGATGTTTCCTCGTAGTTTCATTTCTACTAGGCTCTAATCACACGTCACTTTCTGGCCGGTGGTTGGTCCCTTTAATATGAAGGCAGAGAAAAGGAACAGTGAAATTTTTAAAAGAAGATTGTGGTCCTATTCGTGACACAAGAAAATAATAAAAATATTTAGATTTTTCAATAATAAAAAGAATTATTCCTAATTTCAATTAGTTTTTTTGTCTCAGAAAAACAAAACTATACTCTATAATGATGAAATGAACGGCACTGAGGGCAATTATGATAATACCTGGCAAAGGCAAATTAAAATGATGAGATAAATTGTTTGGGAAAAAGTATTGCCGATCAATTATTCAGCAAGGCAATCTCTTATAGGAATATCTGCGAGGAGATGATTCCTTGTCTCACCAAGGGATCATCAGGCGAAGATGTTCCTATCACTATGTTCCACATCACGAAGGACACAGAAAGAGGCCTCTTTTTTAGGGCAGCCCCACCGTGGTGGTCTAGTGGCTAAGGTACCCGGCTGCTGACCCGCAGGTCGTGGGATTGAATCCCGCCTTCTGCAGCTGCATTTTCAATTGAGGTGGGTATGCTGTAGGCCCGTGTGCTCAGATTTGGGTGCACGTTAAAAAACTCCAGGTGGTCGAAATTTCCGGAGCCCTCAACTACGGCGTCTCTCATAATCTAATGGTGGTTTTGGGACGTTAAAACCCACATATCAATCAATATTTATTAGGCACGTGTCAAGCGAAATTTTGAAATTAAAAGAAAATAGGGGAGTCCTGCATGATTGAAAACACGCTGAAGATCGTACGAGATCTGCGTACTGCTATCCGCAATTGATAAATTGTAGTGTTACGGTGATAATTCCGCCGTAACACTACAATCACATCCAACATATCGCAATCTGTACTGGACGGTACAGCCGTCTTTCGCTTCGCCCAAGCTCAACAGTCCATGAAGGCTGGAGTTGACCCATGGCCCTCTTTCAAATATAAAATTCAAGTCGTTCCAAATTAAACAGTCGCATATTTATACTAAAAAAATGTGATCTGGCGACCTTACAAATAAAGCCCAATTATGCTTTCTTAATTAAAAATGAGCCTCAAGAATGAGAAATCTCAAAGGGGATGACGTGGACACGGCGCAGACAAATGATTGGGTAGCAGCCAGTAGGATGGAAAGAAGAAGGACGAACAATTTACACACACGCGATAATTTAACAAAACCGACTTGTACATGCGTAGGCATCGAATAGCAACCGCGTGTGTGTGCGTTTCGATAAAAGAAAATCGTTACACTGTAAGACGAATAATCGCATTATACGTCAGGGATACGCAAATTCTAGCAACAACTTGTCGAATTGGAAGTCCACGAGAGCATTCGCTGTTATTTCGGCGAATGCGCGACTATGAAATGAAAAATTTGTGGCTTACAATTCTGAAGCTGCTGGTTTTTTCTCGAACGCCTTCCCATGATTGCTCCTTGTCCTCTTTCACGTTCTACTGTGGCTCACACCCACTGTGGGGCTTTGCTTTGATATGACTCCTCTTTAATAAGGCGAAGGTGGCGTAGTTTTTCTATGTGAGCTCTACAACAAGGACTGTGAATGAATTTATTGAATTTATATTAAAAAATAACAACAATAACATAAAATACTAATAACGCATGAAAAACCTCAAAGAGAAGGAGAGAGATCTGGCTCCTACCCACTATGGGGTATTGTCCAAGAAGCTGGTGGTTAATGCCAATGAAAACGTTAGGGGAACGAAAACCAATATTTATGGCACCTACTATTTTAGGCGCAACAGAAGGCTTACTATTCAGAGTGTCTAATCACGGTATGGTAATGTGCAAAATGTCGTGAAACGTTTTTAATCAGAATTTTCTTATCTCGCGGCAAATATGAAGATGTACGCACGCGCGACAACACATGCTGCAAACAGTCAGCACGAGAGCAGTTCGTGTTCGAGCGCCACTGTTTCTGCGCATGCACCGCGCCTCGAGTTGGTCCACTGGCGGCTTGTATGGCAGCGCCGCTTCTCACCAGGCAACCCCTTTTACGTCGTAAGCACCACAGAAACGAGCGTGACGGGATAATAATATGCATATTCTAATTTTGAGGACTAGAGTGCATGGCAGCATCAATCTACGTGACTATACGTCGTGTAGGTTGATGCTGTCATGCTGCGCAGGTCGTCACTGACAGTACACGTGAAACAGGGTATCCACAATCCATACTGGATCTTGTCTTTATTGACGGGCGAATCGACACATACAACGTTGCAATTGAACATGGATTGTCGGACCACAAACTTCTTTCAGTTAAGATAAGCATTGATATTGTGCGTTGCCATGCAAAAAGAAAGCTTCAGACATGTGCGCAACTTAAACAAGGCCGACGATACAAGCATAATTGATTACTTGTCGTTTTCTTTGGATGCGTTCAATGAGCAAAGTGGCGTCAATAAGATGTGGATAAGGTTTAAAAAAATTGCCACGCTATATATCAACAAATTTGTGCCCTTGCAAAAAAAAAGAAAGAAAATAAACAGAATTCTCGGATGAATAAGAAGATAATACATTTGAAGCACGCCATTAACCGCCAGAAGCAAAAAGTAAACAAAGACCAATCCAAGATACGCAGTTTATGAAGGCTTCTGCGTGCTGAACTGAAAGAATCAAAAACAAACTATTACTAAGATATATTGCTGACATTTATGAAATCCTCCCCCCCCCCCTCGTTTTTGGCGTCACTTGTCTCAGAAGGAAGACAAATCAAGACGCGTGCATTCTCTTGTTGTCAATGATGAATTGGTGACCGACTGCTCTTCCATCGCTTACCTACACAACAGATTTTTCCAGTCAGTGTTTACTGCTTGTCCTGATGATGGTGATGCATCCACGCCACTTCCTTCTCAGTTGTCAGTTATGCCTGACGTTCAGATCACTTATGAAGGCATCGTATCATTATTACTGAACATGAACGTGAAAAAGTCGATTGGACCAGATGGCATACCAAATGATTTACTGCGAAGATATGCGGAAAGGGTTGCGCACTATTTATACATAATATATAATGCCTCAATAGAACAAAATCGTGTCCCAGACGACTGGCTTGTGGCGAAGGTCGTGCCTACGCATAAGGGTGGAGACCAACAAAAGGTGGAAAATTACCGCCCAATTTCCCTTACCTGTGTATGCTGCAAGCTTTTAGAGCATATTATATCCAAAGCTATGTATACGTATCTTGAGGGCACAAAAACATTTTTTTTCTAATCAGCATGGTTTCTGGCAGAATTTATTCACTGTAACCCAATTAACAGAAACAGTCGAGGACTTCACGCGTGCCTTAAATAATAGTGTTCAGATTGACGCACTATGTGTCGACTTCTCCAAAAACTTTGACAAGTTTCCTCACAGCGGGTTAATTATTAAGTTAGCACACCTAGGCATATAATATAACATAATACAGTGGATAGTGCGTACCTGACAGGCAGAACACAATATGCAGAAATGAACGGCTTCAAATCTGAGTCATTAAGCGGTACCTCAAGGGTACCGCACAGTTCAGTTTTAAGACTGATATTATTCTTAACTTACATGAATGACATTTCATGCGGCATCGATAGAAGTACTACAGTGCGACTTTTTGCAGACGACTGCCTAATTTATAAAGAAATACACAGTGAATGTGACCAAAAAACGCTTAATGATTTTCTTGATGCTGTCACTAATTGCTGCACTGAATTTAAATTGGAAATAAATCAAACTAAAACAGTTGCTTTGCGCGTCACAAACAAAAGTAAGCGTGTCTTCCATTCCAATTACACTCTGTGTTCTACCCGCCTGTTTACCGTCAATGAAATAAAATATTTAGATGTAACAATATCCAGTAATCTAAATTGGAGAAACCATTTGGAAAACATTTGTGTGGTGGCGGAGAGAAAACTATGATACTTGCGAAGAAAATTAAGACTTGCCACGACTCCCGTTAAGCTAGCAGCATATCTTACGTATATTCGGCCAACATTGGAATATGCGAGCATTGTGTGGGATCCCTTGGAAATCGGCCTCATTAATATGCTAGAAAGAGTACAAAGGCGAGCTGCCAGGTTTATTCCTTAAAAGTACTCCTCGACTGAGTCTGTAACAGAAATGCTACGCTCTCTTCAACTGTCCACTTTAGCCGAATGACGGCAATTGGCAAGGATGAAGTTCTTGTTTTTATTGTAAAAAATAAATTAAACATAAACACAACAAAATACTTAACGCCACGCCACGGAAGAAACCTAAGTATAAACGATTACACATGCGAAGTGCCACAACAGCGTGTCAATGTATATGCTATTCATTTTTTCCAAAAACAATTCGTCAGTGGAATGCTTTGCCATTACCACTGGTTCATTGTGATTCACTGTAAAAATTTGAGGAAGAGCTCAAAGATATTTTTCTGTAAGCATGGTCTACTATGTTAATTTATTGCAATTTATTTGTATGCTTACTACGAC
Organism: Rhipicephalus microplus; assembly: GCF_043290135.1. NCBI lineage: Eukaryota > Metazoa > Arthropoda > Arachnida > Ixodida > Ixodidae > Rhipicephalus > Rhipicephalus microplus. Next base: position 104,902,116 of record NC_134710.1, on the reverse strand, counting down.
TGCACTGTTTTTCCTTTAGCCTCAATGCCGGTGTTTCCAATGTATGTCATGTAACACTTCCAAGTTCAAGTGTTGCTGTTTAAATTGTTGTATGACTTGAATGTATTGATGTTTGTCATTCTTAGTATGTCCCACCCCTGCAACAGCCGAAAGGCCAAGAGTAATTGGAAAATAAATAAGTAAATAAATAAATAATCATATGGTGGTATTGGGACGTTGGACCACACATATAAACTAATATTTTCCTAATGCACATGTCAAGCGAAATTTCAAAATTGAAAGAAATTGTGGCAGCCTTGCGTGACAAAAAACACGCTGAAGCTCCTACAAGATCTGCGTACTGCCGATCGCAATTTACACACACACACACACACACACACACACACACACACACACACACACACACACACACACACACACACACACATATATATATATATATATATATATATATATATACATATATATGGGAAAGAAGTGTATACTTACGTGCTCATTTTTCCATGTTTTGACACCATGGCAATGAAATCTAACAGACAATAATGCTAAGGAAAGTATAGGGAACGTTATTAGAACAAATTGTAAGGTAAATGTGAGGAAAGAAAAGTGTGTAAAAAGAGAACTTGCCGTGGGCAGGAACCGAACATGCAACCCATATGTGTGGTTTAACGTCCCAAAACCACCAAATAATTATGAGAGGCTCGGTAGTGGAGGACTGCGGAAAGTTGGACCAATTGGAGTTCTTTAACGTGCACCTAAATCTATGCACATGGGCCTACAGCATTTCCGCCTCAATCGAAAATGCAGCTGCTGTAGCCGGGATACAATCTTGCGACCTACGGGTCAGCAGCCAGGTACCTTAGCCACTAGACCATCATGGTGGGGCTACCCTAAAAAAGAGACCTCTTTCTGTGTTTTCGTGATGTGGAACATAGTAATAGAACATCGTCTGATGATCCCTTGGTGATACAAGGAATCATGGCCCCGCAGATATTCCTAAAGGAGATTGCCTTGCTGATTAATTGATCGGCAATACTTCTTCCCAAATAATTTATTTCATCATTGTAGTTTGTCTTTGCCAATTATTCGAAGGTCGCAGGTTCGGTTCCTGCCCACGGCAAGTTATCTTTTCACCCACTTTTCTTTCTTCGCATTTACCTCACATTTCGGTCTAATAACCTCCCCTACATTTTCCTTGGCATTATTGTCTGTTAAATTTCACACACACACACACACACACGCACGCACACACACACACACACACACACACACACACACACACACACACATATATATATATATATATATATATATATATATATATATATATATATATATATATATATATATATATATATATATATATATATATTAATATATATATATATATTGCAACGGCAAAAATAAGCTGAGACTGTCCATATAATTTCTATTCCAATAAAATTTGTGATTGCAGTGCTAGTTATAGAATGTTATAATAAAACAGTAATAGGAACTACATAAACCACATAACTACTTCTATGATACGGACATCATGTTGCGTTGATATCCATTGTGGTTCCAGCGGCGGCTTCACTTTTATGACAGTCTTAAAACATTGCATCTGTGTCCCTATGATTCAGCAAGCTATATTCGAGCGTTGCTCGACCCCGGAGGAATACGCTAACGAAAATTGGTATGTTAGTGACACATTCACCCGGTAAAGTGCACTTGCTTTCGATAATACTGACGCCTGTGCTTTTGCAGTGTTGCCGACCATAGCGTAGTTACAATTCAGTAGGGTAGTTTCGAAAACTATCGGGTAACATCGTAGTATGGCCGTCATACAATTTTCTTATCGGACATAACGTGACTTCCAGTTTTTGCTCATCATAGATCACTCGAAAATGTTGACAGTCCATGTGACATTTCCGAGGGTGACATTCATAAACAGATTCAAAATCTAAAATTCTCTCACAAAAATAAGGAATGTTGCAATTCATGCGTCACCAACGCAGGGCAGAAACTGAAGATAATACTTGACACATCTCGCCAGCGCTAAACATTGTTGTATTTCCCCATGAATAGTTTTTCCCGGCCCATCATCTCCCAATAATTTATTACGCGAAGTGGCTTTTAAATTTTGCGACGGCGGACAGTTACAGTTGAAGGAGTGCTGGCACGGAATTTAAATATTTTTGCGTTGTTGATCTGAACAATAACGCGGCTTTAGATAACTCTGAAAACAGAGTTGTAATTCTTTGGAATGCACTAATGTTTTCATAAATCTACCTCAAAGCAACGTTTTTGATTTTGGTTTTGAGGAGGTGGCATTGCAGTGACGTGTCAACACGAGTATGACGTCACGAGAAGCCTGCAACTCGCCACATATTAACATTTTAGCAACAGCTGTAACCTTGCTGTCAGTCGCACGGCACGCGGTTCACGTAAACAACGAGGAGTGAATTGTCAAGAGACTCCTACATCGACTTCTTGGACTTTAGCTGCATGCGGGACGCAGATTTTGTAAACCAATAGAATTGCGATGACTTGTCGGGATAAGGGTTTTTTGCGATAGGGCTGGCTTGCATTCAGAGTAAATTATCTTATCGTGTTGTCTGGCTTTCACTGTGGAGAACGTTGCTAGTGCACGCCATGGAAACGAAAAACGTCTCTTCTGGGGTGCCTCGAAATCGTGTCAGCATTATTTTAGGATGAACGCTTGAGATGTCTAGTTAAAGACGAAACTTCACCGTCGGCGTCAACACGAGTGATGCAAAAAAATCAACACGTATTTCGTCATCTCATGACGTCATTTTGATGCCACAAATTGCCGGAGTTTGTGACGTCATCAAGAATTCATATTGACGTCTCTGTTGCATTACATAATGTGATCCTCAAATGACGTCATCACATGACATCGTCACTTGGTCTTAGGTGGGCTAATCTCGGAGCTGCGTGAGGTGTAGAAAGTTTGCAATGTGTCCCGGGCAACAAACGCTAGGCGCCAAAATATTTTGAGACCAATGGGATCAATGCAATTGACTGGAGATAAAACAAAAAATTATATATATCTCGCTTGTCATCCAGCTTAAGCGAATGAATAAGGGATCATATGCGAGTTCTTCTTTTCGAAGACAGTGGTTTGATAAATACTCCTTTGATCACCCTTTGGCGGAGCGCAGGTAGCCCCCCCCCCTCGGGGGTGACCTGCGCTCAACCAAGCCTGAAATTTATTATTATTATTATTATTATTATTATTATTATTATTATTATTATTATTATTATTATTATTATTATTATTATTATTACATTTCTGCGGAACCAAGTCTAGCTCAATTAAGGTTACTTTCTTCTAAAAAAACATCCAAATTCACTGCCTGATTTTCCACGCTTTTTCGCTCAATAACCTTAGTTTTCCTGTTGTTTTTTGTTGTCTTTTTTGGTGGGGGGGCGGGGAACGGAAGCACTGCTTACTTTTTGGCCACCAACTAACCAGTCATCTCGTACTCGTTTGTATCACCGACCTGCTTGCTTTTATAACGTTTTCACTAAAAGCTACGGCTGCATGTCAAGTAATGTTTAAGCATACGCCTGTGGGAATAGTTCCACATTGAATCAGAACATTACCCCTCATTTTCTTAGCTTCCCAACAGCATGTCCACGTTGTTTCTTTTTCCTTAAATCTTGCTCTATAACTGCGCATTCTAAGGCAACCCGACCGCAACTTAAACAGCAAAGCGATTCCCTTTGTGTTATCACAAAGTACCTCCTTTTTTATTTCGTTTTTGTTTTTTCGAAAGTCACTCAGAGCCAATTTTCTTTCCATCACTGCTATCCAATAAATATCCGGTCAGTTTCCTAGTTATTTTTCTCAAATGAGACTAAAAGCTCTTTCCACACACATACAGAAACCCTTTCTCTTCCTATCGGCTGTATGTTATATAAGTTCCACAGTATCTCTTCACAGCAAACTTTTAAAGCGCTGAATTCTTCGCCAAATTCTGCGCAACCACGTGTCGCACAGCAAGGTAAAGTCTGTAGTTGGTTATTAATAAAGTTCATTATTTTCGGCATAGTGTATAATGTAGGGTGACGAAAAATTGTGTAGGGTGAAGTAGGGTAATTAAGATCGTGACGTAGGGTAAATTGGGGACTAACACTGGCTCTAAAACAAATGCTTATGTTACGGCAAACAAAAAATTACCCTTTAAACACCAGTGTAACTGATATGCCTGGTAAGTCCACGATGTGCACACAACTACATGTACAAAAATACGTCAATTCATCTCGTAACGCTTAGCCTATAAATCAAATTACCTTTTCGAAATACATTTTGCTTTGATTTTTTGAAACCATGACAGCTCAGTAAAAATGGTTGATATATTCCGGTTTTTTTCAGCAAGGGCACAGAGGGAATGGTGCCATACCAGACCTGTTGAAGTGAAAATTAAGCGGTGGAATACGACAGCGCAGTTTAGTGACGGAAACTTGCAATTTACGCGTAATGATTCGCTTTGATATGTGGGGTTTAACGTCCTGAAATCATCCTATGATTATGAGAGACGCCGTAGTGGAGGGCTCCGGAAATTTTGACCATCTGGGGTTCTTTAACGCGCGCCCAAATCTGAGCACACGGGCCTAATTTACGCGTAGGACAACATTTATTATCCCATGCGAAATACAAGGGCAAAAACTTTAGATTCGGTACTTTAACCTTTCATGAATCTTCGAAAGAAAGCAAATTTTCTGAACCTCGCCACTGTAACATAAGCTGCAAGAGGTATAACTAACCAAAGTGGACCATCAAGGTATACTGGCGCGATGAGTCAGCCATGTTGTTTATAAGTATACCAAGATGTCCTGGCACCCATAGCAATAGCACTATACGAATGTTTACAAAGAATAAGAATCGGCAAGTAATCAGCAAAGCTGACAGCGAAGGTGAAGTGAGAGATGAACACACGGATAACAAATCAGTCACTATAGCAGCTGTCGAACGATTTGTGAAAGCTTTCGAACAGCTGAAAGGATTGTCGTTTACTCCGCTTCAAATACGGCTTTTAGTTTGGAAGGCTTAATGACCATGACTGAATTATTATTTGAGAAAAAATACCCACACTTGCTTTATTATCAATTATAGAAGATACTTCCATCACAATTACTTTAATTCTCAATTGTAAGGGGTGGTATTTTGATTCGCTGTTCAAATACTTAGAGGGTAAGAGTTTCGCATTTGTGGGAAATGTGTAATCGAATTCTGTTTTCGTGACTGAGCATGAGTAGATCTGTTGGAACTATCTCACATATATTAACATTTAAAAGGTATAGTAGAGTTTGAAAAAACAAAAGATGAGATTGATATACACGGGACCAATGCTCACAGAATAAACACTCGATTCGTCAAAAAATACCAGCTGTAACCGTGTCAGAATGAAATACAGAATCTGCAAACATAATTGAATATCCAAGCTTTTTGATACAGAACATTGTTATCTGTAATTTTACCACATCTAAATGACAAACTCGGAAGAGGTTCTCTCTCTCTAAAAATATCAAAAGGAGAATCTTATATGCTGGCCCACCAGAGAAAAGTACACAACCGATTTCAGGAATAAGGCTAACATACATACAGTAAATCACGATTCATGCATCTCTGTGTAGTTAGAAGCGGAGCTGATAATGTTCAGGTTGCACATCAATACTGTTCAGGCTACACGTGCTGTTTTGCCAGCTCCAGGGCGGAGCTGGCCAATCAGCGCGTGTAGCATGATTATTATTGTGTTAAGTGTGATTACGCCAGTTCAGTTCATCATCATAAAAGACACCCACATATTTATTACAGGCTACTTTGGGAATTCCGTCTAGGTGACACTGAAGAGAATCATTTAATGGTACATTCAAAGAAAAAAATATTTATGTAACTTTGGGTAATGTTAACTTTCATTCGAATATCGAAACCAAGATTTTAATCTTCCTGAACATGATTTAAGTATTGTATGGTGTGAATGTAATTATGCCAGACGCGAAAAGCGCAATATCATCTGCATATAACTGAGGTTGTACTTTCTCACCCAATGAAAGTGAACTTAACAAAAACAATAAACAAACAGGCGTGAAGACTAAACCCTATATAGGGAATGGCTCTTGTTTGACTATATTTAACGTAGAAATGGCTCGTTAGGATTTTCTATCATTTACAAATTCATACATCCAATTTGTAATACATTACGGAAAATTTTTGTCCTTTCGGGCAGTGACAAAATTATGTTTAATGCTATCATACTCTTGGGCTAAACTTAAGATTATTAAAGCAGCGTACTGCTGCTAGCACCGAGGAAGCCTTTGAATCGACATGCTCACCAAATCGAGCAACCAAGTTCACATCCAATCTGGCACGTGCTCAGTGTTGCGTTATCTATTAGAAACAAAATATTATGTATAACATTATTTCTATTCTTTAGTTACATGTCACGCTAGGGCAATTTGTCCAATGTCTATCTTCGTTCACGCTTCCAGTATTTTTAAGCAAAGGAATAATTTATTTGCAAGTCTCCAGTCGGAAGGAACCCAATCATTTCTCAGTGAGTCTTCAAAATTCCTCACGCGCTAGCATTTAGACCTTGATCTGACTGAAAAAGAAGTCGAACACCATGTGCAAGTTCTTGTATATTTACTTCTGTTAAATCATTCATACATTTAGGCTGTACACATTTTATGTGTAATTGCTATCTAAATCACTTTTACAAGCATGGTGCAATATCAGCAAATAAATCTGTGAAGTCATTTGACGAAGCAGTAAATGATTACAGGGTTACGGGCACCACGAAAGCGTTACGATTACGAAAAAAAATATGAATAGAAGTTTTTTTTTATTACCATCCTTTTGTAGAAGGTTTTAACGTTTTTCGTCATATTCGTCTTTCGCGTAACGATACTGTTCCTTGAAACAAAGATTTAGCATAGAAGTTATTGCTCCATTTTCTAGAGCTTTGGTGTATATAAAGTTTGTTCCATGCAGCTTTTCGGCCTTTGTAAGCCCTTGTACAAATCGCATTCCGTGAGGCACACGTAGAATTTCATTTCGTCGATGATATAGCAAACTGTGCTTTTGCTAAAATACCTCTTAAAACTGGGCCAAGACTGATATCTTCAACCTTTCTCCCCATACTAGTGAATGAAGACAAATTTGATTGTAATTTTTTCAGTAGTTTACAAAACTTTGCGCCATATAATTTAACCGCACTAATGAAATAATAACTTCAAATGGAAGTGGACGGTGATCACTTCTTGTAGTCGTATCAAGCACGGTCCAAGACGAGAATAAAGCATTTTAGCTAGCAAATCTAAGAGAGATCTCGAGTTACACTGAAGAAAGATGGCAACATTGAAATTCAGACAGATAACGTTGTTCGTGCTATAGTCCAGTCCCATTACCATTTTTCTGATAATTCCGCTCAGAAACCCCCAGACACATGATGAGAATCGAAGTTTCCCGCAAATAGTATGATCTTTTTTGCTGAAGTTCAGCGTTACGTCGAGAACACTTTTATGGTGTATTCCAGCAGGAATTAATGAATAAATATGGATATTAGAGCGCAGCCTGGAAAAGTTTAGTCCAATACTGAGGCTTCATACCCTGAATACATTGCTTTGGGAGCTTATTTTTGCTCTATGGCATAATTTTTATCAGATAAAAAATAAAATGATCATCCACCGAGTGTTTCTATTTAGCCAAAAGCATTGATCATTCTAACGCAGACTTTCTGATTACACGGTGCACTTCGTTATCCTTTCGATAACAATCAGAGTTACGGTTTTACTACATAACATGCCACCTAGCCAGAACGAGAGATAGGCCAGTAGTTTAGTAGCTAAACTTTTAAGAGAAAAGCTTGAAGAAAAAAAACACAATGATACTTTTGAAAAGAATATATAACAGAGCAACTACGAGTGCTGATGCCGCTCTTTTTTATTCATGTCCTCCCACTGTTCTTCCTCCTCCTTTTTCATGATGGTTTTTCTAATAAAACCCGCCAGCATTTAATATCATTGTCACGACTTAGCACGAGTGAACAGTGCATACCGAACCATTTTTATAGAGAGCGCGCAACTTCTGCGTTCGTCCCTTTCATAACAGTATGAAAATCCATGACACTTTTTTCTTAATTATTTTCTTGTTTGTGACTCAATATCAAAATTATCAAGGTTTCTGAGTTTAACACTATTAAAGTTTTGTTTATATGAGCAAAATATTATTAGTCTTTTTTTGTTGATGACGGCAAATCAAATTGAAGCAAGGCAGTCACTCACTAGATAGATTTAAGCAACAAGGGTATCAATATTGACTTGTTGATTCATCGTAAATTGACCTGTAGCTTAGTGCGGAAACAAACGAGGACAAAGATGAAATAACAAACGAACACAGGTGCTATATAGCGCTTGCTTTCATAGAGCACTTGTGTCTGTTTCTTACTTCATTTTTGTCTTGGTTTGTATTCGCGTTACGCTACAAGCTGTTTTATCTGACAACATACTGAATTCTTAAAAGCTCTATGAAATACACCAACGTTTTTGTGTACGTCACACAGTCACCAGTGTTATGCCGATTCCGAAGGAGGTGCCGCATGCTTAACTCAAAGTGCTAGCAGAAACACATGAAAAAATGGAACGAAAACATATTCCTTCGAAATTTACACGTCCTCGCTTTTATAAGCAACCTGTTTACGTGCAACGTGACGCAGGCGTAATATATTGCTGAGACTATAACTTTCGTATTCTGTACACGAGTCTCTGATCATACGAGACCTGACACAGCATCTCACTCATACAGTTGCACGTGCAACACTCTCCATACATCTGAAAAAGCTAGTTCGCGTTAGCAACAGGCAGTCCTGACCTAACGGTTAAGACGTCGAGTTGCTGTACCGAAGGACGAAGCTTCATTCAACCATTACATACTTGAAATATTTTGACAGGATGGCTGGATAGATGAAATAACTTCAGCGATGTCCAATAGATCGCGGTAGTCTCTTAGCCCGAAACTGGCCGCTTCCACATTGGGACCAAAATACCTAGTCTTTCAGTCGCTTCGCAGGCCCGTTGGACGGCCCATAATTGTCCCTATAATGTAAGACTGCGTAAAGCTACGTCCCAATGTTCTTCAGTATTTTCCTTGACGCTGAGTAACGCGAAGCAACGTCAGAGCATATGAGCAAGATCTATGGTGTCATGGCATTTATCGTATGTTGTACGATTACGAAACTCCGGACAGCGGGTTCGGGTCGGTATTTATTTGTAATAGCCTTGGCGTAATGAACTGAGCTCTGTTTAGTGACTGTGTGGAGAAGGGAAGATTCTGCGTCTTAGATAGAAATGTTTCGTGATGTCGTTGTACGATAGGAGGTGATCCTTGCATTATGAAACATCAGCATTTTCTAGCTTTCTGGCTGCATGGTTGACAAGTTCTCGTGCAGCATTGTAAGAAGATTCGTTGAAGTTCACGATGCATCGTTGATTTCTCCCATGTGAATAGGAAACTAAATAAGCGTGTGTAGCTTGATCACTCCTCCCTTGAGCATTGTCAAAACCTATATAGAAATTACTCCTTTGCCAAATGCTCGCACGACTGCCCTATAATCACTGTGGATCCTCGATCTATTTGGGTCTAAAAGTGCCAATGCAATGGATACTTGCTCGGCAATTTCTAATTCTGTGGTGTAGATGGAAGCCGAGTTGTCTAGTTCACTTTTACCGTTCAGAAGTACTGCTGTGAAAGGTCGTTTATTGGACGCAAAAGCCACGTCTCACTTTTAGCTTTTTTAGCAGAGCTTTGGCTGTGGCTTGCTTTCTGCTTACATAATGAATGGGGTGAACATTCTTCGGAACAGGCATAACTGTGATGTTGTCCTTCAGATCGTTGGAGATTTCTTTGTGGTTGTCATCTATCGCTGTAATTCGTGTACAAATTCGTTTGAGGATGTGCCTTTCTGCTTGCGTTGTTGTGAGTCTAATGAACTGGGCTCTTTTTTGTGCTTCGGAAATTTTCTCTAGTGTTTTACACATCCCAAGCTGCATGAGACTTTCAGTTTTGGTGTACATAGGCAGCCCAAAAGCTACCTTCATTGTCTTCCTCAGCAATGCATTGAGCTTGTCTCTTTCGGATCTCTGCCACTCGAGCATGGATGCTACGTAGGCTAAGTGGCAAAACACAAACGAGTAAACGAGTCTAAGGACGTTGTTTTTTTCAGGTTCTTGTTGGCGTTTAGAAACTCTTTTGATGAGCCTGATTGCATTGTACACTTTTTTAGTTTAGTTATTGGAGCCATTGGCCTCTATCGCCAAACTCAGGACCTGGATAGAATTCATCCTGGAAATCACGCTTGCGCTCATTATATACAGCGTCATATCGTTCTCCTTTGTTGGAATCCATCCCCTGGGTTTGCGGCCTCATCTCTTCGGTCTGTATAGCAGTAGTTTCGAATTCTTGGGTGAGCATTGGAACCTTATGGGAATGAGGTACTCTTCTGTGACGTTTACAGCTTCTTGTAATTTTTTTTTCCATTTCTCCGTCGCTGCCTCGAGTACACAATATCATGACGTCATCTGCGTAAATAGTGTACTCTGTGCCTTCGATGTCTTCGAATTTTCTGGCGAGACCTATAAGAGATATATTGGAAAAAGTAGCCCAGATGACCACTCGATTGGTTGTGCCTTGGTAGCCTAGCTTCACTGTACCAGATTTTAGATCCCCAGCCATAAGCGTTGCCATCCTTGCGCTGATAAATGCTTGGACGTAATGATAAAAGTTACTACCCAACCAAGGTTCTAAATAGTGTTGAGTGTGAAGGTATGATGGATATTATCGAAAGCTTTCTCTGTGTCTAGTCCCAGTATCGCTCTCGCGTTCCTTGCCTTGTGACTGATTATTTGGTTCTTGAGTAGGAGCATGGCACCTTGCGTAGATAGACCATGTCAGAAGCATATCATCGTGTAAGGGTAAATGTGCTCTTCCAGGTACCTAGATAATCTATTTAGTATCGCATGTTCAACAACCTTTCCCTCGCACGATGCGCGTGAAATCAGCCGTAGATTCTCGAGGCCAGGAGGCTTGTCGGTTTTGGTATAAAATGGTATTAGCGCCCGTCCATTAACTAGAAACGTCACCTTTCTTCCGCGTTACAATAATTAATTACGTAAAATATTCTACAAAATTATCTTTCAAATTGCATAGCATATTGTTTGCTACCCTGTCGGGTCCTGGTACAAATCTTCTGTTAAGGTCGTATAAAGCCGCCTTCACATATGCTAATGTGAATTCAGCATGGATCTAAAATGGGGTTGATTGGGCCTGTATAGCCCAATCAAGAAGGAGGTGGCTGCTGTGCGTCCTCGACAAATACGTACCTCTTCACGAACTGCGCAATGACTGACTGTGATGAATCATTCTGTGCCACGTGCAAAATTTTTCTTAACGTGTTGCGCTGACTTGACTTCATGTTGGTTTCGCCTAATAGATGTTTCAGTATATTCAAGGTTCCTTTTTTTCTCATTTGGCCAACTATGGAGTTGCAAAGCTCACCCACTGTTGCTTCCATAGGGTTTTGCAATGCTCTTCTATCACGTGATTGATTTCGGCTTTTGTTTTTTCACAGTCTACAGTTTAGCCTCTGGCTTTTCTATCGCTTAAGTGGGATTGCTTAGCTTCTATGAGGTGTGCTAGTCAGCTGTCTATCGCTTCGATCGAGAGATCCATGAGCACCTTTTTATTAGCGGTGCCAACGTCCTCCCTCAGCTGCGAAGTACATTCTTCCATGTTCACTTTACGGAATTCGTCCCAGTCTGTGACCTGAAATTTGCGTAGTCTCTTTGCCCGATACATAATTCAATCCTTATTATATGATGATCACTACTAAAGCCTTGGTTCAAGTGAGCCCATGTGGGCTCCGTAGCGTTACGCACTAAAGTGAGGTCTGAAGTTGTGTCTCCAGATGTCGATGTTCTGCATCTAGTCTGGAATGCTAAGTCTGTGATGAGTATTAACTCAATAGATCTGTCACTTCTCGCCTAAGAATCTCCCCCTTTTTTATTGTAGTGTTTTTTTATTGTACCCCATGCATGGTAGGGAGCATTGAAGTCTCCAGCAACGATTATGGAAGAGTCTCGATAAGCTGGTTTGATGGCTTTCGTAAGTAGGGATTTGAATATTTGCTTCAGTTTTTTCAGACTGCTGTGGACCTTGAGAATAAATATGCTTTCCTGATTGCCAATCGAAGAATTTGGAATGATTTTCGTCACTATGTAATAAATTTTGCTACCTGTGATCTTTAGATTGTGGCTGATGTATGTAGCTCTTTTACAAACAAGGGTTGCGATAGCCTTCCCGCCATCGACACTCTTCATCTCCGAACGTTATCCACGCAAAGTGACGTTAGGAGTGAGATTTTCTTGGAGTAAGATAGAAGGTGGTTTCTCGGGATGCAATGGAATAAACTGCTGCATAGGCGCTTTTTTATGTTGGTTAACCTTGCAGTTCCATTGCTACATTTTAAAAAAGCTTAAAATTTTTTCTAACGGTGACTCTTGGCTCAGTCCTGGTTCTTTGAAGTTAAGATCCCCTCTTGTCTTACTTCGGCGTTCTTAACAAAGAAAACAAAAGATGAGGTATTGATTCCCTGGCCAAATCTCTGCACTGCAGCAAGTTTCATGAACCACTAGGTCGCACTTGCACGCCTACCTCTTCCGTGACGTAGTAAACTAGCTGCTTCAGGTGTTTGGCACGCGCGTAACGTTCCGGTTTCTCCCATTTTTTGTTTTTTTTTTTTTTGCTCGTGGCAGCTAGACTTAAAAGCTAGAAGTCGGTAAGACTGCATTGCAGCTTCCTGCGGTGACTCGGGGGTTCAATTTTGTTACATAAAGGTGCATGGGCATGTAGACGTGGCGTGGAACCACGTGAAAGTTCATGGTGCAGAATACCAACGGCAGGAAAGAGAGGTCCAAACACAAATATGTTTTTTTTGTCTGTCTGACATACTCCACATTTACTTCCAACTTCATTATACGAAAACAGTGCTGTAAAGAACGCCAGAAAGCGGCATTGCGCACAAACCTTGAGTCTGAAATGGCAGCTCGCTTTTTTTTTAGTAGAAGCAGGGGGTGTCGCACACGTTGCGCACATTGTGAAGTTGATGTTGTAATTCGTGCAATAGAAGATGAAATAGAGAAACATAGACGTGACACCTAAGCGACGAAGGCAACAACCACGCAATTATGAACTTCATCAATGAACTCTCTTTGCGAAGTTGCCCATGTCCCTGACATGTAATAACGATCGATCGCAGAGGGCTGCTGGTCTGTTATTAATCCCCAAACCCGCTGCATACGATAGTTTTCCTGCAGCTACACATCCCATCGGCTTCGGCTATTGCTCGCACTGACGCAGATCGGTGCGAGATGAATAATGCACGAATTCACGTTCTATTAAGCACGCGCATGTTCCATCCTCAAAGAAAGAACCATTTGCTGCATGCGTGCAATTCCTAAAGGTATGCAGCTCTATGCGATGTGCTGGTATGCCGCCCTTGGTTCTCAAGGAGTCAACTAAAAGAACCAATGTTGTACGTTTTGAAAATTCAGAATATGTGGTGACAGCTCTCCTTTCCAGAAAAAAAAAATGTAGCTATTTTTGACGGAGTGCACCTAGCTGCGTTCTTTGCATTCTCTAGCCTTGTTGCAGATGGCACATTAAGTTTATGAATTGATGTACAACTTCGAAACTTTCACTTCTTCCAAACTACCGTATTTAACCAAATAAACGATGACACATCTTTGACGGCTCCTGAACGTGTGTATACTCTCGTAAAAGAAAAGCAAACTAAACTTCGGGGCATTAAACATGAAAATCATAAGATGATCATAAGATGTGCCGTAGTGGGGAACTCGGAAATAAATTAGCCACCTCGGATTCTTTAACGGTCTCATAAATCAGAGCATGCGAGTACTCTTGTACTTTGTCGCATAGAAATTCGGCTGCTGTGACCAAATTAAAACCCACAATGTAGAGCTCAGCGGTGTGTTGCCATATATACTACCCTACCAAGTCGGGTAACTTCTGGAGGAACACTAAGGACGCATTTGAGCAAAGCGATTTCACGACCTTCTTCACACTGAACAAGCTCGAACATGAAGCATAATAAGACAGATGGTTGGGCTAGTCGGTGATTGGGAATAAATAAGTTTGCACAACGCCAGATTACGAGTATTTACGGCGTAACTATGAATAAAATATAAAATTTCAGTTGAGGTCAGTGCTATTCTCTGTCCTTGTCTCTTCTTCCGTAGTTACGCCGTAACTACTCGTAGTCTTGCGTTGCGCAAATATGTTGAACATGAAGCACTCTGTGTATGGGGAGTTGCAACGTTGTAAGTAGGTTGCTAATGTGAGGACAAAGGATGATGTACGACAGTCATTTTCATTGCTTTCTTTGCAACAGCTCTTTCTTACACGACTATTTCTGGTATGATAAGCAGAAATACAACCACTTACTTTGTTGATATAGTTCACTCACACGTTAATGTGTAGAACGACGCTGTCATGAAGAAACATATACATTGTCTCATACATGTGTTGTACTTATAAAAGCAACTTACTTTACTGTTGAGCGCAATTAAATGTGAATTTTCGAAAACATGCATATGCATGAAAATAGAAGTAATGTGATCGGCTTAGCCGGCACAAATTTAGGCAGGATCTGCATGTACTTCGCAATAGTTTATAAAACCAAACCAAACACACTGACGTGCAAACATCTGCAATCAGAGAAGGCTGCATTTTATTGTTCAGTTCATTTATCAAGTGCAGTAGTAAAAACAGAAGCAGATTGGGTCGACGAGCGCGTAGCGAAGAGAGTCAACGGCATGTATTGTCTTCACGGTGTTCATCAGATTCGACTGACCTGGCAAGCCCTCTTGCTGCACGTTCAAGTACCGATACATTTCAGCCTGTGCAAGAAACCTCACGCAAGCGTGCACGTTGCTTAATGCTGCCGCATAGGAGAGCGCAAAAAATTTTGATGGCTGGTTGAAGAAGAGCAGTTTGCGAACACCAGAATAAAATAAAAAATGAACCTCACTTGCAGACTAATTACGGTGTGAAATTTTCCTGCCAAAAGCAAGTTAAAATTATTTACTCATAGGATTGCCGAGTGGTTTCCAATGTACTGCCACCACTCCTTCCTATGACTATGTAGTTCAATGGCCTGTCTGGCGTGTTTTCGCTGGGGTCAAGTGCCCCTATTGCACAACCTACAAAAGTCAGACGAGCTTTCACATTTCTGCACGTTGCACATACTCACACTGATTTTAGTTCACTGTTTTCTTATAGCAGTCAACAGGGTTATCAACCCCAGTGTCGAAAAGCTTGGAAGTTTTTGCAAAAAAGTAAATACATCATGAAGGACAACAGTGAAAAAATATGCGACTGTGGCGAGTGCAGTACAGACGGACAATCGAAGTAGTCCATACTAACAGCATTTTGTTGCTCCTCGTGTGCTTGAGTAACATTAGTAATGGCGCAATTCTATTATTATTAAATATTTACGTCTTGTCATACACCATCTATCTACTACTTATTTACACTGCAGAAAAAAACTACGCCCCAGGGTACTACAATATTTTCCTTTGAATCAATAATCACAAATATACGCTAAAAGATTGAAGCAAGCCATTCGATTTGGTACCGATTCAAGAGAACGACGCAAAGATTTTCACGATGCTAAAGTGTGAAACATGCGCCGAGCGGCAAACTATTTTCTCTCTTCACTCTGTGTTTTTTTCCTTCCCGGGTAGACATTTAAAGCTACCATTCAGACCAATTCCTTAATTCTTCCTCTTTACTTTCTTTCCCAGATCTTGCCAATCTACCATGGTGGCTGAGCAGTAACGACGTTGCGCAGCAAACTCCGAGGGCGTGAGCCCTACCCTCGGCTTTGGCGGGGTTCATTTGAATAAAAACTAAATGAAAGAACACTTGTGCACTCGAAGTTAGAAACATAATAAACAATCTCGGAGAGTCAAAATCAACACGGAGTCTCTCACTATGAGTTTTAGAGATGATAGCTGGGCTAGTTGGTGCAAATTAACTTCAGACATAGCTAATTACCACAAAAAAAGAAAACGGACAAAGAGAAAACAACAGAGTCGTGTCCTTATTGTTGTCTTCACTTTGTTCGTAATCCATTTTCGCGCTAATTAGTTATGTCTAGAATCACTACGAGTTGCCTCATTAGGCATGTAAGCTACCAAAATCTGGTTTCTCTAGTTCTTGCTCACCTTACGTTGTGTATATTATTAGACAGCTTTTCTAACAAGCCCAGAGACATCAATATATCCCGAAGATGATGTTCTGCATCCTTCTTTTCACTTTATTTCCGCTCGAAAATTATCACTGAAGGAACTACGAGTATTGGTGGTTATGCCATGGCTAGAAAAATCCCGTAATGTACACTTCAATTGAAGGTGTTCAACTTGGCCTAAAAGTTACCGAGTTCGACTCGGAACAGTCATCGCAACATGAATTCAGCCAGTACGCTAGCAAGGTGCCAGCTGCTTTCGAAGCTTTACTTACCATACGCGACACTATTTGAAAAGAACAGAGTGACCAGAACGCAGGCGTTGCGAAATTATTTTCTAGCCATGAAATGTGGTCTTTTAACCAGGATTCAAGGTATAGAAAATGAGCCAATATGTGACAATCTGCCTCCCACCAATTTCAATCTTTGGACTTTTAAGCATTCAGTATGCAAGGACGTTCTAACATTTTGTTGTGTTTCAAAGGTCAGTGGCAGCATTCTTAGCACATGCAAGTGCATTCGGAATCATTGTTGTCCGGGTCGTACGTAAACTCCAACAAAATGTTATTCGACATTCCTTGCTGTCGTGTTGCGCTTTATTTTCATTGTCCCATTTAGGGAACTTCAATTACTTGTTTCGGGAAGCAAAATGCAGCACTATGTTGCTATTATATAAGGAGAAGTAACAGTCGCATACGGCGGAAATAAAAAGTGTATCCCGTTTCTACACAGCATCATTTATTTGGCACTGTGAGTAATTAAAGCATGGTCTGCAGGCTTCATTGTCCACTTGTCTCTGGAAATCTAAACACTGAGGATTGCGTGCAAAGAAAGCAACACCATAATGTAGGCAGGTAAGCATTTTTATGTTATTATTGAAGAACTACACATCCCTCAGGACGATAAGAAAAGCCTACGCGAGTTGCGTGTTCACAGTCCCGGTTGAAACGCTACCGCATTCTTGATAATTGCGTTACCACGAGATTAGAGAAAAAAAACACTTTTTTTCATCTGGCATGAATGGGAAAGCAGTGTAACTACAGCGAAGAAGGGTGCATTCTTCTGCGTAATCAGTAACGTGGCTCTGAGATAGAACATCTGCTTGCCACGCTGACAGCGTGCCATAGGTTCAGTTTTTCTAGGAGCACAATATAGTTAAGGGAGTGTAATCTATCTTGTCGTTATCACATAAAAAAATCAATAATCATCTTTTTTCAACAGTGCTGAAGTTATAGAGGCAAGACAGCATATGCTCCCTCTTGTCTATGTAATTTTAGCACTGTTGCAGATTCGTACCAACTAGTTGGCGCATATCCACAAAGTGATGCTCTATTAAGTTCATTCTTAACACTGACAAGTCCACTCGGTTTTCGATTTCTTTCCCTTTATAAGCGCAAAAGCTTAAACTGTCTACTAGAACGCCACAGCGATCTCTAAGCACCTGAGCAACCTAAAACCTAGCGTCCCTGATGGGCCTTATATACGGCAGTCATTGGGAGGTGGCGGCAATGTGGCACAGAAAACCGCTTCAATCACAGCCCGACGACATGTACTGTGCGCGAAGGAGCAGCGAAATTAATAATCAATTCTGGCGCTTCCCGGCAGCTGCTGGTCTTTTCATCGGAGCAGAATGTGATGAGAGAACCCGAGAAACGGGCGCCCTCCACGCTGTATGCGATAAATGGGGCTTGCTGGCTAGGCAGGAACTGCACCAAATTTCGTTTATTGCGTGTGTGCACTCTTTGGACAAGCGTTGAGCAAGTTCCGCGAACTATATATTCTATGCGGCATAAGGTGGTGGCCGCTTCTGAAGGCTCTCGGCCCGTTAATCGTCAAGATGTGGTCGCTGCATGGAAAACTCATGCCCTGACCAGAAATTTCTGCAGACGACGCAGTAACAGTGGGAAGATGAAAGTATACCAAGTTACCCACTAGCAAAATTTTCTGTTTGATGATTCCCGGCTTCGCACCGACGACTCTAACGAAGACATTTTGGTTAGAGGAGTAAACGCGGCGTCAATGATGCACGCACCAAATGACAAGTCTTCCGAACACGCTTAAGTATTTTGATGGAAGTAGCAGGGAGTTTCTCAATATCAATGAATTGTACATTCCTATAAAGCTTACGTAGGGTTAACTACCATCACATCGTCACCATAACCGTAGCTCTATTTCGTTTGACGTTATAAACTATGCATTGACAGCTTCGTGAACGCGGACCTAAAAAGAAATCGCGAACAGTCTTTTGGCATAAGATACGACCTTCTATTTTTGGTTGTGTTGGGAGAAGCGTATTTCGGTCGTCTTGAGAACGCCTCCTTTTGAGTGATGTATGACCCGCACCAGTCACCCACGAAACTGTTGCAACCTATATAGGATTCGAACCTTTTTTTGGCGCTTAGAGACGGATGGTATGCCCCACGTTTCAAGTCACCCAGGTTTTCAATAAATAGACTGTCTGAAGTTTGTCACTCTATACATGTATGTACCAAACAGTTTATGTTGAAGGGCCTTTTCTGGCCAAATGTTAGAAGCACTTATGAAAAAGGCAGCGTATTGTCTTCTATTAGTAATTTCCCGGTTTCCCCTTTCCTTTGCGCACACAAATTCAGCTTTTAACGACGATACGTATTTTGATTATGGAACTCACAATAAAAATAAAGCAACAGCTCTTCCTCAGCGTGAATGTTACTGCCCCCTAATGGTTCAGATGTATTGCCTATTTGTACTAACAATTTGTATTGTAAGATGTTTTGATCAAGCAGCATAAAGCTTATGTTTATAAAGCTCTGCGGGCGATAGAATACGTGACATGCATAATTTCTAACGAAAAGGCTTTGAATGAAACCATCGTTTGTTGAAAAAAATCTCTTCTAAACAACTCATACTGTTGTCTCCCATAAGAAGAAAAAACACAATAGTAACCGTGACAATGCAGACTCATCTCGCTGTTGCTTTCACTGGGCACTGCGTACAACTTTGAGCTAAGCACTACCTACATGAGTTTTTATCACCAGGAAATTGTTTTTTAACAAGTAACGCCGATACCTTAGTGTAGTCAATCGACTTCTATAATCACTTTCTCTCTGTGATATAAACTCATTGCGAACGAACAACTTATACTTCTATACACATATGGTAAAATACTGTATATTAACGCATATACATCATTTTGCCATAGTCTGGTACTACGCAAGTGCCTTACAACACTAATTTTCCGGCACCTGAACTATGGCGCCAAAAGTGTTAAGCTAACATGATTTCTTAAGAATACATGCCTATAAAGTTATGCAAATTGAAAGATAGTAGACATGGCACTATAATGTAATAATTCATACCCTGACAGATTTTTCATTTTAGTAAGCTTCGGCTAAGCAAGTAAAGGCTGATCATGCAGAAACGCACTCGATGTGTTAAAGAGGAGATAGCGGTCAGTGCGCCATATCACGCCACAATTATGTTGGCGTTGGCTGAAAATAGAAACAGAAAACAAGTTTAACAGAACTCGCGAGTACATTTCCGTGTTATTACGTCTTCCCAAAAGTTTTTTTGGGTGTAGTTGATGAAAACAAGAAGCTTTCTTCGTCTCTTCCCACAAAAACAACATTTCCGGCCTGAGAAAAGTTTGGCAAAGCTAGTGCGGCTCCAAACAACGACTGTTACACTTTTCAGACACATTAACCGCCAAAGTGCAGCATGCGCGTGGCGATAACGTGACATAGAAAAGCCCATTCGCGCGCTCGCTGCTCACTGCAAGAAGGACCCCGCAGTGACACCGACAGAACAGCCCCAGTGACCCACTTACTATCTGTGGGGAAGTTGGGCGGGAAAAGTGGCTCCCTCTCTGGACGACCGGCGTAATGCGGCCGAGAACGTGTGGTGTGCTTTCGACGGCCCAAGTGCAGATGCCGCGATGGTGGGGACACCGGGGCTGGAACCGCCTGTCGCGATGACAGGACTTCGGTGAGCCGGGCGCAACTGGAGCGAGACGCGAGGCCAACAGCCGACTCGGCGGTACGAGCGCTAGTCGCAGCCAACGTGGCCCCTCAACGGCCGGCGCAGAAGCGACTGCATCCTCGGGCCCCGTGTTTATCGCGCTCGGGGTCTCACGCACTCCGCGGGAGAAGGTCCAATCAGAAGGCGGCTCCGAGGAAAAAACTCGTATTGAACAATCGGAGGCTGTGAGACTCTCCTCGCCTACGCGTCTCTCCAACGCATGCGTGCTGCCGCGCTCTCTCTCATTCAAGCGCTCGCAGCCTCGACACCCCTCCGCCCTTCCTCATCTCGAGGCACGCTCGCGGCAGCGACGACACCACCCGCAGAGCACCTGGTGCGCCGGCACCGCGCGCATCGCGCGCTCCACAGCCGGCGCCGAAACTCCACACACGCACGGACTGCTGCAACTAAACTTATAGATCCGTCAAAACTGTGCGTCATGAAATTCTGAAGCTTGGGCTCCGACTTTCGCGATAGATTACTTGATATTTCGAGAGAAGGATTAGCGCACTCTTTGTCATTTTTCTTAAATTGATAGATAAATAGACGGATTTTTGATACGTGGGGTTTAACGTCCCAAAACCACCATATAGTTATGAGAGACGCCATAGTGGAGGACTCCGGAAATTTAGACCAGCTGGGGTTCTTTAACGTGCAGCACAATCTGATTACACGGGCCTACAGCATTTTTATCTCCATCGAAAATGCAGCCGCTGCAATCGGGATTCGATCCCGCGACGTGCGAGTCAGCAACCGAATACCTTAGCCACTACACCACCACGATGGTGCGTGATCCCACATTGAAACATCTGCGTTCACTCCAACTATAATACACCAGAGCATCGAACAATAATTGCAAGACGAAAAGTACGTTTTCTCGATTGGGGATGGCGCTTCTTTTTCGGCCACGAGATTTATGTTGTGCTACTTATAGCACGGTGTTATGCGTAACACACACACACGCATGCAAGCACATACATACATACATACATACATACATACATACATACATACATACATACATACATACATACATACATACATACATACATACATACATACATACATACATACATACATACATACATACATACATACATACATACATACATACATACATACATACATACATACATACATACATACATACATACACGCGGCTCTGGATTGTAAAGATCATTTAGTAATTCAACATCCTGTGTTTCTAAGTATCGCATTTCTTTCTTTCGTATTTGCATTTAATTCGAGAATTCGCTCAAGTAAAACCGGCACAGATTTAGAAGGCGAGATAAATTTTGGGATAAACTTGCCGGCCCACACAGGCATCATCTACGAAATATCAACGGACAATACAAAATATAACGTATTAAATTCATTTTATAGTGCATGTTACGGCAGCGCACGAAAAACGCGCCTTCGGTTTTCGTGGAAAACAACCAATTGCCACCTGTTGCACGAATTTATGTTGGCTGCAAATATTCTTACGAGCGCTCTTTTTTTAGCAGACACCTCTTGAACGGAGGTTGATTAAGGGGGCAGGCTTGCACATGAGCACAAACGCCGATGTCCTAACACCGGCAGTACACCTCTGAGGGGGTCATGAATATTTAGAACAAATCGAATGGGGCCTTCGTGAAAAGAGTTTTAAACGCGGTACTCAGGTGCACGCCGTGCCACTCCTCTCGGCGCTCCAAAACCACAAGTTCAACTGGGTGGTATAAAGCCACTTCCAAATAATTGGCCATCTTGTGATCGAGTAACCTATCCTTCAAGCTGTGATAGTTCACTAGTTATTTATTGCAACAGAAAGAACAAGATGCAAAATTTTTGTTCTAGTGCTCCTTGAAATGATTCCATTTAGGGGCCCGCAAACAACCTCTGAAAATACAAAGAGCTAGTTATTCTCTTCTAGCTTTCCCCGTCTTGACGGCACAATTCACGACGCCAGAAGTTTGTTCACGTGATGTCAGTGTAAAATGAGCGCTCGATTGGCTGGTACACGAGAGATATCTGTTGTGCATTGTCACCCATCCTGCCTTGCCATGTCTTTTGTTCCATGTTTCACGCTATAAAACGATTGCGCATCATCTTCTGCGTTGCTACTCCGCAAGAGGAGATGCAAGCGTGTTGTAGAAAAGTGGGAAATTTGACGTATTCAACGCTTAGTGCTGACATTTCACGTATGTTATGAAGAAATAAATTATGAGGAAGAGATAGCGCTTGTAGAAAGTGCAGTGATGGCAAGAAAGAAAGTGCTTTCTTGCCTTTGAATTCAATGTGAAATAGAGACCATTTTAAAGGCAACCAAACCTTGTTATTTCCCAAGGCGAGCGTTACAGTCCGACGGAACATCTTTCCATAGCACAATTCCAACCAATTTTCATTTAAATAAGTCTTCATTTGGCTTATTATGCAGATAAGAAAACTACCCAATAAACAGACAGTTTTATCAAAGAAGGGTGCATTAAGTGAACCAACCCAATACGGTAGTGTAAGATAATCAGAAGTGAATTATTGAACATTTTCTCGTACATCCTCAGTTTTTTTTCGTTTTTCGCTGTGATGAATGGGTATGGTCCGTTAAGACATTATTTGGGTGCATACGCAAGGCACATTCACACACACGCATCCAGGCATCAAACACACACCAAGCGTATCTTTACATGCGCAAATCACGTACTAAGCGTGATTGGTAACATCCAGGTCCCAAACAATGTTCCCGTTTGGTGACTCGATGTGTATGAGTGTACGTGTGTAATTGTGTCACGTGTTTGCGCTCAACCGAATTTTCAAATGGTTTACAACTAGCACAGCAACAAGTTCCTTTAAGGTATTACGGTTCTTCACCAGTAAAAAAAAGAAATAATGTATTTAATAACACCCAAAAATCTTAATCACATGAAGAAATTATGACTTCAAATACCTAACTTCTACATAGTGTAATCGCTCCTTCGTGGTTTCCTATAATGGAAACTCGAGCTCTTTTCTTCTCCCAAATTTTGTTTCATCTGCCTGTAAAGCGTGTTTTGCCTGTTAGACACCAGAGTATTGCAAAAAAACACTTTCACAGTCAGATCAATTATGGACATTTTACACTAGCGCCGCGCATCACGCACGCACACACTCACACACACACAAAAACGCACGGAAGCACATACATACATACATACATACATACATACATACATACATACATACATACATACATACATACATACATACATACATACATACATACATACATACATACATACATACATACATACATACATACATACATACATACATACATACATACATACATACATACATACATACATACATACATACATACATACATACATACATACATACATACATACATACATACATACATACATACATACATACATACATACATACATACATACATACATACATACATATGACGTCCTTGTATGTAAATATTCAAGTAGCACAAGTTACTTTTTTCTAAATATCTCGTTATTTCTATCTGATAATTGCAGTTCATTAAACAAAAAATAATTTCCTGAATGATTTTCTTTAAAGGAACCAGACGTAGGTTATTTCCAAGACAAACGATACAGTGCGACGCAATAACTTTTTATAGAAATTGCTCAAACGTAACCAATTTTCTACGTCTTTGTTTGATTTAATATGCAGAAAACGCCCCCATAAAAAGACTGTCTTATCAAAGCAGGAAGCTTTAAACGAACCAGCCACATATTGTGGTAGTGGAAAAGCAGACGCCAGTTAATGACCGTTTTCTCATGCATACTCAGTTGTATTTGCTGTGAGAAATATGATCAATAAAAAAAATATTTGAGCGCAAACTCGAGGCACATCACCCGCACGTCCAGGCACCAGACACGTACCGAGCGTATCATCCCGTCTACAATACACGTACTAAGCGTGCCACCTACCATCCAGGCACCAAGCGATGTCCATACGTGATTAGTGCCTCAATGTGTATACGCGCGCGTGTGTGATTGTGCCGCGTGTCGCCACTCATATAATTTTCGAGATGGTTTACCAACTAACACAGCAACAAGTTCTTTGTGTGGTTTTCCCGCTATGACAAAAAAAAAGTTTAGTTATTTTATGCAAAATCGTAGTTTTACACATTCCTTGTATTACTTCAAATGTGCCACTTCTAGATTTTTTATTACTTTCCTTCCTGGTTTTTCAATGTCTATTCTCCTTCTCACTCTCTTTCTCACTCTTTTTTTCCCTCCCAGATTTACTTGGTCTGCCTGTAAAGCGTGTTGTTCCTGTTAGACATTATTGTCATGCAAAAAAAACACCCTAAAAACATCATTTGTGGTTTATACATTTTAATGTAAAGAAGCTCGCGCGCACACACACACGCACGCACGCGCACATAGACACACACACACACACACACACATACACACAAACACACACACACACATCAATTAAAGCGGAAGAAGGAGCATCGTACACCACAAGTTCTTGTGTAATCCGTGGCTTTTTCTTCCATACTCATTTTACTTTGCACTGTTTAACTTTTTGTGCGCTTAGTAGATTCAACTTGAAGCATTATGAACTCGCCCAAGACGCAGTTTTGTACAACGTGCCCAGAGAAAACTAACTTTGTGGTGCTATATTAAGAAATGAATTACTGACTAACTAAATAAGTGAAATGGGGCTATACAAAGTACCCCATTGTAAACGAACACAATAAATATTGCTAGCTCATACACATGCGTTTATTGGAATAAATATTTTAGCCTATCAGTCACTCTTTGCAAAGATAACAGAGAACCCTCTAATTTCTTTCTAAATAACGGGAGTGCGCATTACAATAATTTTGCAACAAATACAACAAAACTCTTTTGTCATATAATAGTATTCGCATGAGTGAGCTTTTTGAAATTTTGCATTTATTGAATTTATTATGCTTTCGGAATATATATATATATATATATATATATATATATATATATATATATATATATAATCAGGTAGATCCTCCGTGAGCGGTCACAGCGTGGTTTATTTGAACGCTTCGGCCTAGAGTCTAGCCTTCATCAGGAATCAGGATTGAGAGTACAGTTTGTCCGTGCTCAGCTTTATACAATCTAGAATCAGAGGGGGAGAGAGAGAAACAGGAAAAAAACGAAAGAAAAAAGAATAAAAAAAGGAAAAAAAGCAGAATATAAGGTATACTCCCCGGAGCGCCCCCTTTCACTTTTCCTTCCCCTTCCCTCTCAATCTTTCTCTCTTTTCTCCCTTTCACCTTACTGATGTCAGCGGTCTGTGTATGCTTCCTTTCACTAACGCATTGTTCCCGACCATACGGCGCCTCCTGGCTCTGGCGGTTCGGTGTGGGGGAAAAGGAGCTGTTTTAAGAAGTTTAAGCCTTTAACTACCCAGCGCCCCGTCGACATCTTGTTGTATAAAGAGGGGCACCGTGTATTGCCGCAGAAGCTGGCAAGCGGGTGCAATGGCAATTCTTGCCCGCTTCTGGATTACGCGTGCAGTAGGGGCCTCCCGACTGTGCACAGGGTTGCTGTTGCACATTTCATGCTTGGCACAATTGATTGGATAGTGAGGTAAAAACAGAAAGAGACGACACGTGTACTTAGGAAGAGTAGTTACACTTGGAATTATTTTGAGTTGTCGAGAGTCATACCTTATCAACAACGAGAGTCATACCTTTTCCACCGATTTACCACCCTCGAAAGAGGAATAAATGAGAATCCGGGTACACATGCATCAATTAAAGCATTAGAAAACAATAACCGCAATAATGAGAAAATAACTAAGTGCACAGCTGCGAAGGGCCAAACATATATATATATATATATATATATATATATATATATATATATATATATATATATATATATATATATATATATATATATATATATATATATATATATATATATATATAGTATATTCTTTTTGTTCCTGTTTTTTTCTTTTTTGCACTAAGTATTGTGAGGATAGTTCTGTACCGGAGCTCCCGCATTAACCAGAATACGCCCGAGAGGTCACTTTTTTGCGGTACATTTACCGAACAGGAAAATCACTATTTACAGGCAAATTAAATAAACAGTGAAAGAAAATTCGAAGATGCAAGTCGCATTAAAGAAACCATGCCGCCTAAAATAAAACGAATAGAAATTGACAACTCAAAGTAGTGGCTTGCCCACAACAGTACGATTCTTAAAAAGAAGCATGTGGGAAAACTAAGCTGTTTAGCCGGTTACACGGTAATAAAAATCAGTTACAAAATCAATACAATTATGACGATCCATCATCACGAATAAAGCTTGTGCAAGTTACAATAATCCAAGAAGGTAGCGTTAATCAGCTGCTACCACTCTGTAGCACATTACGCGTAAATTAAGAGAAATGAACCTAATTCACAGAGAGCCAACTTTAAATCGAGAAAACATATTATAAAATTTGAAGTACTTCAAAAAGCGTTCTTGGCGCGCACAATTGAAAACCGAAAATATAGATAGTTGTACAAGTGTCTACAGGCCTTTGGTAAACTACGTGTGCGCTGGCAATGCGAAGGAAGTGCCAGAGTCAGGCTGAAGGCAGCGTTTTTTTCCAGCCGACCGCTGAATCGAGCTACTTAGGTCCCGTTTCGCAACCGTTCATCCTTGCTAGGTCAAAAAAGCAACCACACAAACCACGTATCCCCTCTCCTTGCACTCTAAGGGGAGAAAAGTACCGGGGCGTCATTCTCTCTCAGCAAAGCCACCACCGTTGACCGTTACTACCCACGGACGTCACCCGACATGCCAAAATGAGACACCCCTTCCGCTTTTCGGTCTTAGCGGCAATATGACTAGAACAGTGGCCCTGTATTGTCTGACCGTCCTCCTTTGAAACTCCGCGGCGGCAGCTCACTGCCCCGAAACTTACTGTCCACGAAATGTGTCAGGGGATGCCGCCAAAGCTTTCAAGCGGCTGTGGACGTCGACGCCACAAAAGCGCATCTGCTTCGAACAAAACATTTGAAAACATAGCGAGCAGCCCTCTTATGCCCTCTTGTTGACCCCCACTGTTGTATGAGCCGTGCTAAATCATCAGCCCCCATAGGAAAGCTTATACGCTACATAACATACACGCTCTCTATCATGTATAGTGTGTCCAGTGCGCTCGTATCAACACACAACAAATAGTAGAGCAGCAAAATGCGAACACTAAAGGTTCAATGAATAATTAAAAGTTCTTAATATCGGGCTAACGAAGTGAACAAAAATCTCAATTAGGTTCAGAGTTAGGATCAGGACGCTTCAATACTGCACCACATTAGTTTCAGCTCCAACAAATAAAAAATTAGAATACGTCATGCAACAATACATGAACCACTTTCTCACAGTGTACATTTATTCTGCCCCAAAGGCCATATGCTATATAACTTCATCAACTATTTTGTAAGGTGCATGCGCAAGTCATAACAGGAGAATGAAATGACAAGCTCTTTTGCAAGGCGAGAACCCGAATAATGGTCTCACATAAAAATCGTTTTACTTTAATGTTCCAATGCTATAAAAGACGCAATCACCTTAGGCAGTTGTGTTAGTAGAGGTAACTAGTGGTACGGCAATATGACGTCTACAGTCCTGCACCCTGTATTTTTCTCGATTACTTCTAAATAGTTCGGGCTTTCATAGTCGCATAGCTGACTAAGCAACCAGGATGTCGTTATTGATAAAAACGAAATGTCCCAGCCCCAAACGTAATATTCACAAATGTTTTCCTGCACGAATGGCGCAATGGCGTTCAGTTGCTACACTTTCTGAAAGGTTGCAAACATTTTCTGAAAAACTTTGGCAAAATATTTTAATATTTTATAGTAAGTAACATGGGGAAGATAGGATAGGCTATAAATGCTCAAAGGTCTATCGAAAAAGACACCCAAAAAAACTAGAAGGACGCTTGGGAGTCACCTTCAAGTGTAGAATGCCAGGCCACGCGTGCCGCAAGGAAAATAACGTTCACGCACGCGTTTCAAACCAACCTAGAGTGCCTACTGCTAGTACAATTGCGAAGCGCCTTCTGCACCATGAATCTTTCTAGAGGCTACTGTGTCCACTATTACAAGTGGACACAGTAGCCTCTACGTGCTGGTAAGCCACCGATCGCACATTCGCAACTTACCACATTGTAATGGGTGGGCAGCTTTATGACACTCCCTCATTGCGCTATTCGCATGACGCCTTGTGCAATTCTACGATTCTGCCACAGATTGTTCTATGTATCACTTTTAAAATGTCGAAGCAGTGAGGTATGTGGAAAGAATGGCACAGTATATCACATGCACATGGCCAAGTAAATTAGACTCGATCAAAGGGTCTTATCTTACACGCATCATAAGGTAAACAGAACAAAAAAAAATAAAAATGAGCATGTAGTGAGCCGACAGAAGAAGTATCCTCGTTCACAAAGCTATAAGTGCCTCACAAAGGAATAAAATTTATCTTAGAAAATCCAGAAAGTCCAGACGAAAATAGAAACACTACATCAACAGTAGATGATAGTTCCAGTTTTCCTTTGTTGTTGTTGTTGTGTCCCAAAAATGGTAAAGCTTCCACTAAGTTGCACAAGGCTTTAGACAGCGAAAATAAAACAATTATGAAGCCTAATATAGTTGGTTCTAGGTTGTTGCTAGGCATATGTAAATGATGCTAGATGGCTTATAGGTTGTTTCTAAGCGTGTAGAGTTTCGAGCCACCGACCCGATAAGGATGTCCAGACTAGAGATATAGGAACCCGCGCTGAAACCGAGCGTTCGCACCTTCCATAGATAAAGGGACACGTCGTTGTTAGCGTAGGGCTTCCACCACTTCGGGGTCCTTTGCAGCCGCCGTTGCCTTTCCAGTTCTCTAGCATTACTTTGTTGTACGAACCTCTGAAGCACTCCATACTTAAGCGAAGCCTAAGCGTCCGAGAGTGGTGCTCGTCACTGGGTTACTGGCTACGGCTCATTAAAACTTTTCTCAATTACTGGTAACATCCGCCTAGATATCTGCATTGGTGTTTGGCGCTCGTCTGTTACCGTTTTTTTTTCATTTTCAGTGGAGAAGCGGTGAGTTGTGGTACTTGCACAATTTCTGTAGCACGTACACGTTCAAGATGATGATAGTATTTGTACACGTTTGTACACGCCAATGCTTCTACGGCCGGCTCAAAGAGCTTGGCTGTTCAAAATGACGCGGCCATCTCGGCTCATCAAGGATATGCTAAATACCATATACTGCAACCTTAATTCACCGAAAACAAAAAAATGTTCTTCACGGTAACTACGTTAGCTACTATGTGCAGAATGCAATGGTGCTGAAAGTCTGGCTCTCCTAAGCGGTTCCGCAAGTATTACAGAAAACTAAGCCTTTCGAAGGCCTCAATACTTCGCATATGCATCAAGCGTATGAATCATGACTCAAGCTTTACGCAATATTTCCACCAGCATGAATACGCAACACAGCTAGAGCTCAACCGTGAAACTGAAAATGAAATAAACTGTGCCGACCTCCAATCCAAGCAGCAAGTTCGCTACAGGGAAGTAAAAGAAGAGATGAAAGCATCTGCCGATCGCTCAGCAGGAGTGATAACTGAACCTCTCACTACGCTGCCAACGGCATATAGGGTCTAGCCATATGTGACCTACACCACGCGGATTGAGAGTGAAAGCTTACACGCGCGTCCTAATCATATTGCACCGCATGTTTCGCGTTTTGGAAATCGGCTTATCACCTCCTTTTTTCTAAACTCTCTCAATCGTGTCCAGAAAGTAGGAAAACTGGACGCAGTTTTAGGAGCAAAACGAGAAGCACAGGATGAACAGGGAGGTGAATCGAGCAGCTTCGTGTCGTGGTTTCCTTGAAGTGAAGGTTGAGTGAGATTGCTTTCGCAGTGGTGCTGTATATACAATGTCTTTGGTATGAGGCAACAGAATCCATTTTTCGCACCATGATTGAATCAAACAAAGATCAGACTGTAGGATGACAGGGTCGTTTGGATTGTGAATAGGACGATAAATGACACAGTCGTCTGCGAACAGACGAATGTTAGACGCTAAGTTATTGGGGAGGTCGTTAATATAGATTAGGAATAGTAGAGGACCAAGGACCGTGCCTTGAGGTACGCCGGAGGTTACAGCGGATAGGGAGGAGCGATGGTTATTAGCACAAACGAACTGCTTACGGTTACTCAAGAAGTCACATATCCAATTAAAAACAGGACAATTAAGGTTAAGACGTGAAAGCTTCAAAAATGATCTGTTATGAGAAACTTTGTCAAAGGCTTTTTCGAAATCAATGAAAATGGCGTCTACAGGTATGTTATTATCCAGGCTAGAACTCAGGTCGTTAACGAACAGGGCGAGTTGATTGTCACATGAAAGTCCTTTTTGAAAGCCGTGTTGGTTAGGGTGAAAGAAATGTACTGAACGTAGAAAAATTACTATATGGGAATAAATTATGTGTTCCATTAAATTAGAGCATACACTTGTGATGGATACGGGGCGATAATTACTCGATGAAGATGAAAGACCTTTTTTCGGGACAGGAACGATCTTACCAAGCTTCCAGTCTTCCGACACCACTCCGCATAAAATGGACTGCTGAAATATGTGCGAAAGAATAATGCTTGTTATAGGCTTAGTGTTTTTGTTATAGGGGCGAAGCTCTTTAAAGCGGCACCCATTCGTCCCTCATCGTAGTCATAGTGCGTAACCAATCTTACGCTTTGACCTGCAAGGTGGTGCCAGTGGGAGATGTCTCCTGTGCGTTGTTGAACAATAAAAAATTCGCAGCGTGCGCGTTCACTAAAAGCCAAATTCTCCTGTCTCTCATTCCCAATTAGCAGCCATTGCCATGTACATTGAGCCCTATCTGACAAGAAAGGGTTGCTAGGTTATACTCGCTGAGCGTAACCTCCTTTGTTTTAGAAAGGTTTAACGAGCGTTGGGCTGAGGTGCCATGAATGCAGTGAACTAGTATATACCATGAACTCGAGGTGGTTAAAGGTGGGAAGTAGACACGAAGCGCAAGCCGTAAGAAAGTGTGCGTGAGCCACCTCTCGTTTAGTCCTTGGAATGTCCACTGGATGGCGGTGCTTCTATATGCGGAATATATGATGAAAAGATGCGAGATAGTGGTACTTGAAGTGTTGACTAGATGGACGAACGGACACACAGACAGATGCATCGATGGACGCCGAGATGGCTGCACGGACGGACGCATGGGCGGATGCATAGACGAACGTAGGGACGGATGCACGGATGGACGTGCGGACGCACGAACCGACGCACGCACGGACGGGCGGATACAAGCACGGACGGTCAAACAGATGGACGCATGGACGGACGCAAGCAAGAACGAATGGACGGATGGATGAAGCGTGGAAACTTGGGCAAGTTGGTAGGACATAACTGAATTCAGGAACAGCGCAACCTACAAGTAGTTACTTCGTAACTACGGAAGCGAAAAAACAAGGACAGAAAAGAGCGCTGACTTTCAACAAAGATTTAATATCGGAGTGAAGTACATATATAGGCGAAAATTGAGAAAAAAATGGGCATGCGTAGAAGGGTGCAGGAACAAACTGCGATACACTGTCAGCAAAACTCTTGTCTCCCGTTGAAAGGGCTGAGAAAACAAATGCATATGTAACTTAAAAAAGATCGAGATACGCAATCTCCTTTTTCAACAATGCAACCGATGGGCAACTTACACATTTACCGTCAAACTTGTTTATTCGATAAGCTTCAATTATCTCACGCGTGGCCTGCGAGTTGTGCTTGCTTAATACCTCGCAACGCTCAAAAACTGGCACGCAGCCGCAGTCTCTGCAGTGGATTCCGAGGTGTCCTTGAACTGCGTTGTGAACATTGTTATTGTGCTCTCTTAACCGGTCATTAAGGCACCTTCCGGTTTGCCCTATGTATACCATTCCGCACGAAAGCGGAATGAGATACACGACACCAATGACACAAGGTACAAAGCGCGTTCTGTGTTTCACAGTGCATCTTTCTTTAATAGCAGCTGGATTATTCACCAGCTTACAAAGCTTTGTATGCTTTTCTGGGGCGGAAAAAATAACAGTAACACCAGCGCGTTTACCGATTTTTTCAGCCGATGCGACACGTCATGCAGATACGGAACTGCAACATATTTCATCGGAAGGGACGCGCTTTGAGGCTGAGATCGCCCTCCTTGATATTTAATTTGCTTCAAAAGTTTTTCCGCAACAGCAGAAAGCGGGGCGCTCGAGTAACCGGCGCTTAAGAGGCGCTCTGCCTGTGCTTTAAAACTGCATTGCATTGAGTGCGGGCATGACCTCTTGAGAGCGTTTACCAGGCAACCTTTAATGATACCCCTTTTCACCAATTTTGAATGAGCTGAGTGGAAAAGTAAAAGGGGTTTACCACTTCTCGGTGAAAACAGCCAGCACAAATGAGTATTCTAAGACAGAGTGTTAGGTCTAAGAACCTAATCAAATTTCCAGACGGTAACTCACGCGTAAGTTCAAGAGGAAACAAGTGCTTCTTAAACAAATCTAGAAGACTGTGGACAACAACTCCAAAAACAGTATCCAAACAATCAATAAATACAATGAAATCATCAACAAACCTACAGACCTTCACAACGAGAGACAAGTCGAGATCTTTTTGAATGTGGCGATTCTTATGCGCGAGAAAGATGTCACTCAGAACTGGTGCCAAACAGGCCAAACGCCTATATATGTACTTCACTCCGATATTAAATCTTTGTTGAAAGTCAGCGCTCTTTTCTGTCCTTGTTTTTTCGCTTCCGTAGTTACGAAGTAACTACTTGTAGGTTGCGCTGTTCCTGAATTCGGACGGATGGATGCTTCGCCCCACTCTCCATCATTCAGCCCGTGGATATGCTGCCATTTTTTACAACGTATCTAGATATCCGCCTTATATCAGCACATGTCATGGTAAAACTGAAGCATTGATAGTTCCTTGTCCTTGAAGCCAGACGAAGCAATTTGAGAGTGCCCATCTGAGAAATTAACCAACTCTGAGGTGAAAACTTCTAGTACAACAGACGACACCGAAAAAGTGACAGTGCCACAAAAGCGATTTGAGCAGAGTTTCTGCCTTAATCTGTTTTTATTTGTCCTTGCAAATTTGTGATGAAACGATTTCGGCATTTTCTTGTGTCTTCCACAGACCACCTTATTCTGAGCAGAAGTTATCTAGTTTTAGTATATGTCAAGGTTAAATCTCATCGTAATTATTATTATTATTATTATTATTATTATTATTATTATTATTATTATTATTATTATTATTATTATTATTATTATTATTATTATTATTATTATTATTATTATTATTATTATTATTATTATTATTTCGATGTGCTTAAGACACAGCACTGTTCCTATGAGAGAGAATCATGTCTGCTTTTGTTGGGCTTGCGTGTAGTTCTTGCTAAACGACTTGATACTCGAATTCATTGTCCGCGTGCACAAAAGCGTTAGGTGACAATCAAGGTCACAAGAAATATGTGTGACAGCCCAGACATAACTCAACTAAAAATAAATGGACTGAGAGCGCTTCTTTGGGGAACACAGTGATTCACTTTATAATGTTTGTCAGTGCCACAGGCACTTTCCTTTTTGGCTGTCTTTCGAAAATTCGGAAATTTATCTCTGTGTTCGTCTGACTATACCGTTATGAGTTAACCAATGCAGCACATGTATATGACTAGTTGTGTCAAATTGCCTGCTCATGTCTGGAAACAATGCTATGGTGATTTTCCCACAACTTATTTCCTGAACTACATGTGCAACAATGCCTAAAATAGCATACTTCATACACCGAAGCCTTCGGAAGCCTGCCGTACATTCGTAAAGTACGCTGATGCATTTTGTTCATATATGAAGTCTAGCGTCAATAACCTTTTCCATAAGTTTACACAAGCAGCTAGTCATACTGGCAAGATATAAATTACCTACAGATAAGGGATCTTTACCAGATTTTAGTACCAGAACGACTCGTACAATTTTCAGGAAGGAGAAGATATCTTAATACCCATTCATCATTCAGTACTTTTAGCAAAACATTTGTGGCCACCGGACCCCATATGCACCTCGTCTGAGCAATAAACGCTGCCTTAACCAGTATTACAACGAACAATTGCGCGTAAGTACCTCCCGTTTGTCGAAAATATTGTGTATGCAAGGCATATACTGCCATCCTCGTCCGGTACCTTACTACTTGTTGCGGCTTCCAAATTACGTGCACAGATGCCATCGCTCTCAAAGCCTCTGTGAAACACAAACTCTTGCAGCAGTTATGGGGCGTTGTTGCAGCACGTTTACTGTTCACTATTCAAAAAAAGAAAGCGTGAAGCTAGGGATACAAGCTTCTAATACACGCATCACTTCATCTGCACATTACATGAGTATGCTTGTAAGTAGAAAAAAACAGAATGTGTTATACTTTTTCTGACTGTCCAATCACTAATTATCTTGCGTTCCTTTTATAGCCAGAGAGACGTCTTATTGCACTTCTTGTTTACAAACGAGCAACTTTGGTATACACACATTTAATGACAAACAGTTCAGCCTCATGGCGTTAGTTATAGCGCACCTTGTGATAGACACATGTCGTTGACTATAGACGCATTGCATGTCGTCGATAGAGGCTATGACAGCTGAAGGTGACCAAGGAACTACTGAGGCTTTTGAGAAAAAACGGAGAAGGACAAGACGCTGAGGCAGTGAAGTCGCAATCCACGCCAGTGTGATGGACTGTGACTGACTGCGTGTTTGAGTGTGTGCTGTGTGGTGTGCTAGCTTTCTTTCTCTTTCCTCTCTCTCTCTATCTCTCGCATCTTGTTCCCACGTGTAGGGTAGCAGACATGGTTGTACTGAACTCGTCAACCTCCCTAACATTTCTTTTCTATCAGTTCTTATCTCTAAAGCTTTTTTTTACTTTATTATTGCCGACGTAGTAAAACTGCTATTCTATTGCAGACAAGAAGGCTGATTTTCAATGCGAAGCATCTTTTAGCGAACCAAAGGCACTTTTCTATCTAGCCATCTACGTCTGGGCGCTCTTGTGGTTGTATCCTTAGCAGGCCCGTGTGCTCAGATTTGGGTGCACGTTAAAGAACCCCAGGTGGTCAAAATTTCCGGAGCCCTCCACTACGGCGTCTCTCATAATCATATGGTGGTTTTGGGACGTTAAACCCCACAAATCAAATCATTGTATCCTTAGCTTAGTGTTTACCAAAATTAGCACAAGAGGACAACAGCGTATGACAAACCCAATTCATAGGTGACGAGTCAAACAACGCGACGTCTTTGTTGTGTAAGTCATGTGCAGAGGCGTATCGCGCCAGTCTTGGTCAAGGCATGTGACTAGCACGACAACGAGCGAGAGGTTTATAGGCCAACGCACTTTCCTTTTGCATATTCTTTCCCGGTTGTTCGCGTCATCTAATTTTCTTGTACCATTACAATCACTCAGACATATTTAATGAACACCATCTTCAGCAAAAGCATACCAAAACAGCTACGTAAATTTAAACGTTGCTTTACGGACACGTAGTGGCCACTTTGCAACAGTACTAGCAGTAGGCATTGTAGGATAGATTGATTGATACTTGGCGTTTAACGACCCGAAACCACCATATGACTATGAGAGATGCCGTAGTAAAGGGCTCCGGAAATTTAGACAACCTGGGCTTCTTTAACGTGCCCCCAAATCTGAGCACACGGGCCTACGGAATTTTCGCCTCCATTGAAAATGCAGACGCCGCAGCAGGTATTCGATCCCGCAACCTGCAGGTCAGCAGCCGAGCACCTTAGCAACTGGACCACCGCGGCCGAGCACATTGTAGAATAGTTCTAAATGGCTAATGTTACCCGTAGAAACGTACAAACACACCCCACCGCGGGGATCTAGTGGCGAAGGCACTCGGCTGCTGACCCGCAGGGCGCGGGATCAAATCGCGCCTACGGCGGCTGCATTTTCGATGGAAGCAAATAATGCTGTAGGCCCATGTGCCCAGATATAGGTGTACGTTAAAGAACCCGGGTGGTCAAAATTTCTGGAGGTCTCTACTACGGCGTCTCTCATAATCATACGGTAGTTTTTTGGACGTTAAACCCTACATATCAATCAATCAATACCCATACAAACGTTTCTTTGCCGCGAGGAAACAAACGTCTGTACCGGTAACATTAGCAATTTCACCATTAGCTTCGCACCAAAAACACGAAGCTACACTACTGATTGAAAAGGCAATGCGAACGGCGACCGATTACGCTATCACGTTCTATTCTTGAAGGCAAAGCTTAAGCATTCTCCAACTTTTTTTATCACAGCCACGCCAATTTCCCAATCTGGAGGAAACGCCAGTTGTGGTTGCAGAGTTGGCTATCTGCTTTTATAAAAATGTAATCAACATTTACTACGCAAGCCGTAGTGAAGCATTGCTCAAATATGTCAACGACGGCTACTTATCCTATGCGCAACATTGCACCGTAGCTCACACTTCGTTGCGATAAAACTGGCATCCATGCTCGAACTTACGAGTTGACATTACGTAATACCAATAGCGACCCTTTACACGCCAGTGTAGTCGACGTGCCTGGCAAGATCACGATATGCGCACAACTACGTTTTTTTTTTCCTTTAACACAAGGAATCGATCCTCTGTGTAACGCTTGACTCAAAACGAGAATGGTTCATAGGCTGCTGTTCGCGCTCTGCTTCGCATGACAGCGATTCGTGCAATGCGAGCAATCTGCCGGATTTTGTTGTTGTTGTCTTTGTCGTCTAGCATTTCAGGCAAGAGTCTTGAGGTGTTTATATTTTCAGTAATTGCCAGTTTTTGCGACAGAAATCTGGCCTAGATGCTTAATGCAAACTTTCGTCGCGGCCTAAACAGGCAAAGGTCTAATTTAATTTTTGTTCTCATGATTTCATCCACAATGTTATAGTGTGTACTATTTTTTGCACTCAATCGTATATTTTCAGACAGATAACTTTGAATGTGTACTTTTTTTTCGATGATTGGCGGAATAAACACGCAAAGAGTGCAATGGCTGCAATAAGATCTGCATATGTTTTAGCCAAACTCCAAAAGATAAAAAAAAAGCTGCTGTCCCATAAATAGTTTCAACGAATCAACGTTTACTATGAATCTACAAGCAATTTACTCTGCTAGCCAACTGCGTTCTTGTAGTGAAGCAGAACGAACAATCGGTTGTGTCACGGACCGCCAGTAAATTATTTGGAGGCGTGAGAGCGCTTGATGACGCGAACAAAAGCTGGAACGATTGTTCAAAGACATACGTCAGAAAAACTTATAGAGCTCACTCATACTCGCTAGTGAAACATACTTTCAGCCTTGTACTCACTCAGACTCAGGAAAACATTTTGAGCCGTACTCACTCGGACTCACCGTCACGGAAGTTTTCTCCAATCGGACTCACTCGGACTCACGAAAATATTACTCACCCAGACTCACTTAGAATGAGACTCGCAGCTCGATCCAAGTCTGAGTTAGAGTGAGTCGACTTGTGAGTCCACTAGTCTAGAATGAGTTTATTCGACGGTGATTTGAATGTACTTTAACATTAGTATCTCACGTAACTGGTGCTCTTCTTGGTGCCGTTGTAAATAGTGTCTTTAAAAACGAGTTATTAGTGCTTCCAAACCAGTAAGGTCGTTTTTTTAGAAGAGATGAAAGCATGAATTAATGTAATCTAGAACTTCCCTGGAGGAGATGCTTGGGGGGGGGGGGGGGGGGTCAAGGCACCCCCCTACGTATTTGATGCCTGTAGTTAAAAGGTATTGAAATCGTGTATGAACCACAATGCCTCGGATGCGATTGACTGATTGATATGTGGGGTTTAACGTCCCAAAACCACCATATGATTATGAGAGACGCAGTAGTGGAGGGCTCCGTAAATTGCGACCACCTGTGGTTTGGAATACCTCCGAACAGACGTGATTATAAACGTGAATCCAAGTAAGTATGATAGTAATGCTGAAAATCACTTGATAGGACCTGACGTCAGCAAAAGAAAGTGGAACTCACTCAGTCTCACTCAAGAAATGCATATTGCGTTGTGGTCTCACTGGGAATAAGACACATCAAAATTTTCCTGAGCCGAACTCACTCGGACTCACACTCACGAAATATTATTCAACCTGACTCACTCGGGCTCGAACTCATGAAAATGCTACTCACCTGGACTCACTTAGACTCAGACTCACAGCTCTATCTCAGCCTCAGCGAGTCCAAATGAGTCGACTCATGAGTGAGTTTGCCGACCTATGCCGCAGGATCGAGAATGTGCATATTGGGCAGTGCGTGCAGTGTGGGCATGATTTTCAATCTTAATTCTTATTGTACGGTGTGCGTGCGTGAGCAAGTAGCATTCTTTCTTACGCAGACTCATATATAGACTTTAAGTTGATCTCTATGTAAAAACAGGAAGCAGTACTCACGAACGTTAAGGTTTGTGGCACCGCGAATCGATTGCAAAGCGGCTCTTTTCAATGTGCTGCATGTTTATTTATCCTGTAGGTAAATCAACGTAAGTCTTTTATCCACACACAAAAAAGTGTTTGCGGTGTTTGAGTGAAGCTAGAATGAGGAAGTCCGCATTAATAATGATCATTTAACGGTCCTTTGATGTGCAATAAAAGGGCAATACGATAATGTTTTCTAAACTTAAATTCTATTGGAATGTGGTCGCCAGGCCGCAAGTTGAACCGGTGATTCTCTGTTCATAGTACAACGCCGCCGAGCCACATCAATGGTTTGTTCCCTCTCCATGAGTGTAACGTAATTTAAACATGTTTGAAATTATGCGTTCAAGGTCGACACGACCATCACTGGCGCTGCTTAAAGCCCGTAAAGAGTCATTGAAAACCTATTTACCGATACATCATTCAAAAAACAAAAACAAATGATTACTTGCACGAAGAAAAAAAAACTAAAGAGCGCTAGTCAGGATGCTATATACAACATATCAGACGGAGTAATAATACATTATTGTAATGAACAGACAGGGTTGCTATTGGTCGCCACCCTGTTTCAATACTCTTAGTCATGTTCTGCATAAAGTGCAGGACATGATTAACACTGTCCTGCATAGCTTGGAAACCAGACAAAAAAAGGCTTATTCTCCTGGCTATATCTAGCATTTTACGCTGGACATGATTTAGGATGTAGGGATGCCACTAATGTTCATTATCATTAAAGCTAATATAAAACACATACCAAATAATGTTTATAGTACGACGGCGCCGGTAAAGCTCATAATTGTAAAGTACTGCAGGATTAACAAAGAGAAAGAATACCCACTGATTTCCTTCATTCATAGCGAGGATCACGTTTTAGTAGATTTGATGCATTCGGGTTGTATGCAAGGGATTATTGGTCAGCTGCCAGCTCGTAATTTGTTGACGTAGTACGTCACGCTAAACAAGCAGAAAAAGAATGTTCCACACTCCCCGTCACGACTACTAGCAGTGCTAAGACTTCTAGGTTCAAATGCTCATATACCCCATAAAGTAGACGGCGGATTACTACCACTGTAGCTCCATTGCTAGAGCATCAGACGCGTTATACGAAGGTCACAGGTTCGGCCCCTGCAAGAAGCAAAATATGTTTTCGTCCACTTTTAGTTCTTGACATTTACGTTACATTTACTACTAGCATCCCCTGTACTTTCCTTAGCATTCTTTTCTGCTGGTTTTCATTAATATTGCAGCACTAACTTGGAACACGTGACCCCTGCTCCCACCAGAGGCAGCTACGTCCAATTCTCTTCTTATGCTCGTTTTTTTTTCTTTTTAGGTATTTCGTAAATCGGTAATAGTATCATTCAACGGTAGAAGAGACGCGGACTTAGGTTAGCGAAACATTCTTGCCTTTTTTAATAGTTTTGTCTGCTGATATAGATTGTTTTTGATTAGTGTACCCCTTTAACCTCTTACAGTCGTCTTTTGCTGACGTCATCGGCGTATGTTTAC
This sequence comes from Rhipicephalus microplus, assembly GCF_043290135.1. Taxonomy (NCBI): domain Eukaryota; kingdom Metazoa; phylum Arthropoda; class Arachnida; order Ixodida; family Ixodidae; genus Rhipicephalus; species Rhipicephalus microplus. The sequence continues at coordinate 104,861,769 of NC_134710.1, read as the reverse complement.
CTTGTATATAGATTGTGCATTAAAATATGCGATTTTCCTTTTTTTTGAAAAGATTCGAATTCAAAACCGAAGCTCTGCTAAATTTCACGGGAGCGCAAAACGCACCTTAGTATATTTCACTTTCAAAATAATTCTAAGCAAAATGGCATAATTCCTTATTATAACGTAAACTCAACAAGTCAGTTTCCTATAAACTCAAGAAATACGTTTCCTATAAAAAATGAACCAAATCCTTCATCTGTTTTAAACTGAGCTTGATCCATCAAACCAGCTCTATATCGACAGTAGTGACCAATAGAACCAGCATGGCCACACCTAATCTGTTTCATTTGTGCCCCAGTTGCTTTCCTAACGTGTTTCCGTAAAACAGCTAAATTTTTAGGGAGGGGGAGGGGGGCGAGCTATTACTACCTGAAGGACGTGATGTTGTGGGGCAAAACTCGAATAGAAAAAGTAAGAGGCCGACTTTGCTCCTTCTTTCTGCCTTACAGTGTTTATTTTCGAGCTTGGCTCTACAGTATCCTGTCTTTTTTTCGCTTCAAGACGGTTCGTTTGAAATGAAAGAACACGAAAAGAAGCTACTGGACACCCACACAGTCCTTTCAAAAGAAGAAATGGTACGAAATGGCATGGCACTAAACAAGCTAAGAAAAAGAAGAGCTGCGCCATACACTGAAGGCCTTCAATGAATGCCAAGAACAAAAAAAAAAGCTGCTTACAGTACAGAATGGTGTGCCTGTTGTTTGGAAGCACGACTCACTCTTAAAGTTCAGCTATCGTTACTACACCAATGTAACAAAAGGATCGCGTTAATTTTGTCGCAAAATATTTTGGCGCATCGCTTGTACGCTGCGATTTCGACTTCCTGTGGCAGCGAATTCAAGCCAAATAGATTGTTTCAATCAATAAAAGCCAAATTCAAATTAAGCTTCTCAGTAGTCATGATAGTGGTAGGTGAAAGTTTGATGTAGAAGGTGCTACGACCGCTTTTATACAGAGTGCAAGAACAGTGCTCATGCGCGACGACACATGTGTGGCCATGACAAAACATTCTTAACTGGGAAAAGAATACTCTCTCTCAGAATGGAGAAGTGACGGAGTACTGATGCATTGATCCTTGACATTCCTGATAAGAAATGCTCCATAACCAATCTTTTGTATTTCGTTCTTGCTTTTTTTCAAAAACCGTGTTTTATGGAACATAGGACTGCACTTGCATTCTTTTCGGTGTAAGGTCATAAGACTACCATAGCCATTCTTAACATATAAAGCATGATATCTTGCTTGGTCATTGAAGCGTTGCCAAGTTTGTCCTTTGTTTACTTTTCCAGATGTGAACGGTATCCTGATTGATATGTGGGTTTTACCGTCCCAAAACCACCATATATGATTATGAGAGACGCCGTAGTGGAAGGCTCCGGAAATATCGACCACCTGGGGTTTTTTAACGTGCACCCAAATCTGAGCACACGGGCCTACAACATTTCCGCATCCATCGTAAATGCAGCGGCTGCAGCCGGGATTCGATCCCGCGACCTGCGGGTCAGCAGCCGAGTACCTTAGCCACTAGACCACCGCGGCGTGGCGTGAACGGTATCTTATTAAGAACATTACAATGACATTAAGCAAGCCTATTCTCGTGACGAATGATGCAAAATTGGCTACTCCTGTTGCTGTTTAGTACACACACTCTTTTTGTCCTGTTTTAACTTTACTTTCTGCAGGAGGGTTTCGCAAACGGGTGTTATGGTGCTGTTGGGATAACCAGCATCCTTTTGTCTTTTAATCTGGCTTTTAATCTGGCTTTTAAGGCTCACCTCACCCTTGTGCTCACATGACTTCTAAAGGGCGGCCTGAATACGCGTGGTGGCGATTCCTCTTTTTACTAATTTTGAATGCCCACTATAAAAAAAAGAGATTCTTTGCACTCCTAGGCTGATAGAACCAGCAAATATGGAAGCATTAAAAAAAGGTGAACGTCTAAGTACTGAATGCCGTTGTCTTTGGGCGATCCAAACGTGAATTTGCGAGTGACGAAGCAAGAAGCCATATCATAGCAGAGATCGTTAACTGTTTCATTAAAGACTACAAGAAAGCCCCGAGATTGCCTGTGAACAAGATAGCCACGTACATAAAAGTGAATGATAACAATTTGTGACACAGGCCAATAATGAAGTCGTATTCGTGGTACTTTCGCAAAATTTATTCGGAACAAAATGAACCACGGCTATTCAGAAACACTTCAAGCTCGTTAACTTTGACCCCAGAACATAAAAGAAAGCGTTGAAGCTAATCAAGGACCTGAACCTTGACAACCTAAAAACGTTATTAGTCAGGCGTCTCTCATAATCATATGGTGGTTTTGGGACGTTAAACCCCACATAACAATCAACGTTATTAGTCAAGCCCGAAACAGGCTACTTAGAGGCCCTTTTCACCTGAAAGACGCACAAGCCTGAGCATCCTTTTAGAATAATCATTTTTGAGAGCACGTCGTGGCAGAAACATGTAGGAAGATTTCTTCAAGAAAATTTGAAAAAAATTGACTTTTCAAGACCCGTTCCTCGTAAAAAGTTCCTCTGATTTGGCTCAGGAACTACAGGATGGATCTTGCTACAGTTAGGCGAGATTTTCAATAGACGTTGTGGACTTTGATTGCTCTGTTCCTTGTGATGGCCTTATTTTTGCTGTGAGAAAATGTTTTGAAAAACTGTAGGTGCATTTTCAGAACATTATAGGCATAAACCCTGACAATTCAATCGCACATTTATATTTTATCTCAATTCGAGTACCATCAAATACGATGGGCAATTCTTAATCCAACGCACCGGCATATGTATTGGTTTGTCACGGTGTAGTGGATTCACCGTAGCAGGTTCAAAAGAAACGATAGCCGTTGATAGCCACTGGTTCACGCGAAATATCTCACCATCATCGAAGTGCTTTTCGGACACACGCTCTTGTGGGGGAATCAAATGTGAAATCACCAGTTTCTTGTCGTGAACCCGCCGTTCACTGTCTATAGGCGGCCAGAACCAACACTTTTTCGTCATTTCTCTTGTAATCGGAATGGCACCCCGGTACGCAGCTTGTACGCGGCATCCTTTTCAATCTTCAGGCACACGCACTGCCCCGCCGCGGTGGTCTAGTGGCTAAGGTACTCGGCTGCTGACCCGCAGGGCGCGGGTTCGAATCCCGACTGCGGCGGCTGCATTTCCGATGGAGGCGGAAATGTTGTAGGCCCGTGTGCTCAGATTTGGGTGCACGTTAAAGAACCCCAGGTGGTCTAAATTTCCGGAGCCCTCCACTACGGCGTCTCTCATAATCATATAGTGGTTTTGGGACGTTAAACCCCACATATCAATCAATCTTCAGGCACAATAAACACACACGAAACGACAACACCAAACAAAAGGTGAAAAACGCGCCGGGGCATGCCCCGGTATGCAGCCATCATCTGCCCTATGCCCCTGGCGAGGAGGCAGCGCCGTCCCGCGGCCCCCGCTTGCAGCGTACAAAGCTCTCCCACAGAGTTACGCCGAAGCTTATGACTAGTAAAACTATATAAAGTACTCTGCCTATATTTCAGTCGCAATATATGTTTTAGGTACTTTGGTGACATGAAACAATGCGAAAAAGTTACCAGTCTCCCAAAAAAAAACTGTTTTTTCTTCTTCAGTTTTAGCTAAAGTGGATTTCGTTTTTTTTTTTTTAGAAAAGAGCACATGTGCGTTACTGTAGTGATAAAATTAGTTGTGAGACGGCACTGGTCTTCATGCCCCCCCCCCCCCTTTTTTTTACCTGTGTCCTCGTTTGTTTCATGCTGAAACAACTCAGCATGTTCAACGACATTTAACCCGCCCAAATGCCAGTTCTTCTGGATTCATGCCAGCATTTAAACACTCAGTATGCCATGAAATGTGCACTTCATTAGAAAAGTACGGCGTTTTATATACGATATTGCTACAAACAGGCCTTGGTGCATTCTTAATTCTGAGAACAAAATTGAAACGCGTAAAGTAGCGAGCAACCAATGTATATATAAATATATATATATATATATATATATATATATATATATATATATATATATATATATATATATATATATATAATCACTCAACCATTTTTTGTGTGCAACGCGAAGGCGAAGTAAAAAGGCCACAAAATTACGTAGTGGCAGTTCAATCACGGTATCAGTGAAAATTATTACGCCGGCAGTGCTCCTCGAGCATCAAATGAAGACAGACAACTGTGTTCTCATTCAGCCATGTAGGACTGTCGCTTCGAAAGCTTTGTCATCTAATACGCACACTCTTGTTGATAGAGTGAAGCACCCAATAACAAGAATAACTGTACTAATTATTAAGTATACTACCAAATAAATCCAACATATAATTAGGCCAAAAAACGTATAGAGTACACTCAATGTTGCTTTAATTGTAAGATGTTAGTTGTGATGTGGATGGAAATGAATCTTAGTTGACAAAAAAGACGCCTTTTTTGCCATTTACGAAGGGCTCCTTGGTTTGTCTAGCAAAAAAAAAACTAGTCCTTAAAAAATTTTAATTTCATTCAGAGTAAGCATACTAAGCATTTCGGTACCAATCCTACCTCCCTCCAGTCTTAACCTATTTTCGACATCGATTATTTGTCGGCTTTTGTTAGGGCTGCTTTCACGGCAGCTTAAACTATACGAACTTCAATGACCGACAGCGCCGAGCGTGGTGTTTAAGCCTGCGAAAAAAAAAAAAAGAGGCGGGGGGGGGGGGGGGGCACAACCATTCATTGTACCGCTGTTCTCGATTTGAATTACAAAGGCAATCACTCTCCAAAGGACGACCGGCCACTGCGCAGTCAGGCGCTACTCGAACGCCGTCTCCTTCACATGTCAACCGAAAAGGCTCTGAAGCTACCTTTGTGCTCCGTGATGGCGACTGGACTGTGTGAACGTGTTTAATTGCGCGGCACCATCTGCACGCTACGCACGCATTCGCCACGTCCCTCAATCTTCTCTCCATCTCTCACTCCTTGCATTTCTACTGTCCATCTCCCCAACAAAATGCAGCAAACCAGGTTCCGTTCTGGTGAACATATCCCCATAACCCTGCCGCCTCCTCCTACTGTTTCGTTGTTGCGCGTGCAACCTTAAATTGAATATAGGATATAGGCCACACGTATACCGTCAATCAGGGTAGAAGTTGGTGGCAACATTATACGTGAAATTGACCACTTTAATATAGTGTCTGGAGACGAAAATTTGAGGTCTTGTCGAAAACACAAAGTCTAACCACAAAATCAGACAAACCAGCCGAAAAGTAGCTAACTTGAGGCAAAGTCAGCAAAAGTAGCCAAAAGTAACCACGATTCTACGATCGAATGTGCCAGCCATTTGGTGAAAATGTAAAACTTCAGTCAGTACTGCTCAAATTGAAGCACCAATTTTTGACTTTACCGAAACTTCTGTGTGGAATGACGAAAAGTCTCTCACCGCGGCAGGAATGGTGCTCTTTAGGTGTCCTGCATGACTTTTCTTAAAATGGCTGGAAGTGAAAGACTTTTCGAGACAGGTCAAAAATGAGTGGGTCAAAATCGGCATTGGTGGTTTTAAACAGCAACTACAGTGTTTACTTTCACAGTGAGTTTTTTGTGGAATGAAGAACAACGAGCACTGAACATTTCGAAGTAGCAGTACGAACTTATAAATGACACAGACATTTCTTCATACATCCTATCAGTAATGTTGTTTAAAGCGAAGCGTCCTTATAACAGAATGCGGAGTAACTTCTTCCATATTATTATTTATTCTTCCAATTACGGTAAGAAATCGTTTTTAGCAAAAGTGGTGGGCAAGATGAGACAGCTGGCGACAGTTTCAAGAGTACAATCCACGATTCCCACAGCATTTTTTGTGCAACGCAAAGGTGCAATTGAATTTTTCCAAGTTGAAAACGCATCATGCAGCCATGTTTTGACAACACAAATATAATGCCAACGGCTTCGACGTCACCAGGTATATATCATCTTCTGACAGTCAAGAAATTGAAAAGTAACCAAAAAGCAGCTAAGCATTCAATACGTTTTTAAGGTGCGAAGGACCTAAATCAAGCCAAGTTTACGAACTCTACATTCACCTGCCATTTTGGCAAGTTTAGTACATTTTGTTTTGTTATCTGCTCGTAAAACATGTTGTTTCGAAATTTATTTGTTTTGTCAGCCAACACGCACCACCAGCCGGCTGGTGGACATTGCGGCACCCCAACGCAACGCGCCGAGCAACGCGCAGAGAGTCGAAGTGACAAAGTTGCGTGCATGCTGACAAAAGCGTGGTTAGTATGCTGCTTACGCTGCCCGCCATTTATATTGACGCAGCACGCCAGTCTGTAATGCTGATATCAGCGCGCGTTCCCTTGTGAACTTTGCCCTGGAAACTGGGCCGGTATGGCACAAATCATACTAATCAATTTCAGACTGCGGCTTCGAGGAGATGCCATTTCAGCACTCACTGTTCTTTCTGACTTGCTGGCAGGTATCTTTCAAAAGTACTGTTTTTAGCAAGCACTCTTTCCATTCTACATAAACTACATGAAGACGCGCTAAGCATACAATAATTTAATTATTTATTTCTACCTGCGGCTCGAACTCCCCATAAAAGTGGGAATCAATAATAATTGTTGGGGTTTAACGTCCCAAAATCGCCATCTGATTAGGAGAGACGCCGTAGTGGAGGGCTCCAGAAATTTCGACCACCTGGGGTTCCTTAACGTGCACCTAAATTTAAGCACACGGGCCTCAATCATTTTCGCCTCCATCAAAAATGCGGTCGCCAAGGCTGGGATTCGATCCCGCGACATGCGAGACAGCAGCCGGGTGTCTTAGACACTATGCCACCGTTGCGGGGTAAAGGGGGAAATATCGCGCTCTTATTCAAGTGTATTTACTCATTCAAAGTTACATTATTTATTGCTGGATAATAAATAACTTTGTTCATTACACTTCTGTTCTATTTTGCTACAAATAGGCAGCAAAATTGAATGGCGTGGCTATGTTTGGCGACTTTTTATCTTGAGCTATGTCTCTTTTTAGATGTACCCAACGGCAGCCCTTCACTTTACCAAGATTATAAATGTTCCAAGCCGGCACTTTTCGGTCTCAACAAAATAAATCGAGCCCAATCGCTGGTGTTCTGGGCTTCGAAGCACCTTTTTTTTTTGCCATGAAAGAGTCACGCAACGCGTGTCAAACGATAATGATCTGCAAGACTTGATGACGCAAAGACCATGCATCACCACTGAGTGCCAAGCTCGTATTTTTCTGTTTACGCTATACATCAGTGGATATTGTACCAGCATTAAATTCGAAGCAAGGCCAATTCACGTAACGCCGAGCACCCGAATTATCGCGTTGATTTTAGTCTATGTGTTGAAGTTGTTACTTCTGCAGATATATACATCTTCTGTAACACTCTTCTGTTACTTCTGCATCTTCTGCAGAAGTAACTTCTGCACTTCTGTTACTTCTGCATCTTCTGTTACTTCTGCAGATATATACATTACTTCTGCAGATATATACATCTTCTGTAACACTCTCATACACACTTGCTCAGCTTTCCAGTAAATCATCTGCATAGCAGCAAGCTAACCTTGCTGGCACTTCACCTGAGCAGATGAACGAGTGAAATCGAAGGGATATTGATTATCGTGAAACAGTAAGTAATGCGTAAAATTTAGTTTCGGAAAAGCACTATAAAAAGTTGCAATTATTAAGCACCAATTGGGAACAGAAGGACTGCGGTATGCTACGAGCACGTTTGTCTTTTTCTGTTCCTTCAGATTAAAGATTCATAGCTTTCATTTTTATTTACGTTCATATATGGTTATTGGAATTCCAGGAATTCTGTGATGTTATTCGAAATAGAGTGCCCAATATTAGAAACAAAAAGAGCCAGTGCAGGGACATCGCAGCTAGAAACGTCGGCCATTTTCCAGGCTTGCGAATTGTGAAAGGAGGCCAGCACATTCCATTGAGTATCATTTCCATGAGCTCACCCTGTAAAACTGTAAAAGATACCGCGGAGCCATAACTGAATTCGGGAAAAAAATGTTACCTTGACCTGCTCTTATCTACGCAGAGCCAATGCCATTCCCTTAGCAACAGCCGTCAAGCGGAAGAAACTGTAAAGAAATCGAGCGCGAAAGTCACTATTGATTACGGCGTATACTTGCAGTGAAAAAAAAAAAGAAAAAGAAGAGGAGCCATAGCAGAATAACGCCAACATATTTCAATTTATTATACAGCAGCCGACAGAGGAATTAAATTGAATCAATAACAAAAAATGGAAGTTATAAAAGATGCGAAAACACGTTCTTCGCCGCCTACACCCCCCCCCCCCCCTGCTTCTACACTTTACCGTTTATTCACTTTTTTTTTCTATACACAGTACTTGTGAGCAATTTCAACTGGACAGTGTGCGAAAAACGAGAACGGTTTCATAACAAAGCATTATACCGGGTAGATTCACCGCAAGCAAGAAACTTCGACGTCACAGTGGGAAAGAAATGAATAAATGTCGCATAGCAGCATCGAAGAGCTATAACATGAAAGTATAGACGGAATGTGTGTCACAGAAAGGTGGGCTGAGGAAATGTACAACTGTGGCTTATCATAGTTCAGCTTTTTGCTTGGCCTATTACTTTCCACTAAAAAAAGAAAAGAACAAACATGTAATATTAAAAAGAAGCTTCTAATTGCACCACGCGCAAAACAAGGTACCTATGAATCTATTCTTAAAGCAGAACGTGTAATCGGTAATCTTTGAAAAACGTGAGCAAAAGCGTACGACACGGAACAACAAGAATGCAAGAAAGAACGGTCTGAAATTTATGCAGTACATGATTAAATGCCTCTTAAAATGGGCGTCAGTTAAACGAATTGTTCAGTTATGCAGGAGAGAGAGAAAAAAATAAACATTATTGCAAACATAGAAGTTGTGTTACCCGTGAAGGCAGGTTGTCAACAATGGTCGTGGGCCTATTAACCTGGTTCCACAGGCCCTTGCCACCCTTTCTGCCCTTTAGACCATAAGAAGCTGATCTTCTACCATAGCTCAATTGTGTTGTTCCTGTGTTTATTGTTCTTCGCTACGTAGTCTACCTTACCCTGTGATGTGTAAGAGAGTTGGCGAGAGCCCACAGCACGGGAGTATATTTACGTGCTGTTGGGTCCATGTATTAGGTGTAAGTTAATGTATGTTTGTGTCTGGAGTGCGCGTCCGTTGCTGTTGTGTCCGTTGCTGTTGTGTTTTTGATGTGGTGGAGGACGCCTTCTGTTCTCTTTGTAACAATTCAGAATTGTTGCCTAATTGAAGTATATGGCTGTCGGCAGGCACGTAGCCAGGATTTCTTTCGAAGAGAGGAGGGGAGGGCAAGGTCTAATTCTTTGAAAGAAAGTCTTTGCATGGCAAATAGTAAGAAAGTTGCCGGAGAATACATAAGGTGCTAAAATATTAGAAGAAAATGGAATGCAGCAGAAGGGGCGGGTTAATCTACAATTGAAAACAAATTTTAACACTGCAGTAAAGCTAGTGCGTGTGCACCAGAAAGAATGTATTCCTACCAAAGAATATCAGCCAAAAAGGCCTATACAGAGTCAATAACAGAAAAACGAGCGACAAAAAAATGTGGTTGGGGGGGGGGGGGTATGCAAGGGAACCGATCGTCCACTTACGCATGTGCGGGGAAAAAATATCGGACGTTTTCTCTGCCAAACTTCTCACACTCTGTTGTCTTAAACAACAAGCCTGCGAGAAGAATGAGATACATTCATAGCAAAAATGTTTCAACAAAGAACACACACATTCAGGAAAACAATTTTATTTGAAACAAATAACTTAAACACGAATGTTTCCCTCACATAAAGAAAACGGGATGTTAAGATTCATTTTAGAAAGTAATTTAGAAGAATGGAATTCCCAATGGTTTCACCGTATAGTAAAGGTCATTGCAAAGAAAAAAAACGAACAGTAGTCTGCCCGAAAACAGCAGTTCACGCTACAATTTTTATGTGTCGCGGTTTCTCTATAAACACAGAGATAACTTCGTCGACACTGACTTGTGTCCGGCGATTGTAGATTAGGGCCAGACTACCGAGCCACCCGGCTCTGCAAATACATTTTCACTCTCTTAAGTTGCGTTCTGCAGCAGCCGTACTATCTGGAAGCGTTGTCAATACCTTGAGGAATGTGTGAATGTTCGGGAATAGGGCTTTGTCGCATTCAGCTAAAGCATCCGTCGCAAAGCGGGGAAATACGTCCTTTTGCATGGCTTGCTATTAAGTTTTCTAGATTTCCATTCAGCTTTTAGTGTAAAGAAATTCGCTGTTGTATTTTTCAGGTAAACATCGAAAGCCAGCTACACAGATTAAAATTTGCATTCGGAGGACTGCTTTGGTAACACAACAACTGCGACATTTAAGTCCCACCGTGTGCTCAGATTTGGGTGCACGTTAAAGAATACCAGGTGGTCGAAATTTCCGGAGCCCTCCACTACGGCGTCTCTCATAATCATATGGTGGGTTTGGGACGTTAAACCCCACAAATTAATCAATCATTTAAATCAGTCCTTATTCTTTCTGAAGTCAACGGTTGCCGCATTGCTGTTTCTGTAAGTAATAAATAGAGAACGTTCGAGCGAAGTATTCTTGCACGGTTTCTGAACCCGAACCAACACATGCGTAGGCTACGATAACTTTCTTGGTTTACCAGTGTCAACATGATCGAGTGCATCCGACGAGCGCCGATACGGCAGAACGAAAGCTGGAGTACAAATAGGAACACATTAACTCGCACTCGTGAGTTTCTGTCAGAGCGGCTCTTTTGTCCCAACGCATGGCGGCGATTCATTGCTTCCGTCACTCTTTCTCGTAAGGCCTTGCAGTAAATTAGTAAAACCATGTTGTGAGCGAGTTTTTGTAGACGTTCAGTACCCCACCTCAGAGCAATTATTAGACACCTCTGGAAGTTTCAGCCACAACACATACGAGAAACGTTGCTAATTTCTAACGAAAACGCGAACAACGCGGTACCACACGCACAACGACGTAAATAAGTACGCTGGTCGTCTGCTTACTTTCTCGAGAGTATTGATTTTCCTAGCTATAGGTGAGCCAGCTCACCAATTATGGCATTTCCGTCGGCACGCAATATACAAGTAACTAGAGAGCCACATAAACAACAGGTGGGTGTCCCCACCGTATAAACTGTTTACACTGTTTACTCTTTCCGCTACGCGGGCGCCTGCCCGAAGACAAAGGCAGCGGACAAAGGGTCGTGGGCTTCGCATTGGTGCGAAGGGGCACGGACGGGTTAATGGGTCATCGGAGCCATCGCATTCCGTACTGAAGCTCTCTTTTCCAAGCTATCCGTGTATATGCCTTGGGCTGTCTCCTACGGTGGACGGTCTTTGGCAAGATGTAGAAAGCATGTGGTCGTAGACTTGTGCGTCACTCGGATCTCTTGTTTCCTGTACAGGCAATGTTTTAGCTGACGCCTCAAACACATGAGTTAGTGGTGTTTCTGTTGTGGTGTTGATTCGCGGGCCGGACGCTGAATTTCTCATGTAGAGCATTGCCATGCTTTCAGAATAAAGGTTCTCTGGTAGCTGTTCTTGGTTAGTTTTTGAAATAACGTTTGCTTTTCACGCCACTATTGTACTTTTGCCTCTATACTCTGGCGTTAACGCCGCTATTGTACTTTTGCCTCTATACTCTGGCGTTATTGGCTGACTGGACTAATTTAGAGAGAGGGGGGTGGTCCAGGTGTCTTTTTGTTTACGTGCCTGGCTGCTGGGTCCTTAACTGCATGGTCCACGTCGGCTCGGTGATTTGTGAAGCCACGAACGTGCTTTGAGCACGAGTAGATTCCCGGTGATATCCGTATGCCATGTGGATCAGTTTATAACCAGGGTGTACTTGATTTCGAAGTCTTTAGTAAGAATTCTGTACCCCTTCACACATATTCTATCCATCTGTTAATTCTGCATACAGTCTGTGAGTCCGCAACTATCGTCACCGGCGCTTTCCGCTCCCTGTTCTTATAGCTTGTCAATGCAATTTTAACTTCCTTTGTTTATGCGATAAATGGGCGGGCTATTACGGCGCACATTGCAATTTTCTTTTTACGGTCTGTGACCACTGCCAGCAATTTCCTTGCGTTTTTTTTTCTGATAAGGTGTCACGCCTTTATAAACCTCACTGTGTTCCTGTAGTTCGTCATTCAATCTATGTGCTCTGCTTTTGATCTTATTTTCCCAGCTGAAGAGTTGCATCTATATACGTTCATTGGCAGTGTGTCTACCTTGTACAAGTATCTAATTAAGATAAGGAGCTCCTTGTTTTTTTTATGTGCGTGTAGTCTTCATGCGCGTTTGTGACTGTTGGTACCAGTTGTGTGTATATGCGATAGTGCATGTATCATCATCATCACCCGACACAATTCAGGCAATAAAGCAGACTAACATCTCCAGAAATTTCGCTAAAAACCATTGTCTTGTAATAATATAGAAGGTTCGTCGAGTTGATTCGAGGATATTTTTGGAAACAATTCGGCGCGCACGCACTGCACGAGAAAACAGAAGACGAGAAGACAAACAGTCGTGTGTGCGCGCCGAAATGTTTCCAAGAATGACCATTATCTTGTTCGCCGAGTCCGGTCTTTTGTACAACCTCTCTGCCCGTTGGCGTTCGCAGCAAGCCGCTCCTTCACGTTGTCAGTTGGGTGTCAGCAAAATGCCTTGTGTATGTCAAGCTCTAAATACTTCCCTTTTCAAGTCAGTCAAAGTTCATCAATTCAACCTGAAAAGGGACTATAAAATTGTTCGAATTAAGCGGAGTTCAAATTAGTGTAGTCGCTAGAATAAACAAAAATCACGTCACGCTGCGCGGGCAGAAACCAAGGATGCCAAATCCTGACTTGTTATCGCGAATGAGGTGCTATTACACATTTTGGCAGAAATTATTGTGTAAGTTAGGTTCATGTAGCTGTAACAACAAACAGAAATTATTTGATTAGTGAGTGATACGCCAGACAGAAGCCTCTACATGCGTTCCTGTGAGCAGTGAGCCTCGAAATATGTGGCGTTATTTTTACTACAAAACAAGTTTCTTTCCATGGAAGAGATAACGCAAGCAAAATTAAAATTATACGGTACTTTGCATTTGCTTACATGTGTTGCTTCTGTATAACGACTCCATAAGCATTGTTTTCAAGACGCCTCCGACAGCGCGTCCGAATTTTCACATGGCGAGATTTGCTGCTGTTTCTCTGCTTTGAAGCTCTAGTAAAATTGACTTTGTATGATTTCGCAACACATTGTGATCACTCGGGGTCGACTTCTATGAGGAGCGATGAAAACCGGGGGCTCTCATTTCGAAATAATCATTGTGGATACTGATGCGTTTGAATTATCGCGAATTTTCCTCCATAGAAATACAAAGGCCAGCGCCCAGACCAGGACGTCAGTTCGAATTGACCGAGTAGGAATTAACGAGATTTTACTGTAGTTTGTGGTAGCCGTAGAGCTGCTTTATACGTCATTTTTATTACTTTGTACGCTTATTCTTTCTTCTATTCATTGATGCGGTCGTAGGGTATTAGTACATTGTATTAGTAATGACTAGGCTCTTGACCAAGTGGTGCATGTTTTTTTATGGCTATTTGATAGATTTGGACTATCATGCGAACGATTTCTTTTGCTCTAATTTTTATCGCATTCATCGTTGAGTTAAACAAACCTCTTTCTTTTTAATCCATGACAAAAGTACTATGGAACAATTTTCTGACTCCCATCAGTTTAGCAAAATCCAGTGCATAGCGCATTTCAGTGCCTGTGAGGTCATGTTGATCACTTCAAAAAGTACAACCGCACTTTTCATTACGTAGTTTCGCCGTGACCTTCACGATCAGTTCCGCCTAGGATGCCCCACCAGAACTAGGCACGGAGTCGAAAATTTAACGTAGACAATGGCGCTTCATCAGCACGTGAGGAAAAGAGGCTCCCAATCAGCCTCAAAATCGATTGACTGCCTACGTACGTTTGAAGGCTACCAGAGTCCTCGCTGCAGCGACCGCTGCAGCCTTTGCCGTATAACCACGGGCTGGTAAACGCAAGTGCCCAATGGGAGCTCATGTCTCTGAATAAAAAAAGCATGTTTGCACAGAAGCGCTGGTGAGTTGCAATGAATAACGCGTTTGATGCTCTAACCACTGAGCTATCACAGCGGCCTAGTTGCAATGAACTGAAGCTCTTTTCTGCGAAGCAGGTGTTGTACCGGAGAAAGTTCACGATAGCCTGCATGCGGTAACTATATTCGTCACCACTGCAGTCTTAAGAGCAAAAGTGCAACATAAAATTACTTCTGTCCCACAAATTCACATGCGAATGAGCAGCATGACAAATAAAAGCGTTGATTTTTATTTATTTATTTATTTATTTATTTATTTATTTATTTATTTATTTATTTATTCATTCATTCATTTAATATACCTTACTGGACTCTGTTGAGGCATAGTGCAAGGGGGCAGTACGAAAGGTACAATTTCAGTATCGTTCACAAAATATAAATAGGTGAACAGTGTTCACGAACCAAATGACAAAGCGCAGTACGATAAAAATTATTTACGGCAGTACTCGTAAAAAATCACAACACTCTCAAAGATGAAACATATAACAGGAAAATAATCACAGAAGGCATTATCTAGAAAGTAATGTAGTCAAGCACACTTCAGATTCGATACAATGAATTGGTTAACATAAGAAGACAAAAAAAACAAAAATGACACTACGGTGTTATAAAATGATGAATTATAAAAACAACAAAGCAAGATTACAATGGCACAAAGGGCGTACAGCTATAATGGCAAATTGTTTAGCACTTCCTCGTCCAGATAGCTGGTCAATGCGTCACGGAATGTATTAGTGTTTTTTATACATGCGATGCTATCTGGCATGGAGTTCCAACATCAGACAGCCCGTGGGAATGTTGATCTATCGAATGCACATGTTGATTCATAAATTCGCGAAAATTTAAGATGATTATGAATCTTGTGGGACGTAAAGTAGGGTCGTGTCAAGCGTGTCACTGTTTGAGATGAGTGTGTGAGTTTGTCAAACAATGTCAGCAAGGCAATGTCACGGCGAGTACTTAAAAGTTGCAATGAGAGGTTAAATTTTATTTGTGTGACACCTGACTGATACTTTTAATTGTTAGAAATGAAGCGGCTTGCCATGTTTTGAACTCGTTCTAATATGTCGATCAGGTATTCCTAGTGAGGGGACCAACGAGGGGAAGCGTACTCTAGTTTGGGGCGAACAACAGTGAGGTATGCTAGCTTACGAATATTCGTAGGAGCATTGCTTAGATTTCGACGCAGGTATCTCAAGGATCGGGAAGCTTTTGCTGAAATGGAGGTGATGTGATCCGACCAAGAAATATTTGAAGTGAATGTTATTCCTAGATATTTATATTGTGTAGCAAATGCAAGATTGTATTTATTGATATGGTATGAATAGAGTGAAGGTGTAGCTTTCCGAGTATATGACATTACTTTGCATTTGATGTGTTCAATGTCATTAGCCAATTGCAGCACCACTTACTTATTTGTGCTAGGTTATGTTGAATAACCAGATGATTATCTGTACTTTCTATTGGGTGATAGACTATAAAGTCATCGGCAAATATTCTTATAGTAGAAGACACGTTATGTGGGAGATTGATAATGAATACGAGAAAAAGTGAAAGACTGAGGACGCTTACTTATGGTACACAAGAGGATACTTCATATGAAGAGGATGAATAGTTATTTGCAATGGTGAATTGGTGACGATTAGAAAGAAATTTCTAGAGCCATGATAATGTGAGACTGTCCAATTTAAGAGCTGAAGGTTTTGAAATAAGGCGACAGTGTGCGACGCGGTCAAACGCCTTCGAAAAATTAAAAAAAATTCTTCAATATGTATTCTAAGGCAATGATCTTTTTGCAGCGGGTTCTTATGCTGATTTTGAATGTGTAGTCAGTTTTATAGTAGGTTGCAGAGTTTTCACTTTGTACTACGACAATGTGTAAAATAAAGCTCTGTTTGGACAAACTTTTTGTGCCACTAAACTTTTAAAGTGATAAGTCAATAATAGCTCATAATGCTCCACAGTAGCTTTATAATGCAAATAACAATCATTAAAGTGTATATGATGTATTTAAATGAACAAAAAGTATAATATGAAAAGTGTTCAACACTCAGCCAATACCAATTGCTTACTTTAGGTTCATAAAAGTTATATAGATGATGTCATGGTTCGAAGAAGATTTTCCTACTCTTCACACATTAAGGAATATGTGGCAAAAATTTCATCCTAATCTGGCTAACATATGCACCAAAAATGTAACGACCAAATTCGAAAAATTACCCAAAATTACATCTCGAGAAAGGCACATTTTAAACGTAACACTGAAAGCTCATCTGTGTGGCAATGATGTACTTTTCAAAATTATTTTTTTTCCATTATGAGAGCTTGAGAGTCAGGGTGAATTCGAGCATGTGGCTTTGGTGAACATCTCATGCAAAATGCAATGGCAAGCAGTCAGGGGACAATTTCCAGACACTCCAGACAATGAGCTCCTTTTAGTTTTTTATAGCTACCTTGTGCTATTTAAAGGCTATTTTAGCCTACTTCAAGTTTAACTGTAATCTTGAAATTGTTATGATGAAAGTAGAGAAACTCAACTACCGAAAGCAATTAAAAATGAAAAATATGTAATTTTGGGGAAAAACTTGCATCTTTCGAGACGCATCTCTCCTCAACAACTAACGTTTCCTTTCACATGTGATAAGACGCTACAACGTAGCTGTTTCAGTTTCGCGAACTTTGCTTTGACAGACTCTTTCTGGAGGCCCCTTCAAGTTCATTCATGTGGAGTTTAATCGCACAAAGTTGAACATGCACGTGAAGACACTGACTCGGTGCCGCGAACGAAAAAAAAATAAATTTCAAAGTCCCGTGCGATTCACACATAATCACACCATGATAGTCAAGGATGTCCTCCTTATGACATGTCTTTTTGTATAGCTCTGGTGCGTCATAGCCTTACATTCGACATATTCGAGCGGCAGGACAACGTAACGCGGAGCCGCAATAAATGCGCTCATGATGACAAAAGCAGCGATGCTGAAGATTTTGGCGCAGTGCCTAAAACTCCTGACTGCAGAGGGCTCCTCAACAAGATAGGTATGATTACCTATATTATGCTTGTTTCCCCTAGGAGTAATAGTCTTGCTGAAAACGTATTAGCGGGCTAGTCTTGTTTTTTTTCTTTTGCGATATGCTGTAATAATAGTTCGTTCCAATAAAAATATAAAGCAAATAACTTAAAATTAGTCATGTCTAAGCCAAGAACCTAGCTCTTTTTAAAATTAACAGAGCCCTATAACACACTGAGACAGACTATTTATCGTTTAAAACAAAAAAGAGAGAAAAATCACCATTCAAAGAATGTCTGAAAAGAAATTACAAGAAAAAAACTCTCCGCAAAAAAAAAGAAAAAAGGAAAACTAGAAAAATGCAAATGTGGGTTGCACAAACAATCATATAAAATGAAATCACACAACTTATGCATAATTTTATGTAAGCGTCCAAGAGCCTTCCGCTGCGCGCTTTGCCATCCTCGGCACATCAGCTTGGCAATGTATGCAGTTCGTGCACCCCGGAAAACTGATCACCAGCTCAAAAGAACAAAAACATAAAAAGATAACGAGCGGCAGCCTTTCGTGAAAAGTAACATCCTCGAGGTAGTGTTTGAATAATTGCGCTGCCACGCTGGCGTCGAAGCAGTCGCAAGAGCGCATTTTATGCCTTTGATGTAACATCGGCGACATCGCACGGCTTGAGGACTTTAACTGCCAGCCCGCGCGAAAGAACCCCGCGAAAGTACTCAGAAAAAGCGTTAACGAATCTCGGGGGGGGGGGGGAGAAAGGGGAGGGGTCTTTTTTTTTTAAGGAAACCCTTTCACCACACGCACTTGCGCCGGAAAACTATAGTTAAGATCCCTCCCACCGAGATAATGACTTCGCATTTGTTTCTGCTCTGACTCTTTACTTCGCTGACTAAAGGTGTAAAACATAAAGTTTGGAGCGCAGAAGACAAAACATTCATTATACATGAAGAACAGCTCAAAGAAAATCAACAGAGAAAATGCGAGTATTTTAATGAAAGTTTGAAAATTGTATCCTTAACATTACACCTCAGTGATTGCATTAGACCTTCAAATGTCATCTCTAATAATTAAATTATGCAGTCTAATAAACGTGTGAGGGAATCCGCTAAAAGTTTCGACCAATTGTTTTGAACTGACCACTAGAATGTGTAAGAGGCAGAACAAAGTGCTGCTTTCAATTGAAAAAAAAAATCACCACCCAAGCACTCCGTACACATGGTTGACCAGCAAAAGCTGCAACGTGCGGCCCCGCTGTTTTGCAGTGGGTTTAACCGGACGCTGCACAGAAGCCTTTCACAATTATTGGTTAGTATGGTTACATGTTCGTGCTTCTTAATGAGGTTAGACACGTTTGGCTTGGGTTTACCACATCGTTTATTCCACATGCCACACATCATGTCTCGCATGGTCACGATCATGAATGAGCTTAATGAGCGGTTAAATACGTTTCGCAATGCGTTAAAATAGTGGTTGTTCTCGAAGCACAGGCGGTCACAGACGTCGAAGCCTAAGCCAAACTGCCACTGCCGCGGGTGTTAGCCCCGGTGAACGCGCTATCGCAATCGTCACGTTGATGTTGTCTCGACCACAACGCCTCTTGTTCGGCGCGGCAAGCGTTTGACATCGCGAGCTAACTTGGCAGCGTGGTTTGAAGGATCCACCAACCACCAGCAATTGCATTCCCGTTCGTGATTTAGCGTGGCTTGGAAAGCTCCCGGATCGAAGGTACGCAGTTGCTGCCGGCACTCGGTTTCTCGGGCCTGTTTTTGTGCCCGTATTGCACCATCGGCCCCGTGAATGCGAGCTCTCTCACGTTTCCACAGTCGGCGCTCTTCTAGAGTTGTCCGTGGCTTATCCACGTGGAAGCTCTGAGTAGAAACTGACACTTGCATGCTTGGCGCCACAGCTGCGACGGGATGGTGACGTTACTCACAACGCAGCCAGTGACACGCTGCTTGGGTTAGACGCTAAGAACGATGTAACTGCTAGAACAAACAATGGAGACTGATCGTGGCACCAATGACGTATGTTTTTTTTTTAATTTTTTCTTGCCACATACTACTTGTGCTGCAAAAGTATATGCGCCCCGAATAGTAGCCTAATTTGCAGATCCACCCGCCAAGGCGGTCTAGGGGTTATGGTGCTATACTGCTGACCCAAAAGTAGTGGAATCGAATCCCGGCCGCCACGACCATATTTTCCATGGAGGGGAAATTGCCTGAGGCCCATGTACATAAATTTATGTGCACGTTAAGAAACCTCAGGTGGTCACGATTGCCGGAGCCATACACTACAACGTCCCTCATAAACATATCGTGGTTTGGGGACGTTTAACACCCACCACTACTATTTATTTTACAGCTTCACCTCAACGTTTTTATGGCAGAGTTGAGACTCTGTGGAATTCCAGCAGTGTATCGATCAAATTACGTATTGCGGCGCATCAATCACCCAAGGTGAGAGGGAGAGGTGAGCCGTGAGAAGGATGAACAGAAGCGTGCTCCCCAGTTACATGCAGTGCAGCTAAAACAGAAATTCCAGAAGTTTGCACTAAGTCCAGCAAAGCTTGGCCCACCGAGGCATAGACTCATCGCCGCTCTTACTCCCCGTCGAACCACACGTCCTCCCCAGGAGTGCGCATTTTTAGGACGCCCCATGGCTGTCTCGACAGGATCGGGCGCAGCCTGGCTATTCATATAAAGTGGAGGTTGCGCGCTCTGTCTCCGTCGTTGGGCGTGGCTTATCTAGCAGCATGCGCGGCTTGGCGAGGTGGTTCGGCATCTAGTCGCGGTGTGCGCTTACTTTTTCCTTTCTACATTATTTCTTCCCTTTTTGCGCCCATGGCTTTAAACTGTCATGGAACGCTAAGCGTAGCCGTATCCATCGCAGGGCACGCGCTGTGGTTGGTGGTTGCTAGGCAACGGCGCAGCGAGTTTTTGCAACATCACTGCCGTCTTTATGGTTTGACTAACAGCTTCGCTGTTAAAATACTAGTTTTGCGCGAATCAAGAACGAAAA
Source organism: Rhipicephalus microplus (assembly GCF_043290135.1). NCBI lineage: Eukaryota > Metazoa > Arthropoda > Arachnida > Ixodida > Ixodidae > Rhipicephalus > Rhipicephalus microplus. The sequence continues at coordinate 104,841,487 of NC_134710.1, read as the reverse complement.
TCATCTGAGTCTTTCGAAAACGGGAACATGTACTGTTCAAAACAACATCCATCATCTTTGAAACTTACCGAAATTGTGCACAGCATAAAGATTCTTACAAAAGTACCTAGAAAAAAATCTGGCGCCACCGTCTACGCTAATTTTTAAGGGGCACCGCTTGAGCACTGGGAATGACGGTATATGTGTCTGCGAGGCTTGTGTTGGCTGGTGTTGAGCGAGGCTTCGGCTCAAAAGCGTATACGACTGCCCAAATAAAGCTTCTCTATAACAAAACTTTTTTAGGTGGACCTCTTTCACATTTATTACATTCTCAAATAAAACTTCACTCATCTTGACGGCAGAAACAAGCAATGAAAGATAGAAACAGACGACGAACAATAGTCGAGGGAACGCTGGCTTTGTCGCCTACCTCCCAAGTTTAGCAGTCGCTCATTACTTTTTACGCTTCATAAAATCGTACATCGACGCAGGAGTTTTCAATTTTAAGTAATACTAGTTTTTTTGTGCAATGATAAAAATAAATAGCTTACTACGTGCTCCTTTGGTAAGAAATTAACCATTCTGACTCAAGGAACACGTTGAAGTCAGGCCAGTCTTCGAGGTGTCCGGGCACTACGTGAACAATACCGATTCCAGTCAAGTTCAAAGCTCACATATCCCTGAAATACCATGCGTGCAACAGCTCGCAACACCACTTTCCTCTCTAGGTGAGTGTACGAAACTCTTTGTTGCACAGGACGACTTGCGGAGTGAGGATTTGTGAACGCAAATTGAAATGCCGCCTGTAAAGGGTGCATCACCACAGGCATGAGCTTGGTGAGGCGAAGCCAGTGCGATTGGGTGACATGCTACGAGTTAGTTGATTGATTGATTTGTGGGGTTTAACGTCCCAAAACCACCATATGATTATGAGAGACGCCGTAGTGGAGGGCTCCGGAAATTTTGACCACCTGGGGTTCTTTAACGTGCGCCCAAATCTGAGCACACGGGCCTACAACATTTCCGCCTCCATGCTACGAGTTAGTTCCACTGGTTCAACTAGTAGCCAGTCATTTAACCATTTGCTTTGTAATGTTGTGATACTCAAATTCCAAACAATGTGCCTTATAGGCGATTTATACGCACGCGTGTGCACTAAAGCGAATACGCAATCGTTGCTATTCTGCAATGCGACCAACAGCCAAGATGTAAAAGCGGCGCTAGAATTTTTTTTTTTTTTTTCGCTGAAGGCGGGAGACGGGCGAGCGGTGGTGCACACCTACGATGAGGCAGGTGCAGGGGGCTAGGGGCTTCTTTGGCGCAACTAGCTACGATAACAGGGGTCTCAAGTACGCGCCCCGCGAACCTCTCGATCGCGGCAAGCGGCCCGCACCTGACTGTCTTCGTCCTACATATTACGTTTTTTTAACAAGTATGTCCGTGAGCTACACATGCATGCCTGGCCTAAAGCAATTTTTTTGTGAGGCGGCTCACGTGGTCACCATGTGCTCAAGAATAACCTCGAAACAAAAACCATATTTCCGAATCAGCGTAAAGAGGTAAGAGACAATATAAGAGGTAACATTAGCAATGTGGCTATCTAAAGTGACATGGTGTTCGAATGCTGCGCCCTCAGTCGCGTTCGGAAATGACACGTATATGAGATATGGGAAACGATTTCTTTCAAATTATAAAGCTTGCAGTTTACTTTTGCAATCTACTCCCCTCTCCCCCCTACCCCTCCCTCCTTTTAATTTTTTCCTTATCCCTGCCCTTGCGGGACTAAGTCGCGTGAATGCGGCCTGCTGGCTGGAATTAGTTTAAGACCTCTGTACTCTAGGGTCAGCTTTATGGAGCTGCACTAGGAGAGGTGGCTCCGACGTGAAAGCTAGTTGAAATCACACAATACTGGACGTGACAATGGACGTAGTGCGGAACACCAAGCGCACTACTTACCTTTTTGTCACCCTATACAGAGCACGCTCATACTGGTGACAAAAAGCTAAAGTGCGTTACAATGTCGTCTTCTCTTTCACAGTTACCATAAAGGAGTTGTCATATTTATGTGTTTCGAAGAAGGTTTTAACGCAGACCATGGAAGGATCGTGAATAGAAATAAGAAAGCTGTGCAGATGTGCAGGCTGTGCAAAAAGCAGGCTTGGAAAGACTGGCTAAAACAGAGAGAGAGAGAATAAAATAAGGGAAAGGCAGCAAGGATAACCAGCAATTGGGGCATCCGGTTTGCTACTCACTGACTAGGGAAGTCGAATTTGCCACCCAGGTGACACTCAACCCTTTCTTCTCTATCAATACCAATAAAGAAGGCAATCATTCAGGGTATTTGTGAAAGACAGGACAGCATGGCAAAACACCTTAGCTTTCTTTCTGAAACAACTTGCAGTGCTTCCATTGGATGGCCCATTCCAACTAAAAAACTTCGAATAAGTCAACTTTCTCAGCAAGGCGCAACCGTTGAAATGCCTTCCTATTGACGTGACATATATTGTCTTACAATGTTATCCAACATGCAGCGTCACAGACTGTGAGGAGTGCATATATGTATTTGAAGTGGTCAAGATTAAGAACCAGCGCGACGATGATGATATGTGGGGTTTAACGTCCCAAAACCACCATATGATTGTGAGAGACGCCGTAGTGGAGGGCTCCGGAAATTTCGATTACCCGGGGTTCTTTAACGTGCACCCCAATCTGAGCACAGGGGCCAACAACATTTCCAACCACATCAGAAATGCAGCCGCCGCAGCCGGGATTCGATCCCGCGACCTGCGGGTCAGCAGCCGAGTAACTTAGCCACTAGACCACCCGCGCGGGGCGATAGTTTAATTCGACTAACAAGGATTAGAACCGCCTTCCGGGAAGCATACCACCATTGAAGACCAGCTAATGAATACAATAGCTAATACTGCATAATTAGAAGTCAAACTATTGCGTCATTATTTATTCAGTGCGTTTCGTGTTTGTTTTCAATTTTATCTCTCTTTTACTTACTTTTTTCCCTAATGTCATTGGCCTTGGGGTGTCAGTACATCATATGAAATACCTAGGAAATTCGTCGGCCCGAATTCATCGGCGAGAATTTTACGCCATCTTGCAGGCAATGCACAAAAAAAATTTCTGCGCTGCTGGCGCACCTTAGAGGCGCCAGTACGAGCTTGACTCCGCCTGAAGGTCAGATTCGCGGAACCAGCCGGTTTCAGGTTTTTCACTAATAAAGAATTAAAAAAAAAACCGGTGTACAAGTGGCTCGTCCTAAAGTCATGCGACCACCCGCCCACCTCGTGGTGCAAGTCGAAGATTTGGAGACGAAAATGCTTGAGGCCCGAGTACTTAGATTGAGATGCGCGTTTAACCCAGGTGGTATAAATTTCCGCCGCCCTACACTGCGGCGTTTTTCATAATCAAATGGTCGTTTTGAGACGTTAGACATCAACAATTATTACTTTTTGGTTGAACATTAGTAATAAGACGGTCGTGCCATCTCGCCACTGATAACAAAAACGCGCTAAAGTTTCGAAGCTCTCAGGACTGCCAAACGGTGTGTGGTGTATATAAATGGCTTGCCGTTAGCGCTCCAGACAACGTACGCTTTGTGGCATAGTGGTATCACCGCACACTGAGAACCAAGACGTTCCTGGTCTGATTCCGCACGACAGATGTTTCCTTTATGATTTTTTCTTAGTATATACTTTTTTTAACGTCAATCCCGTGACGGCTGAGCCATGGTAGACTCAAGCATAAAAGACTTTCGAGTTAAAAGATTCATCCGAGGTGTCAATCTGCAACCCCTAACCATACGTCATCGACTAGACATTAAGTTTTGAGGTGTATACCAGTGTGGTCTTCTTTATGTTCCTGCCAGTGCTGCAGAATTGCTGAAATCCTGGCCACCGAATGGAAAGGAGAAAAGTTGGTGGACCCCAACAATTTTATTTAATGCGGCGCACCTAAGAGTGCTTCTTAAACTTGTTCACCGAAATCGAATGATGTAAAGACCTTTACATGAAATAGCTTCTATCAACTTGTTCTTTTGACTGCTCCAGGTACTATGCCCACCCTTCCCCACACCGGTCACGATACCCAATTCTCAACAGCATCCACTTCATCTGGTGACTTTCGCGTACTAGTATAAAGCGCACGGTGAATTCGCCATACCGAATGACTTTTGGCTTCAAATAGCTTTAGGCGAAATCATTAGGGACCGTACCTTTTTTGAACACAAAAATGTTTCACGCCGGGGTCCACCACGGCTCCGCTGACGTATTTCCGTCACGTATATGACGTTCTAAAATATATACTAAGAGATTTCACAGAAAAAATCAAGAAGAGGAGGGTCTGTCGCGGGGCATCGAACAAGCAACCTCTCGATCTACAGCGCGCAGCGCTAACTACTAGGCCACAGAACACAGCTTCTGAAGAACGGCAAGCTATATATATATATATATATATATATATATATACAATATATACCATTTGGCAGTTCTCAGAGCTCCACAACTTCAGTGCGTTTTCGTGATCAGTAGCCAGATACCGCGAAGGGCTCACGTTGGGCACGCTCCAAAGGTTATCGCCTCTCGCGTTTCGATCAGTGCCGCCTACACGGAGCATGGGCTCTTCTGCACGCGCACTTACTAGACTCGTTATTCGGGAGAGAACAATGGTCCATTCGCTCGCTGCCACGTTTACGAAAGGAGCACACTGCTCACACACGAAGAAGCTGATGATTGATCGATATGTGGGGTTTAACATCCCAAAACTACCATATGATTATGAGAGACGCCGTAGTGAAGAGCTCCGGAAGTTTTGACCACCTGGGGTTTTTTAACGTGCACCTAAATCTGAGCAGACGGGCCTATAGCATTTTCGCCTCTGCTAAAACGCAGCCGCCACAGCACACACGAAGAAGTGAGAATTGTGTCAGTTGTTCGCATTTCTCCTATGTATATATCGCCCCGCCACGGTGATCTAGTGATTAAGTTAGTCGGCTGCTGACCCACAGGTCGCGGGATCGCATCCCGGCTGCATTTACGATGGAGGCGAAAATGCTGTAGGCCCGTGTGATTCGGGTGCACGTTAAAGAACCCCAGGTGGTCGAAATTTCCGGAGCCCCCCACTACGGCGTCTCTTATAATCTTATGGTAGTTTTGAGCTGTTAAACCCACATATCAATCAATCAATCAATCAATCCTGCGTATATATGTATGCGAACGCACAAGTATTTTTGTGTGTTCGTTTCATGGGTCTTTAAGCTGTGGCAGTTGTTTGTCTACACTCGTCCTGTCTATGCTCATTTCGTGCGTGCTTTCAGCTTGAGGTGCACGAGAAAGTGTCGAAGTGCTTGCCGTTCTTCACGTGACTTCACAATTTGTTGCCGTAGCATCCATTCCGTCTCCCTTTTGGGCGAGATAATGCACAATAAACACTCAACTACCTGTGTGAAGACACGCTTCACTTTCGTGTTATACCGATTCCTAGAAAGAGGCATCAGCCATATTTTTGTTTCACCTTCCAATAACACTGCACTCCCACACCATACTCACTTTGCATGCCGAATAGGCAATGCTTCGGGTGTTCTTTGCCAGCATGTCAAGGGCGGGCCATGTTCCTTGTGTGTTCCGCTGCGGGATAATCATTTAAGACCCCCTTTTTTCTCCGTCGTCCAACATCATGGTCAATCGCGCCGTATTTGCGTGCAGCAATCGCAGAAAGTTTAATTGTGACACGTGTAAGAGCGCAAGACCGGGTAAATGTTATTCGTTAGCTAACATTGTATTTAAACGAACCACCCCAACAGAAAGATATAACACAGCTGCATCTTGCCGGCATGCCTACCCTACGGTGAAGAAACATGAAGGCTTGCGATAACGGTACAACTTAAATTAAGGACGACGTATCGAGTCACAGAAAAAAAAAAAGAGAGATGTAACGAGAAGAAGGGTGAGTAAGGGAATTAACGGGTGTTAAAGGGCCCCTAAATAACACCAAGTTCAAGAGCAAGACGGTAGTTTCTTTCTCGCCTTTCTTCCTACAAGCGCTATCGCCACCATGCCACTTATTCCTTCAAAAACGCGACCAATGTCAGCACTAAGCATTAAGGCAGTCAGGATGTCGCGCTTTTCGACTACACGTTGCGTCGTTCTCCGCTTGCACATTCGCAAACCCAGAAAACGAAGTGAAATCAGTTCATCGCGCATGATATTCATGCGAGATACGGCAGAACGGGCATTCGACTGCACGGAAAAGCAGGGTAGGCGACGATGAACATCAGATATCTGACGTATATCGAACACTTCAGAGCGCAATTCATCCCGACGTCACGTTAACTGCTGGCGTCACAAATTGTACCGCTGAGGCGGGAAACGCTGGGAGAGAATACCGCGTTTGTCCATCGTATTTTCAAAAGCTGTTTAAGGGCCCTTTACAGACATCTTAATAAAATATTATTAATAATAATAGTAATAACAATTATTAACATACCAAAACAAAGATATGAATATGAGAGACGCCGTAGTGAAGGGCTCCGGAAATTTCGTCAATCTTGTGTTCTTTAACGTGCATTCACATTGCACAGTACAGGGGCTTCTAGCATTTCGCCTCCAGCCTTCGGGTCAGCAGCCGAGCAACGTACACCACCGCGGCGGACACCTTGCTCAAAATCCAGAAGAAATTGGTATATGCAGGGCCGGTAGTGCGAAGACATGATAACCGGGGATCATCATGAACAGACTGGAATCATCGAAAAGGCGGGCGGGCGAGTGGTAGGCAAAAAGTTTGGAGGGCAGATGAGATAGAGCAATTTAGCAGGAATAACGAGAAAGCAGCAAACACAGAAACGGATCAGTTCACAATACATTCAGGCTGCTGATAATGAAGTCAACGCCTGAGCCCGACGGGTTAGTTACCACAACGTATATCCTAGACCACGGCTAATGCTTCAGAGGGCCCTCAAAATATCTCGCACAGCCTGAAACAAGAGCCAGTGTCAAAACATCGAAGAGATGCACCACAAAGGTGAGGCCAATTATTTCTTTCACAAGAGGAAATTAAGCAAAAGCAAGCATGGAAAATCGTTTTACTTGGGTTCAATCAGAAATATTCCACATGTGCTGGAAGAGTTTAGTAAACCAGCTTACACACGAGTGTGATCACAAGAAATGCAATAAATACACAAGGGCAATATACCCCGCCTCGAAGAGCTGTATTATCTATATAGCAGGCACAACAAGCACAAAGAATGCCAAGACCGAATGAAATGTTTCAATATATATGAGCCAAATACAAATGTTACTTCTCAATACCGACGATATTGGGCAAAGTAGATTTTCTCCGCAATGTAGATTAGAGATACTTAGGGCAAAACATACTGGCAAAAAGTTTTTTGGGCAGGCCCAACCATATTGTCAGTAGCTTTTCTCAAATTCAGTTAAAGTGTGTTTGGCTCTTTTAAAGATAAAAACGCCACACTTAGGTGTCGCCTGTGACCGCAGCTTATCTTGGAAGAAGCATGTCACTGCGCTACGGACCGAAGTAGACAGTTTTGTAGGCTTTTAAGTTGTAACAGCACTAAGGTAGGGCACTTCTGACAAAGGACTCCTGCAGTTCTACCAGGCTACCTGGGGCTCGTTAGCTATTTACGGTACAGCGCACTTGTACTTTTGAGTATGCGTGTAAGATGCATTCGTACTTTGAAGAGCATTCAAGAACGAGCGGTTACCAATATGTACTCTGTCGTCCTTTGAGAAAGGCAACACGGGAGCACGTGGCCGGATGGATGAATGAATGTGGCTGTACCCTTTAGATCGGGCAGCGGCTAACGCAACCTAGCCGTAATACTCAGTGAACTAACCACTAGATTAATCTTTTTTTCCCTTTAAATAGTGAAGTTGAGGACTGGCACTTTGCACTGAAAGGCTTAACTTTTACTGGTGCCTTGACTTTAGCCACCAGTCAGATAACCTTCTTCTAGTTAATTTTACCCGCTTAAAGTCTATTTTGCCCTCCCTGTCCCTGAACCCCAGTGCTTTGAAAAACTCTGCGCCATCATCCTGAACTATAGGGTGAAGCCCTTTACAGAACATTATCAAGTGTTCGGCAGTTTCCTCCCCCTCTCCACATGCACTGCATACCGTGTCTACCCCTTCGTATTTGGCCCGATATGTCTTGGTTCGCAATACTCCCGCCCTGGCCTCAAACAGTAGAGAACTACCCCGAGTATTATCATAGATCATTTCCTTGGCAATTTCCCGCTTAAAAGTTCGATAGATCCCCAGTGCGGACTTCTTAATCATGCCAATTCTCCACATGTCAGTCTCCATTTCCTTCACTTTCTTCTTAACCGATAGTTCTTTTTGGTTTAGCCACCTGCTGTTTTCTAAGTATTTACCAGTCAATTTCCTGGTTCGCTTCCTCCATTCTGTATCGACATTGTTCATGTACAAGTAGCTGAAAACCTTCCTAGCCCAACGCTCCTCCCCCATTTCTCGCAATCCCTTCTCAAATTTTATCTTGCTGCTAGCTATCCTGCCCTCAAATGATGTCCATCCCATATCACCTTCTACTCCCTGATTCAGTGTATTCCCGTGAGTTCTTAAAGCAAGCCTACCTATTCCACGTTGCTTAATTTCTAATCTTGCTTGAACTTCTGGTCTCATGTACAAGACCGCATTGCCGAACGTCAGACCAGGAACCATGACCCCTTTCCATATTCCTCTCACAACATCATACCTATTGTAATTCCATAGTGCCCTATTTTTCATCACTGCTGCATTCCTATTACTTTTAGTCGTCACGTATATTTCGTGTTCCCTTAGGTACTCGGTTCTATTGCTTATCCATACGCCCAGATATTTGTATTTATCTGTTATCTCTAGCGTGACTTCCTGTATCCTAAGCTCACAACCTTCATTATCATTAAAAATCATGACTGCTGATTTTTCCTTACTGAATCTGAAATCAAACCTATCAACCTCATTACCGCAGATGTCCATCAATCTCTGCAAATCTTCCTTGTTGTCGGCCATTAGCACTATATCATCTGCGTACATTAATGCTGGTAGTGCCTGATCAACGAGTTTTCCTTGTTTGACGAAAAAGAGGTTGAAGCCAAGTCCACTTCCCTCTAATTTGGCCTCTAATCCTTGTAGGTACGTCACGTAGGTGGGCCGGCGCCCACCTACAGCGCCATCAACCGACAGCGAAAGAGAACACGTTCGCTTTGGGCATAATCTATCAGCGAACAAAATGGGATTGCATTCTAGCGCGTGTTGTTGCTTTTGCCCATTGTTTTGCGTGTATTGGAGTACTTTGCGAGTGGTGTCGTATTGTATCTGACAACTGCCGAGTGTACACGCTTGTGTGTTGTTTATTCTGCCTTATCTTCGAATATATTTTTGGTTTTGTTATCAACCCTCGGCTCTGCCTCGTTCTTTGGACCACAGCCGGCATTCGCTGCACGTCAAAAGGACCAACACTGAATTGTTCGCGCTTTCGTGGTGCATTTTGGGGGGCCGATACGTCAGCCCTTGAAATTAGCCCGGCGATTGCCTCTCTATTAACAGGACCAGAGACACAAGTGCACGGTGGACCGCTCGCATGACGGCACAGACAGGCCAAGATCTACCGCCGCATCATGAGCCCTAAGGACCACCCAAACATGTGCTTCTACGTTCGGATGTGTTCGGACTCCTCAGAGCGGACTTCCGCTTGCTGGTCGAGGCTTTATCAGTGCCTCGTATTGCGAAGGGCGTTCCCACAACAATCGGTGTAAGGTCGCTAAACAGTGAATGTCAACGTCTGCCTGCCTATAGAAAACAGCGAAATATTGAGTAATTTTGCAGTAAGTATAGTCTGTTGATCCTTATCTACCAATCCTCCCAGTTGACCCATAGGTCATCTATGGTCACGGACAGCTAAGCTTTGCGCCCTGGATTGAGCCAACTGATATTGACAATTCCTCCTACAATGGATCCCATATCAGTTGTAAGCGAATGCTCACCGCGTGTCTCTTACCTCTTTACACACGGCGCCAACTATAGTGCTCAGAAATTACGTAACGGCGACAGTATACCACACGCCGGAATGACACGGGTAGAAAACGACTGCATTTCGTGATGACGTAAATACGTTCCCATTTATAATCGAACCCTGTGCATTTTCCAGCGCACTGTTCGAGGCGAGAAAGAACGCGCTTAAAGGGGCCTTGCAACACTTTTGGGGCATGGTCAGAAAACGCTGCCGATCCGTAGTCAAGGTTCCCGAGAACATGCGAGCCAAATATTGTAGAGCAGCATGTGGCCTGAATTTACAATTTCTCTATGCCAACTAAGACTCACTTTCTCTTCTCTCGACAAATGACGCTCCATACTCAAAAATCACTGCATCACAGGCCCAAGTATACCGACTGATTTGAGCATGGCACACTCAGAAGTTACTGGTGCCGTGACTTCTCCCTGCGTGCGCGCAATCGTCCTGAAGAGGCACGCGTAGGAAGAAAAAGGGGAAAAACGTGTTCAAGGTCACGAAGCACGTAACGTACATTTTTTCCCCGTGTTATCTCTTCATGCTTAGCTTCCAGCGCCTTTGACGGGACGAGAGAAAACAATATCTGGGTTATAACGTCCCAAAACCACGTTATGACTAACGTCGTAGAGGAGGGCTCCGGAAATTTCGACCATCTGGTGTTCTTTAACGTGCACTAACATCGTACAGTTCCCGGGCCTCCACCATTTTGCCTCCATCGAAATGCGATGACCGCGGCTGGGAGATCGAACCCGCGACCTTCGCGTCACCAGCCGAGCACCAGAGCCACTGTTCCAACGAGGTGGACGAGAGAAGAAAGCAATTGCAGCGTACAACTAATCTTCGTAACTCCGCTCGTACTGCACGGATTCTAAACATTACTGCGGTGGCCAGTTACTTAAAAAGGTCTTGCAGGACCCCATTAAAGCGTGCGACAAGTCCTTGAAGCCTGGTCGTTTCTGACTGATTCAATTTTATTTTTCGGAGATCGATTCGCGAGACAGTCAACTCCGATGCTGAGGTCACTCGCTGATTACTTGGGAGAATTATTCAGGACTTCCTTAAAGGCCAACTGCAACGAAATTCTACTTTGGCTTAGTTTGTGCACCACGAAAGTAGCATGGACAGAAATTCAGCGGCTTTTCAACAGCATCCAAGCAGGCAGTGCATGAACTTAGGGGACGTGGCCATCATCTACCAGCAGTTCTTTGGTCAGCTGTAGGCGCCAGTGAATTGCGGAAGTCATGCTGTAAAGCTGTACTGGGTACTGCCTTGGTTCGCATGAAACTTCGGAGTGATAGCAGTGTTTGCATAGTTTACAATTTTGCAATTGAAGGTGTTGATACTTGCGTTATTTTCACTATTTCAAAGTTTCGCACGCAGGCTGCTCAACATATCTATGCTGTCTGAAACTAGGCATTTTACGTAGTCTAATATTTGTGCAACAGTAGGTCTTCATGAGCAAAATAGGCGAACAGAGAGGACATGTTTTTTCAAGACATCTTTGCACACTAGAGCACGAGTGCCTCGATAATTGTTGCAAATGTTTCAATATCCCTAATCAAACAGTAACAAGCTAAAATATCAATTTTACATGATTGCTCTAAATGAGCTATGCAGAAATGCACACTTCCATTATAAGGAAGCATGTTATTATCGAGCAAACACCACTACCTTTTGGTGCCACGATGGAACACTCTACTAACATTTTGTGTAGCTTTATCAGCTCGCTCTTCTTCGAGCCCAACCTTGTGAAAAAATGGGTTGCTAATTCCTGTAAACATGAATAGCATGTCCCTATATCATCTTCCAATTCAATTCATTTAAATTTGGCCATAAATGAGGTTGACACGCATTGCTCACGTCTGGAACAGTGTGCAATTGTTCCAGTTCACTTCATACAAACCTGCATTAGTTAAGGTGAGTGCCGATTTCATTTATGTTGTGTTTTGCTCACGGCCTATGACAAGCACAGTGCTGCTAACTTTTGTTGCATTCTTCGCCAAGAAGTCTGCCACAAATCCCAGGTCTTCGAAATAATGAAGGAAGACAATTTTCAGGGCTTATTTTTATTGATACAACCATAATAAATAAAATAAATAATGAAAACCACTAGATAATGAAACCTTGGAAGGCATATGTGACATTAATTGTGCTGTATCAACTGTATTGCGGTAATTATGGAATAAATGTGAAGGAGGTCCACTATTTGTAGACTTTACTTTATTTACATTTATACCCTAATTACAATTACTACAATAAAGTGAAAAAACTACAATTAACATCCCCTATAACTTCCTTGACTTCAATATCTATTAGTTTTGATGAAAAATTCCAGAAAAAACATTCCTTTTCTCACAAGCATGTACCAATACACAGATAGTTGCATCAGACAATTCAGAATCTCCGTCAGAACTGTATCACTTGTGTGAAAAAACATGTACAGTTATTGCACTAAAGTGTTTATTTTTAGGGATACACAAACTACTACACAAACTACCATGTACAGAAAGAAGCTTGGCGAGGTCACATTGTTAGGGTACGAAATACATGACAATATGCAATGACAAAATGATGAAGCATACATAAATACTTGGGACAACAGCCATTCTAGTTGGTATCCTTGTTAATACACTATGCCATGCACAGGCCAGATGAGAAACGTACATCACACAGAGAGCAACAGTAGCCAGTACATTCAAATGCAAGAAGAATGCCAAAGGTTGTTAAAAAATTATGACACAACTAAGTTAAAGGGTATACTGACACAAAAATGTTTAAATCACATTTTTTTGCTGCAATCTGTTGCCGGGGGCTTATTAGTCATAACACGGCACATTGTTTGCTTCAGCAAGCGACAGATAACTAATTACAAGCACCTCCTTCTCGACCAGTTTCAGTTTGAGAGAGCTCCAAAAACGAAAAAGCGCAGGGTGCAACTATCCTCACCTATCGTGGGCAGCGCTCGACCACGTCAGCACACAGAACTGTGACGCACTTCTGCACGGTTCGCATCGAGACCTTCCAATACATTCCAATACCTTCCAAGCTATATTGACCATTGATATCTAGAAGATGATATGCGTATGTTCACGGAAATCCATCGTGCAGACTATCTTGGCCGCAAAAGTTTGTGTCAGTACCCCTTTAAACTGACAAAACAATTTCAAAATTTCTGGCACCCTTTCTTTCAGTTGGCACACAATTCCAGGTTAATGCATGAAGCACAATTCTGGCAGCTGTTCTTTCAAAAACATCAAGATTGTTCAACTGCTATTAGTTACTTATAGAGAGTGTAGACAAGTGAGTGTAAGTTTAATGAGTGTAAGTTTAGACAAGGGAGACTTTATGCAAGGTATGACATACAGTTTTGAAATGCTCTGAACAATAGCCACTGTTCTTTTTTTTTTTGCACACAAAGGTCAAAACCATTTGACAGAAACTTGAAAACAACAAGGATAACGTAAAACAAAATGGCTACAAATTGCACATGATGCTCCTTTCTAAAGCAGAAGCTTTCAACTGGCAGCTCCAATCTAAACATAGTTGACAGTATTCTTCAATAGAACCAAGACAAAAAAAAAAGCAAAAAAATTGTAGTTCGGACCACACACAAACCATGAGGTTGTTCAAAGATAGCAAATCATGCTGTAAGCAGCTTAAATCAGGTACAAGTTTAAAAGGCAACAGAATTTGCACTTCAAAGAGATGATCATGAACCGGCACCAAAGGGCACATACTTTTAAAAATCATTGTGAGTAGGAGAGATGGTCCATATGCCGAGAGGATCACAGCTGCCCACACTCCAAAATGGGCCTAGTAGTGTTAGCGATGGCTGTCTGTCTATCGTCAAAGTGAATTTCGAAACTGTTCAGGGAGGTCTATCATGATGGAAGAATATTGAACCGCTCATGTTTGTTCTGAACTGAGATCAAACAAAGGAAGGCTGTAGCAAGCATAGGTGACATTGTACTATGCTTCATCCGAAAAAAGGATCCCACTGCATGACACCACTGCAAACAAATATCCCACATGTTTGCTCCGTAAAGTGCTGTTTTACTCCGAAAAGAAGTTGCTGTGAGAAAAGATTGCCAAAACTCGGTACCTACTGTGAGCAGTGGGTGTGTTCATGCACTCTGCCAGTGTGTTTTAATTTATTGCTGGGGTTTCATGTCCCAAAACCACCACATGATTATGAGAGACGCCATAGTGGAGGGCTCCGGAAAATCGGACCACTTGAGGTTCTTCAATGTACATCTATATAGGCCTCTACCACTTTTGCCTTTATCGAAAATGCGGCCGTCGTGGCCGGGATTCGATCCCACAACCTGTGGGTCAGCAGCCGAGTGCCTTAGCCACGAGACCACCGTGGCGGGTCCCGACACTGTGTTTTGTCATAGTAATGAAGCAAGACCATTCTCAAGAGAAATTAGAAAGGCGTACATGCACGAAACAAACCTACAGATGTCTCAACAAATGAGATTTCGAAAAGCAACCTCCCAAGCAAAGATTCGTCTGCGAGCTCAGTGCAAAAATATTTGCTGGCAGCAGCCTTGCAAGACAGACTAGCACCTAACAGAAGTTTTCTACGTTTCCTACCCAGTTTGCTCATCCCAGGTTTATCATGGTTTCAATGCATTCCCTGGTTTTTAAGTGCTTGTTCAATAGCAATTGATTCATTTTGAGCTCCAAAAACTAGCATTATTTGCTACCTATGAACCAATGCAAAATCCATGCAGTGGTGTTCTTTGTACTTCTGATGCACAAAGCCATACTTTTGAAGACAGCTACCTGAGAGAAAATTTTTTGGCAAAATGAGTTTGGGAAGTTCTGACAAGAAAAGCTGTAACATTTCTTTGCAGATGATTATTTTTACATTCAAAATTCAGAGCAGGATATAGAATATTTGGGGCAGCAATTAGGCAGCAGTATCGGAGACTTCTTGGTCAACATAAAAGACCAGCATTACCGCCTTCCACAAAGCTAGTTATGCTGGTGCCATGGGCAATTAGATCCCTCGAATGGGAAATAATGCGTGAAGCAAATGTCGTACGAATGTGTCGCATACAAGGCTTGGTGCACTGCCCTCTAGTTCAGAAAGGAAAGAGTGCTTTAAAGACTTTCAACTTCAAGGAGGTTTGAAGTTCATGCGAGCCATATGGCAAAAGCCTGGACTTAAGAAGTAAGTAGTCGCATTAGTACGTCCATGCATAAACAAATGAGGCCATGAAATAACAGAATTTTAATGCAGAAGAAAACTTATTCCCATACTTTACATGTGTTTTTCTAGTATTTTTTTTTTATTTTCAGAAAAACCAAATAAGATTGACCAAGACACTGCATTTCTAAAGGGACAGATGCAATACCTTAGTGAAAGAAATTACCACTGGGCAGGAGCAACTATTCAACAGACAATTGTCGATACATTTGTTTTGTTCTTGTTGGAACTGTCTACAGGCCTCCAAACAGGGATCCAACGTTGTCAACAGAGCTAATGACGATGCTATCATGTACATCTTGATAAGCAGTCAAACAGTGACAGGATCTGGTTGCATTTCAAAGAAATACTCCATTACTGTCATGACAATCTTGTCCCCATGGTTAATGAAATTACCAAGAAACAAAATCCCTGAATAACACGAGATATAATTCACATAAAGCGATAAATCAAGAGACTTCGACAGCACAGTAAAACTCATAGTATCTGCAACTACCGATCTCTCCTTGATTATTTAGGCACTCAGCTTAAGAATGCTACAAAATCTGCGAAACAACATATTTGCAGTACTACCTTAATCTTTTATTAAAACTTCGCCAAGTAAATTTTGGCGGTACCTGAAAACAAAGAAAAAAACCAAGTATCCCAATGGTAGCCTCGGACGTGAAAGCTAGAGTAGACTCTTAAAAAATACCTTCAGTCTGTCTACACCGTTGACAATAACAAAAACTACCAAGATAGCCAGACTTTTATGCAATCCTTTGAACACGAGTATCTGACCACTAGCCCACCAACTGCTGACGAGAAAGTGCTAGCCTCGCTCCTAAACCTTGAAGGGAAGAAAAGCAGTGGCCAAGATGACATTCCTAATAATTTTTTGAAACGTTACGCTATACATTGTAGCAAATACACTTGCCTCATATACCAGAAATTAATTGAGGAATGTCGTCGTCGACAATCGACGGTGCAAGGACACCGGACGTACGTTTCACTGGACAACGCCGAGCGAAGCAAGACCTGTGCCCTGCTGCTAAAAACTGCCGCACAGGTCCTACACACCGGAATGACTGGCCAATCGAGCTCGCCGCGCCGATCACCGACCTCGACCACACAATCTCGAGGGAGAAGGCTCAAAGCAGCTGTGAACCTTTTGGACGTTTCATCCGTAAAGGCCAAACGTAAAGCCCAACCAAAGCCCAAAATACGCCGGGCAAAACACCTAACACCGAAAAAATGGCCGGCCACGAGACTTCAGACCACCGCCGCCCCCATGATAGCCTCCCCTGCCATCCAGTGGAAAAACCCCAGCCTTCGGAAACCATCCGCGGTGAGATGAAGAGCCAAGCAGAGCGGGCAGAGCTCCAGCGGCCCCCCTCCCCCCAAGAGAGCGACACAACCAGTACCACCAGCGGAGGCTCCTCCTCCCCTGCGACTGACTCTTCATCACCCACCACGTCATGGTCACATGACACACCACCCTCCTCTCGAAATACCTCGGAGCAACAAGGGAGAAACTTTGACAGCAGCAAGAACTAAGGTTCTCCTACTCCTTCGGCCCCCGAGGTGCATGGACCCCCGACAGACGAGGCGCCCCTCTCTCCCACTCTCTCTTAAGAGAGAAAAGAGAGAAAGGAAGCAAACCCTAAAGCCCCTAAAGCTTCGTAAAGTAGCGACGTACGTGGTTATTCACGCGCCTCCTCTCTTTTCTCTCTCCTCCGACTTTTCAGAGGCCGGCGCCTGGTCGGTATTGGCCAGATGCCATCACATGGGATCGCTCACAGTGTTTGTTTGTTTACAATCACTCGCGACAGCCATTTTTGCTCAGGAGGCGCGGACTCCTTGGGGCGCAGTGCATCTGTTTTGACGGATACGAACTTGTCCTTTTGTGCCCGCTGTGCTGTGAAATACTTTTCACCCAAGAATGACGTTGCGGTTTGTTGCCGTGAGTGGTTGTTGCACCTTCTGCTACAAGTTCTAGTTAATTGTGCAGGACGTCGCAGTCTATCACTTAGGTTTCAATAACGCTTCTGCGAGGACTGTTTTTTTTTTTTTTTTTTTGTCCACAATACATGTTTTAAGGTTGGTGCACACCGGCGACTAGCCGCGGTCGCGCGACCATTTGCGACTGGCGACCAGACTGCGAGCGACGTTCACACCGGCAAGGCTTCATGCGAGCGACCGGAAGTCGCAAACCCGGAGAGTCACGTACAGATCTCGTTATCAACGAGAACTTGGGCGACCGGCGACGATCAGCTGATCAGATACGGAGCCCGCTGAGCGCGATGCGTTTGTTTTTGACGGCTGTGTTTGCGTAGCGTTCTCCCGGCAGCATCATAGACTTCGAGTCGAGTGATGAAGAAGAGGTTGTGGTGGTGCTGATGTGCTCAGCCAACGTGTCACCACTGGCAGCACCAAAACGTTCAAAGCAAGCAAGGCGGTGGTGGGTGAGACCGTCCCTTCGCTCGCGAGAAGTGGCTGGCCACACAGGGCGTCTGCTTCCCGACTTGCGCTCGCACGACGAGGAGTATTTCCGAGAGTAAGTTTATGGTTGTTTTACGTGCTTATAAGATAGTGCATAACGTGTTATCTCATTCTTTTTTTGGTGGTTAGCTTCATGCGGATGCCGCCACGAACGTTCGACACTTTGCTCGAACTGCTGCGCCCCGCAATATCCAAGCAGGACACAAACCACCGGCCTACAACTTCGGCGCACGACTGCTTGGCCATGACCATTAGGTAAGAGCGTGTGGTTTGAAGATTAATATGCTGTGGCTTGTGGCTGCGCTTCGCTTGTAAGGAAGTTTCGCTTGGGCGGATAGAACGAATTGCATTCATGACGTATGCGGGCTCGATGGTGCAGTCGTTACTGCGGTCGGCAGTTTAGGCGTAAATGAGGGGTTTGATTACGGCCGCATCGATCGCCTTTAGGTGGAGGCGAAATGCACTTACCGTATTTTCTCGCATATAACCCGCACCAAAAATTGAAAAAAATCGCCTGAAAAGTGGGGGTGCGGGTTATCTGCGAATAATCCGGAAGCAGAGGTCGGCTTCACGGCAATGCATAGCCTGCCGTGCAGTCCGCATCCCCATCGGCATCGTCTGGTGCAAAGCCAATAAAAGCCAACATAGGCCATAGACAGATCCCGTCCGTAGCGTGTTTATTCACTTTTTGCGTGCTTTGTTTGATTTGGTCAACAGCGTCACAACAGCGATTTGACAGCGTCTGTCTCAGAGTCAGGTGTGGCCAGTTTGCACCGTTGGTCAGCTTTGTCTGGTGAGGCACCATGAGTGGGTCTCGGCGACAATCTTTCACCGCGAAAGAAAAACTCGCGATTATAGCTGCTGCGGAAGAAATCGGCAACAGAGCTGCTGCGAGGAGGCACGATGTCGACGAGTCCTGCATTCGCGACTGGCGAAAAAAAAAGGCCTCTCTCGAAAGTGCACACAAGCAGAAGCGAGCATTTCGCGGCCCGAAGACTGGTGCGTACCCCCTTCTTGAGACGCAGCTTGTCAAATTTATTGAGGAGCGGAGGAGTCGCGGCCACGCTGTGTCAACGGAGATGGCGCAGATGGAAGCGCTGAGGTTGGCCCGCGAGATGAACATCTCACGCGAGTTTCGTGCGAGCCGTGGATGGCTCCAGCGATTCATGGCCAGGCACGGATTTTCGATGCGGCGGCGAACGACTATGTGCCAGCGGCTTCCCAACGCCTACGAGGATAAGCTGTTGAGCTATCAACGTTACGTCATCGGGCTGCGGAAGGAGCACAACTACTTGCTCTCCCAGGTGGGAAATGCCGATCAAACGCCCGTGTACTTCGAGATGCCCATGGACACCACTCTGCAGAAAAAGGGCTCGAAATCTGTAAGCGTACTGACGGGCGGAAACACCAAACTACGCTGCACAGTAATGTTGTGCGCTTTGGCGGACGGTACCAAACTGCGCCCGTATGTAATCTTCAAGCGCAAAACGCTACCCAGCACTCCACTGCCACCAGGGATTGTTGTGCGAACCGAAGATAACGCGTGGATGAATGGTGACCTCGTCTGTGACTGGCTTCGCACGATCTGGGAGAAGAGGCCGGGCGCCATGTTGGCACGGCGGTCGGTGCTGGTGTTGGACTCGTTTCGAGGCCACTGCACTGACGCAGTGAAAGCGCGCCTCGCTGACCACCGCACCGACCTCGTGATCATACCCGGTGGCATGACTTCCATGCTACAGCCACTGGACGTGTGCCTCAATAAGCCGTTCAAGGCGCACGTGAAGCGGCTGTATGCCGAGTGGATGGCCGACGGCCTTTACGCCCTCACACCGACGGGGCGCGTGCGGAGGCCAGACATTGCGCTGCTGTGCCAGTGGATCGTGGATGCGTGGGGGGCGATTCCGGCCGACATGGTGCGCAAGAGTTTCAAAAAGTGCGCCATCAGCAATTGCTTGGATGGCACCGAAGATGATTGCGTCTTCGAGAGCGGCGACGAAGCCTCGGATGGCAGCAGCGACAGCGGCGAGTCGGGCGATGATTGAAGGAACGGGAATCGGCGCCGTCAACGTTGCGGCGATCGCTTCGAAATAAAGTTCTTTTGTAAACGAGATTGTGACTGTGACTTCCCAAAACAGTTTTTTTTAAGCTAAGCATGCGGGTTATACGCGAGGATTTTTTTTCTTTTTTCGGGGAGTTCAAAGTTAGGGGAGCGGGTTATATGCGAGGGCGGGTTATATGCGAGAAAATACGGTAAGTTGGCGGGTTTGTTGCGCACGTACGTTAAGAATCTCAGGTGGTGAATATTTCAAAACCATCTGTTGTGGCTTATTGCGTAATCAGTACATGGTTTCCGCTTGTAAAATCACAGAAAATGGGATTCTGCGCTACACAATGACATTACATTGTGGACGTGTCAGTTCCCGTTTTCTGTTATCCTGATGCACAGGTACTATATAGAGTGCAATTATGATGTTATAAAATAAGTGAAACACAATCCTCAGCTTTGCGAGTACAATTATGCACAAATTGTTAGAACAAATTGATGTGCTGTTCAAGGCACTCAAAGAGTATTCATGCCAAAAATATTTTTCAGCATCGAGGAGGGAGGAGGTTCAACCAACCACCCTTTATGTATCTGCATGCACGACGGTAGTGTGTTTGCACAAGTACACATGCGAAATTTCTCACAAACATGAGCAGCGTTTAACCCCTGCACCTTGCTACAATTTTACGTATGTTCTGTTAAATTGACAGTGACCCAATACACTGTGGACAGTAGCGCAGTGGCAAAACGTATTGTGGACGGTAGCACATTGTGTGAAAGCAATTTAAACAATAGACTTGAGTGATGTACGTTTTGCGAAATAGGTTCTCCTTGAATTTACAGCTTTTCAGAAATCCATGCTAAGCAAATTGCTACAGGTACGTTTAGGTTGCCCTTCTTCAACCTGAGTGATATGAGCACGTACGCTCTTCCATGAAAAGGTTGATGCATGCTTATGATTCGCCAAAATGTGTAGGCACAGAAATATTGACTGCATATACAACAGCTTGCGGAGTGCACAAGCAGTGCGACCGTTCGCGACCAGTCGCAAATGGTCGCGCGACCGCTCCTAGTCGCCGGTGTGCACCAGCCCTAATTAGGTTTAACTGTACAGTGCAATTGTTCTCTCAAAAGTGTACAATGGTTTTGTCCGAATGCGAGCAGTTGCTGACCTTGGCTGTCATGGAACTTGACATATCGAAATTTCTAAAGTTAGTCAATAAATATGCATTCTATCAGAAGCTGTGATGATGCCGTAGAAAATAGACAGCAGAGGTAGCACTCATTAATACATAAAAATGAGGAACACTTTGGCAATGTAGCGTCATGACTACGACACTGAAATACAACTATGCGTGAGATTTTCAAGCTCAGCATGCTCCTTTTACAGTGTGTGTCTTCCATCATGGCTGTGCCGACAGAAATTTCACATCGCACTTATGCGTTTTAGGTATGCCAAGGAAGTGCGAGATAAATTGGCGCACTACTTCGTCACAGACGGTCAGGTGCCTTGGCAGGACAAAGTGGTGAACAGCACTTGAGGCGTACAAGGTGAAGGTGGGTTGTAAATGCATTTTATTGCTTACAGAACTTATGTACGGTACATAGCATCTTCTTAAGCTAAACAAACAAGAGAAAAATCACCAATGACACAACAGATACATTACAGGGAAAACTGTCATGTCCAAATATAATCATGAAAACACAAAAATAAATAATTCATGTTAAAATATTTGAGTTATTGCACGGTTATCACTACAATTATCACAGAAATAAGTTGCCCTAAAGGGGTCATGACACCCAATTTTCAACCATAATGTGTGTTGTATGAGCTGATTCTTGTATGTTCACATACAAGCTGGCAAAATTCGAGCGATTTGGTCAAGCTGCTAATTTTTAATCGCATATTTTTATAAACGAGCTAGTCGCCTGACAGTTGGGCAATACTGACGTACTCACTATCCATGACATCACGAACCGCTTGCTCGACAAGCTGCTGCACAGTGTGCAATCTGGCAGACGGTCGTGTTCCGTCGTCAACTGCGCTTGCAATCAAATTTTTTCGCATTGTTGAACTCTCCACTAAACCTAAATGACTTCCAGGGGTCGAAACATGGCTACTGTGTCAGCAATGTAGCGCTGGTACTTGCAGCAAATAATTTCGGATGTCAAAATGGGTCCTGTGAATGTGCAATGCGTATACCATTTGCCATTGCTCCTTCGGCTTGTGACGTCTCGCATGCCATGACAAAATGGCGGTCACTTGTGGTAGGTTGAGTTTTAGGAGCCGAGCACTTCTACGGCATATTTTTTATTAAAATGATCTCTTAAGGCCCCTTTTCACACGTGTACTAGCACATTTTACTCTGTAGTTTTGTTTTTTGCTGACAACCGTCAATTGTTGTGTGACCAGTCATGACCCCTTTAAGTTGAGACTAGAAAAGTGAACACAAGATAAAAAAAGATGGGTGTCATTGACAATATATAAACACTTCAATTTGCTTCACTGCTCTGATGCAATTTTGCCTCTGCTTCATACAGCATAAGTTCTACTGCATGCATTACATCTTGTGCGATGTGCACTGGTAGCTCTCTGAGGCGTACATCGGTACGTAGAGCGAAGAAACCAATGTTATCTTTTTTGATGACCCCCTTGTTCGCTCTGATGTGTTCAAGGTGCTCCATGCACGCTTGCGCCACAGCTTCATGGCTTGTGCCCTCTCCTGCATTGCTGCAAAGCAAGTGTGATCTGCGATTCATGCATATGAATGCTTTAAGGTTGCATTGTTACTTCGTGAAGCACCATTTAGCAAAAAAAAACTGTGTGAGAACGACAAGGTAGAAACAGAACAAACAAGACAGAGCACTGACTTTCAACTGATGTTTGTGCTTTTCGGCACTAAGAAAGAAAAAAATATAGAGGAACTGAAGCAAATTAAATAGCACACTTAAAAGATAAATGTGTCAATAGGGCGTCTACCTCTCTGTGAGAAATAAATGGGCTTTGGTCTTTGAAACGGACACTCGTGTTTTGGGACAGGGTGCTGATGTTCTGATATTAACACCTAAATATTACGGTAGTTACATGGGTTCTGTCTGCCTTAGTATAAATGTGCCCACAATAAAAACATCAGCTTAAAGTCAGTGCTCTATCCTGTTTCTTCTGTTTCTACCTTGTCGTTCTCACACTCTTTTTTGTTACTATGTCTGTGTACCAACTTGACCGAGCGTTAACCTTATAAAGTTTTGTATTTTGTAGCATGCGCAGGATTGTTAGAAAAAAATCTGCAAGTTTATCCTCAAAGAGTTAGTGGTATATCTCACCTAGCGCCCTCGCAGGTCCATTGTCGTCTTGACGAGCGTGACCTGCAGTGAATTATACATATTGCTTAAATGTACAGAAAGAGATCTTTTTTCGAAAAGTTGTGATTGTGATTTCTTGCCAGGAGTACCTAAAATAATTTTTTCGTATACACACCGTTTTGATGGTGGCTGCTCTCTTGAGCTGGTTGCTGAAGCATCACTGCAGAAGGAGGCAGTATTATTATACAACTTATAAAGTGTTACAATTGCATGCAGCAGAATCTGGTGTGAAAACATTAGGCACATTCTCCAAATGTGCTAGAACATGAAGAAGGTTACAAAACATGTTTTTAAGATTTAATAGATTGGCTATCTATGCATGCCCTTCATTTGTCATTACTTAGGTGGATTCATAAAGGTTTTACTCATTGCTGCAGGTGTCGACACCAGTCTCCTCAGCCGTATCAGGGGTACGTTCCGGTTCCGCTGCATGGCTTGGCCGAGGCGGTGATCTGCAGTGATGAAAACTTCTCTCTATGTATTTGATGATGCCACTAGTACATGAACAGTTTTAGGCATTCTTCGGGAGTTAAAATGCCGTTATGATTTCACTCAACACGAGGTTTATTTTACACTTGCGTTACCTCTTGATTGAGCACTGCTGTATAGAAGGTGTGCATACAGAAGTTTAATGTGCTTATTATGTTAATAAAATGCTATGTAGGTTGCGCATCTAAATGAGAACAAGAGATATTGTCACGGAGATGAAGTAAAGGTAGAGGAAGAACTCAAGCAGCTGATAAGCACGCGAGGGTGTTAATCAGCCATTGTGAATCTTGCCTGTGGGTTTTCCCCTGTAAACGCATTTCGTACAAAAGTCTCTAACCCCGTAACAATATTCTCACTGGCTATGTGAATGAAATTTATACAGTCAATCCTAAATGGCTGTGCAAACGATGTGTCTGATGAAACTGTGCCTGCTGTCATTATGTTTCTTGAACACATGCTGCATACGACTTTTGCAGCATCATTTTACTGCTAGGAGTGAGTGAATGCTTCACATTATTCAGCTCACTTGTATTGCAATCAGCACTGGGCACTTGTTCATAACGAATTGACATGAATGTGTTGCGAGTGTATGCAGATAATGCATTAGTTTGCTTAATTGCGGCCTGTCGCTGATGAATACCTTGCTTTTTCAGAAATATTTGACGTTGTACAATAACCACATTCACACAGAAACAATGCCTGTGCCCTCATGTATTCCTGTGTGCTTTTGTTCAGTGTTGAGTGCTGAATGTATTTAAAAAAATGCAGTGGTTTGGGCAAGCTAACGACATGAACACCGCCTTTCAAGCATGCTTGTATTTTTCATAACTTTGCAAAGTACAATCACCTAGTAATAAAAAATATTGTTTCTAGGTTCAAGTCCATGCGTGTACAGCTTCAAGTGCATGCACATGGTACCGAAAATTTTTGTGCATGCTCACCTCTCGTTAGCCTCTTCTGCTGTGATGTGGCTGCTGCAAGAGAACATGCAATATGTGATTCTGTCAGTGCTATTGTTTGCATTTTTAGAGCATTTTCACTGTTTTGCTACAATATAAGTACTTATGCTGCATTCTTGTAATGAATATGTGCAATGCTTGTCTATGAACAGCCTCATGACACATGCAATAAGCGATCTCTTTAGATTTTTAGATTTTGTATTAAGCCTTCCTTCTTTTGGTAAATGAGAGCCGAGAATGACACAGAAAGTACACTCAATTCTCTCATTCTTACTGTTCTGTCTTCAAAATTCTGTTTTGTGAAGCTGTCCACGTGTACCCCTGATACACGGTATGCTATATTTTTTTGCGTTGTGCTGATGCATTGTGCTATGCTAACCAAAACATTTCATTTTCTGTTCAATGGAGGGTAAGCATTATTCATTACCTTTGGTCGATGACACTCATGTTGCACAGTACCCTGAAAGAATGATGCACAGAGTTATTCTTCGTAGCTGTAGCCACAATTACTCAACATCAAAACAGCCCATTGCCACCATGTTCATGATCACATGCATGCCCACTGTGAATTACCTCTTGGGACTTCTATGTTTATGTGCAGTGTACTTATGTGTATTGATATGTGTGTATTTATGTGTATGTATAACAGTCATGTGAATTAAATCAACTTTTTTTTTTGTTTAGTACTCAATAGTCAGCTAATATTGAACTTAAGCCACAGGCTCAGATTCTCCTTCCATTAATTCAAGCATGGCCTCAAAATGGGGCCATTTTATTGTTGGAATGTCGGCTGCTCCGGCTCCACTTCTTTGTTTTTCACGTATGTCTTGTTGTTTGCTTTTGAAGATATCACGCAGGTTCTTTAATCGTTTCTCAACAAGGACACCTGAAAACAAAACCCTTGCTGTAAGAATGTATTGTGCATACTGTATTGCTGTAAATTTTCTACTTTATTTCAGCACAATTGTGAGCGGTCTTTATTTTCTTTGCCCAGATCATTTCGGCTGTAGCACCCTAGAAATCTGAATATTGGGCATCAAAATGAATCGCATGCCATCTAAACTTAAGTATTGGTAGGGGCTTAAACATTGCAAAATCTCTGCCCATGATTGAGGGAACCTGCAGCCGAGGGTTCCAGAAATGCCGCCCACCTAGTTTTTTCGACCGTCCACCTACATGTGCACGACATCACAGCTGATGCAATTATTAGTTGAGCAAAGAGTTATGGACACTGTTTCTTGAAGGTAAGCATGTCTGCCAAGCTATTGTAACAAAGAGGCTGTTTATACTGTCGGCAATTGAAGTTCACTTGCAAAAAGTCTATTTCATGAACTAGCACATGATGTCTTTATCACCTTCAGAGTGAAACTTTCTAAGCATTACTGCATTGTGCAAAACTCCACAGGTGAGTGTATACCATTGGTATCGGCCAAGCGAAACTGTCGTGTACAGCGGGAGCGATTGTTGTCAAACAAAAGCAAACATGTTAAATAACTTGAAAAGAAGGATAAAACTAACTAGAGCAAGATGACAATTTTTGAGAGAAAGAAATGCAACAAACATAGTATATGACTCAAAGTGTAACATAGAGAGAGCGAGAGGAAGGAAATTATAAGAAAATAAAGGGACCAAAACATGAAAACATACCAACACATAGAAGCAGACATGAAAAATTGACTTTAAAATATAGGAACAAAGAAACCAAACAAAAACGAGGCACAGTTGGAAGCGGAGAGATATAACCTGTGGGAATAAAGGAATAATCGAAATATAAAGGCACCAATAGACAAAAACACAGGAGAGGAAAGCAACAGTTGTGAAGAAATGAGGATTAGATATGGGCCACATTACAGAGGAATAAATTCCCCCATCTGTGCTTTCCTTCAGTGTTCGCCCAGCCACTAGAACACTACCATACCTTTTTTTTTTTACGATTGCATGTCATTTGGCATCAACAGCAGACTCCCAAATCCGGACATTTGAGAGTGCTGCTAAATATGTTTTGTATGTCTTAATTACACGCTCCTCTATGGAGTGCACAAAATGCGCTCAAAGCAGAAGCTACTTTGCATTCTTTTTTAAAACAGCACAACTGCATTGCATAGGCAGAATTAAAGGGTAACACCCCCCCCCCCCCTCCCTCACCGCGCACTAGATATTATGCATTGCAAATGCCGCACGTTCACAAAAGCACACATTCCCTTGGCCAGACGATGACGTACAAACACAGCAAGGAGCATGCGCTAGGTGAGTTGGCAACTGAGCAGTATTTCGAACGTCTGAGCTTTATTATCATCTATACAATGTTCTGTCATGTCGATTTCGATGTTAAACTCGGAAAGTCGCGAGAACAAACGTGCACACAACTGCGCTCGCATACGTCACAGTCAATACATCTCATGCAAACTAAAACCTTGCAGTACAAATACCAATATTTTCATTGTTCATTCATTGGCAACGCCAGCCATGCAGTACACACCTGTTCTTGCTTATATAGCTACTCAAACAAAAAATCTCGGTACTTACTCGACATGCCGAACATGCTTCTGATCTCTGCCCAAGCCCGGTCCTTCTTTGTCCGATCTTTAAAAGAAGGGTGCCGCTTGCCATACAGATATGGGTACATTTTAATCGCGTCGATGAGGAGCTCGGCCGAGTACCCAAAGCTGGCCGTGGTGGCATTCGCCTGATGCGAGGAAAAATCCACGGAGGAACGTACGTGTCGTTCGTACCTCACGGCAGTAGGCAAGCGCAACGAGAAAAAAAATAACATACGAGGTGGCCGGATGTAAACAAAGGCTGACGTCACTTCTGGTCTTCGCTGATTGGTTAAACTGTTTTGCGACTGCAGTCGCGCGACCAAAAAATCGGTCAGGAAGCGACTGGCCAAAACAGTCGCTTTGCGACCGTTTGCGACCGTTCGCGACTGCTTGCGACCAGTCGCAAATGGTCGCGCGACCGCGGCTAGTCGCCGGTGTGCACCAGCCTTAAGTGTTCTGCTTGTCGTTATGCGCCGACTAGTTTGAGTTCGGGGTACTGGTTTGTGCTCTTAGAATGTACGCGGAAATACGCTCGAAATTGTAATTATGGAACATCAGAGATTCCGCGTTGCTGTTTTCAATAAGCAAAACCGGAGTGCAGCAGGTACTTTCGGTTAGATTTTGTTGTGTGCTCGCATACTTCAGAGCAAATTGCTCTCTCTGGCTCTTTTACGTTGACTGATCAGCCGGAGGAGTCGCGATGCTAGGGCACACAGCTATGCAAAGCGTGCATGCCTTCGAGTCATTGTGTGTGTGTATCGTTTATTAACCTCAACTACACGTGTCATTTCACATGATAGTCTATTTGCTATTTCGTGTGAAGGTTTATACCCGCAGCATGGAGCTCTTGCGAAGTGATCGCGTATAGTGGCACGCTAGTTCATTCATATGCTAGCTAATTCTTTCGGCAATATAGTTCGTATGTGAGACACATCCACAAGACACACTTCTGAAATATGATTGGTGCGCGTAACCACTTCACAGGAACAACCACAGCTGTTCGAATGCATCAACTGTGCATCTTCTGACACATAATTAAAGCTTAAGATGCCTCGAGTCAACTCCAGTTGTTGCTTTCATTGGATGGCAGTCACTGTGAATGCTCTCTGCACATGTTGTATACCCTATAGGTGGTGAAGCTTGCACCACCGATGCGCTGAGTAAGAAAAGACAGTCGCACTGTCCCTTCGAGCACTATCCCGCCAGCTAATAGAAAGGTTAGTCATAGCAGCCGCACATGAACGTTTGAGCGATGTTATTTACAGTAGAAACGCTAAACGATGGGGCAAGAAAAAATGACTGTTCTCATAATAATCACATTTTTACGCTTAAAAACATACTAAAGGATGATGCGCATAAAGTTAACATCTAGTCACCGCGATGCCGAGTGACTCGATCAAGGCCTGACCACAAGTACGCGTTGCACGTGGCACTAAAGAGAGCTGACATGGGCTAATGCTACACTTGTCACGATTTTAGGACAAGTCAGATGACTGGTGCGAATCCTCTCAGCGCGCTGCTTGCCGAGCAACCGCTCTCATCGCGAAAGGGCATCTGCTACGCAGGAGCAATGCAGGTGGCACCACGTTCGAAATGCGAGTGCAAAGAAGAGGAGACAGAAAAGAAACGCAAGCGGAGGAGGAGAGTGTCGCTACTTTACGAAGTTCTAGGGGCTTTAAGCAACCCAACCGCTCCCGGCCACACCCCTCTCAGGCGGGTCACCTCGGTCGCGTCAAGCAGAGAAACAGAGAACTTCCAAAAACAGCGTACCATCTGCTGCGGTCCCTGTTACATCGGGTGCCGACACAACACAAGAGGGGGCTCATACCAGCTTCCCCCTTCTCCCCACCACACCTGAGGGCGTCCCACTCTGTGCCCCACTAGACCCCTCTGCTCCAAAATCGGGCACCAAGCAGAAGTTAAAAGAACAACCACAACGCCACACAAACGTGGATCTTCTTACAAAGGCCCCTCAAGTGGCCATAAACGTAAATAGGAGCCACTCTCCAATGGACCTGGGCTCCTCAGCTCCAACATCCGGCGACCCAGTCAAATACAGGCCAGTTGGCCAAAAATCCCACTTTCTGGCCGCGTCAAGAGACGCGATTGCAGCCTTCCTCGCGGGTTTCCCTGCCACGCAGCAAGTACGCGAGGATCATCGCCGCAACTTGGTAGCAGTGGAAACTGTTCTGAACGCCGATGTCTTCACCCTCCTCCAGATCGACACCATTGTTGATGTGCGAATAAAGGTCAAGATCCTACTTCCAAACTCTTGTGTGGGTGAACTGTTTGGGGTGGATGTCAACATCCCTATCGAGAACATCGCCGCAAACATCACGTCCCAAGTGAAGGTGATCTTGTGCACGCGACAGGGCAGAACACTTGTGCTCACCTTCGAGGGCCGGGCACTGTGGTTCCAGTGGAACTCCTCCTTTTCAAGCAGCGACGGCCTGTTCGGGCACGCATGCTACGCCCACTCCAGTGTGCACGATGTGGTGTCTTTGGCTACACAACCGGCGTTGCCTCCGATGTGGCCAGACCAACTCAGAAGCACCTGCACTGCCGAAAAACCCCGCGGCATTAACAGCAGGGGCACCCACGCGGCCAACGAACCGCGGTGCTCGTCCTGGCAGCTACAGCAACAGGCAACCTTCCTTCTCGCCACTTCAGGCGGAAAACTAACACGCCGCCAAGCCATCCACCACGCCGCGGCTAAACCACCTCAACGCAAGGCTCCGACCCCAGCTACCACCCGTCCTGGCCATCCCTTCCTCGACGCCCTCAAGGGCAACTCCAACGTGGAGCCCACATCAGAAGCCACACAGAAAGCTTGTGCCCCACCCCCCGCCAAAAGAAGATCCGAGGAATAGGGTGATGGCGACGCTGACAGCTCTTCGTGCACTCCTAGACACCGCGGTGTGCAACCCAAAGACACGCAAACTGTGTGTCGCGGCTCTGGCTGTCCATGAGGATATCGACCACCATGGCTAGTGCATCAAAGAAGCCACGGCCGCGGATCTTGCAGCGGAACGTCCGTTCCCGTTGCTGCCGTCCAAAAAAAACCCAAAGACCTCAAAAATCGCTCATTGGTATGGTTTCCTGCACACTTTGGAACCATTGAGGTCACGGAGTGACGTGTTTTCAAAGCGCCGTCGGCTTCACATAGGCATAGGTCATGGAGGAAGGAAAAATGCTTCCTACATGACATAGGTGCTCCCTGGCACAAAACTGCATGCCTAACAGCTACAATCAGCTGAAGCTCTAACTCTGGCATAGGTCATGGAGGAAGGAAAAATGCTTCCTACATGGCATAGGTGCTCCCTGGCACGAAACTGCATGCCTACCAGCTACCATCAGCTGAAGCTCCAACTCTGGTGGATCCCACCGGATGGCAGAGAAGGTCTCGACG
This sequence comes from Rhipicephalus microplus, assembly GCF_043290135.1. Taxonomy (NCBI): domain Eukaryota; kingdom Metazoa; phylum Arthropoda; class Arachnida; order Ixodida; family Ixodidae; genus Rhipicephalus; species Rhipicephalus microplus. The sequence goes on along the minus strand of NC_134710.1, from coordinate 104,810,970 downwards.
TGTTCCTTGATGCCTATAGGACATTCTCCCTTGAGCAGACTACACTAGTGGATGCCGATACAACACCCACGTGGCACAGCCTACGAGGTGCGTGTGGCCATATATGCCGACGACGTCGTGCTCTTCACGAGTGGACCTACCTCCCATGGTCGCCAAGTGCGCGAGAGCCTCCAGACTGCCATAAATGCAGTGGATAGCCTTCTGGGTGGCGTGGGCCTTCAATTCTTCGCCACTAAAACCGAGGCCTTCCTCGCCCACCTGAGCGAAACGGGCCGCTACAACGTCCCGAAGCTGCACCTTCGTGGACAACAACTGCCAACAATTGTACGTACCAGTCTCTGAGAGTTTATGAAGCTGGTCATGGTCGCTCGTGAATGAAGCCTCAAAATGTCAGTTCTATGCGGTGTCTCTCCTCAACTAATCGATCTAAATCTCGTCGATCTAAAAGCAGTTAAAAAAATGTGTGTTCTTTAGTTCGTTCTGACCATGTCTACTGTGTCTGTGTTTATTAGCGTGGAACTCTCATCACATCGAGACCCCACACGCTTCTTCCAGACTCCATGATTGGATTCTCAAAGGTGCAAGCGAACACAAAACGTTTTGTACTGCAAACGACAGTGCGCCTATATAACCCCCTGGGATTTCTTTCTTCTTATATGGTGAGAGCGAAGGCTCTCTTTTAAGAAATCTGGAAAGAAAATTTGTCATGGGACCAACTAGTACCAGAACACCTCCTCAAAGACTGGACAAAATGGTGTGAAGAGCTCATGTGTGTCTGTCACATCAACGTTTATATTTAGTGAGAGTCAACTGTATAAGAGGCAAGGATGTAATAGATCCCCCAAACGGTTATTGTAACGGGCACCATCAACCCAATTTGTTGGCTACCCAATCTCTCCCAATGATTTGACCTCTTTTGTAAGAGACACTGGGTACACTAGAAGACTTTCGGTCACGAAGGACAAGTTATCAGAGAATTTTGGTCAACAAGAATGTTCGTAACAGACATTCAAACCTAAATACAGCCACATTGACCGCTGACCGAACTAGCGAGGAAGTCATAGTATCTATTTTTCACAACCTCAGCAAATGTACAGTCTTTCATTTATAAAACAATGATGAAAACCACCTGAAATGGTTATGCAACACACAGAAACATTTCAAGCCTACGGCCAAGAGAATGAGCAAGAGCACGCTTGCACTTCCCAGACGGCTGAAGGAGCCAAGAATACCGCGAGCATGCGGTGTAAGCTAATCACACAATGCTTGCAATCAAAATGCAGCACATCTGTTGAGTCAACAAGCCTGAAAGATAGCCAGAGTGTACAGTTACTGCTATCAAGCCCCGTTAACAACAACTCTACCTAAAAACGTGAATGTGGCAATCATCGTGGTCTTGCTTACTTTAAAACTATCAAAAGCTTTAGAGCACAATAATAGTAAAGCCAACACCAAAACAAGCCACAAAAGAAAAAGTTCGAGTAACCAAAACAAAGTTTCAGTGCTCGCTTGGACAAGTATTGAGCCTGCTTTGTAGATGCCGCTTTGTATGCTGTTGTATGCGTTGCTCCCATGCCCACTCAATGAAATTGAGTGGGCATGGGAGCAACGCTACGATGCGGCTCACGAATATTTTTCGTCTCTGCCTGTTACAGCTGCCGTTCGTTGTCGACGCATGCGCTGTCGGTTTGCCCGAGTGGCTTCCCGGTGACGCTTATCGTTCAACGCCGATCGTCTCCGAACCAGCGCTACATGACGCACGCTCCGACATGCCGTGGGAGACCACCCTGACGCAAGTCCCTGTGGCTCCCCCTGGATCAACCTGGACATCTTCGATTACGTCAGCAACGCCGCCTGATATAAGCGCATCGGGCCAGCCGTGCCACTTTAGTGGGCATGGGAGCAACGCTACGATGCGGCTCACGAATATTTTTCGTCTCTGCCTGTTACAGCTGCCGTTCGTTGTCGACGCATGCGCTGTCGGTTTGCCCGAGTGGCTTCCCGGTGACGCTTATCGTTCAACGCCGATCGTCTCCGAACCAGCGCTACATGACGCACGCTCCGACATGCCGTGGGAGACCACCCTGACGCAAGTCCCTGTGGCTCCCCCTGGATCAACCTGGACATCTTCGATTACGTCAGCAACGCCGCCTGATATAAGCGCATCGGGCCAGCCGGGCCACTTTAGTGGGCATGGGAGCAACGCTACGATGCGGCTCACAAATATTTTTCGTCTCTGCCTGTTGCAGGTTAGTGAAGCTCCTTCTAAGCGCTCCAATAACGCTTTTCTTGTTGTATTCCCATGCCCACAAGTGCTCTTACAACATGTAAATGAGTGCTTTGATATGTTGAAACTGTTACTGTCGGGGGATGTGGAGCTTAACCCGGGGCCTACTAAACCTCGACAGGGTGGCACGCAGGTGTCCGAAGTACCACCGGAGCCTACGACCGATGTTGTTATAACAATGCTGAGGGACCTCACAGCCCGTTCAAAGCTGATCGAGGATGGTCAGGCGCGCATACTCGATTCCATCGGAAGCTTAACGTCAAAACACGCTGAACTGAACGCGACGGTCACAAACATATCTGAAAGGTTAAGCTCCATGGAAAACAGGTTTGAAGCTCTGGAAGAGCATGCTGAAGACATAACTACAGTAAAAAAATCTATTGGCACACTTCAAAACGAAAATACTTTGTTAAAAGTACGTTTGTCAGACCTGGAAGATAGAGCCAGAAGGGACAACCTTTTATTTTTTAATGTGCCTGATAACCCCTCAGAAACATGGGCGGACTCGGAAAAGGAGGTCAAGAAGATTGTACTTGACCAAATGTCGATTAATCTTGTCGATAGCGATATCGCGCGTGCGCATAGAATTGGCACACTGCATCGCGACAAAGCTCGACCAATAATAGTAAAGTTTGCAAATTACAAAACAAAAGAAAAAGTACTCAGCGCAAAAACCAAACTTAAAGGATCAGACATCACAATTAGTGAAGACTTCTCGCCAGCTACCCGACATGCCCGTAAAATTCTAGTAGACTTTGCGAAACGCTCAGCGCCAGATGAAAAATTCAAACTCCGCTATAACAAACTCACTTTAAACAATAAGTGTTACGAGTATTGCAAGGTAAGCGGTGAAGTAAAGGTAAAATGCAGAAACCCCAGTGCCTCTAAAGCTCCACATTCAACTCTCTTTCCACATGCATCCACAGAATAGCTCACCGTCCGTCCACATAACGTGCCACGGGCACCAAGTAACATTTCAGTTCTTTTCACTAACATACGAAGTGTAGTCCGTAACCACGATTCTATTTCTTGTGCTGCTGACACTACTGCCGCTGACATTATTGTATTAACTGAGACTTGGTTGAACGAATCTGTACGGAACAGTGAAATTTTTTCTGCTCAAAAGTGCTACAATATTTTCCGATGCGATCGCTCCTCAAAGCATGGCGGTGGTGTCTTAGTTGCTGTTAACCACAATTTTGAATGCTCACAAGTCAATGTCACTACAAATCTCGAGTTCACTTGCGTCCAAATATCTGTCAACTTCACGAAGTTTCTACTCTGTGTATGTTATCGTCCGCCGTCTACGCCACTAGGCTTTTGTAATGATCTTCACGACACTCTTAACACCATTCACACAAAATTTTCTAATCAGCAGATATTTCTTTTCGGTGACTTCAATTTTCCCGATGTTAACTGGCAGTCACCCGCTATCTCAAGTGAAGAAACATGCGAATCATTAAATTTTGTGGCACTCTGTTCAACGTTTTCTTTGACTCAGGTTATCACTGAGCCAACAAGAATAACTGATTCCACGTATAACACACTTGACCTATTGTTAACAACAGCTCCCGATCTTGTCACCGACATCAGCTATTTACCGAAAATTAGCGATCACTCTGTAATACACGTAATGTTGAATGTCCCAACTCGTTTGTCCCATAATAACCCTGAGGTTATTCACGATTACGGAAAGGCTAACTTTTCGGCCATTAATGATGGGCTGAAGATTTTTCTGGATTAGTTTCTTGTTGGTTTCGACGAGAGATCGGTCACTGAAAACTGGCACCTGTTTAAAAGTACAATTCACAATTTAATTAAACATCATATTCCTCAAAAGGTCATTACCACTAACCGTCAGTTTCCATGGTTCAGCCGTGCATTAAAACGCCTTGCTAACAAAAAAAGGCGTTTCTTCATCAGAGCAAAGCGGTCTCGAAAATCGGAGCACTGGTCAGCACTTAAGGATGTCGTATGTACATATAAAAAAAAGCTTTAAAGCAAGCAAAACATAAGTTTATGAATGTTACATTACCTGAACTTCTTTCCGCAAACCCTAAAAAATTCTGGAGTCTGATTAAGGATACAGATGATTCGACAATTTCTCTTGTTGATTTGCAGTCAAACCGAATTAGCAACGCTGATTGCGCTGCCGCTCTGAATGACACGTTTGCAAAAGCATTTTCCAGTTGTACTAACTCGTCACTCCCTGCCTGTCACACTCATTATGATTTCCCCATGGACCCTGTTCATTTTGATTTTGATGGCATTGTACGCATTATTGAGAGCCTAAAATTATCTTCTAGTTGTGGTCCCGATGACATTAACACAAAAGTGCTCAAAAACACCACGGTTCATTTTGCTATAATATTGTCCAAAATATTTATACAGTCTCTTCAGTCAGGGGAGATTCCAGATGACTGGAAAATAGGTAAAGTGATTCCACTCCATAAATCTGGTGACAAACATTCTGCTTCGAACTATCGCCCCATTTCGTTAACGAGTATTTCTTATAAAATATTTGAACACGTCATCGCTTCCCACTTGGCAAAATTTCTTGAATCATTCTCATTTTTTTCACCTGAGCAACATGGCTTTAGAAAATTATTTTCGTGTGAAACGCAGTTGGTAGCCTTCACAAACAACCTTCATTCTGTACTTGATAATGGTTCCGCGGCTGATTGCATATTCATAGACTTCTGTAAGGCATTCGATAAAGTTCCCCACAGCCTGCTTCTTCACAAACTAAGCCAACTGAATATCGACCCTAACGTTCTTAAGTGGATTAAATGTTTTCTAACAGATCGCTCTCAATTTGTTCATGTTAATGGTTTTAACTCTTCAACTCTACCTGTCACTTCAGGCGTCCCACAAGGCTCAGTTTTAGGTCCACTGCTTTTTCTTATATATGTTATTGATCTGCCTAGCAATCTGACTTCTTCTGTGAAACTTTTTGCCGATGACTGTGTTATTTACCGTGAAATAAAAAATGCTACTGACGTTTCTTTGCTTCAACAGGACCTTGACGCTATCGATAATTGGTGCTCGACTTGGCATATGACACTTAATATTAATAAATGTAAAGTAATGCGGTTCTCACGCCAACGTAAATTAAACACTTCTTCTTACAGTATAGGCAGCTCCCCATTGCTACCAGTGTCGTCCTATAAATACCTCGGGGTTATTTTAACAGCAGACCTGAGTTGGAATATGCATGTCTGCTCTATTATCTTAAATGCTAACCGGACGCTTGGCTTCAATCGGCGACATTTTTCTCTAGCCCCCGTTTCTGTTAAACTGTTATTGTACAAGTCACTTGTTCGATCTAAACTCGAATACGCGTCTTCAGTATGGGATCCATGCAATAATTCACTAATAAATGCACTTGAAGCAACACAAAACAGAGCATTGCGTTTCATCCTTCACGATTACGGCCGTTTATCAAGCGTAACGCAAATGAAAGCAACTCTATCTCTTGAACCACTCACACTGCGCAGGAAGATATCGCGCATGTGCCTTTTCTTTAAAATCTATAAATTGAACGCCACCCTTAAAACTGCTCTTATCTTACCCCCTGCTCATGTTTCATTGCGCATAGATCATTCTTGCAAAGTTGGTATCCCGAAATGTCGCACTGTATCATATTCAAATTCGTTTATTCCTAGAACAACATCAGAGTGGAATCGCCTGCCACCATCCCTAGTGCTTACTAACAATATTTACCAGTTTAGGAAAAAAGTGTCTGATTACTTCACTTCTGTGTAGCTTGAACTTTTTTTTTTTTTCCACAGTGTTTATTTACCTTATAATGTGTCATATGCAAGCAGTTGTCAATGTTAGTTTAGTTATTTTTTCATGCTAGAGGCAATACCTGTGTAGATTTGTGTTAAACTTTTGTATACTTCTACGCACCGCTGGATACTTGTTTGTGCAGTGCTTTTGTATATTTGCTCATATGTGTGCAATGTTTGTACAATTCGAACACCTTTCTACATCCTGATCCTGTACCACTCCCTTCAACAATGCCCTCTGGGCCATGAGGGTACCTGAAATAAATAAATAAATAAATAAAGTAGCATTCTCGACAGTGGTCATTGACTGTGATTCCGAAGTAATCAGCTGCAGCACCATCGGCACTTCTAGCTCCAGCATTGCAGAGAAGCTCGCCATTGCTCTTGCATTGATGGACGGTGTGCATGACACTTATTAGACTCCAAGGCTGCTATCAAGGCATTTCAGATGGGTATGGTAACTCCCCAGGTCCTACAGATACTCAAAAAACCCAAAGACCTCAAAAATCGCTCATTGGTATAGTTTCCTGCACACTTTGGAACAATTGAGGTCAAGGAGTGACGTGTTTTCAAAGCGCCGTCGGCACGGGTTGTCGGCTTCACATAGGCATAGGTCATGGAGGAAGGAAAAATGCTTCCTACATGACATAGGTGCTCCCTGGCACAAAACTGCATGCCTAACAGCTACAATCAGCTGAAGCTCTAACTCTGGCATAGGTCATGGAGGAAGGAAAAATGCTTCCTACATGACATAGGTGCTCCCTGGCATGAAACTGCATGCCTACCAGCTACTATCAACTGAAGCTCTAACTCTGGTGGATCCCACCGGATGGCAGAGAAGGTCTCGACGTGTTCCTTGATGCCTATAGGACATTCTCCATTGAGCAGACTCCACTAGTGCATGCCAATACAACACCCACGTGGCACAGCCTACAAGGGGCAAGTGGCCGTATATGCCGACGACGACGCGCTCTTCACGAGTGGACCTACCTCCTATGGTCGCCAAGTGCGTGAGAGCCTCCAGACTGCCATAAATGCAGTGGATAGCCTTATAGATGGCGTGGGCCTTCAATTATTCGCCACTAAAACCGAGGCCTTCCTCGCCCACCTGAGCGAAACGGGCCGCTACAACGTCCCGAAGCTGCACCTTCGTGGACAACAACTGCCATGGCTAAAAGGCAACAATTGTACGTACCAGTGTTTGAGAGTTTATGAGGCTGGTCATGGTCACTCGTGAATGAAGCCTCAAAATGTCAGTTCTATGCAGTGTCTATCCTCAACTAATCGATCTAAATCAAGTCGATCTAAAAGCAGTTAAAAAAATGTGTGTTCTTTAGTTTGTTCTGAACATGTCTACTGTGTCTGTGTTTATTAGCGTGGAACTCTCATCACATCGAGACCCCACACGCTTCTTCCAGACTCCATGATAGGATTCTCAAAGGTGCAAGCGAACACAAAACATTTTGTACCGCAAACGACAGTGCGCCTATATAACCCCCTGGGATTTCTTTCTTCTTATAAGGTGAGAGCAAAGGCTCTCTTTTAAAAAATCTGGAAAGAAAATTTGTCATGGAACCAACTAGTACCAGAACACCTCCTCAAAGACTGGACAAAACGGTGTGAAGAGCTCATGTGTGTCTGTCACATCAACGTTTATATTTAGTGAGAGTCAGCTGTATAAGAGGCAAGGATGTAATAGATCCCCCAAACGGTTATTGTAACGGGCACCATCAACCCAATTTGTTGGCTACCCCATCTCTCCCAATGATTTGACCTCTTTTGTAAGAAACACTGGGTACACTAGAAGACTTTCGGTCACGAAGGACAAGTTATCAGAGAATTTTGGTCGACAAGAACGTTCGTAACAGACATTCAAACCTAAATACAGCCTCATTGACCGCTGACTGGACTAGCGAGGAAGTCATAGTATCTATTTGTCACAACCTCAGCAAATGTACAGTGAGTCTTTCATTTATAAAACAATGATTAAGAACACCTGAAATGGTTATGCAACACACAGAAACATTTCAAGCCTACGGCCAAGAGAATGAGCAAGACCACGCTTGCACTTCCCAGACAGCTGAAGGAGCCAAGAATACCATGAGCATGCGGTGTCAGCTAAACACACAATGCTTGCAATCGAAATGCAGCACATCTGTTGAGTCAACAAGCCTGAAAGATAGCCAGAGTGTACAGTTACTGCTATCAAGCCCCGTTAACAACAACTCTACCTAAAAACGTGAATGTGGCAATCATCGTGGTCTTGCTTAGTTTGAAACTATCAAAAGCTTTAAAGCACAATAATAGTAAAGCCAACACCAAAACAAGCCACAAAAAAAAAAGTTCGAGTAACCAAAACAAAGTTTCAGTGCTCGCTTGGACAAGGATCGAGCCTGCTTTGTAGATGCCGCTTTGTATGCTCATAAAGTAGCATTCTCGACAGTGGTCATTGTCTGTGATTCCGAAGTAATCAGCTGCAGCACCATCGGCACTTCTAGCTCCAGCATTGCAGAGAAGCTCGCCATTGCTCTTGCATTGATGGACGGTGTGCATGACACTATTTAAACTCCAAGGCTGCTATCAAGGCATTTCAGATGGGTATGGTAACTCCCCAGGTCCTACAGATACTCAAAAAACCCAAAGACCTCAAAAATCGCTCATTGGTATGGTTTCCTGCACACTTTGGAACCATTGAGGTTACGGAGTGACGTGTTTTCAAAGCGTCGTCGGCACGGGCCGTCGGCTTCACATAGGCATAGGTCATGGAGGAAGGAAAAATGCTTCCTACATGACATAGGTGCTCCCTGGCACAAAACTGCATGCCTAACAGCTACCATCAGCTGAAGCTCTAACTCTGGTGGATCCCACCGGATGGCAGAGAAGGTCTCGACATGTTCCTTGATGCTGTTAGGTTTGGCCTGGAGATTCGGCTCTCAATCCCTTCGGCGCCCAGTGTCACAGACGCTGTCGAAGATTTGAGCAATTATCCAGACCAAGCAGCAAGCAAAGGCGAGTTCCCGTCCTTCAAATGCGGACCCTTTTGTCGTCCCTTCAAGCAGCAGCGATGACTGATGGCCTCGACGACTCATCGGGCGACAGGAAATCTGGCGTGACCGGCGCCAGAGCTGACGGCGGAGCGGCGCTTCTTTAATCCTCAGTCAAGTAGCCGACCGGCCGACTGCCTATGCCCGCCAGGCATTGTCCCTGCTGGCCGGAGGAGGAGACGTCGTGTCGCCGCGACGCCATGACGAAAGAGGGCAACGGGGACGGCGTCTTCCTGAAAGAGACCGCGATGGCCACCGCAGATTGCCCGCTAATTGGGTGAGCTGTGCGGCGGACCCTTTGAAGTATGCTGCCAGGATCGTGGGAACTCTCGACTAACGGCACACACACGACGAGGAAGAGCCCGGCTGGCGCCACCACAGTGCAGTGTTCACGTGGATCGTGCATGCTCGCCCTCCTCACCTGTGTGTGTGTGATTGGTGTTCCACTCGGAGAGGAGGAGCCCGACAGTGCATAAAACGATGCCGCAGAGTGCTGGACGTCGCTCTGAACTATGTAACGTTCAACCACCACGCTCGTGGTTTGTGAAACCACTAACTTTTCCTTTCTGTAAATATGTGTAAATAGTGACATAAACCCTTGTTCTGTTTTCCGTATCTTCTTGTCAGCGTTCAGTTCCTCCATCCGGTTGCATCAGCACCTTCCTTCCTTCCGACCCGTAACAACTGGTGGCAGCGGTGGGATGCCATCACCTGCAACTTCTTCCTTCCAATCTCTAACAACTGGTTGGCAGCGGTGAGATGGACTTTACAACATGGTGCTGTGCTGTGGTGAGTGCTTGGTCTTTGCTTTGACTTTCCAGGCTTCAATTGTGTGAGTTTATTAGAAGCTGGGTTGTGTGTGGATTAGGGAGATTACCTTTTGTGAGTTGTAGGCATCACCTAATTATGTGTGAGATGCAGGACCAAAGTACAACGGCAATCATGTCGTGGAAGGCAATGCTAAGAGATGAACTTTTGAGTGTGAGTAAGCATCTAGGCATTGAAATAGAGGAAGGAATGGGCAGGACAGCGATTTGGAGGCTGATCTTGCAAAAAGCCAGTGAGGACGAGATTCAAAACGCAGTAGAGATTTTTGAAAAACGGGAAATGGAGGAACGGGAGCGAGAGGAACGCGAACGAGAGAATGAAAACGAAAGGAACGGGAAAGAAAAGAAAAGAAAAGCAGGGATAGAGAAGAAAGGGAAGAAAAGGAAAAAAGGAAGAGAAAAGAAAGAGAAGAAAAGAAAAGAAGGGATAGGGAGGAAAGAGAAGAAAAAGAAAGATTGGAACGACAGAAAGAAAGAGACCAGTGGGAGGAAAGCCTGAAATTAAAACAGGAAGCGAGAAAAGAATCAATACTGTTCCTTAGAGCGTCTCAAGTAAATTCGAGGATCCATGCATTCGAAGAGGGGGGGGGGGGGGGGTTTAGAGAGTTATCTAAACTCTTACGAGAAAGTTTGCAGAGAACTAGAGCTCGACGAAGACTGTTGGTCTATCACCTTATTGAGTGTCCTTCCGGTCAACGTGATGGGTAGAATAAACTACCTTTCCGTGGAACAGTTCAATAGGTACGATGTAGCTAAGGCAGCTTTACTGTGGTGCATCGGCATCAGAGTTGACAGAAAGCGAATTGAGTACAAGCTCACGAACGCTCCCATGAAGAATGCGCGACGTTGTGCTGGTAGTAAAACCAAGCCTGAGAGAGGTCCGCGTGTCTCTTAAAGCACCAAGGTGGATAGTGAGCGAAAATGGGAAATAGAAAAACGGGAGCGAGGTGAAGAGCGTGAGCGAGCACTCAGCCTAGTGATTGAACTGTCGGAAGAAAAAGTCGAGGCAAGGAGGCGGAAGTTTCAGCCATTCGCAAGTGTAGCGCACGAGACGTGCGAGGTGCAGCCCAGAGCTTTAGAGAAGGCTAGCACGTGTGAAGAGCGCAGCAGGTTCGAAGACGAACCAAATTCGAGTGCTGCGAAAGATGCTGCCCTGATTACAGAGGCCGACGAAGGCCAGAGCAAGTACGACGAGGTGCTGTGCCAGGTAACTGTTAGCGAAACAGCTAGGATAGCTGTAGAAAAGCTGGTACAGACCTCAACTGTGTTTGTCGCGACGGTGGATCTTGCAAACAATGTGGTAGTAGGCAAGGAAACCGGAGAAAGCTCAGGATCAGCAGCCAAAGCAGAGGGTGAGAATAACAGTACAGTTGCCGACAGCTCCCACCTATTCGAGGTAGATTGTGTGAAGGAAAGCTGCGGCACTGTTCTTGAGTGTGTTGAGCTTTCCACCAGTCTAGAGTGCGAGAGAGATGATTTTTTAGAAAATCATTTGGACTGCGTGGATTCAACAGCTGACGCAAGGTGTGCGAGGGTTCACGAGTGTGAGTTGCTATCGGAAAGCTCGGAAACAAGCCGCAAGAAGCGGCGCAGACGCTGGCGACGTCGGAGAGTTACGAGCAAGACAAAATGCACTACGTGTGTAAAGAAAGGCTCGACACGTTTGAGCGTAGTGAACAGAACGAGTGGTTCTGCATCGGCGTCAAACTCGGTTTGCATGCGTCCTAGCCGCCGGAAGAAAAGTACAAAGAAAGCGGAGTCGCAAATAGAATCTCGTGTAAAGCGCCAGTCTTTCGATTCCGTCCACAGCAAGTGTCATGGTGCGCCCTTGAGCTGTAAAACCATTGATGACTCAACCTGCGACAAAATTCAAAGCAGTGCGGGACAAGTCAGTTGCAGACGTCGCCATAAAAGAGGGAAGCGTACGCGAGCGATAAAGCGAAGGCATAGAAGAGGTAACAATCAGCCGGGCGAACGAGCCAAGGGTAAGTCATCGGCCAGCTCAACAACAAGGTCTTTGTGTCGTGCAGTAAGGCACAAGCGGTGAACTGGTAGTGTACAGCGCGAGTCCTCCCGACGGAATGCGCGATGGGGATTTAGAGCTTTTCGTGGAAAAGAGTGTCGTCGGGGTCCTAGAAGAAAGGCCACAATAGCTAAACACCGCTCGGGAGCTAGACCAAAGAGGACACCGACGCTCTTTCCCACGCGTTGCTCGGGTCCCCTCAGCCGAACGGACAGAAGTCGGCCGAAATCGCAAATGAGGCGTAACGCTGCCGTTCGGCTGGTAGCACGTGCACGTTGTGGACTCGGGCGTCCTCGAAATCCGCCAAGACCGCGACCGCCGCGTGTGCGATTGAGGTGAGGGACAGCTCTAAGCTGGAGAAGAGGACACAGGAATTTACGGGGAAGCTTCTTTGTTTGCTTATTGTTTGTTTTTGAAGTAATATTCCTTTGTCATCTCCCCAGCTAGTTTGTTTTTCACTTCAATATTTTTTTTTGTAAACGTTTACGTTCAGACACGTGTTCAGTTAAGTTGAGTTACAGGGATATGACCTTTGGTTGAGAGTGTGTTAGTATGCTAGCGCTCTTTGGATGAGAGTATGATGTCGTGCTATGGCTCACAGCAAAAACCTGGGCGTTCTTTAAAAACATGGGCTGACATGAAGCTACATCCAACAAATGAGCTTGTAGCATGTGAGGTTTATTCCCTTCATTTTGTTGTTTTTGTGATTGCTTAGGGATCATATGGTCACTTGAGCTGAGAGCATTGCGTTCCCCAAATTTCGAGGCTAGAGATACATTTCTTGGATTTATAAAACGCAGTTCGATCTGATGTGTGAGAGAGATTTGTAGTTGCAGAGTGACATAAAAGTAGGTACTCTCGACTAAGCCTTTCAAGTGTGTCATGAGAGAAATGAAGAATGTGCACAGATACCTTGTGTATAGGGTGTGGCAGCATATGTGTGAAAACGATGTAGTTGCGTATGATTAAGCTAGTATTGAGTTATCACATTAGTTACAACATTGCAGGGCAGATGACAGGAGAATATGAGTTTTTAAAGAGTGTAATTATGGTTATTTGGGGCCAAATTATATTTGCCTTTGGGTGCTTTTCTCACACGGCAATATGTTACATCTTTGGTAAGCATCTCCACGTCCATGATTGTTGTAACTTTGGCGGCACAAAATTGTCTCAAACTTTTAGCGTACAGGTTTCTCTTTTGTTTGTGTTTCTTGAGAAGCCTGGAGGGTTTTAAGCGGGTCCAATGTGCTTGACTTCAGCATGGTATTGTGTTGTGTGGTTCGCCTTGCTGTTGTCAATCATTGTGAGCTGGTTTGAGAGTTGGTTTCGAGTTCGCAGCTGGAGAGAGAAAGCCAGGCCATCGTCCTCGTCACCAACCGTTCTCTTCGTGCCCAGCAGTTGGGAGCGCTGGCCAGCCGAGATTTTCCGGGCAGCGGAGGAGCTGTTAGGTTTGGCCTGGAGATTCGGCTCTCAATCCCTTCGGCGCCCAGTGTCACAGACGCTGTCGAAGATTTGAGCAATTATCCAGACCAAGCAGCAAGCAAAGGCGAGTTCCCGTCCTTCAAATGCGGACCCTTTTGTCGTCCCTTCAAGCAGCAGCGGTGACTGATGGCCTCGGCGACTCATCGGGCAACAGGAAATCTGGCGTGACCGGCGCCAGAGCTGACGGCGGAGCGGCACTTCTTTAATGCTAGGTCAAGTAGCCGACGGGCCGACTGCCTATGCCCGCCAGGCATTGTCCCTGCTGGCCGGAGGAGGAGACGTCGTGTCGCCGCGACGCCACAACGAAAGAGGGCAACGGGGACGGCGTCTTCCTGAAAGAGACCGCGATGGCCACCGCAGATCGCCCCGCTAATTGGGCGAGCTGTGCGGCGGACCCTTTGAAGTATGCTGCCAGGATCGTGGGAACTCTCGACTAACGGCACACACACGACGAGGAAGAGCCCGGCTGGCGCCACCACAGTGCAGTGTTCACGTGGATTATGCATGCTCACCCTCCTCACCTGTGTGTGTGTGATTGGTGTTCCACTCGGAGAGGAGGAGCCCGACAGAGCATGAAACGACGCCGCACAGTGCTGGACGTCGCTCTGAACTATGTAACGTTCAACCACCACGCTCGTGGTTTGTGAAACCACTAACTTTTCCTTTCTGTAAATATGTGTATAGTGACATAAACCCTTGTTCTGTTTTCCGTATCTTCTTGTCAGCGTTCAGTTCCTCCATCCGGTTGCATCAGCACCTTCCTTCCTTCCAACTTTACAATGCCTATAGGACATTCTCCATTGAGCAGACTCCACTAGTGGATGCCGATACAAAACCCACGTGGCACAGCCTACGAGGTGAATCTGGCCGTATATGCCAAAGACGTCGCGCTCTTCACGCCCATGGTCGCCAAGTGCGTGAGAGCCTCCAGACTGCCATAAATGCACTGGATAGCCTTATAGGTGGTGTGGGCCTTCAATTCTACGCCACTAAAACCGAGGCCTTCCTCGCCCACCTGAGCGAAACGGGCCGCTACAACGTCCCGAAGCTGCACCTTCGTGGACAACAACTGCCATGGCTAAAAGGCAACAATTGTACGTACCAGTCTTTGAGAGTTTATGAGGCTCGTCATGGTCGATCGTGAATGAAGCCTCAAAATGTCAGTTCTATGCGGTGTCTCTGCTCAACTAATCGATCTAAATCTAGTCTATCTAAAAGCAGTTAAATAAATGTGTGTTCTTTAGTTCGTTCTGACCATGTCTACTGTGTCTGTGTTTATTAGCGTGGAACTCTCATCACATCGACACCCCACACGCTTCTTCCAGACTCCATGATTGGATTCTCAAAGGTGCAAGCGAACACAAAACGTTTTGTACTGCAAACGACAGTGCGCCTATATAACCCCCTGGGATTTCTTTCTTCTTATATGGTGAGAGCGAAGGCTCTCTTTTAAGAAATCTGGAAAGAAAATTTGTCATGGGACCAACTAGTACCAGAACACCTCCTCAAAGACTGGACAAAATGGTGTGAAGAGCTCATGTGTGTCTGTCACATCAACGTTTATATTTAGTGAGAGTCAACTGTATAAGAGGCAAGGATGTAATAGATCCCCTAAACGGTTATTGTAACGGGCACCATCAACCCAATTTGTTGGCTACCCAATCTCTCCCAATGATTTGACCTCTTTTGTAAGAGACACTGGGTACACTAGAAGACATTCGGTCACGAAGGACAAGTTGTCAGAAAATTTTGGTCAACAAGAACGTTCGTAACAGACATTCAAACCTAAATACAGCCCCATTGACCGCTGACTGGACTAGCGAGGAAGTCATAGTATCTATTTTTCACAACCTCAGCAAATGTACAGTGAGTCTTTCATTTATAAAACAATGATGAAAAGCCCCTGAAATGGTTATGCAACACACAGAAACATTTCAAGCCTACGGCCAAGAGAATGAGCAAGACCACGCTTGCACTTCCCAGACAGCTGAAAGAGAAAAGAATACCGTGAGCATGCGGTGTAAACTAATCACACAATGCTTGCAATCAAAATGCAGCACGTCTCTTGAGTCAACAAGCCTGAAAGATAGCCAGAGTGTACAGTTACTGCTATCAAGCCCCGTTAACAACTCTACCTAAAAACGTGAATGTGGCAATCATTGTGGTCTTGCTTACTTTGAAACTATCAAAAGCTTTAAAGCACAATAATAGTAAAGCCAACACCAAAACAAGCCACAAAAGAAAAAGTTAGAGTAACCAAAACAAAGTTTCAGTGCTCGCTTGGACAAGGATCGAGCCTGCTTTGTAGATGCCGCTTTGTATGCTCATAAAGTAGCATTCTCGACAGTGGTCATTGACTGTGATTCCGAAGTAATCAGCTGCAGCACCATTGGCACTTCTAGCTCCAGCATTGCAGAGAAGCTCGCCATTGCTCTTGCATTGATGGACAGTGTGCATGACACTATTTAGACTCCAAGGCTGCTATCAAGGCGTTTCAGATGGTTATGGTAACTCCCCAGGCCCTACAGATACTCAAAAAACCCACACCTGAAAAATCGCTCATTGGTATAGTTTCCTGCACACTTTGGAACCATTGAGGTTCCTTCGACCAATCCAAACGAAGAGGCGCACTCGGCCGCGTGAGGTTCGACTCACTGTGTGCGAGGTTTGCGCCATTTCCTAGGCGATCCGAGCCTCTCTGCACGTGCGAGAAATGCAAGCACTATTATCTCTCTAGAAGAGTACTGCCCCTGCCACACTCCTCACTGTGCAGGGCCCAAGGTGTTACTCTCAGATTGCTTTAAAGAAGAACCTACCCGAGCTATGCGGCACTGCACACGATATACCCCGAACGGTTTTCAAGCTCGGATTGCCCTTTGTGTGGCGGTTATGCAGACTTCGAGCATGTCCTGTGGGGCAATGCTTATGCTGATCCATAAGAGAGAAGG
Source organism: Rhipicephalus microplus (assembly GCF_043290135.1). Taxonomy (NCBI): domain Eukaryota; kingdom Metazoa; phylum Arthropoda; class Arachnida; order Ixodida; family Ixodidae; genus Rhipicephalus; species Rhipicephalus microplus. Next base: position 104,794,568 of record NC_134710.1, on the reverse strand, counting down.
CGACGTCGGAGCCGACATCCTACCGCCCAGTATCGCTCACATCGGCTGCGGGGAAAACGTTCCGAGGCTATGGCGCTCCGGCGCCTACAGTAGATAGCCGCTGCCCGTGAGTTCCTCGCGGCCGAACAGAGCTGCTTCAGAGCTTATTGGGCGACTTCAGACTCAACCTTCGACGTCGTCAGCCTTCTGAAGGAGGCCAAGCATCACGGGAAGGCTGGTTACCTCGTTTTGTTCAACGTGAGGAGTGCCTTCGATGGTCTCCCACACCCCACCGTCATGGACGCCCTTCGTGACATGCGTGTGTGCGGGAATATATTGAGATATGTGGACGCATTCTTCGTGATCGCTCCTTTCGAGTGCGCATCGCCAGTGAGCTCAGCGGGCCTTGAACAGAGGCCGCTGGTGTGCCGCAGGGCAGTGTGTTGAGCCCTTTTTCAACATAGCCCTCGCGCGCACACGACTAAATCCCTTGTGGCACAGCCTACGAGGTGCGTGTGGCCGTATATGCGGATGACGTCGCGCTCTTCACGAGTGTACCTAACTCCCATGGTCGCCAAGTGCGTGAGAGCCTCCAGACTGCCATAAATGCAGTGGATAGCCTCATAGGTGGCGTAGGCCTTCAATTCTTCGCCACCAGAACCGAGGCCCTCCTCGCCCGGCTGAACAAAATAGGCCGCTACAACGTCCCAAAGCTGCACCTACATGGACACCAACTGCCATGGCTAAAAACCAACGATTGTACGTACGAGTCTTTGAGAGTTTATGAGGCTGGTCACCGTCGCTCGTGAATGAAGCCTCGAAATGTCTGTTTTATGCGGTGCCTCTCCTCGGGCTCAAACCAACACAATGGGCCACACTCGATGTCGATCATAGTGGCATCGTGCGCCGCGTTTTCGGCTTCCCGCGATCCTCGCGAATCAGCCCCAACCTCGCGGAGGCCGGTCGGACACTGCTTTCGCTCCGAGCGAAAGGTGCTGCCCTGCGTCACGTTCATCGCATGAACCGGACGCCTGAGGGATGAAGATTGACTGCCCGACTGCTCGGCCGCCCGCACTCAAATATGGGTGAGCGAGCGCTCGAGTACCGTGTATTCATCCCGCAGCCACCCAAGTACGGCACGCTCCCCATTCTTCAGCACCAGGATCCGGGCCTGGTGATCTCAACTGTGATCCCCAGCATCCGGGCCAAGCGGAACACCCCTCAGTGCGTCGTGCAGCAATAGACCGCAGCAGTCATCGAGCAGCGACTCTCTGGCCGCCTCCTCATCTTCACCGACGGCTCTGTGGCGGCAGACGGTGCAGCGGCTGCCGCATGCGTGATCGCCGCGCTTGGCCTTCACGGACAGTTCCGGCTACCTTTCACCGCATCATCATTAACAACTGAATTTGCTGCCATCGATCTAGCAGATCAACCCGCCGAACTGCTTCCACCATTAGCAGCGGTGTTGTGCGACTCGCAGTCCGCATCAATCGAGCGAGGAGCGTGGCGTCCCCATTGTGCAGAGGCTCGCGCAGAAGCTCGTGGTGATCGTGCGGAGTGCCTGTGATGTGATTTTTCAGTGGGTGCCTTTGCATACGGGACTACGTGGCAACGAGGCCGCGGACACCCTGGCCAATGAGGCCCACCACCCATCCACTCCGTCACTACGTTTGTCCGTGCGGGTGATATCGGGCACCCTTGATATCGGGCACCCTTGACGTTCGTCCGTGCGGGTGATATCGGGCACCTACGCGCCATGTGGGCGCTTTACATCCCGACTCGTGTGTGGCCACGGGAAACCCCCCTTGACCGCTGCCGAGGACTGGCATCAGCAGGCGTGCTCGTGCCTTCCTTCTCCATCTTCGTACTGACTGCAGCCGCACCGCTGAGCTACAGTTTCACCGCACCAACAGCGGGAGCCCCGCGTGTGCGGAATGCTCGGCGGATGAGACCATTGAGCATGTTCTGCTGCAGTGCCCTGGCTACACAGACCAACGCCGGCGGCTCTTCAATGCATACGGCCAATTGGGACTGCCAAACGTGAGTCTCAAACACCTAAAATTTCCCCACGCGCATTGTATAACGCTCCTTAGGGCCTTCGAGGCCCTGCTGAACTTTTTCTACGATGCCGATCTCTTTACGCGCCTCTGATGAGGCCCGTACCCACATGTATGCGAGTGTTGTTATTCTTTACATCCACGGCCCCGCCGCTCCCTCCGAGTCTCGTCACGTGGTGCTCCCAGTTCCCGCCCTGTGCCGGCTTGCCTGACTGCTTTCCCTTTCCCGGCGGCAATGCGCGACAGCGTTGAATGTGCCCTTCCTTCTCCCATTCCTTTCTCCTACTGCTTTGACTTCCCCTCCCCCATAAGCGCACGGAACCGTGAAGGTGCCTTCGTATTGAAAGACAGTAACAGTTTCGTGCTTTTTTTCATCATTTTTTTTCCCTTCAAGAACCTCTACGAGGAATGTCGTATTCTTTCAGATTGCAAAATTGCCAAGATTTCTGTACACAAGCCAGGTGACAAACAATGCTTTAACAACTACCAACTTATCTCTCTCACATAGGCATGCGGTAAAATTCTCGAGCACAATATCCTGAAATTTCTAACTCAATCTGTCGAGGACAACAAACTTCTCCAACCTTCACAACGCGGCTTTAGAAACGAACTAACAGCTTTTACGCAGTTTGTCAAATTTGTACATAATCTTGCACAGGGTATCGACATGGAATGCCATTGATTTCAACATGAATTGCAAAAAAATGATGCAAAACTTGGATTTTCATTGTCCACCTGAGACGGCTATTACATATGTTAACGAAGGAGTAAAAGCCAGCATGGGTACACCATCTAGCGGTCGGTCAGACGCTTTTTTGTTAGGCCGTGAAGAGACTTCATTGGACACTATATAGTATATTTCTCTATGACCAAACAGTGCGATAACGGCTGAGAAAGACAAACGGCAAGCAGCTGCATCAGCACACAAAACGTGCATCTGCAGCGTTTCTTGCTTGGTGCATAATATATATATTTGCGCTCATGCAGCAATCAATCTAGTATTGCAGTGGTAATTATCCAGCATCATTTTTGACATATTTTTATCATTGCACATAGTTTTGAGCACTGCATTGACACTGGGGATAGCCAACCTGTACGTTGCAAGCTTCACCCTGTCAATGCAAAAAAAAGGGCATTATAGACAGCTGCATAGCTAATCTGCAAAATGATCTTATAGGCCCAAGCACCAGCGAGTGGACAAGTGCTCCTGTTCTGGTAGAAAAAAAGTCCAGTGGCTTCCACCTTGCAGTCGATTAGTGGCCACTGAATAGCCGTACAAGGGTGCCTGGCTATCCCATGCCCAGGACAGACTGGCTCTTAGTGCAGTTGGGTCAAGCGCAATGATTTTCAAGTTCTGACCTTTCACAGAGGTTTTTCCAGATTCAGTGCGTGAGCAGAGTATTCCCAAGACTGCATTTATCTGCCACCAGGGCACCTACGAGTTCACTAGGACGCCTTTCGGTGTTGCAGGTGGGCCAGCGACCTTCCAAACTTTGATGGACACTGTGTTGGATGGCATAATCACAGATTTGCAATGGCATTCCTCGACGATGTCTTAGTTTATTCAGACACCCTTGATGAGCACGTGAAACACATTCAATGTGTATTACAGCACATCAGAAGAGCAGACCTCAACATTAATTCAGACAAGATAAAACTCTGCCGCAATTCCCTTGAGTTCCTTGCACATGTCATTTCACCTGGGGAGTGTGGACCTGATCAGGACAAGGTGCTTGCTGTGTTGCACTACCCTAGTCCTACGACAGTCAAACAGCTCCAAGCCTTCCTAGGCTTGGCGGGCTGTTATCAAAGCTTTATACCTCAGTTTTCTCTCATTGCCCACCTTCTGACCAGCCCTTTGAAGAAAGATGCGCCCTTTCAGTGGACAAATCATCAGGAGGATGCATTCGGGAAACTAAAGGACCTTCTAGCTCATAATGCTGGGGTGAACCTCTCTGATCTCAACCAGCCCTTTGTTGTCAAGATGGATGCTAGTGGTATTGAAATAGTAGCCGTATATCTCCAGACAAGCACTAAAGAATTAAGACCTGTGTCATTTATAAGCAGGGTCCTCACTGTGGCAGAGAAACAGTACACAGTTTAGGAATTCATATGCCTGGCAGTAGATAAATTCAGGCCTTATCTTGAATTTACGGAATTTGAAATTCATTGCAATCATCCTTCTCTGTCCTGAATGTTTTACATAGATGAGGCCTCACCAAGAGTAAAGCGGTGGGTCCTTCGGCTGCAGGGTCTGAACTGTAAAGTCAAGCATACGAGAGGACCTGCCAACATTTCGGCTGACGCGCTTAGCTGAGCTCCGTTGAACTGTCCGGAGGACCAAAGCCAGACTCTACCTGAAAAATTGTTTCCCATTACCATACAAGAGCCCGAGCAACAGATCACATTTGAAACAGTTGCCCCTCTCTTTACAGCAGATGATATCACTCTGCTGAGGGATATTGAACGTCTCGTTGAGCAACAAAGTCATGATCCACTGCTTGCAAATCTGAAAAGCGTCATGCAGAGTACGCAACTCCAAGAGAACGACCCCCAATCACGACTAATTAGGAAGTTGGTTGCTTGGACAGAACTTAAGTCTAGTGGGTTACTCGTCCAGCAAAGAGAAAATAAAAAAGTGCCTTGGCTACCAGCGTGCTTGCGGACCCTAGTGTTGAAAATGGCACATGTTCACCCCACTAGCTGACATCCAGGTTTTTTTCAAAACATTGCAGAGTGATTCTTCTCGCTTCGGTTGGCTAGATATGCAAGCAAACAAAGCTGAATATGTCAGATGCTACAAGGTTTGCCAGTGCAGCAAGGCCTATCGCCAAAAGCCAGCATCTTTATATGAGCAGCCACTGGGCCACTGCGGCGATGGAAGAGCTCAGTGTAGACGTCATTGAACCGCAACTGCTCACACCACGGCGCCACCACTACCTGCTGGTAGTGGTAGACAAGTTTAAAAGTTCATTGAATTGTTTCCTCTGAGAGCTGCCACCAGACAAAACAATGTTCACTGTGTTCGGCAAGTCTTCAGCCGCCATGGCATACCGGTATCAACTTCTAGCGACAACGACCAGCCATTCATCAGCACACTTTGGAAAGGCCGTCTAAAACAATGAGCATCAAAGACTGTTATATAATGCCTTATCGCCTCGCTCCAAGGACAATGTTGAACCGCCTGCTTCAGCCTATCATGACTTCCCTGAAGAAGTTTGCCAGAGTCTGGCCCGGGCCCTTGAGTTTACTCACAGGCAACAAGATGCGGCTCAGGCAAAACAAAAGGCATATTACGACCACCAAAGGCGGCCATTTAACCTGAAGCCACGTGACCTTGTTCTCCGGGACAGCCATACCCTAAGTAATGCAGCAACAGGTATCTCATCAAAACTTTCACCAAGACGTTCAGGTCCCTACAGGATTACAAGAAGATAGGCACTAATCATTTCCTGCTGACAGATCTCCCGACAGGGCGCCGTCACGGGATAGCACATGCCCACCAGCTTGCAGTGTACAATGAACCTCAACTGGACATGTACGCAATGGGTTCACAATCAATGGGGGGGGGGGGGATGTGTAAGGACTGTGTGGCGGCGGCGGCAATCGGAAGGCCGAGAGATGGCGCCTTAGTTGGTTCCAGCACCGCCGTCATCATCATCATGAGGAGGGACAAGGCTGCCCTGGCAAAGCCTGGTGAGGAGTGTGAAAAAGCGTGTGTTGATGAGACGGGTTGTGCGTGCTTCCTCCCGAACACTATGATACGCAAAACCTTCACCCGTTTTTTTTTTTTAATGTATGCTTAAATTTAAGTGCGACTGTGCTATGTATTAATCAACAATTTAGAATCACTGGAAATTCGAAGACAGAAACAAAAACTTAAAACACTATTTCGTATAATCCAAGGGATATTCAAACTACCTAAAGACGAGTACATACGCCTTCCCGGAAAACGTAGCACTAGATTGAATCATGATGCCCCTATTGAACCTTTCAGCGCTCGCACTGACATCTTTCGGTGGTCATTTTTTTCGGATGCTATAGAACAATGGAATTCTTTACCCCAACATGTTATTAATAGTACCGATGTACAAACTTTTGACAGAGAAATTGATGCTTATTTTACTAATGATTGAAGTACTGCCCATTCTGTTTTCCTGTGTTTATTGCTTAGTGGTTTTTTTAGGTGTTCTGTTTATACTCATATTGTACTCCCTCCCTGTTATGACCCTCAAGTAAGGGTTGACAGTATTATCAAATAAAATAAAAAAATAAAAAATAAAATTATCCAAAATGAAGTTATGTGCCACATTTCTTTTTTTGGTCGCAATAAAAGGCACCTGTTTCCTGCTCCAGTAGTCTTAATTTATCTTCAAGTGCAGAAAAAAAGGTGCCTGGCAAGAGCAAAGTCTCGCATGCAGAAAAGGAAGCAAGAGACTCGACGAAAAAATCTTCGCAATGTGGCTTGTGCCAAAAAGTCTTCAAAAGAAGGTTGAGCCTGCGAATACATTTTCTCATTCACGCAGGCGTCAAATGCCACGCTTGTGGTGTATGCGGCAGCAATTTTTCGCTGAAAGGTCACCGCGTCATCCATAGGCGCATGCACACGAGTGGAAGGCTGTACAAATGCTTGTCGTCCCTGCCACCTTTACGGCCGCTCATAATCTAAACAGTCACGTCTTGACACACACTGGTGAACGACCACACCAGTGCAATGAGTGCGAGCAAAGGTTTGCACGCAAATCAGCACTCGTACAGCACACCCTGAGCCATTCGGAAAAAAAGATGTTTGGCTGCCGTGTATGAGGCCAAGAATTTTCCCGTAAAGATCACCTACAGCGCCATAACCGTACGCACACCGGTGAGAGGCCGTACGCATGCCACCTCAGTCCGGCTACATTTTCAGACGTGACGGTGTTAAGAAGCTACAGTCTAACCTACACCAGTGAGCGACCTCATAAATGCGGTACCAGTAGGAACAGTTTTACCGCGCGATCGACCCTTTTCTGGCATAAGCTGATTCACTCGGGTATAAAAGAGTTCATTTGCTAGTTCTGTAGCCGTGAATATATCGGGAAAGAAGCACTTACAGAGCACACACACACCACACAAGCGAGAAGCCATATTCGTGCCACCTATGTTCTGCTGCATTTGCCCGAATGTTCGTGCTAAAAAACCACGTTTTAACTCACACTGGCGAGCGACCGTTTAGGCGCGATGTATGTGGGAAGGGTTTCTTCCAAGGAGCATTTCTTTTTCGACATAAGCGTGTTCACTCATTGAGCAGATAAAACTGAGTGCCAACACTGGGCCAGTTCGCATCTAAAAGAATTGTTACCCACATTTTTGTGCGCACTGATATTAGGTGCCATTCACGTTTAAACATGGTTATGAAAGAAGTGAGTATTTTCTTGTCGCTGGATCCAAGACCGCGCGAGGTTCAATAACGCATTGGTTCTTGATTTCGGGAGGGGAGCACCCTTTGAGGCAGTCATTTTTCGCGCTCTATATGCCATGACAAAAAGAAATTTCGGGGAGGTGGGGGGGGGGGGGGGGGTAGTACGAGCCTGAGATGCTCCCCTCGGCCATATGTCTGCTTCCTTCGCATGTTGTATAGCCATACTTGCAGTGATTACTTTTACGTTTAAAGCAGTGATTACATAGATCGAAATGTGCCAATTCAGGGCTAAGAAATGTAGGTACTTTTATTTTGACATTCTTCTGTTTGTGCCATATCGGCGTTATTTCGTTTCGAACACCTCACCAGAACAAACAGTACTTTAAGACAGTCCTAGAATACAGCAATAAGCTAGCGATGTACTTTGGGTGACTTGAATGCCAACGGAAATGTGCCCAAAAGGAAACGATGACCAGGAGGCCCCAGCCATTCGAAAGCAACGAACGAAGCTTACCAAGTTGGACATATTGAAGTTCGACGGCAAGAGGAGGAACAGGTAACCCTTTTAGGAGCAGTTTGACATGGCCATCAATAATGATCCAAGAACCAATCAATTCAGCTACCTGAAATCATTGCTCACTGGGGAGGCTTTCGCCATGATTGCTGGTCTGCCGGCAACTTTGCAGTGCTACGCAGACGCTATCGACATGCTTCAGAAGCGCTTTGGGGACTCCTCCGCCTTAGTTCAAATCATATAATTGAATAAAATTGCCTTCCTGCACTAATGGTAGAAATTAGTGACTCTGATTTAATCAAGCGTGCTTTACCAGTGACATTATATATACTTTTCTTTCTTTTTTTATAACATTTAGTCCATATGGTGTAAATGCTATGTGCCATCGTACATTATGTATGGCTGTATTTTACTTTTCACTGCTTCATTGCGTTGCTATTTCTTTTCTTTGTTGTCCTCCACAAATGTCAATGTATAATATTGTTGGGTTACTTATTGTGTTATTTACACTAATAATCTATATAATTTATACTATTGTTGTATAACTAGAACACTTCTTTTGCAAATATGACCATCCCTTCTGAAATGTCTATTGACCCTGAGGGTGAATAAATAAATAAATAAATATGCAAGGCTTGATCCACCTATGTCCATTGAATTCCACAAGAAATGTGCGCGATTCCCGGAATATGCTCGACTCTGACCCGCCGCGGTGGTCTAGTGGCTAAGGTACTCGGCTGCTGACCCGCAGGTCGTGGGTTCGATTCCCGGCTGCGGCGGCTGCATTTCCGATGGAGGCGGAAATGTTGTAGGCCCGTGTACTCAGATTTGGGTGCACGTTAAAGAACCCCAGGTGGTCAAAATTTCCAGAGCCCTCCACTACGGCATCTCTCATAATCAAATGGTGGTTTTAGGACAATAAACCCCACAAATCAATCAATATGCTCAACTCTACCCACGTACACATTCGTGGTTTGAAGGCCTTGGGCATCGTAGAGGGTCCTACAAGGCAATGCTGTACCCCGTGCTGCTGCGAGCACTGCCAAGGGAGTTGGTGCTGAACTGCCACCAATCACGGGCCAAGGAAGGGGACGGAGATGGAGCTGCAACACCTGACGACGACGCTGCCTCAAGGACATCATCGTCTCCAGGATCATCGCATCGACCGCCGCTCTGTCACCTGCTCCGTTTCTAACTAAGAACTAACTGCCCTCATGTGATCATTTTGAGAACGACTGTAACAGATCAGGAAACAGCGCCAATCTTCAGGGCGTTCAGGGAGCTTGAAAGTATTGGAGTACCTGACCATCCATAAACCGCAGCGAATAGGCGCCTAATCAAAAAATTTCCGGAGAATATAAAGAAGTGAACTAATGCTACGAAATCAGGCTACCATGACAAACGAGGTTGAACTTGCAGATAACCATGCTGTAGCGGAGAGACACATCTGTCAGTTGACAAAACGGCTATTAAAGGCGCCTAGCTTACTGCAAGAGTACAACAATGAAGTGAGATGGCTACTGGCTAAAGGTATAGCCGAAAGTGTGCGCGACGAAACTGATAACGGCAAACACATTTATTACAAGCCACATCAGCCAGTACTCCGCGAAAAAAAGCACGAATACGAAGCTGCGGGTCGTTTTCAACATGTCTTCCTACAGCGGGGGAGAAAAATCAGTCAACGAAAATTTGAGGAGTGGAACTAACCTTAATCCTGAACTTCTACGGTTGCTGCTGAACTTTCAATGCCACAGAATAGCACTCGTTAGCAACATGCAAAAAGCATTTTTGCAAATTGCAGTCTACTCCACTGACTGAGATGCATTAAGGTTTCCGTGGTTCAGTGAAAAACCTGAGATTACCAGCCCATTTTCCGAGGCATAGGTTTTCAGGATGGCCAGAATCCCATTTGGGACGACATCGAGCCTTTTCTTTTTAGCCAAAACGCTTCAACATTGTTTCGCAACGATGAAACATGATCTCGCCGAAACAGTGGTCATTGTGCAGCAGTCTATCTACGTGGACGACCTGTTGTGTGGAGCAGCTAATGAAGAGAAAGCCACGAAGATCTACGAAGAAGCTAATTTCATATTTGAAAAGGTGTTTGTGCACCTGGACAAGCAGGGACCCTGCCGAATGAGTGTTAGGGCAAACGACAAACCCATTGAAGGTGCTTGGTCTTGCGTGAAAACTGGCTGGAGATTGTTAACGCTTGTGGGGGTGCTAACACCCCTTGTAAAATTGTTTGCACCTCGTGGCGCATGTGTCTCGCGCAGAAGCCGCATTCCGGGGTGACAACTATCAAGTGGTAGGTGGCGTTGTGCTCGCGAGCGTTTATCACCACCATCATCATCATCATCATAGTTAAAACGGTGGCGCTGGCTGTCAGGACTGGCGGCAAGCATTGGTGGCGGCACGGGACAGATGAGGGGTCTTTTTAGCGTGTGGCGGGTGGAGTGAGCGGTTGTTTCTTGCGGTGGGACCCGGTGCGCGGCACCGCGGGTTGTCTGCTGGGGGCTCTCTATGGCGCCACCGCTTTGTGTTTGTCATGTTTTTGAATGTTGTGCAATATTGTGTAAGGTTGTTTAGTGTGTTGATCACAATTTATGTGTATTATAATTTGGCTGACGATATTTTCGATCTAAAAGCAGTTAAATAAATGTGTGTTCTTTGGTTCGTTCCGGCCGTGTCTACTGTGTCTGTGTTTAATAGCGTGGAACTCTCATCACATCGAGATCCCACACGCTTCATCCAGACTCCATGATTGAATTCTACAAGGTGCAAGTAAACACAAAACGTTTTGTACCGCAAACGACAGTGCGCCTATATAACCCCCTGGAATTTCTTTCTCCTTATATGGTGAGAACGAAGGCTCTCTTTTAAGAAATCTGGAAAAAAAATTTGTCATGGGACCAACTAGTACCAGAACACCTTCTCAACGACTGGACAAAATGGTGTGAAGAGCTCACGTGTGTCTGTCACATCAACGTTTATATTTAGTGAGAGTCAACTGTATAAGAGGCAAGGATGTAACAGATTCCCCAAACGGTTATTGTAACGGACACCATCAACCCAATTTGTTGGCCACCCGATCTCTCCCAATGATTTGACCTACCGTATTTACTCGATTCTACCGCGCCCTCGATTGTAACGCGCACCCGATTTCCACCGCGGAAAAAAAAAAAAACGTAAGACATCGATTGCAACGCGCACCCATTTTTCTCGCTGGCCTGCACGATCACACCACTCGAAAAAACGACTCCTTTCGAGAGCGTCTTCCATTTAAATATGAGGTACGGGCAAAGCTTGTGCCCATCTGACGTGTAACACAGCATTACCGTCACTGTAGTTTTACCGTGGACCGATGTCAGCACGCGAACTTGCTTCGCCTCCTTCTTCTCGACGGTTGTGGTGCCAGGCATGTCGAAGTAAAGAGGCGTCTGATCGGCATTCCTGATTTGCCCAAGCATGTAGCCGTTGTTGCGCCGCAAGTTTAGAACGAACCTCCGAAAACTGTGAAGCTTTTCATCGTACTCCTCCGCAAAACTTTTCGCATATGCATGTTCCCCTTCGGAGGGAAAAGCCTTTCCTCTTCATAAAGTTAGTTAGCCAGCCCCTGCTCGCTTTAAACTGGCTTCGCATTAGACCTTTTTCTAAGAGCAATTGCATAGCCCGCACTTGGAGCAGTTCTGTCGTCACGGGCCGCTGTGCCGCTCGCTGCTCAAGCACATGCTGCCTGAGCAGCTCTTTAATTTGCGGAAACCGACCCTGCTGTGGTCCACTGAAGCCTTTGCGTGAAGCTTTGCTGTCGACAATCTTCTGCTTTTGTTTCTGCCGGTCCCGCACGCACGTTTCGGGAACTCCGAACGACCGCGATGCGGCCCGATTTCTGTTCGTTTCTGCACACGCGATGACTTTTCTTTTAAAAGCGGCATCGTGGTGCACTCGAGTTTTTGGAGTCGGCCCTTCCACGCCGTCGATGCTAATGCACTACTAGATGAACTCCTCAGCACACGTACGAAGTGCCGCACGTGGGAAACACATAGGCAGAAATAGCCGACGCGCCATGCCGACGCACATAGGGGGCGGCCATTTTGGATTTGCCGATGGCAATAGATTGACCGTAATTTTTTTGTTCGTACTCGATTCTAACGCGCATGCGATTTATGAACTGGCTTAACCGGAAAAAAGGTGCGCGTTAGATTCGAGTAATTACGGTATTTGTAAGAGACACTGGGTACACTAGAAGACATTCGGTCACGAAGGACAAGTTATCAGAGAATTTTGGTCAACAAGAACGTTCGTAACAGACATTTAAACCCTAAATACAGCCTCATTGACCGCTGACTGGACTAGCGAGAAAGTCCTAGTATTTATTTTTCACAACTTCAGGAAATGTACAGTGATTTTTCAGTTATAAAACAATGATGAAAGGACCTAGAATGGTTATGCAACACACAGAAACATTTCAAGTCTACGGCCAAGAGAATGACCAAGACCACGCTTGCACTTCCATGACAGCTGAAGGAGCCAAGAATACCATGAGCATGCGGTGTAAGCTCATCACACAATGCTTGCAATCAAAATGCAGCAGCACATCTGTTGAGTCAACAAACCTGAAAGATAGCCAGCGTGTACAGTTACTAATATCAAGACCCGTTAACAACAACTCTACCTAAAAACATGAATGTGGCTATCATCGTGGTCTTGCTTACTTTGAAACTATCAAAAGCTATAAAGCACAATAATAATAAAGCCAACACCAGCATAAGCTGCAAAAGAAAAAGTTTGAGTAACCAAAATAAAGTTTCAGTCCTCGCTTGGACAATGAACAAGCCTGCTTCCTAGATGCCGCTTCGTATGCTGATAAAGAAGCATTCTCGACAGTGGTCATGGACTGTGATTCCGAAGCAATCCACTGCAGCACCATCGGCCCTTCCAGCTCCAGCATTGCAGAGAAGCTCGCCATTGCTCTTGCATTGATGGAAGGTGTGCATGACACTATTTAGACTCCAAGGCTGCTATCAAGGCATTTCAGATGGGTATGGTAACTCCCCAGGCCCTACATATACTCAATAAAGCCAAAGACCTTAAAAATCGCTCATTGGTATGGTTTCCTGCACACTTTGGAACCATTGAGGGTCCTTCGAGCAATCCAAACGAAGATGCGCACTCGGCCGCGTGAGGTTCGACTGACTGTGTGCTGGGTAACGCGCCATTTCCTAGGCGATCCGAGCCTCTCTGCAGGTACGAGATATGCAAGCACCATTATCTCTCTAGAAGAGTGCTGCCCCTGCCACACTCCTCGCTGTGCAGGGCCCAAGCGGTTACTCTCAGATTGCTTCAAAGAAGAACCTACCCGAGCCATGCGGCACTGCACACGATATACCCCGAATGGTTCTCAAGCCCAGATTGCCCTCTGTGTGGTGGTTATGCAGACTTCGAGCATGTTCTGCAGGGCAATGCTTTTGCCGGTTACCCTTTCCACCAAAAGGAAACGAACAAGGACCTCACCTCTCAAATTCTGGCCATCCAGAAGGGCCCGCACGAGAGTGGTGATGTTTAACTTGACCGCCTCCGCGTGGGCCTAACCAGGTGACGCTGAGTTCACTCGCGTCTTTTTTGGACCTAATAAAAAAGTTGGTTCAATCCCTTGGAGGAATTCTGATGGTTCTAGACAGCTGTTCCGCAGAGGTGAAACTACCACTATTGAAAGGTGTTTAGCCGAGTTATTTCCCTTCAGGCTGCACATCTTTGCCACAGCCTCAAGGTCAAGGAGTTCTACATGCTGTCAAAACTAAACACACTGTACAACTAATTCAACAGCTGCTGTTTGACATGCTACAGAAGGACAAAACAACCATATAGGTGAAAACAGCAACCGAAATGCTAGCTGGCTCATGGAATGACATTGAAAAGAGCACTGTGAGAGGGCGCCCCATAAAGCAGAAAACACAGAGGAGAACATAGCGCATAAAGACTTGCAATACACAGCTGAGGATCCAGAATCATGGCCAATTATACAGAGTAAACTTGGCCTATTTTGCGTGTTTCAAGACTTCACTGAAGCAGATGACAATCTCGATGCTGCAGAGAATCTTAATTATACAAGCACAATCAAATGATGCAGAATGAGCAAGGGTAAAGCAGTGCCATCAATGTGTTTGACAGCAAAGTTGACAGTATACCCTTAATGACTTAATGACAGTGAGGTGATGACAGTACTAGGAAAAGTTTATGAGCACATACAGCTTTGCCACAGTGCCGAAGAAACTCTTGACTTTGTCAGCAGGCTGGAGGACGCCAGGCTGAAAAACAACAGTAATACAGCCTTGAAGCATACAAAGACTGTGAAATATTTCAAAGACCACAGTAGAATGAAAACAAGTGTCAAAAAATAAATGTTTTAAAACAGTTTACAGTCTTTTTTGTGCTTACTTGTGTTGCAGGGCACCCTCATCGAAATAAGGACTGCATTTGCAATCAAAACATAATACTCTGAATGCAAGAAACCTCTCATATAAAGACAAAAACAGCTCCCCGATATGAGCCTCTTATGAAGGGATTCAACTTATATATACGTTGAACCCTTCCCTGCAAACAGTTCTAAGTCTATTGTCGCTGTTATGTGATGTTAATTGGCGCAAGGGCCAATTAATGGCCAAAGAGTGTCAGTGCATGATTAAGAGTGTGAATAATGCTTACGTTAAGTGGCTGTGTAGAGGCCCAAAATTCCCCACCCTCAAGACAGATAAAATATATAGGTATTAAAATCATGAGAATTGCAGTGAAAATAATCGGCAAACAGTTGCGAAAATACAATCATGAAGGAATGGACAATAGCATGCATGCTTACTCAAAGCCTTTGTGGCCAAAGGCAGGGAAGCCAGTGCTTCCTGTAATGTAGCCACCGCAACAGTGATGCCTGTTCAGAGATCACACAGCGAAATATCAGGGTAGATGAAGTGAAACCAATGAACATCATTTGAAAACGAGAAGAGTGAATTCAGTTTAAAAGCGGATCATTACAAATAAACATCGCTGGATGAAGAGGCATTTGGTCACGGTGTAGTAATGAAAAATGCTTTTTTTCTCATATGGTCTGGTTCACTGCATTGTATTAAAATATGAAGCACGGTCAAAGGGTCTCCACCAAACAGAAGGTATGAATGTGTACTGTAAGTGTGTCCAATTCTAAGCCTTGTAAGTTTAACTTCTGTATGGTGTGACTTTGATACTGGCGGCCAGTTACCTAATTGCGGCTTTGTAACTAGTAGTTTATTTTGTGTGAGTATATTCCATGTGCTCTGCCAGTAAGCTCTGAGCTTTCGTCTAAGAAAAGGGTTTAGGTCAGGCGCAGGGATAGCTACGGACGTATTGGTGGAGTTCTCATTGGCGGATTCAGCTAGCTGGTCTGCCAACACGTTTCCTTGTACATTATCTCACAGTGCCCCGGCACCCATCACACATGTTTTTTCAGTGTGTAAACTGTGCACAGGAGTGAGTAGAGTGAGACTAGGACGTGATTTTTGTGTGTTTTCAGGGCTTTGAGGGCTTTTACAATGCTCAGGGAGTCTGTGTATATTACTGCGCTTTGTGTATTTAGTCGTTGTATCTGTTTTACAGCCACAAGTATCGCGTAGGCTTCTGCTGTGAAGATGCTAGTGTTGGGATGCAGAGTGCCGGCATCTGTAAAGAATGAACCGACCGCTGCGTAGGACACTAAAGTATTTGTCTTTGAGGCATCTGTAAAGAATTCAGGGCATGGGTATTTATGCTGGAGTTCAAGAAAACGCGTACGAATATGTGCAATAGGCGCATGCTTGGTAACTTCAACAAACAATATATCGCAATCTATGAACTGCCGCTGCCAAGGCGGGACATATGGAGCAGGGGCAGCCAAATGTTGTTCTAGTGGCATGCCCATTTCTTTAGCTAGACTCCCCACACAAAGTGCATAGGGCTGTCTCATGGCATGGCGGTTGTCAAAGAGGACAGAACTGAACATATCACTGATAGTGTAGTGTAGGGGTGTTTGTTATTCGCTTGTACTTTGAAGTACACAAAAGATAGGTAGCATCTCTGGAGGTGTAATGACCACTCGTTCGAGTCAACATACAGGTATTCACGGGGCTAGTACAAAAAGCACCCGTAGAAAGGCGGATGCCCAAGTGGTGCACAGGGTCCAGCAGCTTTAGAGCGCTTGGCGTGGCAGACTGATAGACAACAACCCCGTAGTCTAGGCGTGTTCGAATGATACTTTTATAAAGATTGAGGAGGCACTTCTTGTCACTACCTGCATGACAACACTTTCAGAATATTCATGGTTATTAGACAGTTGTTTTTTGCGGATTGGATATAAAGTACAGTGGACTCTCAATAAATGGAAATCTGTTAAACATAACTACTCCTTAAACGGAACTACTGCCTCTGCAACGCTTAGTTTCAGACTTGAATTTTGCACCCTTATTCACCTCTTAGTAAACGGAACTCCTGTTAAATAGAACACATTTTCCTGGTCCATTAAGGTTCTGTTTACTGAAAGTCTACTGTAAAATTGTTAGTATAGTATCTAATATTAGGCCAAGAAACTTATGCTCCCACTTTAGGAACAGACATTGACCGTGTAGGTAAATGTTGAGGTCAACGTGAATGCCTGTCTTTCTGGAGAAGAAGACGCAGGTGCTCTTCTGCGGATTCAGTCAAAACACATTTCCCTCTGCCCATTTGAAAACCTTGTTTAGGCCAACTTAGGCCTGCTGCTCACAAGTTACGAGATTGCAGAATTTAAAACCGATCTGCACGCCGTCGACATACGTGTAATAAAACATATTGCGTGAAATGTCGGGATACAAACTATTTATATTTATAATAAAAAGTGTGCAACTTAGTACACCACCTTCAGGCCCTCTAGTCTCTTGGACAAAAATATCTGAAAGAAGACAATCCCCACCTGGGCACGGAAAGTACGAATGGACAAAAAGCGTTCGATTATGGTAAGCATGCTTTCTCGGATACCGTGCAAGGTCTCGCAGTATGCCAAAACGCCATGTCGTGTCGTACGCCCTTTCTATATCTAGAAATACTGAAAGAAAAAATTGTTTATGAACAAAAGACTTGCAGCTTTGTGCCTCGATGAGTAGCACATGATCAGTGCTGGTATGGGTCAAGTAGATTGTTTGTTTACAGAAAATGTAAAAGCCGGCAGTTTATCATTTTTTCAAAAAGTTTACACAGGCAGCAACTGAGTGCAATTGGCCTGTAGTTTTTAACGGATGATGGATCCTTGCCTTGCTTTAAAATAAGAATAATAATGGTTTCTTTCCAGGCAGAAATCTCGCTGGAAAACCAAATGGCATTATACAAAGAAAAAAGCTTTTTAGTGTTTCAGAGGGCAGGTGTTTTAGCATTTCATATACTACTCGGTTGGAACTTGGAGCAGGTCTATTGCAGCAGTTTAGCAATGCCTGTGACTCATCTAAGATGAAAGGTTGATTGTATAGTTCGTGTTTTGCGGATTTGCGCTCTAGTTTTAGTTTTTCGATTACAGTCGAACCCCGCTTGAACGAAATTACCGCTACAACAAAAAAATTCACAGTTCCCAGTCAGCGGTCTATGGGAGTCAATGCACAAATATTGTCGCCACAACGAACACTTTTTCTTCTGCCGTCCCGCTTCAACCAAATTTCACGATGCGATTTCAGGCTCAGATATTTATTGCTGTACAGTAAACCCAATCTTTAACATTTTGATGCATTTTCAGAACTTGAAAATACGTCAACAAAGTCTAAAACACACGTTGGCACCACCAAAACCACCGCTGTTCAGCAAGCATGGGCGCTGCTATTGCTCGATAGCAATGGCACTGAGACTGCCCTGCTTTTGCCAGTGCAAACGATCGGAAGCTAAAGCTCAGTTGCTTAGTTGATGGTTTCCTTCGCGCAACTGCTGGGTGCATTTGCGAAACGATGCCTTTTCTGATTCTAATGCTTATCATTTTGTTTGCGCTTAGCCAGTGTGGTAACTAATCATAGCGACTGTTCGTCCACATTATCAACAAAATCAGCAAGCCGCGAGTGATGGATGATAAGAATGGCATAAAATAAGGCAAAAGTCACCGCGCCACGATACCCTGCTGCCATCTCGACGTTTTGGCGGTGCACAACTGCTGGTGTTAACGTGTTAATGCAACTGTTTGGTTCGTTCATGAAAGTGGTTGTAGTCATTGTTTCAGCGTGCTTTTCACCATGGCCTTGCTATGCATGAGTGAGAATCGCGTCGTTACGCTCCTGGGATAGAATAAAAAACAGCGAAACTTTTTGAATTTTGAAAACAAACTTTCTTTTGTTTTGCTATTTCAGATTCGCTATATTTTTTCGATTTCACTACAACGACATTTTTTCCGAGACCCTTCAGTTTTGTTGTATCAAGCTTCAACTGTATTGCTTTGTATCGCTGGAATGATGTGGTATAGTGCAATGAGCTGGAAACCTGTTCAAAGTGCACCCCAAGAGAGTTTGTCTGGCCCTCCAAGCTGTCGCCTTGTGTGTTCACAAGAGGAAGTGGATGAGATTGCCGGCCTACTACCTTACCTACCATGTTCCAGGCTCTCGCCACCTGTGTATATAAATTTATTCCGGATAAAAACTTATGCCAGCTTTCTTTTCCCGCCTGTCTGCGCGTACCTCTGCCTTGGAATTTTATGTTGTTAAAATTGTCAACGTTCTCGGCTGTCGGTGAGTTCTGAAGCAACCCCCATGTATTATTTTGCTTTTTTTCGAGCATTTCGACAATCATTGTTCCACCAAGGAACGCGTCGTTTGGCGGACAGTCCAGTTTGTGGGATACACTTAGTGGCAGCATCAATCAAAAATGCTGTGAAGTAGTCGACAGCTGCATCTAAGCTTAGGGCACACATGTCACTCCAGCTTAAAGTGCATCTTTTTTAAACTGTTCTTAATATGCTTTCTCAATCGGCCACTTAGGAGCCTGTAGAGAAGATTCATTTCCTTTTGGTACGCACTATACTATTGGAAGATGGTCATTACTGTAGGGATTCGCAATAACTTACCAAATAAGTAGAGGAAGAAGAGTTGGAGATGCAATGCTGAGGTTTATAGCAGAGTACATTTGGTTTGCGAGGGAATAGTACGTTGGTTTTATCCTATTCAACAGACATGCACCGGAAGAGAACAAAAACCATTCGATTAGGCAACCACGTGCATCGCAGCGAGGATCACCCCGTAGACTGCTATGTGCGTTCAGGTCCCCAAGGACCAGATAAAGTTCTGGCAGTTCATCCATTACGGACTCGAATTCATGTTTTCAAGGCGGTACAGTGGAGGTATGTAAAGGGAGAAGATGGTGACGAGTTTGTTTAAAAGAACTGCTCGAACAGCCACTGCCTCCAAGGGATATTTGTTGTGGTAGGTGTGTACATGCTAGGCCTTGATTAACTATAATGGCCACACCACCGAATGACGCCACAGCATCATTCCAGTCCTTTCTGAATATAACATAATGGCATAGAAAATTGGTGCTCTTACAATCTAAGAGTGTTTCTTGTACACACAGCACTTTTGGTGAGCGTTTGTGTAAAAGTTTTTCGACATCGTCAAGGTTCCTGAGAAGGCCCCTGACGCTCCACTGTATAATTTGTGCGTTCATGATGAAAGCAATGTAGCACTGTGTGTACGAAAAGAGAGTGGCTGTTTAGGCGTAAAGTTGGAATGCAAATAACAGGGCCGTCACCGGGCCCCGTTATTTGCTTTTTTTTTGTTTTCTCGCCGTGCTCCAAAGAGCCATGCTGCTCTTTCGGCACCAGGGGTACCGCTGTGTCCATTGCCTCCTCGGAGGCACTGGATGCCTGCCTGTGCGAGCTGGTTGTTCAAAGTTTAGGCCTCACCTCGCAAGGCAAGAACTTGAGACCTGAGGACCCTGGGGGTCTCCGTTCTCTGTTCATGAGTAGGCGGAGTAAACTGAACTACTGCCACCTTGGGGGCAGACACCACAGCCGATGGCTCGCTTTGCGTAGGCCAAAGCAGTGGCGACGGCTGGTGAGACGCTGCCCCTGATGCACCGCATCAAGGCAGCGTCTCACCGGTGAAGATCTCGATGGGCTGAGGTTTGCAGCCACTGTCCGGAGAGATCAGCGCCGGCAGTCGGTTTGGTGACGACCGTCTTTGATGAAGTAGAGGGCAACACCTGCTTCATTGAGGGCTCAACAGACATCACATACGCACATGAAAACACAACTACTCAGCCGGTGAGCGCCGGACACTTCCGCCAAACTCCACCAGGCAATTTTCCCCTTTAACTGATATTAAAGGAAATACACAATTTATTCAAAATGTTACTCACACTTTAAGGTGACACAAAACAACAACACTGGAAGCACACCGAACCCGAAACCCTGGATAGCCGTGTCTTCAACGTTTTCAAACAAGTAAACCTAAAAGAGTAAAAAACAATCACTAGCTCTTGTCTAGGTCAGGAAAAAAAATGCCAGAGTTCTCGAGACATCCTCTCGCGTCAGGGGCATCGACTTAAGCCATCAGCGTTGCCATGGAGTACACCCCTTTTGTAGCGTATTTCAAACGTATATTGTTGCAAAACGAGGCTCCAACGCAGCAGGCAGCCGTTCTTAGAGGACATGGTCTGTAGCCAGGTGAGAGGACAGTGGTCCACTTCCACAATGAACTTGCTTCCGGCAATATAACAAGCCAGTTTCTGGACTGCCCAAACCAAGCACACACATTCCTTTTCGCTAGCGCTGTAAACCTGCTCGCGAAGGGTGAGTTTCCGGCTAACATAGAGGACGGGATGCTCTTGATCCCCCTCATCCCTTTGATTAAGAACTGCCCCCATGCCTCTATCACTAGCGTCGCATTGGACTATGAAAGGCCTCGAGTAGTCCGGTGAACTAAGCAAAGGTTGGCTCGACAAGGCCGCTTTCAAAATGCGGAAAGCCTTTTCTTTCTCCTCATCCCAGTCTACCACTTGGGGCTCGGTCTTGCGCAACGCGTCAGTAAGAGTGCTGGCAATGTCGGAATATCTAGGGATGTACTTACGATAGTAACCAGCTATTCCAAGAAAAGCCCGAATATCGGTTTTCGTTCGGGGCTGGGGAAAGTCTCGGATAGCTGCCACTTTCATTTCAGAGGGACGGCGATGCCCTCGACCGATAATATGCCCGAGATAGAGTACCTCTGCTTGTGCTAGCTGACACTTGGGCGCCTTTACCGTTAAACCTGCTTCGCGTAGGCGTGTCAGTACTGCTCTCAAATGCGCCAAGTGTTCTGGCCAGGACGAGGAAAACACGGCGACGTCGTCCAAGTAAGGCAATGCGAAGTCCTCTTGACCCCGCAAAACCTTATCCATTAAGTTTGAAAAACAGTAAGGCGCGTTCTTTAGGCCGAAACTCAACACTTTAGGGCAGAATGTCCCCAATGGTGAAATAAATGCAGCATACCGGCTCGCCCTCTCGGTGAGCGGCACCTGCCAGTAACCTCTCACTAGGTCTAGCGTTGAGATAAATTGCGCGCTGCTTACCCTCTCGACGCGTTCCTCAATGTGGGGAATCGGGTATGTCTGATCCTTGGTGATGAGGTTTAACTTGCGATAGTCTACGCAAGGACGCGGATCTTTGCCGGGTACCTCCACAAGAATTAACGGGGAAGTGTAATCACTTTCACACGGCTCAATCACGCCCAATTCCAGCATCCTGTTAACCTCTGCTTTTATTAGCTCAAGCCGGCGAGGTGACACCCGATACGTCTTAGATCTTACCGGTTCCGACGAGGTAAGCTCTATGTCATGAGTGAGGACGGATGTCCGGCCTGGCTCGCTTACAAATCTGTCCTGAAACTCGGTCAAAAGACCACGCAATTCCTGCTTCTGCTTCGTTGTCAGTTGTGACTTTGATGCTAAATCCTCAAATCTTTTCTCGATCGGGACTTCGTCCGATTCGGGAGCTAATTCAGGGATTTCTGCCGGAACCTCTTCCAGAACATTTAAAGTCATGTTCATGATGGCTTCCCTCTCTTTGTAGGGTTTGAGTAAGTTGCTATGATACACCTGGTGTGCCTTACGACTTCCTGGTAATTTTACCACATAGTTGGTGTCAGACAATTTTCGAGTAATTTCGGCCGGGCCGACCCATTGCACTTCAAGCTTATTCTTTTGGGAGGGCCTCAACAACATGACCCTGTCTCCTACAGCAAAGTGTCGCGCTTTAGCTGTCCGATCGTAGTAAAGCTTAGCCTTCTGCTGTGCTTTGGTCATCGCACTCTCGGTCAGTTCTTGGGCTTTTGTTAGACGATCCAATAAGGTGAGGACATATTCCACTACTACAGGATCATCACCCTGACCTTCCCACGACTCTCTCAGCATACGAAGAGGAGACCGCAGTCTGCGGCCGTAAACAAGTTCCGCTGGCGTAAACCCTGTTGTCTCATGTGGTGCAGTTCTTAGTGCAAACATCGTTGCAGGTAAGCACATTTCCCAGTAAGTTTTTCGTTCAAAACATAAGGCTCTTAACACTCGCTTCATCACGGAGTGAAGCTTTTCTATCGAGTTCGACTGCGAATGGTACACTGAACTATGCAATAATTTCACGCCACACCGCTCTAGAAAGGTTGTCGTTAAGGCACTCGTGAAAATGGTGCCCTGGTCTGATTGTATCTCGGCAGGAAAGCCTACCCGGGCAAACACGGACAGAAGTGCGTTCACTACTTCGACGGAACTTAGTTCTTTTAGCGGGACCGCCTCTGGAAATTTAGTAGCTGGGCAGATTAAGGTCAGGATGTGACGGTAGCCTGAAGTTGTTTTGGGCAAAGGACCTACTGTGTCAATTACCAACCGACGAAAGGGCTCAGTGATTACGGGTACCAGCTTCATTGGAAATTTCGCTTTATCTCCCGGCTTACCCACTCGCTGACACACATCGCAAGATTTTACAAACCTCTCTACATCTTTAAAGCATCCAGGCCAGTAGTATTCCTGTATAAGACGATTTTTCGTCTTCTTTACGCCTAAGTGGCCTGACCATGATTCTCCATGCACCAAACTAAGCAAATCCTGACGATACGCCTGAGGTACGACTACCTGGTCAAACTCTACTCCTCGCCTATCTAGATATTTTCGATAGAGTATGCCGCTCCTCTCTTGGAATCTCACATTTCGTTTGGCGATTCCCTCTTTCGAACTGTCCTGGAATTGCTTAAACGTGGGGTCCCCCTTTTGTTCGGTTATTAATGAAGCGGGACTCACCTGCAGCAGCCGACTGAAATTATCCGAAGTTGGCATGACACACAACTCTTTTGTATTTCCTAGTACCTGGAATGTGTCACCCTCTGTGCTATCCTCTGTACTACCAGGAATCGGCTTGGGAGCAACGGCATTTTCTATTTGCTCGGTCAACGAGGCGTAATTGACCCCTTCCAATTCGGGAGGAGGTTCATCGTCGCCTTTAGGAATGGTTGCTTCCGCGACTACGGCTTCTGCAGCCTGTTCTCGCACAAGTCGATTTGTTACCGTGGTGTCCAACTCGCAACCAGGCCCGTTGTCGATTTGAGGCTTGTTTGCCTCAGTGAATGTTGCTCTTGCAGCGAGCGCACGTGCCTTCGATCTAGTCAGTGCCTGCACTATGCCTTCTCCCAACGTTAGACCTTTCTCCTTCAGCATTTGATCTGACTTATTTGAAAATAAGTAAGGATACTGAGGGGGTAGATATGGCGATACCGCGGCTTCCGTTTCCAACGTACCAAATGCGCCTTCAAGGACAGCTTTAGCTACGGGGAGGCACTGACTGTTTGCTTCTACGGCTTGCTAATCCAGGCACAGTCTCCTGAATACTGTCCGGACTGAACAAAAGACGGATGAACTACGTCCATAGTGGCTGCGGAGTCTCTAAGAACCCGACACTGCTTGCCGTTCATGGTAAGGTCGTACATATAGGGCTCTAACAACTTCATGTTCTCGTCGGCTTCATTTATAGATAAAAAGGCCACCTTTTCTTTCGGGCAGTGTTTCGCGAAGTGCCCTGTTTCGTGACAATTGAAACAAGCAGCCGGTTTTCTCGCCTCAAATTTCCTTTTGCTTGCCTCTGCCGACGCCCCATGGTTAGATGAATTGTTTTCCTCACCCTTTTGTGCGAGACTTGTCGGTTGTTTTCTAAACGGCGCCTTATTCGGTAGTAGGAATTTTTCCCTTTTAGGCTCGCTGTTTGCCCCGAGGGCGCGGCGCGTAACGAATTCTTCAGCGAGCTCTGCGGCTTTCGTTACTGTGTTCACGTCCGGTCTATCCTGCACCCAGAACCTCACCTTTTCTGGTAACCTTTGATAGAATTGTTCCAGACCGATACACTCGAGCACCTTGTCATGATTCCCATACGCCTTTGCCTCTTTGAGCCACTCCCCCATGTTGGCCATTAACTTGTAAGCAAACTCCTGGTATGAATCATTGTTCTCTTTTACGGCGTTGCGAAATTTTTGTCTGAAACCTTCCGCTGACAACCTGTATTTCTTGAGAAGGCTCGACTTTACCTCACTGTACTCGTCAGCCTCCTCTTTCGTGAGGCGCGCGATTACTTCTGAGGCCTCCCCCGGAAGTAGGGACAACAAGCGTTGAGGCCACGTATCCTGGCTGAAACCTTGCCTTTCACAAGTTCTCTCAAAGTTGACGAGAAACAGCCCAATGTCCTCCCCTAGCTTGTACGATCTCATTAGGTCCGTCATTTTGAACCTGACCCGCTCTGCGGTACCGGATGCCTCGCTGCCTCCTGTTCTACTATTATGGCTAATCTCTAGCTCGAGGCACTTCATTTCAAGCTCGTGCTTTCGCATCTTATCTGCCTCGGCTTCTGCCGCTTTCCTTTCGGCCTCGGCCGCGGCCGCCTTTCTTTCGGCCTCGGCCGCGGCCGCCTTTCTTTCGGCCTCTGCCGCTTGCCTCTCCTGAATCTCCTCGACACATTCTGACAGCTCGTCATCCTCCGCCCCCAATGCGAGAATCGCCTCAATCAGCACTGGCTTACTTTGAGAGTCCGACACCTCCAGATTCAACTCCCTTGCAAGAAGCAACAACATGGACTTTCGCAGGGATTTCAGATTCATGGCTGCCTCCAGTACCGCTGTCTCTGTTCCACAAAGATTCCTGTCCTGCAACTAATTAACCTTGACGGCAACGACAGCTCTAGATACCTGCCTTGCCTCAAGTTTTCCGTTAACTTAGTCTACAAATAAAGCTTCAAAAGCTCTTACACGGAATCCTGCCCTGTCACTGTTAACCTTGACGCCACTGAGAGAAGGAGCTTAACCAAGCTATCACACAATTTCTGCCTGACGCAAGTTACCTGTTAACCCAATGACCAAGACAGCCCCTCTCTACCAGCTTTTACTTAACACATAGAGTAAATGCCTGGTAAAATTTAACAGAGAAAGCCGGCACTCACCCAGTTCGCAGTCATGTCTCCGGCGTCGTGCCTCTCAGAAGTGCCGTTCGATTCCCTCTGGAAGTCGATGAGCTCGTGTCCTCCTTCTCCTGTCGTCCCGTTGTTGAACTTCGGGCTCACTCCGTCCAGTGGTCGCTTTCGGGGTTATCGGCATCCCGCCGCTGCCATCCAGTTGTTGCGACTCCGGGTCCTGCCGGTCTCGTTTTCGGTAGCTGGCCACGTCGCAGGATCCATCGTCCAACAATTCAGCGAGAAGAAGCGCCCGAACGAACAACAGAGATTTATTTACATCTGGAGAAGTGGTCAACTGACCCAAAGAGAGAAGAGTGCGTGTGATACAAAACGTCTTCGGCATTTTATAGCGTCGCGCCGTTGACACTGGGCGCCCCGTCCGCATCATCAGCCAATACGGTGTCTCCGGCACCTCGGCCACGAGAGAGGGGGAAACACACCTCACAACACATGGAGTGGCCCAACCTAACACGAGGTCCATATATGGTCACGGCGCCCTAAAATGTTACCAAACATGGTCACGAACGCACAGCAGACCCCGGAGCTCTCCCGGCGAGGAGGAACCCGAATGGGGAGGTGGGGGTGGACGCCACCATCGGTCAAGAACCGGTTCTCCCCCAAACTCTTCCTGCTTGGCTCCCCAGGGCCGGTCGTAACAGTTTACTATATGAGTGCCCAACGTTTACTGGTTATTTCGCCAGACCTCTTTAGCACAGGCAGATGTTAGGAGAGTGTTTTGTGTTTTGTTGGTTATAATTTAATATTTACGTACTTTAAACTATGAGATTAGTTTTAGAGTACAGTGAATATCACTATTAGAGCATCACGAGGGACGAGATCGCGATGGAGCAGTACCTTGTGGAGGACTTCCTCAAAATTTGTGGGGCCATGGGAATTTCTGCCGGGTCCGCTAAATCAAGGAAAGCGATTCTCGAGGTGATGCAGGCAGAAAATGTGACTGCCGATGAGGCTGACGAGTTTTGGGAGCTCATTTGTGAGCAAAAGCAGAAGGCCGAGAAAAGCAGTGAAGAGCTCGAAACTCAAAGGCATGAACAATGGAAGGCTGAGGAGAGTCGAAAAAAGAAAGAGCATGCTCTCAGAATGAAAGAGCTTGATCGCAAAGTTGAAGCGATTAAGTGGCAGTGAGCACAATACCGACTCGAACTCTTCGAAATGGACGAGAACATCGCGTCTTTTCTCGTTAATTTTGAAAAATTCTTCAACGATATTGGTCTTAGGTGAGACTTATGGTCGGAGAAGCTTGCCACGTTGCTTCCGGGCAAAGTCGCAATCATTTTGGAGCACTTATCCGCCGAGGAAGCGCATGACTTTGATAGAGTTAAACAGGCTTTGTTCCGCCACTTTGCTGCCCCGAGTCCTGCAGACTGTGAAAGTCGAGAATACAAGTACAGCACTGAAGCGTGCAGCAAAGCGCTAGAAATTGAGGCCCATCGCAAAGCGCACGACGCCGACGTGCGTCAGAGAAAGCGAGATGAGGCGCGGCGAAAGGCGATCGAGGTGGAAGGGTGTGAAAATGAGGCTCGCCGAAGAGCGCTAGTAGTATAAGCGCGTCGAGAAGTGCGTAAAGATAAGGCATGCCCAAAAGCTATGGAATCTGAGGCCCGTCGCGAAGCACAAACCGCTGAAGTGTGCCAGAGAGAGCGGGACGCCGAAGAGAGTCGCGAGGCGCCCGACATTGAGGCTCATCACAAGGTACAAGACGCCGAAGTGTGTCGGATAGAGCCAGACGCTGAGGTGCATCACGAGGAGTTAGGGCCCGAGGCCCATCGCGTAGCTAAGGACGCTGAGGTGCATCAAAAATCTCTAGAGACGGAGCCGCTTCGCAGCGCACGTGATCATGATGAATCGCGTCAAAGAGAGCTTGAGGCCGACTACGAAGGCCTGGTAACAAAGGCTATTTTGGTTTAAAAGGGAGAGAGAACCTTTACGAACTGAAGAGTAACCTTCAGGCGAGATGGTTAGCCTTAAAGGCATCAGGAGTCCCATTTGCCGCGAACAGAGACAGCTAGCAACGGACTCGAGGAAAAGCTAGCTAACCAGTCTAGAGCTTTGACGGCACAAAGTGAAGGCACTGTACTTGCGAGTATGAATACCAGTGCTCTAAGCACAGCGATCAGTTTGGTTAGGAAGAATCGCCACCGAAAACCTAAGGCAAAGTCGAATAACGCCAAGCGCGCCAAAGTGGCTAAATGCCATGGCTCTCGTGAGGCCATACTCAATATCAGTGCTGAAGTTGGGACAAAGCTCAGTAAGAAACGGTTAAAGTTGAGGTCGCTGCTGAGATCTAGATTAAACGCGAAGCACGTCAGGAAGAAAAGAACTTCAAGAAAAAGCAGATGCCGAAATCTTCACTTGGTCTCATCCTTTTCACTGCCGCGTAAATGCAAGCATGTGGGGAAAGGTTGCGAGCGCTTGAGTGGTAACACAAGAGGTTGTTCCCCACCATGGCGAATGGGTCACTGTTCGAACGGGTGGGCTAAGCGATGTGGTGCAGATGCCCCCTTGTTCCGAGTTAAGCGGCTGTACGTCAAAAGTTGATGCTACTGAGTTCGGCGCGAAACAAATTTGTTTGTCGTCCTTTTGTCTGGACCGCAACTATCGAAAGCTGTGCAGTGTGCGACTCCCCCGAGTTCGTTTGAAAGGGTGCCGCCTTGCCAATACCAAGAGCGTATTTTGTGCTTATTTTTGAGAATAACTTTTTCTAATTTTGTCACCCTTCTATGAGCTATGAATGCATCTGAATTTTTGTAAGTTTTCCTTTCCTTCTCATTGAAGAAGCAGGAATTGATATGTTTGATTAATTTTGTTTTCATAATATTTCAAAGGTAACAGTCAGTGTGTTTTATTTTAACAGAGAAGGCTAAGTAAAGGCCCTGTTTAAAATACCTTTTGTGTTTGGCATTACATATTATGCACGTCAGTGTAGGTCAACTTTACCCTTTGTTTTGTGTAACGCGCGCAAGTTTGATTTTCAGTGTTATTTACTTACTTTTTCAAGCGTGTTTTATTTTGTTGGGATGCTCATTGGCTGAGCACCTTGAGCGAAAGCTTATCGAATGACTTTGTTATGTTTAACGGTCTGATGCTTGCAGGCGACGCCAATGTGTGTGATTCAGAAGCTTTGGTGTACTAAATTTTAGTTTCGAGGCCAAATTGAGTTAACCTCAGCAGCTTCGATCATCCCCAATCAGCCTGAATCACAATTGAGAATGGCCCCCCAAAAAAAAAATTCTGTTTGGTTTACCAGTGTCATGCACTGACACTTGGCTAAAGGTGTGTTCGCATTGCATATTCCTCCAGAGATACGTTGCTCGCGATGCTATTTTTTTCAGCTCAGCTTAATCTCGAGGAAATATTTTCGTTTCTGCTGGTCTGGCGATTTGATCAGCATTTGGAGGGCGCTTGCTTTGGCCAGAGTGGTTTGGCTTTGTGTTCGACGCCGTCGTTCCAGTGATCCCCTGCAGGGTTCTGAAAGTCACCACGGGCGGAGGGAGCAGAACAGCCACAATTCTTAACGGTCAACCAGCATCCCTCTTTCCGAGCCGCGCTAGACGGCTCAAAACTCCGGATGCATTGTCTGGCGGCGCGGGTGCTGTTATGCCAGAGACATGGTCCTCGTTCGGGAGCGCTTCTCACGAGATCGAGCGCTGTTCCGGCGAACTGTCTCCCCCCATCCCAGCGCCACTTTCCACGCAGAAGACGGCACCATGCAGTTCCGAGCAAAGTGTCGCCTCCTCCGCCGAGCCACCTTGCAGTTCCGGGTATGGCTGCGTCTCCTCCGCTGAGGTCTCAGAAAAAGGACCCAAAAACGTTATTTAAGGCCGTGCCGGCCCCATGTTTAGGGGATTTTGCCCCAGCTGACATCGTCGTGCTGGCCGGCTCTGTACAAACGACAACCTGCTATAGTAAACGCTCCTTCTTGTTGCTGTTTTCAAAACTGATTGCTTCCCCTTTCCGCCTCTGGGCGAAGGCTTCAGCGAAGTCCGTTCGACTGCCCGCCGCTCTTTGCCACCGCTACCATCGCAACACACTGAATTCCTAACAGTGGTGGCAGACGTGAATGCCATCTAACCCGAATTTATAACAGTACCCTGTTGCAAGTGTCACAACAATCTTTATTTTTTAAGACCTGACCACCTTATTTTCGAAGGAGGCGAAAATGCTTGAGGCCCGTGTTTTTAGATTTAGGTGCACGTTAGCTACGGCGTTCTTCATAACCATATCGTGGTTTTGGGATGACCATGCTGATGCAGATATCACCGAGTGCATCATTGTGCTCGTTTCTACAATGAGACGGGTAATCTCATCCTTATGACGAGCCACTGAGATAGGGTTACCTTTGTAAGCATGATCAGTGCGACTAGGAGTATGACATGGCGGTAAAATATACGACCCCGCAAATGATGTGTTACTATGATACAGGGTGTGAAAAAAAGATAATCTGGAGAAATTCCGGCGCACAGCAAGCAGTGGCATGTTCAGCGTTTTATGTGGGCACACGAACGAAGACGTCACTGCCAGAGCGGTGTATTTTTGGGAAGCCACGCATATCCCCCCCCCTCCCCCCCCCTGGATTCGCCACTGACCAGGTCATGCCATTCGGGAAAGTAGCTTGCTGCCGTACGCATCGCACTTGGATACACGTGTCGCAGTGAGTTTCCCCGACGTATTTTTCGTGTTCGTGCCTGCCTGCTTTTGCGAAGAGACCTTCGTGTGTGCTTGGTGTTCTGGTGGAGCTTTTGTACAGCGCGCACATGGTGTACTGTTGTGTGCCATTTTGCAAGTCGCGATCTAGAAAGACTGCCGGCGTGTCATTTCGCCAATTTCTTGCTGATGAGGAACTATGCGCGAAATGGCAGAGAAACGACAAGAGTGGCGATGTGGGCTTGTTGGTGATGCATTTGAAAGAAATTTATGTAGCGAGAGGCGAAAAAACGGACACAGGAAGGAATAGACTGAGAGGACAGAGCGCTACCTCCAACACATTTTAGCATTTGTGGATGGGGGAGGGAGTAGTACAGGTCTGCCACATCAATTGAGAAGGCTATTAGCCTTTCATTTTCATGAGCTTCCATGAAACTTGAAATAATATCGGAACTCTTGACTAAAGACGGATCTCGGACTTCGAGATGATTAAGTTTGTCTAACAAAAAAGCAGCGAGTTCTTTCTGCCAAGTACCTATTTCCGAATTTCTTCTGCCAAACACCTATTTCCGAGTTCTTTCTGCCAAGTACCTATTTCTTTTGAGTGACTATGTCAGTGGATGAAAAAAAAAACTTGCTCCTGGCGTGGTGCCAACCATATTTGAAGGATACCCATCGTACCTAGTGCCCCCTGCAAAGAAACCACGCAAAGAATCGAAAGCTCGAGACTGCTCCTTCAAGCAAACTGACGAAACGAAAGGCAGAGCCAGAATATCATGAGCATGCTGTTTTGGAGTCGTCGGAAGGAGAAGCCGAACCGAAATTCAGTAAATGCACCCAAACAAATAACCATGCACAGCGAGTCATTGGACACATTTCAATGATAGCAAGGCTTCAGTCACAAGTAGCGTACCATCGCTCCACTTGCCGGAAAACCAAGCGGCAGCTAGAAGACACGATAAAGGTGGCCAACTTTTACCATAGTAAGAAGCACCATTTGTCACTGACAAAGATTTCCGCGGATGCTGAAAAAGGAGAGAAAAAAGCTGTCTTTCTGCTTCACCAAATAAAGAGCTACCGGAAGGTTCAACGTTACCCCAAAGAAATCGTCATAGGGTGTGTAACATGGCGCTTTCTTTCACCCAAAGGCTATGATCATGCATGAGCTCAGCTTCTGATACTACCACATAAATGCACACTGCAGCGATACGTCGGTCCCAGCTCATCGTCCTCGGGTATGAGTAGTGCAATGAAGGAAAAACTGATTCACGAGGCTTCTCTCCTCAGCCACAAGCAGCACATGGATTCATTAATAATTGATGAGGCTTCAATAAAGCCAAAGTGCATATACGACCGTAAGTCTGATGCAATATTCGGCATCAGAGACAAGCCAGAAAACATTGCTTCGTGCAACACGAACGAAAGTTGTCCTAACAGAGTGCTTTGCTTTGTGCTTCATGGAATAACAACTTCGTACAAAATCCCATGTTCCTATTATTTTCGAAGCAGCTCGGAGGAGAGACTTGTTTGCCTGGACGAAAGACGTCATTGCAGCAGTTGAGGACTATGGGTTTGTGATCATCCGCATTGTTTCAGATAACTACTCTGCGAACACAACCATGTTCAAACTGATGGGAAACGGTTCCTTGTCAACGGGTAATTTTTTAAAGTTTCGATCTTTGCCATGTTCTCAAAAATGTGCGAAGTCAATTTTTGGAGTGTGAATTCTCAGATGGCACAGGCCTCATTACTGGCACATTCGTGCAAAAGCTATATGAGCACCAAAAGCGAATGTCTGTGAAACTGGCGAAGAACCTCACTAGAAAGCATGTATACCCATCTAACCTGGAAAAGATGAATGTAATGCGTGCAGTGCAGTACTCTCGCTCCATGTGATAGGCACACTGGAACATCTGCGAAACTTGCGGGACAACTCCTCTCTTGCTCTATTCAAGGATGCAGCATCCACAATCAACTTCATGAAAGCCATAAAGAGATGGTTTGACATTCACAACACTACGTACAGTGGTAATGGCTGCAAACTTCCCATCTCGAAGCAGGACGACAGCCAATTGCTGTGGCTGGAAAGTGAATTTTAAGGCTACATTAAGCACATCCAGGATTCTTTTGTCGCTGCTGGTGTTGGGAACTTTACAGACGAGACGTAGACTGCCCTGCTTTTCACCACAAAGTTCTCAGTCCACGATTTCTTCTGAGAAAAGGAGTAAACTATGTGCTCACGAAGAAATTTAACAGTGATCCTATAGAGGCATTATTTGGAAAACTTAGGGCAATGTGCGGGGGCAATGACGCGCTAGACGCAAGAGCCGTCACAGCGGCTTTGACCCACATTGTCAAGGAAAAAGCGCCACCGTCAAAAGACACGGGCATTCGCGACGAAAACATTGAAGAAGCAGCGGTGTCTATTCCAGAAGATGCTATTGAGGAACTTGAAGCTCTGCGAGAACCTCCTCGCAGACCACCGACATCAGTCGCCTATTCAGGCTTGGTGTATGTAGGTGGTTACATTGCCAAGCTCATCAGTGATGTCAGTTGCGAAGCTTGTGCCATGCTAGTGACGACAAATAAAACTAACAGTCCTTTGTACCAACTTCTCTGTCAGCAAGAAGCCTATGATCTACACTACCCGAAACCGGAGTTACTATCAATGCTGGACACAATTGTGACGTTCTTCGAGAAAGCAGTCAAATATCTTCCTCAAACGAAGATCCTCGAGACTCTGCAATTGACTGTTGAGCCATACCTTGAAGATTCGCCACTTCTCGACTGTCCGGAAGGTGTGGACACGAGTCATGCTAGAGTGCTGGCTCATATTATTTCTGAAAAGTTTTTCCGGATTCTTCTAGTAAACTACACAAAAAGATTAACAGATCAGAATGACAGGCCTTTTGGTTTCATTCACAAGCCCTACCAGAAGCATTTCAGGCTGTGACAGATGTGACTACTTTAAACTGTGATTGTCACTACAGTGTTTTACCAGCAGTGCTTTTTTTTCAGTTCTCCATGTGCGTATTGTTGCAGTACCAAGGAGAACATTCCGTTTGCCATTGAAAGGATTCTCTGAATGTTTTTTTTATGTTTACTTTTCGTTTCCGGTGTGACCATCCCCATTATGCAGTGACTTTCACCTTTTGGAAGTATTCATTTCAATATTAAAGCACGACTTGGGATGCCTTCAACAAAAAATTTACAATTTTGCTATTTTCAAGTACAGCGACAGCCGGCATGTGCATTTGAAATAAACATTTCCAAAACCATAACTAAACCGTTTGCTCAATCAAGTGCAATATTCATCCTCTTACTTATTCTCGAAGTTAGAGGAAACTAAACAAAAGGCTTTGTTATAACTGCGTCGATGCTCTGCTGAGCAACAGAAGCGGTCGTATGAGCGGCCTGCGCCACCACTTTTGAAGAGCGGAATTGACCAAAGTCATCATATATACTTGCTACCATGTTTATATCGCATTGGTATCATGAATACCATCTGGAGTAACTTCAGAAAGTGCCACGGTAAGTCGGAAGCCAAGCGCTCCCTGCGCGCGCTAGCCTCCACAACGGCCGGGAGCGGGTTGGCTCGGCATGACGTAGTGGAGGGCTCCAGAAATTTCGGTCATGCAGTGGTCTGTAACAGCATTGACATTGCACAGTACCTAGGTCTGTAGCCTTTTGCCGCTATCGTAATACAACCGCTGTGGCCGGGAGTAAACCCGTGCCCTTTGGGTCAGCAGCCGAGCGCCATAACCACCACACCACTGCTGCCGACTGTTTACACGAACTGAAGTGGAAACAACGACATAACCCCAACAGACATTCACAACGACCATTTCAGTTGGCACTCCCTTTCAAACAGTCTTGCAAGGGATACTTAAGTGAAACCACAGCAATGTAAATTTCAGGTGTCGAGCAAAATTTCCCAACACCTCATATAAGTATTATCTAAAAAAAGATAAATAAAAAGTGAATTTCACTTGCTGCTGAAAAAAGTCAGTTCTGCTGCAAGGGTGAAGCAATAAATGCACCTAATAGTAGCACTAAATTGGAATGTCATACGAAGTAGAGCTAGCAGCAAACTCCTTTAGAATCTGATCTGGCTTAACTCAAAAAACGCAAGCGTAAAAGAATATGGCCACTCCAGGGAGTGAAAGGGTTTTTATGCTATCTTTATTAGTGCTTCAACAAAAAGTAAGTGATGTGATAACGGCAGCTACAAAGCTGTGAGGTGTCTACTAATCTCTATAAGCATAGTATGCGTGCAAGTGCAGACTGTGCCCTTTTGATCAAGTTCCCAGTTGCCAAGTATATGACTGAGTATATCTAATCTGACCATGACTGAGTATCAAATCCTCGACCTCATGCACAGCAGCTCAAGATGTAGCCGCTTCAGTGTAAATGTTACGACTACAATTTCGTACATAGATATCGATACCATGCAGGCATTTCTACAAACACAAGTCCCTTACAAGATGAAGTACATCGTTTCAGCCTCGTGAAAATGTACAGCCGTGGCCACGTGTGTAGAGCCCGCGAGCAGCCGGTTTTCGCTCTGCAGGGCGAAACCTTGAAGCAGTATCGGGCTCGACGTGGTCAGCCTGACAAATAGGCGGCAGATACTCCTGATGCACCACTTCTGAACAAGCAAATGACCATATGTTAACCCATATTCCCTTCAGCCACAATGTGCACACTTGTACACATCAACACCAGAGACACGTCAAATCACACACTGTGTGCTTCTTCAAATCACCTGAAACTCAGTGTACACATTCATGCAGGCTTCCCGAGTTGACAACTCACCGTCATTTTTTTCATTGTGCGGCATATTGCGGCACAGGATTACTTTGCTGGAAATGGTGCCCTGTTCAATGATCTTTCGATGTGCCATGTTCCAAGACCAACCTCAAGAGTACTATTTTTTTCTTCACTCGAAGCGAATTCTACCACCAAAAAGCAAACTGTGCAAGTAGGCCTCATCAGTGCCGCTACTTCGAATTGGAGCAGCATGTGGCTGATTTCATTATAGAAAAGTGCAGTAGCCTCATGACAGTGGGCGTTGAACAGATACAGTTTAAAACGAACGATGTTGATCAGCAGGTGGGTTTCCCATGAACAAAGATCAATGCATCATGTGGGTAAGTGCAAGATACTGCAGTTTGAGACATTCTGTGAAAAATGAATGAGCTTGTTCACACCTCAGCCGGCCTCTCGTTACTTTAGCGGTCTTCTTTTTGTGCTGGACGCAACAAAAAGTTACTTCTTGTATCACTTTCATAAGATTTTTTTTTTTTTTTTCAGGGCAGTATGAAAAGTCACCCATCGTGTTACGATCACGGTTGTGTTACAATCGAGTGAATTGTGCCCATCATGATTGTTCTGCCTCTGGACCCTTACTGAAGTTGGGAGTGGACATTTAGTGTAAGAGCAGGAATATAGCAACAAATAGGACTGTATAAACAAGATATCACTTACCTCTTTTAATGGCAGGCTGGAAAGGTTCTCATTGTATGCACCATGCTTCTGCACCAAAGAATAGCAAAGAGGAAAGCGTGAACTGTCATGCCATACATGATTTGGTGGATATCGAATAAATAAAAAGGTCAAATAGTCGACATTTCGTGAGAGCACTTTGCACTTAGCTTTGGTAATTATTCTTTGTTGCAAGATAAGTTTTATAGTCAAAACTGTTAATAATCATAAAACATTATGGTTACATTAAGTCAACAGCACATGTAAACTGAAAAAATACTTCCAGAGTGTACTTATGACATAAATACAAGTATATTATTATGATAGCATACAATATTTAGCAGTGCATTATTGCTCTTTTTAGTAAGTAATGTAATCCAGCAGATAGTTCAACCGATCTCATCAAGTCCTGTAAAACTTGAGTTAACAAAAAGTTATCTACAAACCACAGCAAAAACAGATGAAATAACCAAAGGAATCTATAATACTGGCCTAAAAATGTGGTGCAGACTGAAAGAAGTCATATTGATACCTCCAGAATACACATGACACAAAGACACTTTGATGACTGCTTGCAAAATGTTCACCGCTGCTGGCTCCTTCACTTGTTAAAAGTAGACTGACCTAGAATAGGGAGGAGTGTCCAAAGCGCCGCGCCAATACATAGGAGGAGTGAAGACCTTTTGTGGTGAAATTCCGCGCAACGGCGCTGTCATGCCAGACCCGTGGGCTTTTCCCGCGATGGAAGCAATGGCAAAGCGTCGGGCGTCTGCTACGCGCCTGATATTTTTGCGGCTGTTAGCCAACATTGCGATAATTTTGGCGATATTGAATACTATGTCCCACCAACGTAATACTTCAATGACTCACCGCACTTCGAACGTGTTTGTGCGGTGCGAAAGGAAGGTCTGGTTTGTTTACGTCTAGCTGGTATATCCCCGCAATAGTACACACATACTCGGCCATCTGAGGAACACTTTCTGGAAGCTTTTTATCATAAATGAAGGGGGCCTAATTTAGTTACGTGTGGAATGACAAATGTAGATGTGCTACAGAAGATTAAAAGATAGAAATCGTATAAATAATCACTAGAACGTAGCAGGTGTGTGCACAGTAAATGGCTAGCTCATGCTAATGCGTCTTTTATTTTGTGCGTTGGATTCCTTTTCTAAGTCTTCCTCCTGCCCTATCCTGTTTTCTCGAATAGTTGAGAGCCTTAAGTAATTCATATGAAGCGATATGCGCCCGTCGGTGTGGGCGCGGTACTAAAAAAAAAACCTTAGGTAATTGGCATAACTCACGTCTCCTCCAATTGGTTTATGATCGGCACCATAGTATGACTAACATGACTAATTGGCGACGAGATCAATAACTAGACATCTTTACCTTTTATGCCACCATTATTAATAACAACTTGCAAAGTCCTTAATTGTGCTGTCGTCTCGGACAGCTCTATGGAAAATGCACGTTGTTCTTCAGTCGATAAATTTAATTTGCCTCCTCCCCCTTCCCCCGAGAGTTTTTTGCACCTCACTTTGTTTTGCACAACATTCATGATTGCTTGGCCGATCACGGAGACAGTGCAAAGCGATGATGCCATAACGAGGCGACATGATGGAGTCCGCAAACTTTGGCATCGTTTATGTCATAGTGACATGTCAGAGTTTACGTCATCACATGATAATTTTTTGTATCACTCGTACACACAGGCGTGCTCGCGGGGGAGGGGTGCCTTCCTAGTCTCCTATAAGGCGAGGGTGGGGGGTGCAAAGTGATCACCAGCATATATTGACAATCTATGGAGGGGGTGCTTGCGACACGTAGGTGGCGAGTTCAAAGTCAGCCCTAAACGTTGACATAATAGGTATGGGGGCACGCTGTGATGAATCTTCCCCCCCCCCCTCCCTCTAACGGGGAACCATGTAACCGTGTGTGCACACCTATGCTTGTAAGTGCTGTCTCCGCCGAGGTGGGACACCAACGCCAACGGTCAATTTGCGTGTTTCATGAAGAATTTAAGGATTTCATCTTAAAATATGACGTGTGGTCTGATTTATCTCTACCGGATGAAGGAAACGTGGCCATCACCTATGTCTTTTGCAACATACCAAAGATTTTCAAGAAGTGAGTGCATTTGTAAAATTTGTACAAAAAAAAATTAGGTATGCAAAGAAACAAGACAAATCAAATAAATGAACTTCATGTTACGAGCGAATGTCAGGCAACAAGCGTACGCGGGGCATTAAAAACTGATGCGGCTTTCGCCGTGTGTTAGAAAAGCGTAACACTCTGCAAATTTCAACGCATAAATAAATTTAGAGATTTATTTCGTATACTCGATGTTTCAGGCTTCGTAAACATACATTGCTATCAATAATTAAATAGTTGGAGTTATGAAAACAGATTACTAATAACAAGATAATATTCTTTTCATGTTTTACCTCCTTCGAAAGTTTTATGCTGATGCGATTTCTATATACAAGGACGATCCCGACGCATAAGTGACCCCAGATCGCACCGAAACATACAGTTGCTATACCTGTTCAAAATATATGTTATTGCATGGAACAATTTTGTCAGGCTAGGGCATATGGGAAATACGTATTTCAACATTTTCCTAAAGTGACGGAACATCTTTGCATCTATACTTGCTCGACGTATTTTGTTCCAGTAAGTTAATTTGCACAGCGAGAGTGCTGCTGTTTGTATCTTTAATTTAACGTTGTGTGAATATAACATTGTGTGGATTTCTATATTACGTATTTATTGTATAAACATGGAATAAAATGTGTTATTCTGGCACTGGTCTTTTTTCCAATGTCTGAATTGAAAACAAGCTTGATGCATGACAAAAGTAGGTTGCTGTACGCTAGGTCTAAAATGAAATAAGTTAAATATATTGGGGTGATATGACCGTGTTCTCTTCTAGCGGTTCTCTGTTCTTAAAAAGTAGTAAAGGCTAGCAAGTTATATATTAGAACGTGTGTGTGTGGCTGTGAACCACCGGCGACCATGACTAAAAGGCCCGTAATGGTGAGCCAAGCCGTCACTGCAGGCAAGTATTTCAGCTGACTGAAAAAGTAATTTATTTTATTCATTACTCGTATTACTAGCAAGCATCATGTTATTACTTGCTTGCCCATGCGATTCAGGTTGTTTTCGTTCTTTCATTTCATGTTATGCGTTTTTGCGCAAGCACAGTTACCAAACTAGCTTACTCGAACTCTAGCACCAGAACATGACCACTTTGATGTCGTTTCAAAGATCAGTTTTTGCGTTCCCTTGCTGCCCCAGGCACTAAAATACTCTTAACGATGGGCGAGCTCCATTCCACATCTCATAATTAAAGTTGAGGGTACTTCAAGTGCCCCTGCATGCAAATACAGCATAAAAACTACCGCGCGTAGCAACGGAACTATTGCCTCTATAATGCTTGGTTTTGGGCTTGTATTCTGCCCCTATGTTCACCTTTCAGTAAACGGAACTCCTGTTAAATGGAACATATTTTCTCCGTCCTTTCAGGTTCCATTTACTGAGAGTCTAGTGTACTAAAGAATCATTGAGCCATAGGCCCAAGTATCATACCACTGGCTGATTTGAGCATGGCAAGCTTGGGAGTTACTGAGGCAACCGTAGGAGGCCACAACATGTCA
Organism: Rhipicephalus microplus; assembly: GCF_043290135.1. Lineage (NCBI taxonomy): Eukaryota > Metazoa > Arthropoda > Arachnida > Ixodida > Ixodidae > Rhipicephalus > Rhipicephalus microplus. The sequence goes on along the minus strand of NC_134710.1, from coordinate 104,755,357 downwards.
GCACGCAATCGCACCGAGAAGCATATGTTCAAAGAAGAACACCAAAAATAGAGACAGTGCTCAAGGTCACGAGGCGTGCATGATGTACCTTCTTCCTTCGAGCCATCCTTCCCTGCTTAGCTTCAAGTGCTGTGGTCAAGACGAGAGAAGAAAGAAAGCAATTGCAACAAATCTTTGCAAATATGCTCGTACATTTAGATAGATTCTTAAGGAATGGTTACTTAGGCAAGTGTTGCAGCGCCCCTTCAATGCAACCTATGGACAAACAGCTGCCTCATGCATCACATCATGTGTTTTCCAAGGAGAGAGGCTTTAAAGGGTCCCACTGTAGAGAGGTAAATTTGCTGTTGAATGAAAAAGGTTGAAGCTAAAAAGTGAAACATAGTGACCATTAATTGAAGATGGTAGCTATAACCAATGAGAAGCTGAGTGCAGAGCCAATTACAAAACCCAGACATCGGGCATGATATTGTATAGTGTCAATGGCAATGACAGAAAGATACTGATGTAAATACCGTATTTACTCGCGTAATGATCGCACCCCTAAATTTTGTCGTCTAAATTCGACTTTTTTTTCCCCCCGCGTAATGATCGCACCCTGAACTTGCAGCATCGACATGTCATGTGCCTAGTCTAGCTGAACGCGCCTATCATTGTTTCTGTAATCTGAAATCGGGCATCACTATGCTAATGCCCTAAATTCACTGATTTAAATGAAAACATTCCTTTTTTAGATGGAAGAAACTTTTTTGACTCGCATGACGTACTCAAACCTCCATAACTAACGCAAAGAAGAAAAAAAATGCGGTAGCTTCGATCTACGGGGTGCTTCGCTCCGTCAGACGCCATGCTTGTTTTGACATCCCGCACTGTTACAGCGGCGGCCGCCTGTTGGTCGACCTGTGTTCATCCCGCAGCAATGGTTTTTTTTTTCCTGAGACCACGTTTTTTTTTGTGTGTGTGCTTTGTGGTCGTCTGTTGAAGCGCAGTTTCACCATGGGGCGAGTATGCGAGCTTTACTGCCGCATTCTCCACAGCCTTTCTTACGAAACTCGTTCAGTCCACCACATTACAAGGAAGAAGAGCGAGCACCAAAAAGAATTTTCAAAACATACTGCACCATAGAAGTGTGGCAGTTTAGGCTAGTTGGTATGACACGGCGATAGTTATAGCGCGAGAACAGAACGACAACAAAGAGACAAGAAGGACATGAGACATCGTCGAAGCCGCGCAGATGGCGCGCGAACAGGTGTCATATATTAGCAAGCTATCCGTGTCTTTGTCCGAGAAGGAACTAAGGTTCCTCGAAGGTTTCGGTGCACGCAAGTAGTTATATTACTTTTCTGTTTCGTTTCCTTATAGACTTTTTCTTTGCCTTTTCCTGTGCTTTTGTTTTTTCCCCTTACTCATGTATTGCTCTTTGTGTCACATGGTTTCTGTTACATGATCTACTGTCCCCTCTATATGTTTTCGCGCTCTGCGCACTAATGACGATAGTTATAGCGCGAGAACAGAACGACGACACAGAGACAAGAAGGACACAAAGAACACGAAGCTGGGTCCCTTCTTGTCTCTGTATCGTCATTCTGTTCTCGCGCTATAACTATCGTCATGCCATACTAACTAGCCCAAGCTGCCACACTTCCGCACACTAAATTCAGTTGGAAGTTAGTGCTCGTGTCCTTGTCTCTTTGTCGTCGTTGTGTTCTCACGCTATAACTATCATCATACTACACCAATTTCAAGCCCCATTGTAAGCTTACAGGTGTAGGGAGACGTGAGAAAAACAAAAGAAATGAAATACAGTCCTGCAGACCACTCGCCTTTATCCAGCTCAGTCTTCGCCACTCGTAGCCCGGACGCATAAAAAAAAAAAAACAGGCACTCTTGTCGGCGACCCTTGCCGATGAGTAAAAAAAACAGCAAAAAACAAGAATGTTGGAGGAAAAAGGTAACGATATGGGGGAGGAGAGCTCGATAAGAGAGATGAGGATAGAAGAGACAGTGAGAGGGGAAAACGGTCATACTAAAAAAACAGAAAAATGTAAAAAAGTTCTGGCTTGCGAAAAGAGAGGTGCTGCTTAATCGTGACCAGCGGCTTAAAAACAGCCATGCTATTAGGTTCTATGAACCCTTGCGGAAGCATGGTTCAGCTTAGCTCCTTAAGGGAGAGGGGAAAGTGGACGAAGAAAGGAAAGGTAGAGAAAGTGTGTGGTGAGGTGTGGGCATAAGCATGGGCAGTTCCCCTTCCGGGTACAGGTGGGGTAGAGTGGAGGTCTGTGGCAGCGTCGCATCCCCTCCTTATGCACCGGAGTCGCCGCACCCCTCTTTATCATGTCATTATCATGTCAATGTAAAAGGCTGACTATGTGCTCCCCCCCCAACAGCGGCACCGCCCCCGCTCACATAACTAAGCGCCTGGGTGCATCCGTACAATGGAATAGCCACAGAGGGCCGCGCATTCCTTCGTGCGTCCCCGTTTGCAAACGCGCGCTCACCCAGCCACGTCCTTCCTTACTCTCCTTTTTTTCTCTCTGCGCTGCGGCACCAGAAATGCAAAATATGCAGCCCGCGTGGAAATGCGAACTACATCCTAGTCGACATTCTCGGAAAACACTAGCGCGAAATGAGGAGGAGGTGGGGTCTCTCTTGTACGCCACAATCTCCTCTGGCGTGTAATACCAAACCTAAGCATTCGGCAGTTGTCTGTCTGGCACGAAAACTAGTGCCGTGACGGGGGCGTTTCACTGCTCTGTGAATCGTTGGCTGCCCACTTCCTACATCAGGAAACCAGGAATTTCGACAGTCAGTTGAACAGCGAACGAACCGAAAGGAGTGAAGTGGCACAGCACTGCGAGCAGTCTGACCACCATCACTTCCTGGAAAGCTGGCACATTCAACAGCTCACAGCAAGGTGTCACTGCCCTCCCTGTACTACAATGGAGTTTTGTGACCCCCCCAAAACTGCGCAGCCATGTGCGATTTCGCTGCTCCTTCTCGGCAGGCGGCACGTTCTGGTGCTATCTTTCGCATGTCGAAAACGTACATTGAACCTTGCTACCATCACTCAAAAAAAAAAAGAATCCTTTTTTTCTACATGGCCAGAAAATGCACTGGACGTGCGGGCAAAACTGGTTTTCCGGGAGATTTTCCTATGAGCCGTACAACCGGGAGAAACGTTCAAAATTCAAACTTGGCAGGTATGAAGATGCAAGCTGCACTTGTACAAATGCAGTACAGAATTCGAAATGATGTTATTACAGAATTACACTGAGAAAAATTATAACTTTTCTATCAAATGAAATAGATTTCACTAACTAAAAGAATAGAATATGTTTGTGCGCCATCAGCTACATATAGGTTCGTCGCAGTGCCCCCTTCTCTATCAGGTATGTCAGTGTATGGGGCTGACTTTATGACCCCTCTATCAAGTCGCAGCGTCCCTCCTCCCTATTATGTTAGTGTAGAAGGCAGACTTGGTCTCCCCTCCACCCATGTGCGCGCCTACGACCAAGTTGACATATCTCGTGCAGTTTCAGGCAAAGGTGGCCATGTGTTTAGACAGAGAGGTCAGTATTGTGCGAAAGGGTTGGAAGGGGGAAGTATGAGGTGATGCAGCATGAGAGGTAATATAAGAAAGCTTGCACCGAACACAAGCATCACGGTCGTCAATACATATCACAACTTGAAGAAGCACTTGTGGAGAAGCGCTTTTTGAATATGTGCCCAAGTCACAGATGGTGACAGATGCAAAAACAAAGGAGTCAAGAGTGGACCACGTGGCTGGGGGGGGGGGGGTGCCACCAAAGAAAAAAAAAATCCCAAGGCGTAAAAGGAGTGGAGGGTGGGGGGGGGCGAGTATGCCATCATCGTAGTTCCACACAACAGATACCAATGGCAACGAACCACGATTACGCAAAGAATAGAGGCAAACTTCGGAGCAACACAGTCAATAAGGACAGAGTAGTAGCAGGCATGTAGCTTATAAATGTTCCCTGCTTGTAATCAGCCAAGCCATTCTATTGCCACCTCGCCATGAACTGCGGAAAGCGCGAGCCCGCATCCAGAAGAAACAAGCAAGGAAGTCGTTTTTGGGACAGCGCGTGCTCTCGCCAAGGCTTTCTGATTGTGTGACGTCACTGACCTGCGTCTGTGTGAGTACGCGGTATTCCTTACCCGAAGTACCTCCTTTTCACATGCGACAACTGGTGGAGTCGCTGGGTATTCCCAGCCAATAATCCGAACGCTTCCTGGTAACCCTGTACCTGTAGTCACAACACCTGTCCACCGGGCCAGTCGGAGAATCCGAGGATTGTCCCCCGAGCGTGAACCTCTGCCGGAGATGACGTCAACTGCACCACCCCAGAGCGGAACGGAAAGTACTCCGATGGCTAATTACACACTGGAGAAGCCACAAGTGCCCAAGGTGTTCTGCGGCTCCATGTTGGAGGATGTCGTAGACTGGTTGGCTAACTTTGAACGCGTTGCTGCTTGCAACGAGTGGACTGACACCAACATGCTGCGGAAGTTATACTTCAACCTTGAGGATGGAGCTCGTACTTGGTACGAGCATCACAAACCCTTCTCGTCATGGACAGTGTTTTGCCATCAGCTGCTGGAAAGTACGCCGACCCCCATCGCAGTGAACGAGCAGAGCGGGTTATTTAGTCCGGCATTCAAATACCGAACGAAAGCGTGATGACGTACCTGGGGGACATGACAAGCCTTTTCCGTCGCAACGACGCAGGTATGGCAGAAGACAAGAAGTGCTACCACTGTGGCAAAGCCGGACATGTATACCGCGAATGGCAGTATTGCCGCCTCGGACTTCAGGGTTTCGTCAACTCGACCAGGCCAAGATTTGGCGAAAGACCCAGAGCGATCGAGGAATACCTGTCGGAGCAGTGCACGCCACTGCTCCCGCAACGCCAGTCACGATCACCATCTCCAAGAAGGTCTTCGTCAATTGTCTTGAACTACCCAGGGGCTACTGTTCTTAAGGGTCTGAAGTGGAACACTTGTCTAGTTTACCTCGATGATGTCGTCGTATTTCCGGTCACCTTCAAGGAACACTTGAAGCGTCTGCAGGCTGTTCTGGAAGCACTCCGCTCTGCGAACCTCACGCTGAAGCCAGAAAAAATGCCACTTCGGCCATGATAACTTAAATTTCTGGGCCATGTTGTGAGCGCAGACTGTGTTCGACGTAACCCTGACAAGATAACGGTCGTAGCTTCCTTTCCCGATTCCCGTGACAAGAAAGCAGTTTGTCGCTTCCTCGGCCTGTGCGCCAGCTATCGTCGCTTCATCATTAATTTTTCTAGAATTGCCGAGCCTCTGATTCATCTTACATGTCATGACGTACCATTCGTTTGGAATGAAGAACAGAACGCAGGTTTTATCGATCTACGTGAGCCTATGCAGGCACCACCAGTTGTTGCGCACTTCGACGAGGATGCTGCCACCGAAGTTCATACCGACGCGAGCATGTAGGTCTCGGCGCCGTGCTTGTCCAACATCAAAAAGGCACCAAGCGCGTGATAGCATATGCCAGCCGTACCCTGTCTCGCGCCGAGTTGAACTATTTCACCTCGGAGAAAGAGTGCCTAGCAGTAGTGTGAGCCATCATGAAATTCAGGCCTTACCTCTACGGTCGTCACTTCAAAGTAGTCACTGATCATCACTCATTGTGCTGGTTAGCCAATTTACGAGACTCGTCTGAGCGTCTAGCACGATGGTGTCTTCGTTTGCGAGAATTTGACCTTACCATTGTCTATAAATCAGGCTGCAAGCACGAAGATGCTGACTCCTTGTCCCGTGCATCTACTTGAGTTTGTGATCCCGACAATAAAGATGACAGCGGCTTCCTCGGAGTCCTCACTGCAACAGACTTGATAGCATGACAACACAATGACGTCAAGATTCGCGCAATCATTGACCAACTAAAAAGACGCAACACACCCGTACCTCGACACCTTGCTCGCAATCTCTCTTCGAACTGCCTACGGAACGGTGTATTGTATAAAACAAACTCGAACGACAATGGGAAAGCCTACCTGCTAGTGGTACCTTCTGATATGCGAGACGACATTCTTCTGGCCTGCCATGACGAGCCCACATTCGGTTGTCTAGGTTTTTCATAAACTCTCACCAGAGTTCAATAGGCGTACTACTGGGCGAAACTTGCTACGTACGTTAAGCGATATGTGAAAAGCTGCCGTGAATGTCAATGCCGCAAATCTCCCCCACTGAAGCCTGCAGGCCTGCTACAACCAGTCACACCACCAAGGGCGCCGTTCGATCAAATAGGAATGGATTTACTGGGGCCATTTCCTCTGTCATCTGCCGCTAACAAGTGGATAGTTGTAGAGACAGATTATCTCATGAGATACGCCGAGACAAGAGCCCTGCAACGAGCTACAGCTTCTGATGTTGCCGAGTTTTTCATCGACCAGATCGCTCTTCGCCATGGCGCCCCGTCTAGCCTGATCACTGATCGCGGAACCGCTTTCACAGCTCAGCTCACTGACAATGTATTCAAAATAAGCTTCACGAACCATCGCAAGACGACTGCGTATCATCCGCAGACTAACGGCCTGACGGAGCGCTTAACAAGACCATCGCCGATATGTTATCCATGTATGTGGACGTTCAGCACAAGACATGGGATCAGGTCCTCCCATACATAACATTCGCGTACAACACTGCCATCCAAGAAACGACACGATTCACACCGCTCCGTCTCGTCTACGGGCGTGAAGTCCAGACCATGCTAGACACTATGTCGCCATACGATTACAACGGGTCGCTCACACCTGACAAGAGCAGGTTGCTCAGTATGCCGAAGAAGCTCGACAGTTGGCACGCCTGCATATCACGCAACAAGAAACTGCAGATGCGCGTCGCTGAAATCTTCGCCATCGACAGGTCAAATACCACCCAGGGGATCTAGTTTGGGTATGGACTCCAGTTCGCCGCCAAGGGTTGTCCGAAAAGCACCTGAGTCGCTACTTTGGACCCAACAAAGTAGTGCATCGCGTAAGTGACATGAACTATGAGGTGGTCCCAGACGGAACCATGTCGCCCAGCGTCGAAAGCACTACCCAGAATTGTTCACGTTGTACGGCTTAAGCAGTACTTCATGCGTTAGTGAGACTATGCTTTGGCCTTGTGTTTTTGTTGTTGTTTCTTCAGTGTGCCCACAATGTGCACGTTTGGTTTACTTCCGCTTATGCACTACCATTCGCGTGAGCATCGGGGCGATGGTTTTTTTTTTTTTTTTTTTCAGTGGGGGAATGATGCCACCTGGCCATGAACTGCGGCGAGTGCGAGCCCGCATCCAGCAGAAATAAACGAGGAAGTCGTTTTTGAGACAGCACGTGTTCTCGCCGAGGCTTTATGGTTGTGTCGCGTCACTGACCTGCGTCTCTGCGACTTTGCGATATTCCTTACCCGAAGTCCTTCTTTTTCACACGCGACACTATAAAGACTGCTTTATGAATAAATTCGATACTTTTTGAAGTTTGAAAAACAGCACGCAGACGAAAGCGTGTTCTATTTTTGGAAAAAGACGTAATACCAACATTCCATTTCGGGGTCGCGAAAATGTGGAACGATTCCCGAGTCATTTCTATTCTAGAGTGGCAACTTCGCAACACTGCACCCCTGACAGTCCTGCTATGGTTTCTAGGAAAAAACTGAAAGCAGCCATGACATTTATCAGCTTTCAGTATTAGCTATCTAAGCTCCTCCAAGATAACACTTACCCAGCCTGTAAATAGAAATGGGTCCAGAGCAACAGTGCATAAATTCTGGCATCTTCAAACCTAGAGCAACAGTGCATAAATTCTGGCATCTTCAAACCTTGAATTACCCAGTAGTGGAACCAAGGCCAAATCTTCTTTCTGCAGCAATTGAACCAACATGATATCACAACTGAAATGAGTGACACAGAACGCAACATGCTATGGTATATTGACAGCAGCACTTTTCCGCATCGTTTAATCCTTTCTGCTCATAAAATTTGGGAGTGCATTAAAGCAAAGAGTGAAATTTTTGAATTTAAGGTTTTAGCTATATGTGTGTACAATAAAATAGAGGTCCTAACAAAATTTGTTCAGTACATATGTTTGTCTATGATCTAAATTTTTTATACATTTGAGTGCCTCTGTGAAATGAGCTGGATAATGAAGAACTCTGCATGTCTTCGCCAAATTATTCTTTGACAAGTATTGTAAACCAAGAGAGTGAATACCACTAACATGAATTTGCCAAGCACCAATGACATGCAGGCCTCTTTTCACAGATGATTTAGTGCTTATGTGCATAGCAGTGTCACCGCTGCTATCGGTAACACATCATTGGGCTGTGGTGCACATGAGTGCGTTCCTGAAGTAACAAAAGCAGCAGAGAGGAGATAAATCTTGACAGAAACTTTTGGCTACGAGGTCAAGCTAAGTTAATGCTCGGCAGCCAGTAGCTGAATTATGCTGCTGTAGGTAATTTCTGTGAAAATATGCACAAGTTGCTATGGCAACTGACAATAGGTATGACCTACTTACTTTGTTTTCATGTTTGTATTTTATTAAGAATATTATTGCCTTTTTTGCACATTATACGGCTGCCAGAATACAATGAGTTTCTTTTTTTTTTCATAAACGTAGAAATACTGAGAAACATCCAGCATATTTTCTATTACACTTGGCACTCCCTCGAGCCCTTCAGTGAATTTCTTGTAAGTGCGATCTCACCAGATTCCCGGTTGTTGTGGCTGCACTTAATGGGAGTGGAAGGCAAAACTCTACCAAAAGCATGCTGAGCAGCAAAAAATTATCAGAAAAGGGAACCCTCAAGAATGGGGCCTCTCATAGCTACAGTGTTGCCCTAGGATTCTACACTTTAAAAAGAAAGCATTTGTATTTGCCTAAAAGTAAGCAATGGAAAATCAGAAGAAGAAAAAAAAGAGTGATTGTTATATGCCACTAACTAAAAAGCATCATTACTATGACAGGCAGAAACAAAGAAAAACTGGCGTACTGCTATATGCTTTCAGAATAAAGCACTAAAACACATATAGTTATACAGGCATAGACTACAACAAACAAGAATCTGTGCCCTGAGTGCCATAAAGAAGTCCTTACTCAAGTTAAGGCAAGCTTTGATAATTTTAAAATCTTGTACTCTGCTCGTAGGTTCTGCCATGCCATAGTCAATTTTCATCTTTTGAAGGACCAAGAAAGCAGTCAACAAATGCTCTACAACAAATCCAGAACTAAACATTCCTGACTAAAGTTTCACCATAGATAGCTTGCTGCTCATCCCGCTGATCATTCACTAAATATGATTGTAGCAGCCTAAGTACTAATTATGAGATAAGACATACAATGGGCTTTCTGATCAATGGTGTCACAAAGAGTTCGTACACAAATGCACTGGCAGTGCAACAATACAATGCAGAGTAAAGAATACTATACAGAAGTGAACATTTTGTAACTTAGAGGTAAGCCATATTGTATAACAGCTTTATTTATATAGCAAAATACACAATTCTACCTTTCCTAGGCACTTGTGATGCTAGTGACAATAGTAATGGTTTTCTTTATGTTGATTTGTAAGCTATTCTACTTTCCTCACTGGAAATCATCAATAGAAAAGGCAGGTCTACAGCAGCCTTTCATTTATAGGAGGTATTCAGATTACATCATCCACAAGGAGCACTAGTGCAGCATCTGCCATAGCAGTGGTCGCACACGTGGTAGTCATCACATGACTACAAGTAATGTGCTTGGCCCCACATGTTTCGATTTTTTTCGTATCTATCACACTGTCGTATGCCAGATTGCTGAACGACCACGGACATGTTGGCCAGACATAGGCACAAACTGGCACCACCAGCCATGCAGAGATCAGTGAATACCTCCTATTTATACCTTTGCATTTTTACTTCAACTTTTTTCATTAAATGTTAAATACTTAGTTCCCGATTCTTTATCATGCAATGCTAGTGCTTTGGGATGGTAACCATCAACTGCAATTCTTTCAAAATGAAGCTTTGACATCATATAATAATAGTATTATTGCTATCATTATTATTATATATTGCAGTTTAATGTCACAAAACTATAATATTATTATGAGGGACGTCTTAGTGGAGGGCTCCGGAAATTTCAACCCAGTGGCATCCTTTAATGCGCACCTAAGTCCTAGTTCAGGAACGTCAAGAATTTTCGCCTCTATTGCAAATACACCTGCCATGGCTGCGGTTCAATCCTATGACCTGAGAGTCAGCAGCAGAGCGCTATAACCACTACACCACCGTAGTTGATTTTTTCACATCATATGCTAAGGGTGTATTCACTGATAAGCCTTTTTGTGACACCATCCAACTTTTGAATGTAGTCAAACATATCTATCACTTGCCATAAACGGCCAAGTCGGAAGCTGTGTCCTTTGTGAACCCTGCTTTTGAGTGCGACCAAACGAAGATGCCCAGCACTGACCTGGCCTTGTGATGCAGAAGCCTTCACGCTGTTACTTTGCATAGCTGCTGGCCCATCAACTTGAAGACTGTTGGTGCTGTACCAGGAAAAGCCGGGCATGTCAGGCCCACAGGGTCATTGAGTTTGCTGTCCAATTGCAGCGAAGATCTCTGTGTAGCTGGCCCAGCTTACCTTTCTTGCATGTCAGAAAAGAGACTTTATGAGTGGTGAGAACGAATTTTAGGTGCAGTTTGGTGGGGAGCATAATATTTCAAGGAATGCTTGTCCTAAAACTATTATGAACCTTTTGATAAAGCTCCATCAATTAAGCATCATTTGCTTAAGAGCGATGTTCAAGTTTCAGGCGCCATTATATATTAAATAACAAACAGTGCCTGCAGAGACAGAGGTGTGACAACAGTCGATCTGGCCATGTCGTCGTCATTTTATTGAGAGATGGACCCCAAAGAGGAATGGTGGCTTCCACCTCTCAATCTCGGCCGGGCAGCTTTCACCCAACTAATAGTGTGAGTGTTCGGTACTCCCACTCGGTGCAAGTTAGCTGAGGCTGGCTATATATGACTACCACACCGCTACAGCGACCCAAGCTACAAAAACCCACCTTTGCTCAAGCAAGGGCTAGCTCTTATCTTTCTCCCTCTTTTTTTTACTTCTAGGTCCCGATATTCTATAAACCATTTTAAGCACCCACTTCTGACAGACATGCCCAGGAGATGACAGCTGTTCCTGTGAACAATTTGGTGGTGTCATAATTTCTTCTATATTTACTGTCCTGCACAAGTAGAACATTTAAATTGGTAACAAATGATTCAAGCCACAATACACAAAGTGACAAGCTGCGATAATGGAAGCGACACAATGGCACCTGTTACACACTAACATTGAAACAATCTCAGATGTTAAAATGCATGTATTCATATTGTTATGGAAGAGAAAGGAAAACAAAAACTGCACTGCCACACGTCATTGTCAAATGGCAAGATTCAACTGATCATGGAAGAGATTAAGAATAAACTGAAATAGTGGTCTGCTAAGCTAAGCATTTTTCACCGTATCAACAGGCCCTGTCAGGTTTTGCAAAAAAAAAACAGCGAAAAATTTCACAAGGGTGTAAGAATGAAGTTGCCACTTTAAGGTAATTATTTATAAAATATAGTCCCAACACATATTGAGGCTTCAATTACCTGCAATAATTAGTTCCCACGCGCACCAAGTAAGATGGGCTTTGATTTATAAGTTGGCTGATTATATGTTAAGGCTCACTTTCTGCTCGAGTTTTCACATGACACAGAGCTTCACGCTTTAACACCGCTCCAAGTAATTCGGCTACATTGGCAACTTGTTCCCTAACACAAAGTAATAAGAAATAACTTCTCTTTTACAAAATGTTAACAGTTCATAATCACAGGAGTTTGTATACGGCTACATTTCCAAACATGCCTTCGGAAACACGATTACTCAAGCATATTATGTGGGCTCGTGGCGAAACTTTAGTGTAACAATCTGCCACAGGATTTAGTATAATAGAATTTGGTACAACCTCTAAGGGCAGGTTTGCCGATGAGTATTCACTCGATCAGCACGTAATAACAATGGCCAAAGGCGAAAGAAGGTGAACAGAGACAGGGCGCTAAGTCTGCGTTGTTCTATTGTCTTAGTTATGTCATGCAGCCCAAGTTAATGAAAACTACAAACAAGCCTACACGAAAACTAACAAATAAAAAAACAAACACTTACAGTGAGCGCAAAGGATCTTCGGTAGCTACGAACCTGCTCAAAACTATAGTGTACTAGACGAGGGGTGCCATTCTAGACATTGTCGAATTCCGCCATGTTGTCAGATTTCACCATTGATCGATGCTAATTGGCCAAGTGAGCTAATACGGCCTCTCTGGTTGAATTAAAATGCCGCCATCACGAAATTTCAGAATAGCCATGCGTATGCCGTGCGGCACGGACTTCCTTCGTGCCATGCGGTTATCACACAAGCCGACTCGTTTTCAGTGTGGCCAGAGTGGCCTCTATTGCTTCTAAGTACGGCATTCAGCAACAAGCTAGCAGTCTGACTCTGACGTACACGTCATCATGTATGAGAATAAATGTTTCTTGCCGGATTTTTTCTCGTCTTTTTTCTCTATGCCCCCAGCTGCCATCAGTTCATTTCATGTTTTCTTGTTATTAAAATTACGGACAGCCATTAGGTGACCAGCTTTCCTAGTGCTTGGTGACAGAAACACACACAAAAAAGGTTTTATAGAAACTGTTGCGCACAGCTCAGCCAAAGAGTAGAAGAGTGGCTACTTGGGCTGGTTGGTATTGCATTTTTGAAATAAATATACTTCCTTGGTGCGCAGGGAACGTTTTCAGAAAGAAGACTCAGCTCTATATCTTCCTTCTGAAAGCAATCTTTGCGCACTAAGAAACTATATTTCTTTCGAAAAGGCTTAGCCAAATGTGGCAGTCTTGCACAGCAATTAAAGATTTAAAACGGAGGGCATGCGGAGCGTACCTTTATCTCATGCGTTTTCTTTTCATCATGTGCTCAACCCCCCGTTAAGATTGGGATGATGGATGTAATCCCGATGGTTCAGATGATCACGACGACACGTTGAAGGATTGGACTGCTTGCTCACTTCCTGGCAAACTTCAATTTATTCACACACCGACACTTACTTACAAACAAAGGCCGGGGTGGCCACGAAACTGGCCGCACAGTAAGCACTGGCCTGTATTAATATTAACGTTGGCGTTACTTGCTGAACCCTTCGTTACGCTCCCCACATCGACACCAACTTCTAGATGTAGTAATAACCTTCGATCAGAGTATGCGCTAAGCACGACCTCTGTCCTCCTCAACGTAACATCAACCTTGGATCAGAGTCTGCGCTAAGCGCGACCTCTGTCCCCGCTTTCCGACCTCGTTCTCGAGCACCGAGCCCCCCCCCCCCCCCCCCTTCTCTCCATTTCTCTTCATTAAATACCTCTCGTCTCATCTGAGACAGCCTCGTGTGACGAACTCCTACGCGATGTTCCACCAATGCAGCAAAAAACTCCCCTAAATTTCCTCATAGACGAGTCTCCGCCACTGCGTTCCCACACTATGCTATCCTCCGAGCATCGGCTGTGAAGAACTCCGTCATTTCGTCGGCGTATAGCTTAAAAGATACTTTCGTGCGACAACCAGCCTGTCTAGACGGCTGGTCGGCTGTTGGGCGTTAGTAGACACGATTCTGCCGTATATCCACACGTATTATTATGTTATCTTGTCGGGAGTGGTGTCGCCTATGAATGAGACCTAACCGACGATCAAGTCAAGGGAAATACAGAGGGTGTTAATTTGTAGTAATTAAGATATAAATGTAAATAAAAGAAAGTGGACAAAAAGACAACTTGCCGTTGCCCGCTGGCAGAGACTGAACCTGCAGCCCTCGAATAATACGCACGATGCTCTACCATTCTAACGAAGAGATCGCCATTCCCCGAAAGGTACCTAAACGGCTCATTGTTGAAATTAGGATGGTACTAAACCCAGTTTTACGAAGTTTTTTTTTAAGTAGGTGAATAAAGTGCGATGATTTTTTTTTCTAATTTGGACACATCATGTTCTTAGTCTGGCTTGTGCCATAACATTAATTTATCGCGTTACATCTAGCTGCCTTAGCCACGGCGGTAGTTATGCTTGACGAGATTGCACGCCGCACCCATGCACGGAAGACCAGTAACGGAGCCAGCAAAAGGCACACCAAGCTCGTGCCCCCCCCCCCTTTCTCCGCCCCTCAAAAGACAAGCGTATTGCCCTCAAGTACTCATTTTACTCTAACAGTGAAAAAGAATTGGGATAGGGTAAAAGGAAGCGGCAACGTGCTCCGCGTTATGAAGATGACGAGGCGGATGGCAGCACAGACGACGGTGATCAGCTTACTGTCTGTTCCCTACAAAGTATTTACAAAAATAACAGCTAATAGAATTAAGGCAACATTAAAGTTCGAACCAGAGGACCAAGCAGAATTTTGTACGAATACTACACAATGGACCATATTCATACTATCAATCAGGCAATGGAGATATGCGCAGAATACTACCAACCCCTAAACAATGCTTTCAAAGATTACGAGAAGGCGTCTGAGTCAGTCGAGACATTAGCTGTAATGCCAGCACAACGGAATCAGGACAGCGCGAACCGTACATAAACATACTGGAAGAAATCTACAGTGCATCCACCGCCAGCATAGTTTACTTATTTATTTATTAAAAATACCTTACAGGCCTGAAGGCATTGAGTAAGGGGGTGTAATGATGTAAGGCAGGGAGACACGATCTCTCCTATGCTATTCACCGCATATTTACAGGAGGTTTTCAGGGTCCTACATTGGGAAGAGCAAGAGACAAGTGTTAATGAAGAGTATATTAGTCACCTGCGATTTGCTGATGACATTGTCTTGATGAGTAACTCAAGAGACGAATTAAACCTCATGATTACAGAACTGGGCACGGAAAGCAGATTTGTAGGTCTGAAAATTAATATGCACAAAACTAAAGTAATGTGCAACAGTCTCGGCAGAAAACAGCACTTTGCGATAGGTGGAGAGATTCTGAAAGTTGTAAAGAAATATGTCTACTTAGGACATGTAGTAACCGCGCAGCCGAACCTTGAGAGTAATATAGCTAGAATGATAGCTACTCGGGGGAATCACATTCTTAGTATTCTCAGACCATGAATGGTAATTTGCCACTAACCCTCAAGAGGAAAGTATATAAAAGCTACATCTTGCCAGTACTTACAGAGCAGAAGCCTGGAGGCTTACAAAGAGGTTTCAGCTGAAATTTAGGATGACACAGCGAGTGATGGAAAGTAAAATGATCGGTGTAACGTTAAGAGACAAGAAGAGGGCAGAGGGGGTCAGGGAACAAACCGGGGCTAAGGACATGAAATTAAGAAGAATAAGTGGACATGGACCAGGCACGTACTACGTAGTCAGGATAACCGCTGGTCATTAAGGGTAACTGACTGGATTCCCAGAGAAGACAAACGCACGAGGAGGTGATAAAGTTAGGTGGGCCGATAAGATAAAGAAATTCGCAGGTATAACGTGGCAGCAGAAAGCGCAGGATCGGTTTGATTGACGGATCATGGGAGAGGCCTTTGCCCTGCAGTGGGCGCGCAGTCAGGCTGATGAAGATGATGATGATTCAATTACATTCTGCAGTCTTTGATCGTTATCTACTGTACGGTGCACTGTCAGAGGGAACACGCGAGTGCGTGGCCGGTGGTCGGTGGAGCGCTAATTGCTGGCGACATTTCTAAATGTGGCCATGCGCATTGGTTCATCAAGGTGCTGCGTGCGCCGTGTCGTCTGCTACTTCTCCACGCATACACTCGGCGTGTGCTAGCGAGCCGTCACTTTTCGTGCTTTTCGTTTTCGCACTGTAAATAAACTGATCCCCACTCGGTCTCTCGCTTTTTAAAAACGATAAGCTTTCTCGGAATACTTCGACGCAAAAATTTTGGTATGTCTGTCTGCCTGTCTGTCCGCCGTAACGACACCCCAAACGGCCCTAAACGATACCCTAAACGGCCAACCCCATCCGCAGCGCCCATCAATATTGCTCAGGTTTCAGCGTTCATACTTGTGCGATTGTCAATTAAAAAAGCAATTATTGCGCATATCTGAGGCACCATAACAACACGTCAGTATTTTGTATGTATGTCTTTATACTAGAGAAGACATACATCAGTGATTATAAGGACCATAGTGTTTATCACGCTGCGCTGGCAATGCAACGCGATGCTCAAAAAGGCAAGTGTTTCCAATGCTTTGCTAAGACTACACGGTGGTGGCACCTGCCCATCGCCTTGCGTTCTACACCTCATCGCTTCTGAGACAGGCACGCACGCCTTCCTTTGTTTTCGAAGATAACCGCCAGATAGCGTTCGTGTCTAACATGCCTCTATGTGCTCGTTCGCTTTCGCTGCACGGATCGCGACTCTAACGCAGCGCTTCCAGAATACAATTCACCGATTTTCTCGTGCAGAACATCAAATAAACGTCTTGTTCTTTTTCTCCAGACGCAAGACTATCGTCTTTCGACGACATTTGCAGTGAAACATGCAAATACGGGACCAATTTTTAATAAGCGGATGTTTAATACTCACAAACGCGATCTCAGAGTGTCCGCTGCATCTAACTTCAATAGCGTTATCTATTATCAAAAGTGGACAGTTGCAGCAAGCAGAATGTGAAAAGTATGACGGGCTTGCGAAAAACTGCAGCAACAAATAAAACTATCAACTTTTGTCCTTGCTAGAAATTTGACGAGCAGCAGGTGGACTGAGCTAGATACGAATGAGCTTTACAACCATTTTATGCATAAAGGCGAAGAAGTAGCAGACAAATCTGGAATCGCAGTGCCATTACGATTCTACGCGCATGCGCCACATTTACAAATCTCGCCGCCAGCTAGCGCCACATGGCCCGCTGGCCACGAGCTCACGTGTTCCCTCTAACAGTGGGCCGTACTGTACGTTCTTCGAAGAAAGCATGGCTGTGGCCGCAAAGAAAAATTCATGAAAGATATCTAATCCTTGTTAGCAAATATTCAGTCAGTATTCTTTTTTGTTGTTGTGCATAGGTAGAGAAGGGGAATACAGTATATTATAACCTGGCATGACGTGTTGCATACTGATCATATATTCGCTGATAACATGGGAATCCAAGAGGGGAGACGGCAAAAGAAAAGATATCACGTATTATGTACACCATTCTTGCACCAGCAGTGGTGGCAGAGTTTAGTTGGTTTGCGGCAAATCGTAAAAGAAGTTGATAGACACCGACATCTGCAAGCTGATGTGCAGCAGGTTGAATTATGTATATACATAAAGGCCAACTCCGGCGATTTTTCGAGGTCAATGGATCTCAATGAAATTTGCTGGGTACGTTCCTTTGCACATTTTCGTCATTTATGCCAAATTACAGGCTTGAGAGATGCGTTGATTGTTTGCAAATGAATTTTAAAGATTGCCTCGAAAAGCTCACCTCGCTAGCCAGAATTATTGGCAACACTGTCTGTGTGACGTCATGTTTGGCATGTCAACCGAAGTGAAGCAGCCGATGGCATCGCTACTTCGGCCACTACAGCGTTTATTGTGCTGTCCACAAAGCAACAGCGCCGTCCTTTGGCACAGGTATAGCACGGCAAAGCTTTCTTCCTTCCCGGTGTTTGGCTGGCGCTTCGCTGGTATGGCTTTCCCAGTTTTCATACTACGGGATACCGCCTCCAGTTCTTACCAAATAGTACGTCATACGCAGACAGGGCGCCCAGTCAGGTTTCAATTTCGGTTTTGCGCACTTCTGCTTATTAAAAATTATTTTCAAGTTTCCTGAGCATTTCAGCTATTGGGCTCGTGACAAGAGTGTTTCATGAACATAAAAACACTATTACCTTGACATGGTCGAAAAATCACTGTAGTTGGCCTTTGAACCTCATTACAACAATGTTGCATCTTATACAAAATATTAAGTTTGTTATAGCCGAAAATTTGTTATAAAGATTATTCCCAACACTGTAGTGATGCGCGTACAGTTGCAGTTAAGGTTGCATACGCCCTCCGGAAAGTGCGACACAATCGGTTCTGAGCCCGAGACTCTTCAACCTCTTCTTTGGCTAGAAGCCTCCTCTAGTCGACATTGGCATCAACACCTACGTAAGAATAACTCCCGGTGCTAAAAGCACCGTCTCGGTGCATCGGATCGGTTAACGTGACGTAGGGCTTGAGTCGGGAAACATGCACAGTCTCAGTAGCTGGTGGGGTTGACGAAGGCTTGGGGGTTAGCGGCGAGATCTCGTATGTGTCTTCAGTAACTCGGCGAAGAACTCGGTAAGGTCCGACGTAACGTGGCAGGAGTTTTTCACTCAAGCCAACGCGACGCGAAGGCAGCCAGAGAAAGACCAGGGAGCCAGGGTTGAAAGTCACGTCGCGGTGGTGATTGTCGTAATGGCGCTTTTGGCTGGCCTGAGATGCAAGGAGTCGATCACGGGCAACGCGACGTGCCATGCCACGTGAACGATGGCGTCATGAGCGTAGTATGTGGTTGTGTTTGCTTCGGAAGGAAGTAGAGAGTCGAGAGGCAAGAGCAGGTAACGGTCACACAACAGATAAAACGGAGAATAACCAGTAATGTCGTGACGCGACGAATCGTAGGCAAATGTCACGAATGGTAACGTGCAGTCCCAATGCAGGTGGTCCTTAGACACGTACATGGATAACATGTCCGTGAGTGTACGGTTCAAGCACCCAGTAAGTCCGTTTGTTTGCGGATGGTAAGCGGTGCTGAACTTGTGAGACGTTGTACAAGAGCGGAGAAGGTCATCAACAACTTTCGAAAGGAAACATCGACCTCGGTCACTCAGTAGCTGACGTGGGGCACCATGGTGTAAGATGACTCGATGAAGAAGAAAGTCAGCGACATCGGTTGCACAGCTGGCAGGAAGGGCTCGCGTAATGACATAACGTGTCGAATAATCAGTCGCTACAGCCACCCACTTGTTATTCGCAGACGACGTGGGGAAAGGACCAAGGAGGTCCAGGCCAACATGAAAGAATGGTTCGCTGGGGATAGGTATACATGGGTTGAAAGTACCCAGCAGGAGAGAGAGAAGGCTTTTTGCGGCGTTGGCAGGGTTTGCGGGAAGCGACGTAGCGCCGAACCGAGTGGTATAGGCCAGGCCAGAAGAAACGTCCGCGCACACGATCGTAAGTTCGGTAAACACCCAAATGGCCAGCGGTGGAATCATCGTGTAATTGCGAGATGATAGTTGGTCGCAAATGCTGAGGAACAACGAGAAGCAGTTCAGCTCCATGTGGTGTCGTATTGCGTGGATATAAAGTACCGTCATGCAGAAAAAAACATACGCAGGGCGCCGTCCCGTGTTGTTGAAGTGAGGCGTTGTATAATGAATCGCAAATATGGGTCGTGGCGGTGAAGTGTACGTCGGTGATAGGTACGAAATCGCTGAGCGACTAAACACATGTATCTCAATCAGTTTCGGTGGTGTCAGATGGATCGACGGGATAGCGGGAGAGGCAGTCGGCGTCCTTGTGTAGCCGTCCCGACTTGTAAGACACAGAAAATGTGTATTCTTGGAGGCGCAAAGCCCAGCGACCGAGGCGTCCCGTAGAATCTTTAAGTTAGAAGAGCCAACATAAGGCGTGATGGTTTGTTACCACGGTGAAATGCTGTCCAAGGATCTTATCGAGCCCTCCTCCAGTCCATGGTCAATATCTATTGCAAGACTCTTTCTCGTTTACTTTGTTAAAACGAATATTTCGTTATATCCGTGTTCGTTATATTGAAGTGTGAATGTAGACTTAAACTAATGTTTTAAACAATAAGCATAGCACTGTCGGTAGTAAAAGCCATTGTTTGTGAGAATTGAGCAGTGTGGTCCCTGTGCAAGAATTGCTTCTGACTGTTGAGAATGTATCAGCTGAATACATTAGTGTCCTTTATTTTCATATGGTATTGATTGTAACCTTTTTAGTATCTGTGAGCTTATGCCCACAACACTGCAACAAAGATAAAGCAGACATATCAATATATGAACAGTAGAACACGTTGAAGTATACCTGACATGTATTCTGTGAGACGTTCCCTGGTAAATAGTCTTTCATTGTTGCACACTATGAAGAATATGTCAATGTCATCTTGATACTAAATACTAAACGTATATATGAGTTAGAAAAAAAGGGAAAAACCTGCAGGCAGTGTGTTAGAGTGTGACACTCTATGATTTTTCACTGTGACACATTGTTTTGAAACTGCCCCGCCGCGGTGGTCTAGTGGCTAAGGTACTCGGCTGCTGACCCGCAGGGCGCGGGTTCGAATCCCGGCTGCGGCGGCTGCATTTCCGATGGAGGCGGAAATGTTGTAGGCCCGTGTGCTCAGATTTGGGTGCACGTTAAAGAACCCCAGGTGGTCTAAATTTCCGGAGCCCTCCACTACGGCGTCTCTCATAATCATATAGTGGTTTTGGGACGTTAAACCCCACATATCAATCAATCAATCAATTGTTTTGAAACTTGCTTTTAAAATATATATTCATATATAATATATTCGAAAAAAATACAGTGCATGAAAAAATGCCAGGCCTGAGCGGAACACGCCGCACAGACACAACGAAAGCTAGAAAATCAGCATTTCGAAGCCATTTCTAATCACACTTTGGGTAACTCCTACAAGCACACTGCTGGGTACCCACTACATTATATGTAATCATAATTTCTGTGCAGTAGGCCAGCATTCACTATGCTATCCTTCGTCATTATTTGGAGAAGCGTGGTATACGCTACACACTTGTTAGGAAATTTGTGCAATTGTTTTATGAAGTGGCTAAGGATGATAAAGACTTATGCCGGAAGTGGGTATGCGCCTCAGTTAATATGTTTTAGTTTTTAAATGGGTTTGATCATTAGACGACCCACTCGTTACGCAATTCGCATTGTGTGACACCTAGTTGTTCATTTGATGTTGTAAAGCGCTTTATTACTCATAACGAGATTCCTTCCCCTACGTCAAGCCTGCCTAAGGCCTCTTTAGAAACGGATTCAAAGCACTGGCGTAGCTCCGTGGGGTAATACTGGGCTGGCACGCAGTGGGCCAGGGTTCACACCCCATCGCGTCATTAATGTTTTTTTTTATTTACATACAGAGGTTTTTTTCTATACTGGTTACGGACACCAGTGGTGGTGGCGGTGAACATTACGGCGCGGCGTGTGACCCGTGTTCTGATCTCATAACAGATTTCGCAGTAATCAATTCAGTTTTGTAATCTTGATTTACTAGAGCAAACCTATAATGAGGTTCTAGTGCACAGCTGTACCACATTTTTTATCTACCTTGTGATCAGCACAATGCTCAGTGCACAAGCATTTCACGTTGCAATACCATTAGCAAACGTTTACCATGATCCCTTTGTGACCCAAAATCTCAGATACACCCTGCTTCGTGTGGTGTGGAACAGGTAAGATCTCAATTTTGCTACACTGAAAAAAACTGTTCAAGTTTGATTCACTGTCATACCAACAATGTTTTGATCGGGGTGAAAAGGAAGTAGACTGTTGCGCTTAGGCATAGCACCACAATAAAGAAATCCGTACATTTGAAATTGATCCAGAGCTCCCAAATGCAGCATGACTATATATTTCGAATCATAATACCTTAGTAATAAACTAAACTCAAGCAAACTGTATATGCATAAGCAGGCCTCGGACATTAGATTAGTTCGTAGCGGTATTTCTTGTTTGGAAGCTCAAGCGCTTAGGGTGTCACTCTGGACTGCATGCCCAGTGGTTTGGTGTTGACCAGTGCACCTTTATTTGGTACCTTTGTAATACAGTCAAACCTCATTTGGACAGTTGCATCTTACAGCAAACTGAGTTCATTCTATCCGAAAATTTGTTCGTTATAAAGGTATATTCGTAAGACTATATTTATTGCTAGACTGTTCTTAATTTTCTTCGTTATAACTGGGTTCGTTATATATAGGTTTGGGTGTGCACCCTTTTTTGCAGCATAATTTGTTATGCAATCACAACAGCCGTTTTCCACGCCGTAGCTGTCAGCCACCACTGCCAGTGTCTGTAACCACTATCACATGAAATGTTAAAAAATATTCAGGATGGAACGGGGTTCAAACCTGGGTCCTCGCCGTGGCAGCTCAGTATTCTACACTGGAGCTATGCTGGTGCTTGGAATTTGTTTGCAAAAAGACGCTATACAGGCTTCATGCTGGAAAGGAACGATAATAACTTGTGTAATATGACATGGTAAAACAGTAAAATATCAGCCAGATGTCACAGAATGCGAACTGTGTTACCAGAAATTACATAATGTGAACTGTGTAACTACAGTGTGTAGTTGAAGGCTTCCAACCAATTAAAAAACCTCAGCCATAATTCTTCATCATCAGTGACAGCATCAACAAAGTGCACACAATACTTGACAAGTGTGTCTCAGGTGTGGTGCTTGCGTGGGGCTTGCTAGTGCTCGCTTCATTGCCATTATCATCATGGTTTCCCCGCAGAAATAGCGGCACCAACATGTGTAACCGTTTGTATAGTAATGCAGTGAAACCTCGATCATTTGAATCAGCCACAAACGTGGCATAATCATGCACTAAACGGCAGTGTGCGTTTGCAAGTACGAATGTGCATCTTCTGACGTAGGCTGTTTCCACCAATAAATAAATACAGTACCAAAGCAGATGTTGCCCAAAATGTACACACCAAAGTATTTTCTTCCTTTTTGCCGAAGTGCGGGAAAGATACTAGGCTGGCACTTCCGCACAATCGTCTTATAGCGCGCAGTGGTGACGCCAAGAAGCATTCCGAAACTATCAGGGTCCCGGATACGCACCGACTGAGATAGTGACAGAATGGACACTATCGGCTTTTTGCGATACATATGTGCACTTCTCCACCGTGATCTGATAATAAGCGACAACTGACAGTTTCCTGGAAACACGAATCGGCCGCGTGGACTCGACTATGTCCTGGTTAGTTTCGTACAGTGCGGCGCCTATGTTTCCCACGCTGTCTCTGCCGGCGGCTCGCTATATATGTGCACGGATTTGCAATGCGAATTGCTCGTCCCCACTCCACTCCAGACCGAGCACATATCTGCAGCATATACAGTGTGTTTAATTAGCGTTGGGATAACAAACTTCCGGCAATCGGAGTGCGATTATCATGCTGTGATTATCATGCAGTCATGAAAACAAAAAATAAGGACTGCTGTCCTTACTTTTCTTCGAGTTCTCTGTCAGCTGCGATGTTTAAGGATGGTAACACAAGCTCATGCTCGCAAATATAGTATGCTAATTAGTACTGAGTGTTCAGGGAACTATTGTCTTTTAAATGCGAAGCATTTCTTAGCGAACTTCAGCGACTTTGAGCGTATCTATCTATCTATCTTGCCGCTTACGACTTTTAGCTTTCCTGGCCGTTTGGATAATGGTATCAATACCAAGCTTAGTATGCAATAATATGACTGTATAACAATCAAAAGTGACTAATCAAAACATGAAAATCATGATATGTATGCCATGAATGTAATGATTTACATTTTATGATCTTGCTGCTCTTGCGGTGGTTTCGTTCTCATGATATGTTACAAAACTGGCATGGCATGACATGAATGCATAACGAACATAAGTGACAGACCCTAACGTATAAATCATGACATGCATGTCATAATTTTCATGTTATGACTTGTCATCACTACACGCCACGCTCATGGTGTGCTCGCGGCCGTTTCGCTTGCATTGCATCTACCAAATTTGGTATTGCGGGACGTGAATGTATGACGAAGGCATGTGACTGGTGCAAACATGATAATCATCAGTCCAGGTGCATGTCATGTAACAACATTACTACATGCCACGCTCATGGCGCACTCGCGTTCGTTTCGCTAGCGTCACATATACCAAGTTTGGTATTACGGGACGTGAATAAATGACGAAGGTATGTGACTGGTGAAAACATGATAATCATCAGTGCAGGTGCGTGTCATGTAACAACATAAATACATGCCACGCTCATGATGCACTCGCGGCCGTCTCGCTAGCGTCACATATACCAAGTTCGGTATTACGGGACGTGAATGGATTACGAATACTTGAGACTGGTGCGAACATGATAATCATGAGATGCGTGTCATGTAACAACATGACTACATGCTACGCTCATGATGCGTTCGTGGGCGTTTCGCTAGCTTCACATCTACCAAATTTGGCATTACGTGACGTGAACGAACGACATGGGTAAAGGGAACGACATGGGTAAAGGACACGTCCAAACATGATAATCATTATATGTATGTTATGTAACAACATGACTACATGCTACACTCATGGTGCGCTGCAGCCGTTTCACTAGCTTCACATATGCCAAATTTGGTATTACGTCACGTGAATGGATGACGAAGGTATGTGACTGGTGCAGACCTGATACTCATGAGATGCGTGTCATGTAACAACATGACTACATGCCACATTCAAGGCGCCAATACACTTTGATGTAACCCGCGCGCGTGCTCACCGGCGTTCGGTTCGTCGTGTAACGCCGGCGATGCCACGCCAGGTGCCGATCTGCCTGCCATATACTTGGGGGCGTGCGCCGCGTTGCGTTGCTTTGACGCATGCGCGTTTGAGCGCACCCGGCGTCCCTCCATCACGAAGAGAGGCACGCACAGTGCTGTGTGGGTAGAGCTGGGTAACGTCATGGGCGCGAAATGCAGCATGTTGAATTTCGCGCTGGTGGCCGCGGGGCCGTGGGGCCGCGCTGACGGACGCCGGCCGCGCCTGGCGTCGATTTTGCTAGCGCAGCATCGCTGCGTCCAGCGTGCTTGCTCGGTTGGAGTATACTGGGCCTTTCATGATGCGCTCGCTGCCGTTTCGCTAGCTCCACATATACCAAATTTGGCGTTACGTGACCTGAATAGACGACGAAGGTAAATGACACGTCCAAACATGATCATGATATGCGTGTTATGTAAAGCATGACTTCATGCTATGCTCATAGCGCGCTCGCGGCTGTTTTACTAGCTTCATATACACCAAATTTAGTATTGCGTGAGGTGAATGGACGAATAATTCAAATGACAGGTCCAAACATGATAATCATGCATGATATGCGTGTCATGTAAAACATGGCTATACATGCTTCGATCATAGCGCGCTCGCGGCCGTTTCGCTGGCTCCACATATACCAAATTTAGTATCAAGTGACGTGCATAGATGGCGAAGGTAAATGACACGTGCAAATATGATAATCGTTACATGGGAGTAATGTACGGCGTAATTTACTTCCACCTTGTAACGTCGTGCCAATTTTGAAGTGGCATATCAACCTTCATCATTCGTGCTTTGCATATCATCGGTTCTCATTGTACGTGGGGTCTGCCATTCTTTTTACCAGAAATAACCTCTATTGACGATTATGTATGACCCTAAAAGGCTGCTCCAAAACTGACTCACATTGCTTCAAAACACACCTTTTGGTGCTCCAAACCTGCTCTAAAACGCCCTATTTACTACGCCAAAGCTGCTCCAAAACAGCATTATTCCTGCTCCCTGAGCTGCTCCAAAACACTAAAGTCCACTTCCACCCCTCCATCTATAAGATCATTTTTATATGTTACCACCTGAAATTTGTATTCATAATATAGTAACGTCACACAATACCAGTTTTGGTATATGTGAAATCGCGAAACGGCCGCGAGCGCACCATGAGAGTCATGTAAGTTATGCCAGACATCACATGCATATCATGATTTTTTATTGTGATAGCAATTATGTGGACACTCTCGGCTGGTTTTTGCCGTCGCCGTTGTCACAGCTGTCATGCGCCGTATAAGTAATATATATATATATATATATATATATATATATATATATATATATATATATATATATATATATATATATATATATATATATATATATATATATATATATATATATATATATATACACTTCTTTTCCTTATTTCATTGAACGAGGGTCTCGTACTGGCAGACTTGGTGTGTTTAGGTTGTATAAGAGGGACAATTAATCAGCTGCCCGCTCATGATAAGTTCACGTGCTACGTGACGCCAAAACATACGCATAACAGTGTTTTCACACTCGCCGTTCGGCTTATAGATGGCGCTGACTGTCACTCCTACTTCTAAATTCACATATAAACACAAAAAAGTGGATGGAGGGAAGGCCGCTGTGGTAGCTGGCAGTGGTTAGAGCATCGAACGCGTTATTCGAAGGTCGTAGGTTCAATTCCTGCTCACGGCTGGTTATTTTTTCATCCACTTTTCTTTCTTCTTATTTACATTCCATTGGTTCTAATAACTTCCCCTGTACATTCCTTGGCATTACTGTCTGTTATATCTCATTAATATTGTGTTAAAGCAGGGAAAAACGAGCCCTTAGGTATACACTTCTTTCCCTTATATATATACTCTAAGGCAAAAGGGTGTTAAAAGGGTGTGTGGTTCGTCCTTTTGGGGACTAATAACGCTGCCACAACCATTAATATCTTTAAGGACTAACGGTACCGGGTCTAACAGCTAGTCCGCTCAAGAGAGTAACATTTAGTCCACACATTTACACCTTAGTGAGTAACCGTTCGTCCTACAGTTCACCCCAAAAGACTAACATTTAGTCCTCACATTTGCACCTTATAGAACAACTGTTAATCCCCACATTTACATATTAGCGGGCAACCGTTAGTCCTCACAGTTGCACCTTGCCGGACAAACGGTTGATCCACTCAAATACTCCAATCGGATGAACTTTTTGTCCCCAGTTCAAACATTACTTTTTGTTTATTTTCCGCCAGGCCTAATACTTCTTTCGCCTGTTTTTTTTTTGTGCAGTGAGCAACAAATTGCGCAGAAAAGAACACGCGAAAAAGTAGTTAGTCACCTATGTGTAACTGTTTCCACAGTTACGGCAACAACGAACGACAAAAGTGAGACATCGAAATCTTTTATTTTTCTAGATACACATGAAGTTTCCCCACCCTTTTAAGTGAATTCATGGTGAAGTGTACAAGCCCGGTCTCGTTGTCAAATCTTGTTCACTCCTTGGGGACCTCCTCGGTTGGAAGCGATAGATGACAGGCATTGCAGACGCCAGCGCACGCAGCCTCCTGCCTGTTGTGTTTCCACGGCTGCATGTACAATAATATAGTAAAAATAGTTAGGCACACGTCACAGAAGATGAAGATGCACGCATATGACAAGTACGTGCACGTTAATATAAAAACAAGAGTTATAATATGACACACAAGAACTTTACCTTCACATCTCGCACAACCCTTCTGAAGCTGCTCTGACGAAAGAGATGGATGACGGGCATCGCAGACGCCAGCGCACAGTCTTCAGCACGGTGTGTGCCCACGGCTGCGCAATAAGTATGTAAAATAGTGACTCACACGTGACAGAGGATGAATACAAATGCATATGAGAAATACGTGCAAGGTAAAATGAAAACATATGTGAGATATGACATGCTAATATTTTCACCGTGATGTCACACATCGTCAAAGACTCATTTCGATCCCCGTAGCGCAACAGCTT
Organism: Rhipicephalus microplus; assembly: GCF_043290135.1. Taxonomy (NCBI): domain Eukaryota; kingdom Metazoa; phylum Arthropoda; class Arachnida; order Ixodida; family Ixodidae; genus Rhipicephalus; species Rhipicephalus microplus. The sequence goes on along the minus strand of NC_134710.1, from coordinate 104,727,729 downwards.
AGGAGTGGCGGCCGCAGTCACAACTCCGCGAACCGCCGTGCCACTAACAAGTCGGCGAATCCTAAGCGAGCGACGTCGTTCAGCTCGAGCAAGCGCACGCGAGACCAAACAGGGCACTGAACGCGGAGTGTCTGCTGCCAGCGAACTTCGAACAGGAGAGCGAGCGTACGCCTGGTCGCCGCCACAAACAGCGCCGAGCTGGTTCGGAGCTAGCGCCGAAGAAATCGACGGTAATGCGCCCCTTTTCCACAAACTCGAGCGAGTGCAGCGCGCAAACGCGAGTCCGCCACCACGGCCAGCGGACGGCTCCGAGCTGCTTGCAACCGACTGGCGAGAAAGCCAACTGCAATGGCGACCGATTTTCAGTGAGTTCCGACGCTAGCGAAGCCCCGCCAGCCCATGCTGGTGCACTTACAGCGCGCGACATATTACAACCAAGCTCTTTACGAGAACCCGCAACGTGTTTTCAACGACTCCCAACACAGCGACGAGGTCTCAGCCCAATATCGTCAGCACGGAGCTCATCGCGGCGGCGAAGACAGGCGAGCACTCGATTAGCGAGCGTACGGGAGGCCGACGGCAATGGCAGCCAATTTCCAGACGATTGCAAAGCACAGGCGAACTGAAGACGCCGAAGCTGGCCTTCGCGATGCATTTCGTGCGTGCGATATAGAACATGACCGAGCCCGTTGCCGGCAAGTGCGATCCGTATCGCACACGCGACAAGTAGAGTACAATAAAGAATGATAACCTACTTGCCTTAGAATCCAGAGCTGTTTTCTGCCCTGAGTCGGACTGAAGTATATATCCAATAGGCCTGTTCTTCTCGGCCGCCATGTTGGCCTTCCCAACTGTTGCTGTCATGTGTTGGTCGTGACTATTTTGAAGCCAGAGATATACAGCGCGGCGTGGTGGCCTGTCGAGGTTTGCTCCAGACTTCATGTATGCAGCGAAATGCTAAAGCAGCAGCTCACGCTCATCCAGGCGTACACACAAGCACCACGTCGTAATTCTTAGATCGTCGAATCCAGGCGGCCGGGGTCGAGCGCCCCGAGCGCGACGCTATGCAACCACCGCCGGCAAAATATGGGGAAAGACTGAGCCAGCAGAGGAGGAGAAGGACATGTGTTATGTGGAGAAGGAGGGCTAGTCACCTTGGCACCGCTTCTCGCGCTGCCCGCAATGCCCGGGCGGTTCATCCCAGTGGAGACTAAGTGGTTTCGCGCCGCACGCTTCCCTCTGTGGTTGCTCCTCAACGGTCTATGCGTTCATCGGGCGCGCCTATTGGGCTGCGTTACTCCTTTTTTGGGTAATTTTGCCATAGAGTGTGTATATATATATATATATATATATATATATATATATATATATATATAATATATAAGGGAAGGAAGTGTATACCTAAGGGCTCGTTTTTCCGTGTTTTGGCACAATATAAATGAGATCTAACAGACAGTAATGTCAAGGAATGTACAGGGGAAGTTATTAGAACCAATGGAATGTAAATAAGAAGAAAGAAAAGTGGATGAAGAAATAACCAGCCATGAGCAGGTTATATATATATATATATATATATATATATATATATATATATATATATATATATATATATATATATATATATTACATTTATGTCATTTACATAATACTGTCGTTTATGTTCGTTCTACACTCTTGTCACGCCGTACCAATTTTTGTATATATCAAGTCAACGAAACGGCCACTAAAACACGAGGACCAAGGCACTTAAATCACGCCATTTATAACATGTGTCATTATTTTCATGTTGTGGCCTGTGATTTACACTGGTCATACATTCATGCCATGCCATACGAATTTTGGTATACATCACATTAACGAAACAGCCACGAGAGGACGTCATAGATAGATAGATAGATAGATAGATAGATAGATAGATAGATAGATAGATAGATAGATAGATAGATAGATTCATTGTTACATTGTAAACAGCAACTAAAAGCAAATCTAGGTGCACTGAGGAGGAGCGCTTGCTTTCTAGGGAGACCATGCACGCGCAGATTATCGTACTACTTTTCTGCAGGCACGCTCGGCATGAGAACAGCTGCGTGTCTAGCGTTACGAATTATTCTGAGAGCGCCTGTATTTACTAATGTGCAGTGAATTCGTTGCAACTGCCGGAGTTTGCCATAACTGCAACTACACCAACTACACACTGATTTCAACGAGGAAAAAGAAAACACTGACAACGCCGCATCGTCTGTTGGCGCGTGTGCCGTCAGCTGTCCTCACGATACCGGCACTGACGTCACGGAGCTTTGACATCTACCAGCATTACTTTAATTTATGCCTTACTACGATCCCCCTTCCCTTTTTTTTTGCGTACACCATGAAATTCCGAACAAGCAGCACGTACTTTTCTGCTCATTTCAAGTTCTCACGCCATTCCGGTACTTAATTGCTGAGGTGAACTAAAGAGGAAGGGGGAGAGGGTATACAGTGACCTGGAATTGGAGAGGGGGCTTGCTCGAAATTTTACGTATCTCATCCACTCTCCCGTCTCCTTTAAAAAAATTACAATATTGAAAAGAAGATGTTTCGTTTAATTCTGTCTTAAACCTCCATTTTTTTTTCGAATAGAAGCGACAATTTAATTTAGAGATTTATAGAGCCTACAAGCATAAACACCAAATCTTTCGTCAGGGTTATGTCTTATAGATATTGATTTTAATTTTTTCGCTATGTTGCTAACGTCCATAGCAAGGACTGTTGCATCGGTTAGTGTTGGTTTTATGTACCATCCATTCAGTCGCTGCCGACACCTGTTGACACCTTATAGTGTTGTCGGGTTTGTTGAAGATCCCATATATGCGTGCGTGCGCAGGATACCCCTTCTGGGGGTGGGGGGAGGACGAAGGCTCGTCGCAGTGCCCCCTCTACATATTATGACAATTTATAGGGCTGACTTTGCCCCCCCCCTTAGCTGAATGGGGGGGGGGCGCAAATGCAGAAATATGCTCTAATATGCATGCCACCAGGCAACGACAACAAGACCGCGTATACAAAGAGAGAGAGAGAGAGAGAGAGAGAGCGAGAGAGAGAGAAGGATAGAGAAAACGTTGTTAATTCTATCAACCTCAATGATATGTTGTTCTTTAGGGGGTAATTAATGCATGCTAACAAATATCAACCACGTCCTCTGATATGATACGAGCGCATGTCGCACCATTGCTTCTGCGCAGCCGGTTTGATTGATTTATATGTAGGGTTTAACGTCCCAAAACCACCATATGATTATGAGAGACGCCGTAGTGGAGGACTCCGCAAATTTAGACCAGCTGAGGTTATTTAAAGAGACACTAAAGTCAAATAACAATTTACGTCAGCGTGAAAGCTCAATGTATCACAACATCTAAAACGACAATATTATCAACAACAGTGCCCTACTTACCGAGAAATTAAGGTAAATGCACAAGAACACAAGCGCCGCAGTACATTTTCAAGATGATCCCAATGACATCAGACGAACCGCCTACAATTATTCACTAGTAATCGATCTAACTACACTAAATAAAGAACCTGCTTTGCTTCAAGAGATGCAATAAAATGCTGTTTGTTCGTTTCAGTTTGATTCGTGGAAAAAAGAACCACCGGACGTTATTATGGGGAATGGCGTGAGTGGTTCGAAAATTCAATTTTCGCGTGGTTGCACGGGAAAGGTGATGCCATCTAACGGCGCACAGTTGAAACAAAAGCGTCTGCAATCTTGACGATAGTTATAACGCGAGAACAAAACGACGAAAAAGAAACAAGGACACGTCTCTTTGTCATCGTTCTGTGTTCGCGCTATAACTATAGTCATGGCATACCAACTAGCCCAAACTGCCACACTTCTAAGTTGCCATCTCAAAGCCAATGGCTGGAAATTGATCAATGACCGTTGTTGCTACTGTGGCTCCCGCTGCTTTCGGGTTGCTGCTACTAGCGAAGTGAAACCGGGCAACGTTGTGCACGGCAACAGTGACGTGAGACGGTCCGGTTGGTCGGCTTCTTGAGGCGGGTAACTTGAAGTGTGCTAACCCGATGCGGAGCACTAAAACGGGATACTATTTCAAGATAGGCCCTCCTTTTGCACGAAAGTAACACTACGAAGTTTCTGGACTACCATTTTAACAGTCAACGTTGACTTAATAGTTGGCTTTAGTGTCCCTTTACTTGCACCCAAACTTATTCGCAGCCGTTTCAAGGCGATGAGGAAGAGTTGGCGTCCCTGTCAACCATTTATTTGTTCGCAGGGACGGATGATAAATCTGGGGAAACGATTTTAATTTAGTAAATACAGTGTTTTCGAAAATGATGTTAGATACCGAGAAGAGTTGCGGTCAGCGGAAAACATTACACCTTTACATTTGTCGCGATTTGTATTTTCCAGCTATGTTTTTTTCCTTTCCTTTCTGGTTCATAAAAAAAGTGGCCTGTCGGTCCTGTACACTGACATGCGACCATGCTGAAAGGCCGTCCTCCGAAATGCTGGCAAGCTAAACAGCTGCGCCGGGGGTGTCGCTGCAACAGGGTGTTTTTATTGGCGTTGCAAAGGGGAGCTACAAATCCCGCTATCAATATTTGGATTCGTTGATTTATGGTTGCGCGCGTCCACGGCGCTTACTCTAGCCGGCCGTTCCTCCGGAATGCTAGCCGAGCACCCTAAATAGCGCCCGCAGCAACGGATGGCCCATCGGATGCACACCGTGTTTGCGGGACGACGAGACGTCGACGCCAGGGCGGCCACGCGCGCGACATCGCCATTACAGTTCTTTCGTACTTGTCACTGTACTCGGCCTTAGCAAAACATCTAGTCGGCGACAGCCGAGAGCTCCCCCAAAAAGAGCTCTGGGGTCTACGTGCCCCGAAGGAGGTGGTGTTTCGCGAGGCTACAGCCTCTCAAAGTGAACAGCACGACCGAAAGGCGATACCACGCACACTCTCAATTAACCTATACGCGCGTGAATCAGTGTCTGCCGTTACGCGAACGCTATTTGCGCCTCGAATAAAATGCGTAATATAGGAACTTCACAAAATAAGAGTAGGCGAATATCCGTGATGTGTTGCGCGAGTAGTAGTAGGAGGAGATGTTTTGGAGAGAAGACGCCGACAGTGCACCAATGACGGCAGGATAAAGGGAAGATAAGCGTACATACGTGTGGACATGGATACCCGTTCCGTCTGAGTTTGTTTTCGTAATATTTTCGCCTTAAGTAGGAAAGCTTCCCGATTGAACGTAAGAGCACTTTCCCATTCGGTGACTAGCGTTGAAGCGCGCCCCATTCATAATAACGATCGATGTGAAAGGCGATGCCACGTTGGTGATCAGTGCCACTGTATGGTGACATTAAACCACGTATACTAACTTGGCTCGTTTACTATAGTGTAGTGGAACCAAGGAGTATGAAGGGTAAGGAGTCTTATAAACAGCGGTAGGCGCCGTCGACATACTGAGGTGTCTGTATCGACGTCGCGGCGCGCAGGCTCCGGCCAGCCCAAGGCTCGCCACCACACTCTATGAGATTTTTCGCTCTCAACGATCGACGCCGACGCCGACGCAGGAATTTCTACGAAACGAGCTCTCATCGCGTTAAAACAAGCATGCGTGTGCACGCACCCTATATAGGAGGTGCGTAGGAAGATAAAGGGCTGTCGTACTCCTCCTGCGTGAGTTGACATCACTCCCTCGCTATTACTGCTACCCTGTGCCGCCTCTGTGGAACAGTGCATACGACTCTATGGGATACGGTGCTTGAAACCGTGACCCGCTACCTGAAAGTCACGGGTTCGATCCCGGCCGTGGTCATCCCATTTCTATATGGAAGCGTAATGCTAGAGGCCCGTGTACTGTACGATGTCAGTGCAGATTAAAGAACACCAGGTGGTCAAAATTTCTGAGTCTTCCTCTATACGGCGTTCCTCATAATTATGCAGTCGAACCCACTTATAGCAATACTGAATTCCCACGAGATTTTAATTGTTACAACCGATAGTTGCTATAACCTGGATGTATGAAAAATGCAAAACAGGGGATGACTATCTGTTGTGAGAAAACTATCATATCGGATGAGATATGCCAACAAATGTCTGCGATAAAGGGGAGAAAGCTGCCGATTTTTTCACATAATTGAAAATTCGGACGCTTTCACGGGGTCTGCCACAAACCCTATAGAGCAAATGTATGACAACGTCTGAAGTTTCGGACGCTGAAAGTCTTCGAAGTCATAATTTTTTACTCAAATTACATGTCCGAAACTGTATGAACAGACGCCACTGACACACCCGCTCCATAACACATTTTAAGTCATTTTTGCTCCATTACAGCACCGCATTGCCATGAAGCAAATTAAAATTAGAGAATGCGCGGGGAAACGGTGGTGTTGGGGACTGGGTGCAGCAGCCTGAATTTATTTACTTCTTTCTTTTCGAAGATTTCACGTACCACTACATTTAAGCATGGACGCACAACAGCCAGAAATCATACTTGTAACCACTAGTGCGGCATGACGGCATTGCTGAAAGCGGGTTACATCACCTTAGAAAACATACAAATGTTCCAGGTGCACCAGCTCCTCGTTGTTATAATTGATATATTTTTAAAGCTGGTACGGTTATAAATGGGTTCGACTTTATGGCGTTTTTTTGTGACTTGAAACACCAGATATTATTATTATTGAACTGCTTCGTCTGATTGGCATCGGTTCGAGCAAACCTTCAAAGAAGCTCAAAAAGTTATTCAGCGTGTTAAACTGACTGCAACATTCGAAGACAAAACCCTGCTCCGCGCTTGGTTATGCTCTAAGATATATACAGTCAGTAACCACACTTCTAGGACGACATAACGAACTGCTCTACCAAAGCGAAGCATTAACTTATCTTGACGTTCTCAGTTGGCTCTTGGACTTCAAGGACTGCAATAGATGGAAGATACAGCAGAGTTTTTTTTAGTTGCAGTGAAAAACATGAACTTTTCAAAAATTAAACAAAAAAGCTAAATAATATTAACTGGCCATTCACTCCTGAGAGCAATATAAGAAATGAGAGTTTTAAAAAGCGCACATGCGTAGTGCCTATACCCCCCCCCTCCTCAAAAAAAAAAATAGAAGAACGAACGAAAGAAAGAAATTAAAATGCTTATCCAGTTTCTTTCTGTTTTTTTTTCATCGTTAGGTCGCGACAGTCGCGAGAGGATAAGCGGATTAGAAAAAAAAAGGTGGAGCCAAGCGTAATTACTTTCACTTTTGTGAGGCAATATCTTGTGTCAGGCTTAATTGAAATCACTAGTCGAGCGAGTTTTGCCTTTGATTTTCCTCTTTTGCTCATGTCGAGCGCATGCTTTTGATTTTGTTCGTTTTAAACGTGTCTGGAGTGAGAAGAGATGGTGTTGAGTATAGGAGGGTAAAAGTTTGCAGTGAGTGGTCTCTACCCCCCCCCCCCCCTGAAATGATCTCTGAAAGGCGAATTTTGGTATGCGTAAGCCCACTTATCTTTGTTCCTACAAATTATAATTTTTTGTTTGCATTTCTGCACACTGGAGGCAATCGCATGTGAAGTCCCCTAATCTGTCTGCAGCAGACTTTGCGGTTAGTGCGTTATCTGCTAATGAAATTTTTTGGGTAAAGGTTTATGCCATGCATCAGGAAAAAAAAAGGTTTTCGCCAATTATGACGTTCAATGAAATGAAATGCAGAAAGCAGCTCAAACAAAATTTTTAAATACTCGTGAAGGCGAAGCAGCAAGATCGACTTTTTCAAAGGCTTCAGACGAGCTCTGAAAATGAGATAACGGGTCTTTGACCGTAGGTGCTATAGTATTCATATTACATTGTTCGCTCTAGATATCGAAGCATCTATGGAGAGAGAACACAAATAAATTGGTAGACAGAAATTTTCGCAGCCTCACGAATTTCAAGCGGGGGGATCTGTTGCAGTGTACCTTACGCGCAAAAGCGACATAAACGCACTCATTCGTTTGAGAAGGCTGATAGTCAATAAATGCAGTATATGTCTCGTACATTGTCAAAAGTTCCGATTGTGGACAATTAAAACGTTGCATCGCCGAGTAGTTTAACTGTAACATGTATAACGGTAATAGGCATAAACGTAGGCAGAATTCTTTTTTTTTTATCAAGAGCGGGGAGAGGTGGTGGGGTTCAACACATCTTTATTCATTTTTGCACGTGCTTTGTATGTGTTAGCCTGTGCATTCGCTTACAAATCTATTCCCACCATGCCACCCCCCCCTCCCCAGCTACGCTCCTGATTACGGACTATATAGCTGACACCGTATTTTAAGCACGCATGCAAACTAACAACTTTCTTATTTTTCTACCTTATTTCATTTGATTATATTCGTTTTGAGAAAAACAAAAAGAAAAATTAAGCTCAAAAGTTCCCCTGATATTGCTCGATTTCATTCACAGTTAGCATTATTGTACTCAAGGAACATTCCAAGTGGTAAACGTTCCAGAACCTTTTCGGAGATCAATGTTTTAAAAGTGTGGTCACATAATTCTTCGCTTGGCGATTTGTACGAATGAAAATACCCTTTGTCAAATTAAAAAAAAAACAACTCTCCAGCCACCTTTAGTCGAAAGTTTCTTAAATTAAAATTAAAAACTCTTAACTTACCCGACGTTTCGGAACCGATTCAACAGTCAGCCCTGAAGAAGCGACTGAATCGAAATGTCGGGTCAGTTTGTAGTTTTTAATTTTAAATTAAGAAACTTTCGACTAAAAGTGGCTGGAGAGTTTATTTTATTTTTATCAATTTTCACACAGCAAGGCAGATGATCTCTGTCGAATATGTTTGCCTTTAAATACCCTTCGTGCAGCATATAGCAGTATCCAGACTTAATGGGGGAAGCAGCTATGTAGTACGTAGCGTATCGTGCCCCTTAACGTAATACGTGCCCATGCGCCCTGGATTGGGGGCGAATGCCACTTTAAGAGAGAACGTGCAATGCTAAATGTGCAGTGAATTTCTGCTACAAGTGGGTCACTTTACTTGCATTTTCACCGTAATACTCGCAACCCCGTCCTTTCTCTAATACTCTGCGATACTGGCATCCGGGCATGCATGCATCTTCACACATCCAAGCTACGCAACATCAGACGTAGCTTGCATGCTGCGTAATGTATATATATATATATATATATATATATATATATATATATATATATATATATATATATATATATATATATATATATATATGTAACAACTGTTTATTGTGCCGACGTTTCGACGGGAACCCCGTCTTTTTCAAGGCATAAAGCCTTGAAAAAGACGGGGTTCCCGTCGAAACGTCGGCACAATAAACAGTTTTATGTGAAAGCGCATCTACTTTCATATTTATAACCTTGCGGCAACCGAAGTTATATATTATATATATATATATATATATATATATATATATATATATATATATATATATATATATATATATATATATATATATATATATATATATATATATATAGTCAAGTAGATCCTCCATGAGCGGTCACAACGTGGTTTATTTCGACGTTTCGGCCTAGAGTCTGGCCTTCATCCTGATGAAGGCCAGACTCTAGGCCGAAACGTCGAAATAAACCACGTTGTGACCGCTCACGGAGGATCTACTTGACTATATGCAACGCTACGGCCACTCAACCACCATCCCTGCCTTTATATATATATATATATATATATATATATATATATATATATATATATATATATATATATATATATATCGTAAGTAGGTATTGACTAAAGGTAGAGGCAGAGGAGGAAAAAGTCAGAATGGAATAAACATGAAGTATGAGCCGGGCCACGTCTCCCAATCATCATAGCGTCACACGAGTCGACAGGATGAAGACCTCCCAGCCACTTCATCAGTGTCTCATCATCGAAGCAGTTCTCCACAAGACACCCTGACCATACATCGACTACGGAATCATCCCCTGGCCGCACACAACGACCAGCACCATGACAGAATCATCGACTGACCTTCTCATCTGTCACAGAACGAGCGCTCAAAAAGGGCGCGCCGCCAAATTCTCGCGACAAAACACCGGAGTGACGCCGCGAGGTCAACGAAAAAAAAGAAAACAAACATCTAAAGTTTCCCCGGGCGCGCGACTCTCTCCCCTCGGAAGCGTAGGTTCGCCGACGAACCTCCTCACCCCACATCGGCGGCCAAGCAAGCCCTCGAAATTTCTAGATGGAAAGGGGCGTGGTGATGCCGGGTTGAGTCATCCCTCGCGGACGGCCCTCGTACCGTCTCGCGCTCTCCCCCAGCCTTCGCTGCGCATCGCGCCGACGAAATGATGAGAGACGAAATGATGAGAATTTTCTGGAATCGCGCGCGGAAGGTATTTAACCGAGCAGCGGAGATGAGAGATGAGGAGAAGACGGAAGTCAGCGCCAGAGCGCGTAGGGATTCCGCCGTGTAGTCGGCGAAGGTTTTGTCCGTAGGGACAAAGCAGGAGAAGAGGATTTCCACCTGAGGGGTGAAGGCTCGAGCTACAGGCAAGAGCGTGTGTCTACCGCTATCGAGCGAAGACGCGTGGCAACAGCTGCGTGTGTGAAGCCGACGTGTTTCCGGCGAAGAAGTTTGAAGCTTGGAGAGTGGCCTATTGAAGATGTGAGGTTTACTGGAAGAGAAACTTCGGCGAGGTTTCCTGGAAGAGAAACTTCGGGGGCAGCGGAACGACAACAACGCTGGACTTTGAGTGAGTGATTCTCGGAAGAGTATCATCCAGACTTTTGTTCCAAGAACTTGAGACTGAATAGGCTTTCAATCTCTTTAGTCTTTAAGTGTCTTGGTTGTTCAATGCATGCGACTGCATTCTAGTGCGTATTGTTGTCTGTGTCCGTTGTTTCGAGTGTGGCTGATTGTACTGTGTAGTACGTTGTTTTGATTGGTGACATATTGTATTCAACTATTGTGGAGTGTGCATACTTGTGTATTGTTTTTCATCTGCCATTATTGAGAATATAATTTTGTTTGTTTATCAACTCTCGGCCCTGACTTGTTCTTTGGGCCACAGCCGGCGTCCGCTGGCGCGCCAAAAAGGACCACTTCTAAATTGTCCACGCTTTCGTGGTGCGGTTCGGGGGGCCGATACTTCGGCCCTTGGAATTAGCCCGGCGATCGCCTCCCTAATTAACGGGACCCGTGACAATTAATCTGGCGTCCGCGACGAAGACCGTTTGGTGCACAGTGTGTTCAAAGTAGTGAGAAAGAGCCTCGAGTTGTTGATAGTGCTATCGGAACGATTTTGTGTGTTGCTCAGTGTTCTCGTTAACGAGTGCAGGGGAGTGTTCCGATAGACTGATTTAGGCAGATACTTTTTACACGCGGCAAGGCTTTATTTTCGAGACACCATGGATCTCGAAAAGTTAGTTGCTCTTGGTGAGAAGATGGGTCTTTCTGGCGCCGAACTACGGAAATGGGTAAGCCAGAAGGAGAAAGAGGCGGTGGAGAGAGAGAGGGTGGCAGCTGAGAGAGCCAAGGAAGAAAAAGCAGCTGAGTTGGAACGAGAGAGGTTGGCAGCTGAGAGAGCCAAGGAAGAAAAAGGAGCTGAGTTGGAACGAGAGAGGTTGGCAGCTGAGAGGGCCAAGGAAGAAAAAGCAGCTGAGTGGGAGAGAGAAAGGCTGGCCGCTGAAAGGGCGAAGGAAGAAAGAGAGCAACAATTGAAGTTGGAGTTGGAGAGAGAGAAGTTGGCAGCCGAAAGGTCGAGAGAAGAAAGAGAAGCGGAGATGGCTGAAAGGGAACGGCAGCGACAGCACGAGATAGAACTCGAGCGGCTCCGTTTGCAACAGCGAAGTGAAAATCCCGTCCAAGCTAGAGTTGAAAGCAGCGAACGGGAAGATCATGGTTTCCGCTTGAACCCAAGCAAGCTGCTCGTAGCGTTTGATGAAAGGAAGGACGACCTTGACGCGTACCTTCACAGATTTGAGACGATTGCAAGGAGCCAGAATTGGCCGGAACATCAATGGGCAACTGCTTTGAGTACTTGCTTGAGTGGTGAAGCGCTCAGTGTGTACGGTAGGCTGACGCCGACCGATGCAACCAACTATGCAAAGGTGAAAACTGCTTTGCTGAAGCGATTTAGATTTACTGTGGAAGGATTCTGGGACAGATTTCGGACAGGAAAGCCAGCTGATGGTGAGACGGCTACGCAGTATGCCGCCCGACTTTGCCATTATTTCGACAGATGGATTGAACTTTCAGGGACAGCGCAGGAGTACGATGAACTTAGAGAGCTCCTAATTAGAGAACAATTTCTTACTAATTGCCACCCAAGCCTGTCGCTGTACTTGAAAGAGAGGAGAGCTAAGTCACTTGAAGACATGCTTGAATTAGCGGATCAATTCTTGGAAGCGCAAGGTGGCACTAATTTGGCCAAGGTCAAGAAGGAGTGTCCCGAAGATTCGAAAAATTCGGCACCCGAACAAAAGAAGCGTTCACCGGAGAGTGTTCCACGATGTTTTCTGTGTAACCGAGTGGGTCATCGCGCGAACAACTGTCGAACGATCTTTACGAGCCCTACGGTATTAAAATGTTTTAAGTGTGGTCAGACTGGGCACAAAGCAGACGCATGTCGAAACGGAGCGAGTCAAACTCACCAGGTATCCTGTGTGCAAGCGGCACCGAAATCCGGTAATAATGCCGTCACCGATGGATTCGTAGAGTTGAAAAATGGGGAGAAAATCCCTATTGTGGGTGCTGTAATGACAAAACAGCCGACCGGTGTTACGAAGGGAATGCCAACGCTGCCTGGAAAAGTTGCGGGCAAAAAGGTTACTGTGTTAAGAGATACCGGTAGCTCCACTGTTATCGTGCGAAGAAATTTGGTACGGGAAAGTGAGTTAACAGGTAAAACGAAACCAGTCTGCCTAATTGACAGTACGGTTCGGATGCTTCCCGAAGCAGAGATTGAGGTCGAGACCTTGTACTTCAGCGGGAAGGTTACTGCTCTATGCATGACGACCCCCCTGTAGGACCTCGTCATCGGAAACATCGACGGGGCGCGAGGGCCGAATGATCCAGAACGATTGGGAGAAGACCCTAAGATAGAGCCCTCGCGAACCCAGCGACCGCGAGATACAGTGGAGGAGCATCCCGTGACGGATATCACTCGAGCCCACGGCGAACGGTGCAAGAGACAGTGAATGAGAAGATGATTGTGTTGAATGAGTTCACGTGCTGGGCAGCTGGACTCTTACGTCGGCTCGACCTCAACTGACCGACAATGTAAAGATGACGGAGTCGGACAACCAGGCCAAATGTCGTGACATGAACAAGCGGGTGAATAACCGGGCAGGATCGGTTGAGCGTCCTGACCCGTTAACAATGTCGGAAGAGACAACGATGGCTGAGACGCGGCCTCAGATACCATCGTTGGAAAGGGCTCGCCGGAACAAAACGAGCAAAAACAATAAGAAGAGATCGAGAGAGCACCGCAAGAAAGGGCGCAAGCGCCGTTCGAAATGCACAGGATAAGTGTTGTGGACGAATCTAAAGGTTTTTGACAGTGCTATATGTTAAGTTAATGTGGTTGTTGTCCTGTGTCACAACTGTATGTCGAGTGAATCAAAGTTTTTGTTACGGCGATGGGATGTATAGTATGGTACAATTGTTGTAAAGACAGACCTTTGTACATTTGTATTGTCTGGTATATGTGATGGAGTGTTGTCCTCATGCACCTGTGGTTATATTTCATGTGTTGTGAGATTGAATTACCATGTACAATTGTATTGAGTGATCTATTGTGAATGTGAAGTGTCATGAGTGACGGTTTGCGTTAGTCTTTCAGAGTGTGTGGTGACTGTTCGCGCTCGTTTGTGTGGTTTTGAATATTATGAGATAATATTCTTAAAGTGGGGGGCAGTGTCACAGAACGAGCGCTCAAAAAGGGCGCGCCGCCTAATTAGCCCGGCAATCACCTCCTTTGGAATTAGCCCTGCGATCACCTCCCTAATTAACGGGACTCGGGACATCATCCCCAAGTACAGTGGAGCAGCGGACGATGGACCTGTACAGGACTGGTTCGACTTGTTCGAGTTCCACGCAACCGCTGCATCATGGTCGGAACGGGAGATGGTCGCCAACTTTACCGACTACGTCTCCGGTAAGGCCTTCAAATTCTACCTCACCCACATATTTCAAAACGACGAGTGATGGGAAAAGATAAAACAAGAAATGATCGTTTGGTTTAAAGAATACAATGATGACTGCGACGAAGACTTGCTTGTAACCCACAATCCACAGACAACCGCACTCGGTCGTCACAGTCAAAAGCAGCCTTCATGCATTGACCGACCTCCTGCTTTTCCGTCGCGTAGATCTTCGGTCGCTCACAACGCCCACCTCGCGTCTCACGCGTTCGCCATGGTCAGAATAGAGCAGAGAAGCTCCGAGCATACTCGGTCAAGCCCGTCACCTACAGTTCAGTTTGATGCGCCAGAAGAGCTCGCATCATTCGTTGCACAGAAAGACAGTCTTTCCCAATTAAAATCTGACCAAACCGATCCTTTCGCAGTGTCTCCGTCGAATTCCCAGCCACCTGAGAGCCCAACCCACACAGGAAGCTCGGAAGGATCAACTCTCAAGCACTGCCCTGTGCCAGAAACATCAATCAAGAATGGCGTTGCAAGAGCCTCAGCAGATTTTTCTGCCAATTCTGGCACACTATTTTCATTACCTGACACAAATGGCGACCCCCTGACAAGTATCAACTATTTGCTGGTCACGTCAACCTACAAAGAAAAACGGGCTCGTAGTTCCAAAGGAAGTCCACCTCGTCAGACAGTGCAACATCCGCAATGCCAACAAAAGCAACAAGAGAAATTCCAACAGCTAAAACGCTCACACCAACATCGGCAACGATCAACTAAAACTACATCGCAAGGACACTTGCGGCTTAAAGAGTGTCGTGATCAACATACACCAACGAAAAGACTAATTCCGCATCTAAGCTATCTTCGCAGAAAGAAAAGCCAAAGAACTTTTCCGCACCAGCGTTCAAGATTGCGCCTTCGGTCTGAACATCTGCGTCATCACCATAAAAAACTGCCCAAAAGCCACAAAACAACCGCTTGTGCTCTGCAGGAACACAAGCAGCGCCTAATCAGCCACGATGAACGGGCGCGCAAACTGCATGCACGGCGTTTGTATGACCCACGACAAAAAAGGCGACGCCTACGAAATATTCAATCCTGCAAAGCGTTCCAGCCTCGTTCGTTCTTTGCAAGAATACCGGCTGTATTTCCATCTGTTTCCACGCTCAAAGCATGTTTATGTTGTCCAGAGCACAACAGCCAGCCTCGGCCACCGGAGCTGTACTTGATAACCCCGGATTGCTGCACTCTCTTGTGAAGACTATGTGCGATCTTAGGGAACTTCAATGTGATGTGCAACTACGGCCCATCTCGATGGTTTTTTTGTGTTTTAGTACTGCTCATTCATTATGCATTGTATTATACAACACGCGCATTATTTTCGGGGGGGGGGGGGAATCGCGTAACGTAAGTAGGTAATGACTAAAGGTAGAGGAGGAAGAAGTCAGAATGGAATAAACTTGAAGTATGAGCCGGGCCACGTCTCCCAGTCATCATAGCGACACACACACACACACACACACACACACACACACACACACACACACACACACACACGCACGCACGCAACGCACACGCACGCACACACACACACACGCGCGCACGCACGCAACACACACACACACGCAACACACACACACACACACACACGCACGCACGCAACACACACACACACACAAACGCACACACACGCATATATATATATATATATATATATATATATATATACACAAAAAATGCGGGCTCTGCCCACAGTACTACGGCGCGGCTTCCTTTGACCTGTGAAAGAGTGCCGTAGCTGCTGTCCACTCTAACCGTAAGCACTTTCTCTTGGCTAATGCAAATGCGACGCTTTTAGCTGTTGAACTTTCGTCGTTAATACAGAATGTTATGGTTTTCCACTTACCAGGGCGTTGAAGTTTCTGACCTAAAACCAGTGACACAAATATGTGCCTCTACACTTTCCGGAGCCCTCCACTACAGCGTTTCTCATATACATATGGTGGCTTTGGGACGTTAAACTGCACATATCTATCTGAATATGTCTTTATGGCAAAGCCAATTATTTGGAATATCCGAGAAGTATACATGACGTCATGAATATGTGTAAGTTCTACTGGATAGAGCTTTTATGCAATTACTCAGTGGGAGGGACAGCGATGACTGTGGATGGAGCTGACATTTTTTCCTAGGCTGTGACCGATTGTAAGAACAAATAGAAACGCCGCCTCAAGGACTGCGGCGCACCTGTTATTGATTGGTTCAATATAGTCGTGTTAGGTGTGTAGCGAGAGAGGAAGACGGGACAGCGGCTAACGTGGTCGTGTCGTTCTCTCGCCACTTTATTATCAAAGGCGATTGCCGAAGCGGAGCGGCGGCGGCTGCCACGTCCGAACCGCCAGGCCTGGTGCTCGTTCTCCTCCGCTC
Organism: Rhipicephalus microplus; assembly: GCF_043290135.1. Lineage (NCBI taxonomy): Eukaryota > Metazoa > Arthropoda > Arachnida > Ixodida > Ixodidae > Rhipicephalus > Rhipicephalus microplus. The sequence continues at coordinate 104,711,169 of NC_134710.1, read as the reverse complement.
GCGCCACTAGCTGTCGCATGAGCTGCACGAGAGGCGCAGCGCGGTAGCTAGAAAAATGACGATGATGATGAATGGCGATGATGATGATGACGCTACAGGTGGTTTCCGTTATCACCGTAAAGGCTTTTTAGCTGGTTACGTAAAAGATATATTCATATTATTATCTAAAAGTTTGCTGTCCTTATATATATTGCGTTTCCCCTTGCATTAGGGTCCAAATATTGAGTGAAATTTAAGTTTTTTGACCGAAAACCAGTGACACTAAAATATGTCTGTGTAGGCATATGAAGTACCTGAAATGCTTCAAATCTGTGTTAGACGTCACGAAAATAAGCAAATGCCACTAGATGGGGTATCTGTGCAAGTTTTCTATGGGTGAGAGAGCACCCGCTGAGGTCAAAGCTCACATTTAGCCTAAGGTAGTAACCGACTATAGTTGCCGTTGAAACTATGAAAGTATAATTGATTAATAATTATGCAATAATTTATTTAACGTGTCTAGGAACAACTATAAGGTCTTTGTGCAGGCGCACGCAAAAATAAAACAATAAAGTAAACAATAGAATACAGTATACAAAAAATTAAATAAAAGGAGTGAAAGCGCAAGCACTGAAGAAATCAGCACCGAATGGGAAGAATAAAAGACAAGACGAGAATCATGAAATGGCAGTGAAAAATAAAGCGGAAGGTGTTTCAGCTAAAAAGCACCAAGCAATAAAAAAATAAAAATGAGTGCTACGCGTCTCCAGCTAGCGCAATATTGTTTTTAGCTGTATGTAGCATGTCAGAATATTTTTTTTTGATCCGCCAAGCACGGTAATTAACAAAGATTGCTTTATGAACATTTTAAACACACACTTTAAAGAAAAAAAAAACTGAATACAGGACTTCTAGCTCTTATCCAGAAACAACAAAATTGTCAAGTTATGGTAATTTGTCAAGTTATGGCAACGCCGGTTAATTTTTTTTCAGGGTTCGTTTAAAGTGTGCGAAATTAAAAAAAATGCCACATGATTGCCGCCTAACGCACGGCGCCTTGGGTGCCCTCACAAGTAAGTTGAACGAATTAGTGAAGGCTTCTCATGCACGAAGGTCGCTTGACCAGGCTATCGGTGACTGCGATTGACATTAAGCGATGGTTCGATGGTATCATTAGAAAAAGAAGGGGGGGGGGCAAAAGGAAGAAACGATGACAACAAACTCCGACGAAAAAGCAGCTGTCACGTGCATTGCAATACGAGACCGAAGGCAGCGTTCGGCGCAGCACATACTTGTTTTTTTTTTCACGCCAACGAGAAACATGAAGGGGGAGAGGGTGACATCTTGATAAAGGAAAGATATAAAGACTTCAACGGTAATTATTCCAGAAGCTTCTTTTTTGGTGATATGGGCACCGATTACGTGCGATTGCTCAGATACTTGCAAGGAATACGGCACAATTGGCTGTGTGTTCAAAAGTTTATTGCTCGTACTTTGTCTTCATTTAGAAATTCATGTTTAGTACCCGTCTGTTAGAGCCCAGTGCGTATAAATAAACAGAACGAATAAAAAAAGTGTTCTGTGCTCTTATAGCTAACTTTTAAATAGTACGAAAGCTAGGTGTTGGAAAGAGATCAGTGTAATCGCTAAGTCCAAAGCGCGTTTATTGAGACATCGTGGGCAGTTACATAGCGTGCTCAAAGAGCCTTCTATGAGCCCCTATACACAATCTACATCGAGTCAGCCCACTTCCTGTCGCGTTTCGTAGCATTCGTGGAGTAATAGAGCGGCACACATTTGCTATCTTAGAATTCAGTCTTGTGGGCGTTGTCGTCGCTTCGGTGTAGACGTGGTTTTTAAGGTAGGGAAGAAGCTGTACATTGTGAAAAACAATCTTAAGACAGTACAACGCTGTCATTTTTTAAAAACAATAACAGTGGACTGTGAAAAACATAAACATCCTAAAAAATAGCATTATATAGGCTTTGTATTCTGTGAGCAGTAGAATGTTGAAAGAAGTTGGCAGATACATGAAATGGTCGATTCTCTCTGGTTAACTTACGCAGAATCCAAAAATTCACACAACCGAGAAGTAAAAGGCTGGATATCATACCATGAACTAGTTTGTAAAGAAATAAGAGCTCATCGTGATTTCGCTGGCATTGAAGTGATGGCAACGATAATAATTTGGCAGCGTTAGAACGAGATCCAGAGCCATTTCCAGCAAAACGATGGTTATAAATGCTTATAATTTTTTTCTGGACTCGCTCAATGACGTCAGTGCCAGATTTAGTGATGCCATTTCCGACAACAGATGCATACTCAAGCTGAGGAAGACATTTTGTGGTGTACAATTTTTGGAAGGCTGTAGGACAATTGCATACTCGAGAGATTTCGCAAACACAGCCTAGAGAGCGAAGGCTTCGCGTGGCAGTACGTTTAGTGGGAGAGAATAATTGAGCAAGCTATAAAAAAGAACACCTAGATCACTGAACTCATAAACCTTCCATAACGACACGGTATTGACAGAGTATGAAAATGACTTAATGTATATGCGCATGAACTTGGTCTTTGGGGTATTCAGGGAACGGTTATTGTTGTCACACCATTCGTAGAAAGAACACAAATCTGACTACAGCAAGCGACAGTCATTAACTAAATGAATTTCCTTAAGTATATTGATGTCATAGGCATACAGGAGAAAAGAAGGATGACGAATCGCAAAGGAAACGTTGTTAACAAACTAAAAATAAGAGTGGGCCTAATACCGACCCTTGAGGTACCCCACTAGTAACTCCGTACAAGAAAGGCCATTTGGTTATTTACGGCAAAACAATATGATCTATTAAGCAGATAGCTGTTCCAGATATTCACAACAGACGAGTTAACAGAAAAGTTTGCAAGTTTAACAAAAAAAAAAGGTGGCTGATCCCCCATATAGAAGTCGTAATAACAGGAAAGTGAAACGTGTCTTTACAGAGTTTACGGGGATAGTTGAGCGTTTATTGTGCATTGTTTCAGCAACAGCAACAAATTTCGAAGTCATAATAAGAACGGCAAGCATCTCTAAACTTCCAGCGCACACCTTAAGCAGAAAGCACGCACAAAATAAGCATACACAAGACGAGTGGGGACTAACAACTGACACAGCTCGACACTTAAAGCGGGCTGTTCAAACAGAAAGATGGACTATACGAGCGCACAAGTATACACAGGACAAGCGCGAACTGTCAACATTCTTCCTGCGTCGTGTGTCAGCAGCGTGCTCTTTTTGTGAACGCTGCCACGGCAGTGAGCAGTGACCTTCGTCCTCTCCCGAATCACGAGTCTGATAAGCGCGCGCGCAGGAAAGACCAAAGCCCGTGGAGGCGGCGCTTCGTGGAGGCGACGACCTTTAGAGCGCGCCCAACGCGAGCATATCGCGTCGTCTCGCTAGTCATAGCAAAAACGCGCTAAAGCTCCGAGAACTGCAAAACGGTGTATCATGTATATAAATGGCTTACAGTTAGCATTCTCAACGACACACGCTCCATGGCGTAGTGGTTAGCGCCACCCGCTGGAAATCGAGAGAATGTTGGTTCGATTCCGCGCGAAAAACGCTTGCCTTCTGGGTTTTTCTGTGCAATTTCTTCATATATATTTTCAACATCCCTTCCGTGACAAAAGTACGTCAGCAGAGCCTGCGTGGATTGGCCACAAAACATTTTCGTGTTAAAACAGTGAGAGATCGACTACGTCAAAAGCTTTGCTCGATCACAGTAGACTACGCCAACCTGTCCTCTCTAAGAAATAAGTGGGGGAATGTGCGTCATTAAACTAGCAAGATATAGGGCATAGTTGAGTGGCCAAGGAGAAATCCGTGCTGGCTAGAAATGAGATTTTTTAAACGCTACCCTAAAACATGCTGTGAAGAGCCAGCTCAAAAATATTCGATGCGGCACACAAGATAAAAATCTGGCGATAATAAGAAACATCAGTTTTGCAGTCCGACTTAATGAATAAGCACGCACAGGTTTCCCCGTGCTGGGAAATGTGGAAGCATTCAGACAGTTATTGAATATTGCAGTCACAATAATAATAATAATAATAATAATAATAATAATAATAATAATAATAATAATAATAATAATAATAATAATATTGTGACGGAGCAGGTGAGTCCTTTCAGCGACGAAGATCGTGACGTTCTCTATTAGAAGTTGTACCCATGTCTCCAGAAGAGAAGTGACCCTTTATTTGTGGGCGATGCTCCTGAACGTGTAATGTCCCACGAAGACATCCCCGGTTTGAAGTACCGACTACCGTTTCTCAAACCAGGTCCTTGCCGCGTCTTCCAGGTATACATACGTAGAAGTAGACGCGACGCAGCTTCTCTTCCATGGCCCAGTAAATGAATGTGGTCACTCGGTCGTAGGTGTCTAGCCAGGTGTGACAGATTCGTCTGGGCCCAGGCGCTCAAACGACAAGAGATGCGACGTAAGAACGACAGCACGTTTATACACCATGAACACACGTATAGAAAATATTTACAATGACATAAATGATCTATGAAATTTCTAGCGGCACAAATATACCAACGCTTTTATAGCCTCCAGAACACGGTTCCCATGGCCTTGACACAGCGCAGGTATTTCACACACCATTCACACGTCGCTGTCCACGAGATGGTTCGACGTGTCGCCGTGTCGCCTTGAGGTCCTGGTGCTACGGTGTAGTTCTATCACGACAGTCGCTGGGACGGCCGCTTCGCTGTAGCGTGGCTGCCCAGACGCGTGCTTGGCCACGCCTGCGGAACACCGGTAGACCCGTCCCGCAGGCCTCAGCTTGCCTGGCTCGGCAGCCCCCGGAGTCACCAACTCACTCGCGGGTCTCGATGGTGACGCTTGCGCCATCGTCTCCCGGCGTCGCTCTTCGTTCGAGTTCACCTTGAGTCCACACATGAGAGGTTCGGCGCCGCAACGGACCGGTAGCCATCGCAACCATCGTTCTCTACTGCCACATGACGCCTCGACCCACCTGGCTTCCCGAGCGGCGATGATGATGATGATGACGCCTTAATAAATATGGCTCATATCTACTAAGGGGGATCGGCCAAGAACTGATTACCTGAGTTAAGCGTTTTCAATATTGAGTATATATATATTTATAAAAAATGGTGTACCTAAAGCGAAAAGAGTCCTATAAGTGTTGTGCTCCCGTTCAGACCAGACAGAATAATAATTGTCTTGACTAACACTGAATGTGCTTGAAAATAATTCATACTAGTAATAATCATAGTGAAAACTTAACTTTTTATTGTTAAGCTATTGCTGCACTAATGAGACACAATTAGGCAGTTCAAGTCTCATTCGTTTCGTTTCGTAAAGATAAGCATAAACGGCATAGAATACAATCTTGTGGCTGAACCCCAAACTCACAGCACCGAAGATAAGTATTTTGTGACTTGACAAATTCAGCCCCAGTTTAAAGTGTCCCAACAACTTTCGCCTTCATCTCACTCCCTGATGAGCGGCGCTGCCACGCAGCACGCACACTTTTGTCTTCATTTAACCCCTAAATTCACGTCGCACTAAAAAATGTACTCTATCACACCAGGTCTCCGGGTCTCCACTAGGCGATCCATGGAAGCTCGGTGGCTGTCTGGGTGGATGCGTCACGATCATTGCACGGGACACAGCAGCCGTAATTGCGCCGGTCGTCCTGGTCACCACGCTTTTTGGCTTGTCCGGTAGGAATCCGTACTGCAGGGTTAGTCCTTTCAGTCAGCGGCTAGCTCGGCTGTCTGCGATAGGGTCGGTGTCTTCGTCATAGTTTGAGCTTGGCTCAAGGCTGGAAGGGGGCGTTTGGTACATGAACCAGAAAGCATGCACCTCCACTTATCTGCTGATTTACTTCTTCCTCCAGTTTTTGCGCTTGCCTTTTGTTGAAATTCATGATGTCCCTTTTAATGAACACCACTTGTCTGGCCTTGTCGCTGCATTCTTAATTTTGAACAAGATATCCTTAACACTCATCTGTTCTATGGCTCACTCTGCTCCCTTCTTGCCCATGATAAAGTTGTACCAATCATATATATTTTCATGTCACGCGGCAACGTATTCAATTTAAGGTCAACGCTCTTCGTCTTTTTGTAAACCATGGTTTTTACCATACAAATAAGTACCGGCAAAATGCAGCTGTTATAACACTTTATCTTGAAAAATTGTTGTAAACTGCCATTAATTATCTCAGAATAACTGCCAAATCTACACCACCGCATTTTTATTTGTCTAGTTACATCGATCTCATGGTTTGCGTCGGCGAACATCATCCTTCCTAAATAGACGTTTGCCGTTACTACTTATAGTGTCTATATCGCAAACCCCTGTTTTCTTCCAAGGTGTGATGGTTACAGGACGTTCGTCACTATGTTTGTTGATAGCGGACGAGAAAGGATTAACATGAATTTTTCATTTGATGGCATGGGTGGAAGGCTGACGGCGCACGGATACGCTACCGTGTGCAGCGCCGTTGAGTCGGACGTCGCGGCCAACCCAGCAGTCAGGGTCGCAACTCCGGAGGTCCAGGATCAGGCCACGGCTCATGACGACCACACCCGGTAGGCCTCGTCTACGAACCTGCTCCCGGCCACTGCACCCAGGCAGGAGCCGTTCAGCAGGCCCCGTCCTTGAACCTTGAACAGACACACCGGAGCTCGACCTGGCCGACACGTACGGGTCTCACGTCCGGCTCAGGAACGCTGCCAGGAACTCGTCCTCTCGAGCGGCGCACCGCTTCCTCTGCCTTCGTGGCCTCAACCCTCGAGCTCTCTTTTCCGCACGTTCCTTCTTGGCCAGGGCACCGCCAGGTACCCTCGGGTGCACCCTGCAGCTCATGAGCTCGTGGCCCACGTCCGAGTCTGGCGCGTCGCTCGGCACCGCTCGGCGATCCTAGATTCAGCCAGCAACTCCCCTGGCATCTGAACCCTCGGCCACCCTGAATCCTCGCCCGGATCCGTGCTCCTCTGTGCGCACTCCCGCGTCTCGCCCGGCAGAACATCTCGCTCGTCCCTTGCCGAAGTGCTACGCTCTGGTGACACCGGCGCTTGATGGCATGGGTGCGGCTACGGGGCAGTAAACCCACATCGGAGACGCGATGCTCCATGCGGGGAATGGGCCAGCCCGTCCAGCGAACAGCTTGCGTCGAGACGCGATGCTCGGCGCAACCGTGACCATTAGCCAGGCCACGTTCATCGCTGTGCCAAACGGCGGACCATGGAGACGCCTCGCCGAGATCCGCAATGCTCTCGGCAAGGAAGAGAACAGCAGGCCAGGCCGCGCCCCGAGATGCAGTACTCGTGCCGGCAATGCCGCCCCAGCTGGTAGTTGGACGGCAGTAGCGTGTACAGCCGCGTTCCCCGGCCGGAACCTGGATCGCCTGCATCCGACGCTTCTGCCCGCTGTCTCCCGTCTGCCGCTGCTTCGGCTCGTCCTCAGCCACAAAGCCCATTGCCACGTGATGGTCGCCCGTGGCCCGATCGTGGCCCGCCACCTCTATGGGCCACCACAGGTCATCAGCTGATTCGCTGACACTCACGTGCACATTACACGCGCCTTGCCCCGCACTTCCGTCGTTGTCGTTTTCTTCACTCATCACACCAGGCTATTCAACATTTATTTAGTTTTCTGCATATTAATTTTCAAACCCATGGTCCCGCTTTTCCTGTCTAATTCAGTAGTTATGATTTGTAATAGCTTCCCCGAGTTACTTTACATAACAATGTCATCAGCTATTCGCAGTTATTAGCTCTCTCCATAAACTGTTAGCGCATGCGTTTCGCAATCCAACGCTCTGAAAACCTCTTGTAAAAATGCAGTGAATAACATCGGAGAGGTTATATACTTATAGCTCCCTGCCTAACATTATTCTTAATTAAAATTTTATTCAGCTTTTTTCATGGAAGAATATGGTGGTTGTAGAAACACTGTAGATATACTACCACGATGGTACAGAGGCTACGTAGATCAGTGGCTGGTTACCCGACAGGTGTAGGTTTGGTACCGGTGGCTGCGGTCGCATTTCAATGAAAGTAAAACTGTAGGGGACCGTGAACTGTGCGATGTCAGTGCACCATAAAGAACACCAGGGGGTTGAAATTTCCGGCATTCTCTCCAGTGGGCCTGCTAGTCGCATCCTGCACTGGCATGTAAAACCCAAATAAAAGATGCGAAGAAGCTCTTTGACTAGCCAGTCTAGTGCTCTCCTCCGTCTGCACCGCTCCCCTCATCGCAGGTGTTGGAGCGGTGCCAAGTAGCTCCCGCCCTCCTAGCAGTGCACGGTGACGTGTCTCTCCCTCGCCTGCCGCTCACTCACCGCAAGTCAGCTCTCTATCACTTCACCCTCTCCTTTGCTCGCAACGCTCTAGCCCACTCCTCACGTAGACATCATGTCACCCGCGCCACCTTTCTCCATCTGTCAGCGAGGAGCTGCGAGCCGGCGGGTACGCGATGAGTGCGCCTCGAAAATCTTGCGCCGACTATGTGGACAGCGCGCCGCTCCTTGCCGCGAGATCGCGCCGACAGGCGGGACGCCATCGTGGCATGCTTCCCGCTCGTGTGCGCGTACCTTTCGCGGCTGTGGCCGGCATTGTGAGGATTAGCGAAGCCGATCGCGTTCGCGAATGGCGACGTCAACACCGACGAGGTGCGAGCCAGGGAAGCCCAATGAAAGTGTAGGCAGTGGAAAACCAGCGACACAGACGAGGTGCAAGTCAAGAATACCGATCGCGTTCGAGAATGCAGACGGTGCGCGGGTAACACCGACGAGACGCGAGTCAAGGAAGCCAAGCGCAAGCGTTTTAAACGCTTCCCGCCTCCCGTCTTTTTGCATTTCAAACAAACGTTTACTCACGTTTACTCCAGTAAATGCTACACCGAGTTTCGCTTCAAACCGTTTTTCCAGCATCTGCGTCGACGCCCGTTTCAACTAGGTCAACGCCGTGCGCACCGCTGATGCTTCGCATCCCATCACGATTACCTTCGGGGAGATTGTCTATAGCTTTTTTTTTCTTTTTTTATTAATAATTCGAGTTTATTAAGAAAATAATGTACCCGTGAGCATTAAAATGGCGTTATTTTGGTAGTGTTTCTTGTTCCATTGAGTGCTTTGGTGAACGAAGCGAAGTGACCGGCCGATGCGTAGCGGTAGAAGACGTGCGTGATTATACATATTAGGGAGGTTTAGAATAGCGCACCGCGAGCCCTTGCAATGCGGTCGCTGCCACTGCGCATGCGTCGTACGCAAGTCGGCGTTCGCGTTCGCGGACCGCACGCAAAAAATCCGAAATTGCTTGCGGTGATGGCGGCCCGCATGTGGCCCGCAAGCGCTGGTTTCGAGGCCACGGGCGGTGATGGCGGTCGGCATGTGGCCCGCAAGCGCTGGTTTCGAGGCTACGGTGTCGCTGCGATCGTGCGTTGCGGATCGCAGTAGGGCAAGCGCTATTCTAAATCTCATATGGCACCCGCTACGCCCGCAACGCCCGCAGCGCTTGCGAACGGTATTCTAAATCTCCCTATCGTATGCGCCGACCAGTGTGTTCATCGAACCAACACCTTCTAGAGCGATGACCTTGTGTTTCAATTGCCATAGTAATTTTCAGGGTTTAACTTCCCAAAATGACCATATGATTATGAGAGATGTCATAGCAGTAGTTTCTGAAAATAGGAAGATTTAGAATAGCGTACCGCGAGCCCTTGCGGTGTGGTCGCTACCACTGCGCATGCGTCGTACGCAAGTCGGCGTTCGCGTTCGCGGACCGCACGCAAAAAATCCGAAATTGCGTGCGGTAATGGCGGCCCGCATGTGGCCCGCAAGCGCTGGTTTCAAGGCTACGGTGTCGCTGCGATCGTGCGTTACAGATCACTATTCTAAAACTCATATGGCGCCCGCTACGCCTGCAGCGCTTGCAAACGGCATTCTAAAACTCCCTAATATCAACCACACAGGATGCTTTAAAGGACAGGATGCTTTAAAAGACACCTCATTTAAACACACGGGCCTCAAGAATTTTCACCTTCATAAAAAATTCGGCCACGGCGACCGTATTTTCTGCATTGAGCCATATGTTAGGTTATATAGTGTTAGTTCGTGAGACTGAGTTTGCGGCCACACTTTGATGGACGCAATATGCCAGAATCTCATGTGCTTCAAATCTTTAAAAGCACGTTAACCAAGCGTCCCCCAAATACAGGGCCATGACCCTCTAATACAGCATCTTTCGCATTCATATCGCCTTGTTAATGCAAAACAACTAACAGTTACTATTAGACTTTTAACGACTTTCTGTGCAGCCAGAAAAGACTAAGTAGTATAAAAAAGCTTGAAAAACACAGTGACGACAAGTTAACCTACACTTTAGGTTATATAAACTAGAGCTGAACATTGCCACGTGCAACCATTCAACGGTTAAAAATAAATATCTGCCAATTCCCTCAAAATTTGCCATCGGCCGAGCCTTTCAACAAGGCAAAAAATTTGCTCGGCTCTCACCGAGACGTGCAAGGCTGGGGCAGAGCAATGCTAGTTGCACTAGGTTGTCCAGCTTTGACTAAGCACACGTTCACTCACAGGCCCATGCACGAAATATTCACGCGATCACTTTGTCATTCACAAATATTGGCCAGGTATCGAACCAAATTCACAAATATTGCCAAATTCACGAATATTGGCTAGGTATCCAATAAGAATCGCTTTAGAATAGCAGCACCAAGTACCTTATTTTTCTTAATAAGCAATTGGCCTGATTTGCATATTCGAGGCTTGGTTGACCTAAGCTCATTTAGATAATTAAGTGAATTAGCACCATAGTAGATTATACTAAGCTCCGCACATCTTACCTTGCGCGGCGTGACTAGGCATACATGAGTCTCAGCTCGGCTTAAATAGAGTTTATTTCAATTTTATTTGATTAGCTTAGTTGTGCGTCGATATTAAGGTTTTACAATGTTCAACATGGTTTTATAAGGCTTGCTTATGGCTGCATCGGTTTTACTAGGCCCAGCAGTTCTTCATTTTGCTTGATGCCGCCGCAGGGCCAGCATGATCATGGGTACTTTTTTACACCGCGAACCGGACAAACAGTAGGTGTATCGCTGATTCTGTAAAAATTTTCGGTGCAGTCGGACAGCGTTTTTTTTCTGATGCGTAGAACGATTCTTTGCCGCAGAATCGGGTAACGAATAGCCTCTTTAACGTTACAACTCGCCCGTCTTATCTCTTTCGCTATTGACGACGAACGGTGGCAAACCAAGCCACGTCTTGCACTTTGTTCTTTTTTTTTCTTGCCGTGACGCATTTCTTGACATCGTGCGAGATTCAAAAAGATAAAAGTCCTATGGCATGTGGTGGAAGACAGGTGAACTAAACGCGGACGTTCGTGAAAGCTGATCTTTATCTGTTTCAAGCTGCCGCCGAGTTTGCTGCCGCGTTAGCGAGAGGTCTGGCGAAAAGAAGCACACGCGCTTACACTACGGTTCTCTGAGGGCTACCAACAATTTAGGGTCTTTCGAAAGCAAGCGGAAAGGAAAACGCCTCAAGCGAAGCACCAAAGGAGGGTGCAGTTAGAGTGTTCTAGAAGTGTTGAGTGGCGTGACTGCACCTCGCCGTCTGAACCCTTCCGCGTTTCCCACAGCGGCGGTGCTGCAGTCGAATAGTACTGAAAGAGCCGCGCCACGTGCAGCAACTGCTATACGGTTCGGCTCCTCCGTCGTGCTTTCATGATGCAGATTTCATCGTACCTGCCCATAGTTATTGTCTAGCACATGATACCATTGCCCTTGAAGTATGACACGCTAATCTACTGAATTTGAGCTCCATAAAAGTGCTTGTGACAGATCAACAATTGTTCAGAAAGGGCGTGTCTTATACTGATGTCTTCTGTCTTAACTATTTCTTCGTTGGTTAGGTGTCTACAATATTTAGAATAACTGACCAAATTTACTGGAAGTCAGCGGCGTTCAGAAACCTGCGAGATTAAATAATAAATACCGTGCCAAACGCACGCAGAACCAGGAAGCAGTAAGTAAAGAGAGTAGAGAAGGGGAATCTGAACCCTCTACACCACGAAATGCTGTCGTCATTTAACTTTTCAGGGTATATAAACTATGTACACGCATTTACAGCTACCATGAATTGCCAAAGTCACTCATTCTGCTGCACCCCTCCCCTAAAAAAGAAATTTGGGTGGCCTTGCGCCGAACGTTAACAGTTGGCGATGCTGAATATAGCGTGTTTCTGTACAAATGCGCACGGTAAATTTCACCTTTTTGACACTATTACGTCTTAAAATTAGTTCAAGTCTAACGTAATTGGACGAGATATATATATATATATATATATATATATATATATATGAAATAAATGATCAGAGTTTCTTCCGGCTACCGTGATAAAAGTTATAAACTTCGAGAATAGTGCAGTACAGGAAACAAAACAATAAAATATTTATTTATATTCTAACAGTTTCGGCTGGTGGACCATATATATATATATATATATATATATATATATATATATATATATATATATATATATATATATATATATATATATAGGTTTGGGATATGGCACAGCGGGAGCGTTGTCAACAAGAATAAATATATTTATTTCCCAACAGTTTTAGGAGAGGTCCTCCCTTCATCAGGGGATGAGTTATACTGACATGAACTTCCAAGCTTCGTTGCTGCCGCGTCCCTCTCGCCTTGAAAGATGTTTGCGAGAGTGAGAGGGAACTAAAAAAAGGAAAGAAAGAAAAAAAAAGAAAAAAAGGAGAAGAAAAAAAGACGAAAAAAAAATTGCCCGCAGCTTCCCTCGGGGGAACACTGAGGAGGATGCGGAGCATATAATTGGTTAACGGGGTGTTAAAGTGCGACTTACTTGGGTCGATGGCTAAATTGGTTAACGTGGTTGTATAATGGGGTGTTAAATTGCGACTTACTTGGGTCGATGGCTAAATTGGTTAACGTGGTTGTAGGAGGGGGTGTTAAATGAGTGAACACGTACACACGTATGCGAAAGGGCGGCGCTGGTCGAAGGGACGTCGATCATTGTGTTTGTGGATTCGTTGGAATTCATTTCACCGCGACCTTGGACGTCGACGAACCGTACAAACCAACCGACGAGCGGCAACTGAGCGAGCGAGCGCCGACCTTGAGTATATATATATACAATGCGACGGCGCATGCACTGTCAGCTGTTGAATGTTCTCGAAGCGCGACGGTGCATGCGCGTCCACTGGAGAATCAGGAGAATTGTAGATGTCGAACGCGGTGTGTAGAGGAGGGAGGGTGCACAGATGGTGGAGGAGTGAAGCGCGCGCGGTGTGTAGAGGAGGAAGGGATGCACAGATGGTGGAAGAAGGAGGAGACGGCGCGGCGGCGCATGCGCGCGCGTCAGCTGTCGAATGTTGGAGAAGCGGTGCGGACGGCGCACTACAAGGCGCGAGTATAAGATGCTTCCGCATCTAAAAGAAAAAGGAAAAAGAAAGAAAAGAAAGAAAAGAGAGGAAGTGAAAAAGAGGAAGAACCACTGCGAACACTGAGAACGAAGCCAACTGTCCGTGTACGTCCACATACGGTTCTCATCACGTGCTGTTCAGTTCTCGACGTGTGTCGGGCCACCAAAGATTGTCGCCGCGGTGGCGGGAGGGGTCCGTAAAAGCGTGAGTAAAGAAAGAGTTTCCCCTTAATGGGTCGGTCGGCATGCGGCGTGCGTAAAGAAAGGGTTTCCCCTTAATGGGTCGGTCGGCTCTTTACCTTTAATCTTCGTCTGTTTCCCTTCAATGGTCATCAAGTGGTAGGCGAACATAAACACTTTGTATGTGCATGTGAAAAAAAGACAAAAAGGAAAAAAGAAGAAAAACAAAAAAACAAGAAAGGACAGTGTACACGTACGAGTCAGTCAGAAAAAACAAGCATAGTCTCCAGCTATCAATCTTTGTCACCAATTTCCTCCTGGCTTACTTCTAGGAGGCAGGAGAGTTTTCCGGGGTCCTCGTTGATGCCGGCTACTAATGTTCGAAATTTGAAAATAAAATATGGCTCACGCTGTTCGCGCTCGCGCCTGTTTGAGAAACCGGACTGCAAAAGAGTTACGCTGATATTTTCAAAACTGTGGTTTGGCAGGCGCAGATGTCTAGATAAAGGTAGCTTCGGCAGTGAAGTGGCGTGGTACCGGTAATTATTGAACCGCAGCCGAAATGCAACGTGTCCACCTGCAACGTGTCCACATGCAACGTGTCCACCTTACCGGGTGGACACATTGTTTCTGCATGTGGGCACCACGGAAATCCTGAAGACGAGCTCTTCAAGATCACTGGATTCGTTGAGGGAGGCATTGAAGCGAAGGAGGCAGATGCGGCCGAACATCAAGACACTGCATCTTAGTCTGCCACTACCTCGCGCACCCAATCGCCGACGGCGGGACTCGAATTGGCGATCAATGAATCGGTTTAATATGGAGGTACAACGATTCAGCAGAGAGGCCCACCGTCTCTGCCACTACGGGTTGTTGGGAGCAGGCGTCTATTACGTCGAACATGGTTTCTCAACACTCCCGCTGCGCCGCTTCCTGGCTGCTGACGGCTTACATGCAAGCTTCGAGGGAGTCGCGCTGCTGGCACAGCACACGAGGGTGCAGCTGCGATGGACGTCGGCGGCATGGAGGTCGGCGGCAATCGCTTGCACGGACAACTCCAGTGCCAAGCCCCCTCAACAACAAGGAGCCCAGCGACACACAGAGCCATCAAGGGCACCAGCAGTGACGATGTCGCCACTACCACCAGCGAGGCCAGCGAGCCAGCGAGTCCCACCAGTGAGTCAGAGATTGGCGGCAACTGCTTGCACGGCAAATTCCAGTGCCAAACCCACTCATCAACAAGGAGCCGAGGGACACAAAGAGTATCCAGGGTCCCAGCAGTGACGACGTCGCCACTCCCACCAGCGAGGCCTTACAACACCAGGCGGACGAATGCGGTGAAGACCAAGGCGGCGGCTTCCAAATGACACAAGGAAACAAAAGGTACGGGCAGTCTTAAACACGCATGATCCCACTCATTTCTATCGATTAGGAAAATCATTGAAAAGCGGGTGCAATACGAAAAACACGCGGAACAAATAACCAAATATCTATCTCACGAAATTGCACCTAAGGGCCTCCGCCTAGCCTGCAACCCCTCAATGTCTACACTAAGTGAAGCAGAAAGGGGGAAGTGGGAAAAAATATTACTATAAGCGTCCTTGCAACTGACTCGGATCATTGCGGACCATAGTGAGCGTAAGGCCGCCGAATACAGTGTCACGGAGGCCACGCAGAAATTGGTATCTAATCTCAGAGAGCATGAGGCAAGAGAACTGGAAAGATATGAACTAAAAAAGAGAGGCGAAATTTCAGTAGTAAAAGATAGAAAATTCAAGTGGGACGGCAGAAGCTCCACTGCTCTGCAACAGGAAAATAGGAATGAGGCCGTACAAGAACGCCAGGGACCACCCGTACCACAACCTAACTTTGAGGAGAAAAATGGGAACTCGAAACTACAGTGCAATCCTAATCAAAACATCCTTACTCTCGAATATGACGCTGACACTCTCGTGCCACGTGATAGCCAAGTGCAGCCGAAAACTTATGAGAAAAATGTCCTCAATCTGTCAAACACAATACTCACACCTGCTCAGCTTCAACTTTTGTCGAGAGGCTTAACCTTTTGTCCATCATCCGGTAGATTCAATGAATTTGAACTGTACCAAGACCTGGATAACTTTGCGCGTAATCTCCGCCTCCGTGAATACTTTCATGATCACAAGGACTGTACGGACGAGAATAGATTGATTGGTGGTGACAAATCATGGTGTCCAGGTGAGCAGAGGGACAAACACCTCGATATGTATATATCAGCAGTTCAAAAAGATATCGTCAGAGCGTATGAAAAAAATCGGCCATTTAGAAACAACACATCAAAGTCAGAACGAAGAGCACTCGATTAACTACGAAAAAACACTGGAATTACCATCAAACCGGCTGATAAAGGGGGCTGCATAGTAATTCTAAACACGTCGGACTACTTAAAGGAAGGGGAACGACAACTATCAGACACAAAATTCTACAAAGAACTTCCAACGGACCCGATTCCCGAATTTGAAAGGGAGATAAAAGTAACCCTAAACAATCTCCACCGGGACGAGAAAATTACCGGCAAAATGTTAAAAGCAATGTTACCGGCCCATTCTGTTCCCGGTCGGTTCTATTTGCTCCCCAAAATACACAAGGCAGGCAATCCGGGACGTCCAATAGTATCCAGTAACAGCACATCAGCAGAATATATATCAGAATTCATCAATTCCTTAATAAAAACATCCCCCCAAATTTTCCTTATTACCTTAAGGACACAAACCACTTCATCTGCGAAACTTCAAGTCTCGACATCCCAGGCGGCAGTTTTCTGGTGACCATGGACGTCTGCTCACTGTACACCAACATACCCCACCATGACGGAATTGCGGCTATGGTTTCTGAATATGTAAAATCTGACTCATCAACTAGTGTAAGTGGCAAGGTACTGTTTACACTTCTTGAACTTGTACTAAATTATAACCATTTTGAGTTCAATGGCAAGCGTTTCCTTCAGGTCAGTGGTACTGCAATGGGCACGAAAATGGCCCCAAACTTCGCGAGCACCTTTACGGCTTCACTTGAAATCCCATTTATTGAGGGACGCACCTTGAAACCTTTCTACTACAGTAGATACTTAGACGATATTTTTATGATGTGAAACCATGATGAGGGAAGTCTTTTCCGCTTCATAGAGGATTTTAACAAGTGCCACCCGTCAATTAAATTCACGCACAAAATTTCCAAAACTAGCATTGACTTTTTGGACGTCACTGTCACGGTCAAAAATGACCGCTTGTCAACAAACCTTTACAAAAAGACTACGGACCGTCAAATGTACCTACATTTCAACAGCAGCCACCCAAAGCATTGCAAAACGGGTATTCCATATTCTCAGGCCTACCGGTACCGAAGAATATGCACCGATATGCGGGAATTTGACAGACACGCGGAACACCTAAAGCATTCCTTATTGAAACAAACTTATCCGGAAGACATTATTGACGATGCCATACTACGTGCTCGCAACGTGAACAGGAATGATATAATTAAGAGAACAAACAGAGTATCTAAAACGACTTCCCAAACGAACCTTGTACTAACTTACTCCTCATCAGCGCCACGAATCAACAACATACTTTCCCGCCATTTCAACATAATCAGGCAAAGCAAACGACTAACTTCTATTTTCGCGAAGCCACCTCACGTGGTGTACCGCAGGGATAAAAATCTGAAGGACATTCTTGTCAGAGCAAAAACAAACACCCCCAAAATTAAATCAGGGTGCCATCCCTGCGGAAAAGCTCGGTGCAAGGTATGCCCACAGATGGTCACAACACGTGGATCCAAAGCGAACTTCTCGGATTTCAAATTCTGCATAACTGAAAGCCTTAATTGTGACTCCAGCAACGTAATATACATGCTACATTGCAAGATGTGCGGACAAGAATATATCGGCCAAACAGACACGCCATTTCGGCTGCGGTTCAATAATCACCGGTACCACGCCACTTCACTGCCAAAGCTACTTTTACCTAGACATCTGCGTCTGCCAAACCACAGTTTTTAAAATAATCAGCGTAACTCTTTTGCAGTCGGGTTTCTCAAACAGGCGCGAGCGCGAACAGCGTGAGGCATATTTTATTTTCAAATTTCTAACATTAGTAGCCGGCATCAACGAGGACCCCGGAAAACTCTCCTGACCCCGAGAAGTAAGCCAGGAGGAAATTGGTGACAAAGATTGTTAGCTGGAGACCATGCTTATTTTTTCTGACTGACTCGTACGTGTACACTGTCCTTTCTTGTTTTTTGTTTTTCTTCTTTTTTCCTTTTTTTTCTTTTTTTCACATGCACATACAAAGTGTTTATGTTCGCCTACCACTTGATGACCATTGAAGGGAAACGGACGAAGATTAAAGGTAAAAAGCCGACCGACCCATTAAGGGGAAACCCTTTCTTTACGCACGCCGCACGCCGACCGACCCATTAAGGGGAAACCCTTTCTTTACGCACGCCGCACGCCGACCGACCCATTAAGGGGAAACCCTTTTTTACGCACGCGGTCACGTACCCCTCCCGCCACCGCGGCGACAATCTTGGGTGGCCCGTCAGCGCATTTGTAATCTGCAGTAGGCTCAACGCATGATAACCACAGCGGCGCCCTATTGGTCACACTCTCGCAGGGACGCCGCCGCGACGTGCGCCTATCAACGGCCTCCGCGCCGTACTCTCGTTGCCAGGTTGCGGCGCCGCCCTGTTGCGCCCGCGAAACACGCCGGCCACAGCCGGCCTCAGTGAGCGCCGACTGCGCATTTTTACGTGCGGCATGTTCGGCGCCTGCGCGTTGTCGCCACTTCAAGGAAGCCAATATGGGAAACACGACGCTCCGTGCACCTTTGTTTCTGGTAGGAGCAGTTCGGAAAGAGTTGCAAGTTTACTTTGACTGTGATGCTACTAAGGTACTGTACCACCGGACATTAGGGCTTATGATCCGCCTGCCCGTCGAGATGTGTAAGCGCGTTTGGACTCCATCGAGGAACGACGAGGTACCGCACATCACAAAGTGGAAGTATTGTAGGAAAATTAAGAAGCAATACTGTGTTGTGGGCGCCTTCCGCAGGCAAACTTCTGTCTGTCGTGAACACTTGTGTTTCGTGTACATGCTCGTCAACAACAAGCTACCGCATGCGAGTGCCCGCTCGATCTGCAGAAATTTTCATTTATCTGGTGAGATCAAGCTACGTCTGGGTAACGCGCTTGCGCTCTCTTGCCGTGCACTTTTTTTTGTAATAAACGCCCGGCGTCATAATCCAGGCCAGCGTTCTTTTCTTCTCTAGGAATTAACTTTTCTTATGTGTGCGCTGGTGTGAAGCCAATAAAACAAGCGCGAGAGAGGCGGCAAGCCGCTTGAAGAGCTCCTTTCAAAGGATCCTTCTCAGGATGGTCGACATTCTCCTCGCCATGAGTCTATCTGACAGAACGACTGTCCAGTGAATTAAGGATGGTAGGTGCGCAAGTATTCTTTTTCAAAAACAATTTGTGCCCCAGAAAGTTTTGTACTAAAAGTGTATTACTGCATGTATGCATAAAGTGCATGCATGAACTGAAACTCCTTTCACCGAAAGCTTTAAGTTTTAAGCGATTTGTAGCCATGAAGGCAATTCTTCAACATCTGTATTAGAAGATTAAGCAACAATCTTTATCCTATAATATTCAAACTAACATCACTTTTAATACAACTTCCGAAACTATGTAAGCACAGCTTAGCCATTTGCTTCAGGATATGCTGGGCATCCTTCTATGTTCCTTTTTACTCAGACTTTTAAAGATCGTGCAGTTTTGCGAAATACACCCATTGGTTTTAGCAAGTGGTTTTCAGCAATAAGCGTCCTAATAGAAAACAGTTTTGGCAGCTTAAAGGAAACAATATGCCAGCGTGTTTGCCTTAAGCTCCACACCGTATTGTGACTGTTTTCTATTGCCTCTGATGCTTCATAACTTATGCATTAATTTTGGTGACTAGGAGTACACACAGGTGGAATGTTAATAACGCACTAAAAATGAAGACACGAAGAAGGCACACACACGCACACTTTTGGAGTAGGAAGACCTAGATAATGGTGGTTCAGCACGGGGTGCCCAGTGGAACCAATAATCTTGTACCAGTGATATGCCTAACAATGTTGAAGATTTTATGAGCCGGTTGGGAGAAATAGAGCAGAAAGGAAGCTAACACTGATGAAAATAGCAGATGTAATTAGAATAAATACTTTCACTTGTAACTGGCTATTTCTTTACGTATGGTGCATATTTATTCACTTCAAACAGTAAATACCATTGACAATAAGCAAAACAGTGTGCCACAAACAGATATTTCTTTATATACAAAACCTGTGCTTTTAGTAACTCACTCAATGCATCTTCCAGTCTCTCAGATGTTTGATTGCTTTTTGCCCACCTTGGGTAAGTCAGTGGCATGCTTGAGCAGCTTCTTTTTTATGTTAGAAAGCCTTTTGAAAGCAAAGCATTTTTTAAAGAACAAGGGCACTTTGAGCACGTATATCTATCTAGAGGCCTGCATCTGGGTGCTATCGAGCTCACCTCCTTAACTTGGTATGAACTGAAAAAGGCACAGCAGAGAATGACAATATGACGAACATGACTGTCTGGTTATGACATGTATACAATGAGTGTCCTGTTATGTACGTCATGAAACCCGTTTTTCCAGTCACAGGCAGCATATGTCGTACACTGAGGTATGCGTCGCACGTGATGGCAGTTTATAAATATTGGCAATTTAAATGTGAGCAATTTAAACAAAATCTGGCACTGGCAGCATTGACCAAAATAATACAAAGAATAACAATCGGTAATTCTGCACAGCAGTCAAGTATTTTACCACAGAGCCACGGCATGTCTTGAAACAGCTTATTGAAAAAAAATTCTATGCAGGCATCATATCAGTGTAATGTTAACTATGGCGGTAGGGCCGGCACTGTAGTCTGATTAAAAGGTAGTAAACTTGACATATGTGTATTTAAAATATAGCTGTCATGTTCGGTTAATGCCAATTGTGGTTCCAGGGTGGCCTCCACTTTTGTAAGTCATAATAAATATTTCATATGACTCGGCAAGCTACATTCAAGTGTTGCTCGACCACGTTGGAATATGCTAATGAACAATCTTCACATTGTCGTACCATAGCATGCACTTTGTTGTGATGAAACTGGCAGCTGTGCTGTAAGATTAGTGCCGACGTGTCAAACCATAAGTTACCCTCTGAACTCCTGTGTTGTTAACGTTTTTGGTAAGTCCTTGATGAGCACGAAACTGCTAGATTTATCAAAACACATTCATTCATGCAATGACACTTGGCTCAATGCCAAATATTGCATCATAGGCATCATCATTATAGAGAACTTTGCATGAAATAGATTCCCACAATGTGTGAAATATCCTTAATTTTCCTTCCTGAGTTCTTTTCTGTATTTTTTTTCTTCGTGTTTAACCACCTCTGTTTCTCATGTGCAGTTCTTGATTATTTTTTTTAACTTTCGAAAAAGCTCCAGTCAACGAAAAACAATCTCATTTTATTGTACTCTTACAATTGATACAGTGTTGGTTTGAACAGTTAGTCGAAGGAAACAGCAGTCTTGTGATAAACATTGCTATATCTTTCACTACACTAGCCTGTTCATTGTTAGTGTTTTCTCATCATTTCAGACAAAAGACACCAGTAAAAGAAAGCATATTTAAGACAACGCATAGCACTGTGATGTCTTGAATGTGGCTACTTTTGTTGATGTCCTTTGTTTGCGCTACCATCAATTGTCATGCTACCATACCAACTAGCCCAAATCACCATCCTCACAAATCATAGTATATGCATAGTGAACCACAATTCCCATTTCAGAACACTTGAAATAATGTAGCACAAGATTTATCAAAGCACTCGCTGCATGTGTATGCGCTTCATTTAGATGTAAAGTACATCAGATCTTGTACTGGCATCAATGTCTTTTCTTGTCACCTGCAGTATCATCCCTCTCGTTTGGGTCGGCCTAATATGCTCCACGAAGGAGGGCACTTTATGCTAATGAGCTCCAAGTTCTTAGCACTACCTTGCTTTGTGCATTGTTTTAAGTCATGGATTTATATAACAGGGTAGCAACAATCACAACTGTGCATATTTTTGATAGTTGACAGTACTCATAACAAACAATCAAAACCCTCAAAAGCTTCTACCTTACGAGTTACAAATTTGTGAGGAGGGAATGCAACTAGCACTTCCAATATCGCATTAATAATGGTACTAATGAAAACAAATGAAGAAAACAAAGCACAAAGCCATCAAAAGTGTTTACAAGATTCATATTACCTCCTTTAAAAATTGAACCATGAAATAATGCGGCAACTTGGCATGCTATTGTGCTGCTATCATTTGGGAATCCCATACTGGCACTCTTTGACAGGAATATACACATTTCTGTGGAAACATCCCTACGTCCATCACTTGAATTTCGTGCTTCATAAATTGTTCATGATTTTAAAGGAAAAGTTATGAGATCATGATAACAGCTGATATTTTTTGCATAGCTGTCTACCGCTGGCATGCACAATAAGGAAAGAAATGTTTAAGATTGTGTGGGATTTTAATCTAGGCAATCCACGTGGCAGTCAAGTGTTTTACCACAGGGCCACGCTTGTGCTTGAAGCTACTTTTCAAAAATATCCAAATCAGGTGTCGTATAAGGTAAGGAACCACATCAACACAAATTATATAGTGTGCTAGAAGAATAAGACAACAAGGTGCCATACATGGCAAGTTACTTAACAAGTGGGTGAATAAAGCTGCCCAACTATTACAAATGGCTAAGCCATAATTTTGTCATAGCTAGAGCATCAACAAAGTGCATATAATGCCTTTTCAGTGTGTATTGTACCTCGCTTCTCCTTAAAATCATTACGTAGAACGTATCGTTGCAAAACACAGATTTGTTGCATGCGTTTTTCTGTTTCTTGATGACTAATAAAAGTGGGCAATTTAGTAATTAAGAATAACTGATCATTCTACCAGATGCCATAATTTCTAGTATGAATCCAGGTACTCAAGATCAAATCATCTGCCCGAGTCTTGGCCTATTCCCCTGGGTGGCTTGGTTCCAATTATCTAAGGAGCATAATTATCAAGATTAACATATGTATTATTTCAAGTACCACATATTTTGCTACACACTTGTAACTACTTGCCACAGTCACATTTTTCTGAATCAAGTGAGTCAGAAAATTGGGAAATTTCAACCCGTTTTTCTGACCCAAGGTAGCTGCCATTTTGTTTATCCCCACATGTGTACGAGCACTCATGAAACTTGAAACAACTCCCACAAGTTGCATGCATGTACAAAATGTGTTAAAAAATAATGTTTTTCACTAACACCTTCACTGATTGTGGTACAACATTTTAAGCATTGCTTCCCTCAAACTATTCCCCTCTACTGGCAATACAGTGTTTCAATGGTTTCTTCTATTTTTGGAAAGCTTCCTGGAACGCACTAATGGCCTGCAAGTATCTTTTTGTATTGTCCAGGACCTTCTGTATGGTTTGGAAATGGCATCTTTGCCATTTGGGCACTAATTCAAAGAAAAGCTAGTTTATGTGCTCACTTTAGTGGCTGTAGCGTGCAAACCAAAGGTCAGAGTGAAACAGGGCTAATGACAGTTTTGGTTGAAACCTGCCACTATGTGGAATTAGTAGCTGCAGCCCGCTCCTTCTGGTAGTTGGCGAGCTATCAGGAAAGTTCAATACTTTTTACAGCGAAAGCTGTTATGTCATCCCAACTCGGGTCACGTGCAGTTGTCCGCCATCGCCGCCGGTGTCCTTAACCACATCGCTCGAAATTAAACCTAGCATCAATGACACAGTGGGGCTCGAACCCGGGTCCGCTGGGTGCCAGCCCAGTATTCCACCACTGAGCCACACCGGTGCTTGGGACTTGTTGGCAAACTTGCCTTAGGCAGGCTTAATGTCAAAAAAGCAATCGCGTTAATATGACTTACAAAGCGTTTTAAAACAGCAAAAGAACAACCAGTCGCCGCACAATGCGAATAGTGTAACGAGTGGGTAATCCAATACTCCAACCAATTACAAAAGTTTGTTCTTGTTCCCCTATTAACTGTGGCACATACCCACTTCAGCCATTATTCCTCATCGTCCTCAGCCACTGCAAGAACAATTGGCTCAAAATACCTTGCAAGTGTTTAGCGGATACACGCTTCTCAGAAAAATGATGAAAATTAGCATAGTGAATGTCGGCCTACTACCAAAGAAATTTTATTATTAGTACCCTAGTGGGTATCATGCATATTTGCTTGCAGTAGTTACCCAATGAGCGTTTCGAAAGGCTCTGAAAGGCCGCTCTTCTAGTTCTTGCTGTGACTGTGCTCCGTCTTCTGCGCAGACCTGGCATTTTTTTTAACACAATTCATACCTCCTGTTGTATCCCTCCATATTAGCATTAGATACCAGCAAATTATCACCAGCAAATTATCACCATGCATCATTTTTGAGTTATTATTTTATGTGCACTCTAGGTCAAAGGCTTCTGCCAATAATATACAACTAACCCTATTCTGTGGGATCTGGTTTCACTTTATGTGAGTGAACTTTCAAATTTTGTGACTTTATCAACCCGCTGCCATCCTTGCCTATGGCATTCATCCCTTGGTACCTATACTATAGCTCTAACTGAGCTGTGGTTATCTGTCCTGCACAATGTTGGACACAAAGACCTTCTCAAGTGCAGTTAGATTAGCAGAGTTATTTCAAGATTTGGAAAACTTCGAGTGGAATATAATTGACCTTAGAGATATTAGAACTGGAAAGGCACATACAGCACTAATGGGCACACTGCTACAGAGGGCTTTCCGATAAAACAGTGCGGCATGGGGTTTCTAGTTCACCAAAAAATTGCCGGAAACATTCAAGAATTGCATATTGTCTGTGAAGGGCCAGCAAACCTAGTCATCCAGCTAAATAAGATATAAACTTAAAGTGGTGCAGGCGTTTGCTCCTTTGTTTGGCCTTTACTATGAAGAAGCAGTAATAGGCAAGTATATTGAATATGCAATGCAAGAGAACTATACTCAGTACACCATAGTCATGAAAGACTTCAGTGTGAAGATAGGAAACAGAAAGGTGAGATGATGAGCTACAATATTAGCATTAGGGTTGATGCTAGGACTTCATCTTGGATCAAGTAGTGCCATATAGTGGCCAAAAATATCAAATCAAATACTAAAGGTTTTATTGACAATTAAAAGAAAATCAAATTTGCTCATGCCCTCGAGCACACAGCACGGTAAGAAACTGCAGTCGAACACATTGTCATGAAGAAACAAAAGTCATGCCTCATTACAAGTCTTCAGGCTCTCGTCCTGATCTCATGGTGTTTCCAGCAGCCAAAAACCTGCGATCGCTGGCCACCTCAGCAGATGCGAACGCATCAGAAAGCAATTTTTGTAATACCTGTATAAAGTGCAGTTCAAAATTCTTTCCAGTATTTCAAACCTTTCTTTCGTTCACAAGCTCAGTGAAGTAATTTTCAGTTTCTTGACTAGAAGATCTGACTTTTTTTTGCTTGCAATACAACAGTCTTCCAGTATGTTCCCTGCCTTTTTTTGCTGGAGCCACGACATGCAGGAATAGCATAATCTCATTGAAGGGAAACATGTGCTGGCTTTCAAACCAGGGTATCAGTGAAAGTTTTAAAGCCTACTGTAATGACTTTCGCATTAGTTTTAGGGACACCACCCTAACAGAGTTGTGCAATTAGCCTGTGTTTAGATATTTTAGATATTTTCCTGTATTTGAAAGTTGAATAGAAGCACTCAATTTTAATTCTAAACATGAATATTCACACACCCTGAAATAATATACATGCTAGAAGAATGAAATGAACTCTGCATAATGAACACCTTTTTCTGAAATTATATAAATAGGAAGAGAGTATGGAAAGCCCTCACAGAGAAACGGAGTCGTAGATTTTATATAATCCTGGGACCCAGGCAATGCACATGAGAGAAGTTAGGGGCAAGGTAGAATGTAATTATCATAGGCTGGTGAGATAGCCCTCAATGTGAGAAGACCAAGAGCCAGTTTATTAATTTATTCAAAATACCTTACACGCCGATAGGAGGACATCAGTAACTGAAAGAGAGATAAAAAATACAAGGAAAGAACAGTAAAACAAAGACTACAAATGGCAAGGGGCAACAATGTTACACAATACTAACATGTAATGAAATCAGATTATCACTGAAAGTCTACTAAAAGTTTTACAATTACAGTTAGATGCAATGCGATTCAAAAGACTGTGATTTGAATATGCAATCACCTAGGTTGTAATGACGGCTTAAATGCCTGCGTGTAACCATGAGTGCACATGAAACTAAGTGTGCTGTGAATGTGCCAAGACGTGTACACAGGAGGATAAAGCAGCACTGAAATTAATCACAATACTCTACCAGTGAAAGAGACATATAAGAGCAGTGATGTGGCTGGGCCATGTCATGCATAGTTTACTAAAATTAACTAGAGGGGACTCTGGCACTGTGATCCTTCAGCGACCCTGGGAATGATGGGTAGTACACAGATTTACCTACTCTTCGTACTTGCGGGTGGCGAACCCCACTTGGGCTTCATTTATTGCTGGTTTCGGTTGTGTTTCAAAGAAAAGAACAAACTTTTTTGAACTTCATGACCTGATTTGAAATGGTAAGCCTAGAAGAATAAGGTGGTGAAGCGCCATCACTGAATATTTGCTGATTTTTGTTTTGTGAGAAGACAGCTCCAAGCCACACGAATACACACGAATCCAGAAGTATGAAGATTAGACGAATCCGTGTACTACGCATCATTCCTTGCTCGCTGATCCGCCATGCATGGTAGTTCCCATAGACACTATCGCCAGAGTTCCCTCTAGTGTATATTTAGGAAACTCTATGGTGTCATGTCAATGTCATGTTTTATTGTAGGTGAATCTGCCTGCCCTATTTTTAATGGCTTTCAACATATGAACTAGATAATCTCGTTATGGTGACCATGTAGATGAAGCATACTCTAAATGTGGGTAAAGATAAGAAATAATAATGCATTTACATTAGAAGATGCATGGCACAAGTTTCTGTGGAGGTAACCTGCAGATTGAGAAGCTTTTGCTGCGATAGCTGCTACACGCCGTAGTATAGGATAAATCTGATGCAAAGCAAACACAAAGATATTTATTTCTATAAATTGTAAGCTGAAATAATGGTATTTTTAATCGTACAATGAGTGAGTTCTGCCGAGTTGCACTCTACCTGAATATCAGGTTAAGGTCATTTGAGAAATGAAATTATCATCAAAAAAGAGAAAGAAAAAACTAGCCCATAAATTAATACTGCAATAGGTAATAGACTTGTTGTCATGTAACTAAATTAAGGATGAAAGGTCGGCGGGTACGTCCTTAAAGGGACCCTGCAACACTTTTTTTAGCATTGTCTGAAAACACTGCTGATCGGTAGTCGCAGCTCCCAAAAGCACATAAGTCAAACATTAGAGCGCAGCATGCAGTCTAAAATTCACAATTATTTCTCAAAGTCAGCCACTAATTGCTCCCTCGTCTCTATACAGGTGATGCCTTATACCTGGATTACTGTGTCATACACGACTCCACAGCCATTGACTGATTTGAGCATCATAGACTATGCAAATACTGTGGCCACTATAACTGCTCCCATGTGCCAGCGCTTGTGCTCACCCTGAAAGTAGCCATGCGTTCCGGGAAAAAAGGAAAGTGCTCAAGGTCATGACGTGCGCTGACAAAAGGGTGCATCTTTTTGCCCCCTTGTGTCCCTACCCAAGTTGATTTCAGCGCACTCGCTTGTACGAAAAGAGAAACCGCTTGAAGTATTCAGCAAATTACTCGAACTCCGCTTATAATCGGCATATTTTAAAAAATATTTTGGCATGCGATTTGTGAGGCATCATGACCAACAGTGACACCCATTTCAAAAGTGTTGCAGGGCCCCTTCAATGTATATTAGAAAGAGTAACAGACTTAGCACACTGCCTTGGGCAACACTGCAGGTGATGTCGAAAACATTAGACGAGATGTAGCTGACCACCAAGAATGAAAGCTTTTGTAGCCAAGATGGTGGTAATGAAGGAATACAAAGGACAGACAATATAGAAATCAAATGGTAATTAGTTTGAGTATCGAACGCACAGCGAAATTAAAGAGGGGGCAATTGTTTCGATCGTTTGGGTCTAGAATAAAGTGAATATTAGTCATAAACCTAAATAACTCAGTGTCACATGCATAACCTTTTCTGAAGCCATGCCGACTAACATAAAGGTTATTTGTTATAACCACTAAGAAACTGGCCTACTTAGGTAAAATTAGAGCAAGAACTATTTGCCGAGATCGACTAGCACGAATCCAGGATAGCCCTTAAAAAATAGTAAGATGTACTAGAAAACGGAAATTATAACGACATAGAGAGAACGAACGAAATGGAATGGTTTCTGTAGCAGCAATGGTGCACAGAGGTAAAAAGCGAACTAAATTCTTCCCAACTAGAAAGAGCTTAATAGAGGCAACGCACGAAGTTGACAAACTGAATGCATAAAATAAAATGTACAACGTCAGTCAATAAGAAAAAGAGAGTTACATAACCACAATGCAAAAATGGCAGAAGCAGCAGCAAAAAAGAAAAAAACATGGTAGCATCAAAGCAGCTAGAAGAAAAATGTTAAGTCAGAACCAAAATGCACGCATAAAATATACGCTGGGCAGTGACAGTGAAAGTGGCTGAAGACATACTCCACTGAGCTGCAGACGACCTGACTACAGTAACCTGATTGAGCCGTTATTTCACAGGACGTCTGTATCAATGCTAGAGCCTTTTCGCCGTTAGTCGTGGCCGAGCGAAAAAACTTAAGTTGTTAATGGCAGTAGGCGACATAGACATTACGAAACACGGAGGTCTGTAAAACAAGCAACCACGCACTGCGAACGCACCGTTTCAAGGCGCCCATGTTGTTTTTGTGTTGATTTATCTTGGCTCGTATTTTGTCTCCAAAGCTTGTGCAAGTGTGAAAAACAAACTTTTTTTATGTTACGTAAACATTTTTGAAATGCTACACAAAACAATGAACAGTAGTAAGTAATAAAATAAAATGTTTTATAATTTTAAAGATTATTGTGAACGTTAGCAGGTAAACGTTTGAAAGTCTGAAAATAAAAGCATTGGCATCATCATCGACATCAACAGAAAAGTGCTGAAATTGATGCCAGTATGTAAATACGGCATCTGCGTACACTTGCGGAAGGTTGATTGATTTGTGGGGTTTAGCGTCCCAAAACCACCATATGATTATGAGAGACGCCGTAGTGGAGGGCTCCGGAAATTTCGACCTATACTCGCGGAAGGCTCGTGTGGCGTTTGTACATACAAATTTGCTGTCATTTCGTGATTTATGGTGCAGAAATACGCTTCTGATAACTAGGTAATGTTTAGCATGAGTGTGAAAATAAACAAGTGTTTGTACAAGCTGATTTTGGAGCATGGAGCATCTTGTACAAGCTGTACTAAAAGGAACGGCCATTAGGGATTCCTTCAGGGCGCACTCCGAGAACGAGAGTATTTCGTCATGAGGTACGTGCGGCGGCCGTTGCTACGTGCACGTCGCGGTGGCGTCCATGCGAGAGTGTGACCAATAGCGCGCCGCTGCGGTTGCCATGCGTTGAGCCTACTGCAGATTACAAATCTGAACAGATTACAAGAACTGAACAGCACGTGATAAGAACCGTATGTGGACGTACACGGACAGTTGGTTTCGTTCTCAGTGTTGACAGTGGTTCTTCCTCTTTTTTACGTTCTTTCTTTTCTTTTCTTTTTTTCGTCCTGTTTCTTCCCCTTTTTTTCTTTTTTTTTCTTTCCTTTTTTTAGTTCCCCCTCACTCTCGCAAACATCTTTCAAGGCGAGAGGGACGCGGCAGCAACGAAGTTTGGAAGTTCATGTCAGTATAACTCATCCCCTGATGAAGGGAGGACCCCTCCCGAAACTGTTGGGAAATAAATATATTTATCCTTGTTGCAACGCTTCTGTTGTGCCATATCCCATACCTTCACGAAGACTAACTGGCCCATTGAA
Organism: Rhipicephalus microplus; assembly: GCF_043290135.1. Taxonomy (NCBI): domain Eukaryota; kingdom Metazoa; phylum Arthropoda; class Arachnida; order Ixodida; family Ixodidae; genus Rhipicephalus; species Rhipicephalus microplus. The sequence goes on along the minus strand of NC_134710.1, from coordinate 104,681,355 downwards.
TTATTACTCCCACAATATATATATATATATATATATATATATATATATATATATATATATATATATATATATATATATATATAGTCGTATGATTACACTACAAAATTGGTTTTTTTTTTTCGTCATCAGCATTTGTGTGGCTTTGTTAGTGACCGACGGAAGGCACTGGCCTTTTTTTTTGTCTGAGAAAAACACATGCTTGTCCAATTAACCAGGCCTTTGTTCTAGCACTCATGCATGTAATCTATCGATGAAAGCTTTCCACTGAACTCATTTATATTCTTACTGGTGCAAGAATATGTACGTACACGTAGCGCATTGCAGCGCACAGCGCCGTCAGCCACTAAGTTTTCCTGACTAGACTTATCGACTGTCCCACATTTCATGGTGAACAGAATGAGAGAAAAAAAACACGCATATAAAGTGCGAACTGTGGTACTGAACTAATCGCACAGATATGCAGGCTTTCTGCGATTCTTTCTCTCTTTTTTGTAGTATGCAGATGACATAGATGTAAATAAGTAGCTCAGTTACGCTACAGCAGTGCTCAACAGGTGAAACACAAACTACCCACGTACAAACAAGGCGTAATTTAGAATGAAAGCGTGAAGAGTCGCCCAGGAAGAGCATCCCTATGAAAGGCAGCATGCACTTTACTCGCGGGTAATGCTAACGTTGCATAGACGTCGTGAACCGATTCAGTAGAAAAGAGCGTAGATGTTAACAGTAAACTGTAGTCAACGCATTTATTACGCCGACAATCGGCTCAGACCACGCGCAACAAAGCGCCGCTGCGTGTATTGGTATACGCACCACCTACCGCCTATCCACACTATCGCGGGACGGTGCTGCCACCTACAGCCCGATCTGGCCGCGAACAGCGTCCAGCACACTGTAGTTACGGACACAGGCATACTCTCTCCTGGCGCACAGGTACAGTGTACTAAAAGGGGGCAGTGAAGTGAACGAGGCGGCCGCGCCGTATCTCGGCTGATTCTCCGACGGTATGGGAAAGACTTTCGCAATAGCCTTATAGCAAGGTATACCCACACATCGTGACACCAAACTGTAAATACTGCTCCTAATCGGCCACCCTCATACACATGGCATGGACGTGCCCACAGTACGCTGACGCTTCTCGCACAGAAGATACATAGGAGTCCCTTCTGCATATCTCTGACTCGGCACAGCAACGCCGGGTAATATCACGCGCACTGGAGGCCACGGTGTCCCAAGAGATACCCACTGATCTCCTCTAAGCAGCGTAACCGACCTCTAGGCCGGTCCTCTCTTTTGGGAGTAATAAAGTTTTGATCATCATCCCCGGCGGGTGACAGTAGCGGCAGCGCTGGAGTCGCATGGTACTGAAGATCTCAGGAGCGTCTGCATTGGGAGCGCGCGAGAGTAGCCCGCGAAAGAGTGTATTTGCTCGTTTTTGGCGCGTTCAATGCGTTTCAGAGCCCTTACCAGTCTATGCGCACCTGCTATGAGCAATGGAGAAGGAGCATATATGCAGACACGCTGAATTTGCGTTCAGACATTCACTGTTTCAAGAGTCTGCCGACAAAAAAAAATTACATGTAGTACATTCAGAATTTGCACGGATCCACCTAGCTTTTCACTCAACCAGCACTTTGAGCTGAACTACATCATAAGTGGCTACTGGCTAACTACAAAAAGGGAAGTATCAAAACCGCGAATAAATCATGCGCCCATTTTTCGGCAGTTTACATGTATCCAGAGTACTGTTCCTCATATGAGTCCATATGCACTCGATTGTTTCATGAGAAACTCAATTATAAGGGATGTTGTCACAACATTTATATCGGCGACGACTTAGTTTTATTGTGCGAGTTTTGCGGAAGATAATAATCCTTTCTGAAAGCCTTTCTTGTTTTAACCGCGTGCTTTCGCTCTCATTTTGCTTCTTTAACACAAGCTCCAGGAGTCAGAGCCAGCGAGCCGAGTTGAAAGAGCTTGTACCTCCTAGTCAATAACTCGACGCGAAAAGGGTTATCTCAAACATATTAAAGAGTGCCAGTTGTATACATAGCCTGTCTATTACTCTGCATAAATTCACTATAACCAGTTCTCATTTTGTATTGACAGCTTAAACTGTGCTGCTTTCCTAATATTATATAGGCTTAACGCCGTTGCAAGCGAGAAAATTTATGACGATGTTTAGTATTATAGGTGTAGCTCTTTTATTGAGTGTCAAAAGTGTAGGCAAGCGTTGGTGCATTTTGTTTTGTGAAATATAACTTGTATATGTACAGACACACACACACACACACACACACACACACACATATATATATATATATATATATATATATATATATATATATATATATATATATATATATATATATATATATATATATATATATATATATATATATATATATCCACAAGTACACGCATTTAAGTCCCGCTTCACCACCCCCTCGACCATTTCCATGCAATGCTGCCCCTAGAACAGCCGCTATTTTTACGCCGTGCATTTTTTGTCCAACTACGTTAGACTTGAACTAGTTTTGAGACCTCATACTATTGAAAAGGTGAAATTTACAGTGCGCATTAGTACAGAGGCACGCTATATTCAGCTTCGCCAACTGTAAACGTTCTACGCAGGGCTACCAAGGATATTTTTTTTGAGGGAGGGGGGAGGTGCAGCAAAATGACTAACTTTGGTAATTAGTGGTCGCTGTGAATATACGTGTAAATATTTTAGTATACCCTGAAAAGTTAAAGTACGAAAACATTTCGTGGTGTAGGTGGTTCAGATTCCCTTCCTCACCCCTCTCTACTTACGGCACCCTGGTTCTGCGTGCGTATAACACGGTATTTTTTTTTTCATCTCACAGCTTTCTGAGTGCAGCTAACTTCCAATAAATCGACTCAGTTATTTTTAATATTGTAGACGCCTGCCCAACGAAGAAGGAGACGAGAGAAAAAATTGAATTAAGACACGCCCTTTCTAAATATTTTCGATCTCTCAGAAGGACATTCATGGAGCTCAAATTCAGTAGATTGGCGCGTCATATTTCAAGGGTTATGACATCATGTGCTAGACATGAATGATGGGCAGGTACGAAGAAATCTGAATTGAAAAATTGGCCCCGTATCTGCATGTAATCTGCAAATGTTGTCGAAAGACGATAGTCTTGCGTGTGGAGAGAGTGAACAAGACATTCATTTGATGTTCTGCGCAAGAAAATCGGTGAATGGTATTCTGGAGGCGCCGCGTTAGAGTGCCTCGAGCGTGCAGCAGAGGCGAAAGAGTGCATCAAGTCACGTCACACGTGACACATAAGCGCCATCTGGCAGTTGTCTTAAAAAACAAAGCGCGTGGCTTTGAGACGGGTGTGCGCGCCCATCTCAGAGGTGATAAGGTGTAGAACGCAAGGCGACGGGTAGGTGCCACCACCGTTTCGTTTTAGCAAAGCGTCGGAAGCACTCGCCTTTCCGTGCAAGCGTTGCATGGCCAGTGCAGCGTGATAAGCGCTACGGTCCTTAAAATTACCCATGTATGCCTCTTCTAGTAAGCGATGCACGTGCAGAATACATACGTGTTGTTAAGGTGCCCCAGACTTGCGCAATAATTGCTTTTTAATTGACAATTGCACAAGCATGAACGCTAAATCTTGAGCAACATAGGTGGGTGTTGCGGATGCGGTCGGCCGTTTCAAGTACCCGATGCCGTTAAGAGTGGACAAACAGACAAATGTACAGACAGACAGACCACAATTTTTGCGTCGGTCTCCAAGAAAGACTATCGCCTTTAAAAAGCGCACCGGAAAATCCGAAGCGCATAGCAGCCGAAGTGCATAACGTTGCTGCGCCCGGCTCTTTCAGTACTATTCGACTGAAGCGCGGCCGCTACAGGCAACGCGGAAGGCATCGGGCGGCGAGGCACGTTCACGCCGCTCAACATTTCTAGTACACTCTAGCACAGGGGAGGGTAAGTCGGCACACGTGCCTCCTCCTCGCCACTGTCACCGTGGAAATAAAAGAAAACATGCGGCCGAGGACAGACATAAGGGTGCTTGCACTGCCAAGGCACGGCCGCTGTATGGAAAAGCGCATGGGTGCGCTTTTTAGTGTACCGTTTCTAGGGGCATTATCAGCGAGTCAGTAGCGCCCTTTTCTCTTTGTTGCCGACAGCGGCTGGTGCGAATACCACATCGTTGGACTACACTGATGCAGTCGATGGTTTGACGATGGTCGGAAATTCCCGACCGGACATACCCTGTGCGACGCTCCAGGACTTCCTGCACCCCACCGACCGCGAAGATTGTTGCCGCACTGCCCAATCGACCCTACTCAGCGCAGCTTTTTCAAGCCATGCACTCGCCACGCTTAACCGGCGCTTCTCTTCGCGAGTCACAGCCTTTTCTTTTTCTCTCGTTTCCCCTTCCGCTTTTTTCTTTCCTATTTTTCCTACCATATTCTTTTCTCTTTCAATCTCTCCTTTATCCCGATCCTTTACGAGTGTTTCGGTTAAAGGGTCCTCACGTAGAGACCGTTTATCCTGCACTCCTTCATCGCTTTCCTACCTATTCTTTGCCTTTTCCTGCAACCCCCGCCCCTTTAAAAAATAAGAATCGCCACCACACTTCAAGGTCATCATGCGCGTGTTCTCTTTCATTCTGCTCAAGGTAGTGCATATTACAGTTAAGTATACACGCCTCATGATAGACTAAAACCATGTTTTTATTCCGAGTACGGGGAGTAATTAAATGCCAAAGAAACAGATGATGACTTGAGTATCTAGCACATGCACAGGAAATGAATTGTATAATATAGCGTAACATCATCTAATGCAAGACTCATGAATAACACTGATGTCATAAGCGCTGACAAACCACAAATTCCGCGAAGACCTAAAACCATTGCTGGCTTTAAGCACGTCGTCACTATACATATGAATTATTCTTGCCAAGAGTTCTCCGTGATGGTTGAAGCGGTTTGAATTTGTCGCCGCCTTCGTGGCGTTCCGTCATCGGTTGATGCTAGCGGCGGTGACGCAGACCCGGTGTCACTGGCCCTGCGGCTGCCCGCCCATCGTTTATACGACCAACATTCACTTCTCTTTGGGACGGCACTACCAAGATTCGGCGCACCGAGTGCGAAGACTGCCATGCCTGGAACGTAATTTGCCAATTGCCTAACCTGTCCATCATAATTACGTATAAATAGAGTAAGCAGCAGATGAACACATACACTATTAGGCTGTTATAACCCCAACTGCAAACAGTCTTCAACTCGTGCCATTCAGACACCACCCAGTACAGAGAAAAAATGATCAAAAATATAGTGAGAATTATCAAGCCGGCCGAGCATAAAAAGTCCCACAGCAAAGCTCGCCGCAGCGGCATGCTGCTGTTGAAAACCCACCGGATGAACCTGAGCACGTCGTTGCGTTGGGCCTCCAGTGGGAAACGCTCACCGCAGAGTTCGCAGGAGTCCACCTTCTTCTGGTTAATCCACTGTTCGAGGCAGGACACATGCATGGAGCCTATGGTGCCAGAACATTTGCAAAGTGACAGGAGTGCTTCTTCTTGGTCGCCTTCATGGCAGATTCGGCACATGGGCCCGTTGCTCCCATCCTCGTTGGAGCTATCAGTGGGCGTATCTTGCGAGGCGTTGTCATCCGCGGGTTCATTCTCGGAGCCGCTTACCAGTGCAGGCGCTGGCAGTGATGGCGTTCTATTGTCCTGGGAGCATGTCACCTCGTCATCTCTATCATTTTGGCTCGAGTTCTTGGAAGCAGGTTGGTCGTTCGCCACAGGTAACATTGATGGCTCGGTGTCACAGGGCAAGGACGAGGGCACGAGGCACTTCTCTTCCCTGGGGGCTGAAACGTGAGGGAAGTTAGTGGGGTGGTATGGCATTCGCGGCGTTTAAGCATTTGCGTGACAAGACGTGCAGCGGTAACTATTTTTACCTGATTGCAGGGAAGCCATGCTTGTGTCCTCTTTCGGATTCACGTGCTGGTCATTGGGCATAGTGTTGTGCTTCTGTGGGTAAAAGGTACGCGAAAGGCTGCACAAAGCAGCTGACACTGGTCTTTGCACAAGTCTCTTCCGTGGTGAAGCGCAGTATGATCGCGAATGCAAAGCTGTGAAAACCAACACCTTCTCGCTTGCATAATGAAACGCTAACTCAGCATATCTTGCAATCTTTCGTAGTGTAACAGCGCGATGAACAACATACAGGCATGCGCAGTATTCGTGTACACCGATTGATGTCGGCGGCTTCTGCCCCCTCTGTAGCCTACATCAAACGTGAAGCTGCTGAGCACAAGAGATGTGTTGATCAGTTTTTTTAATGATTCCGATCTAATCATGATATAGAAGCAGCTGTGCCACAGGGAACTATGACAGCTTCTCGGGCCGCTTATCTGCTGTGCATGTGCCAAATTCCAGTGTGCCATCACCTAATTTCCATCAGTTTGCAAACAGTAAACATCCTAAGCAGCGACACATGTGTGGGCGGTTTTGAGCACGTATATACATGACCCGCATATAGTTGCTAAAACATGGAAATGCATAACCACATGGCCGAACGTCGAGTGCGTTACCAACGTGTCGCCACGCCTTAATCGAATGGTACCGCTGCTGTTAAAATAAATGACACCACCAGTTATATATTGCAAACAATCATGATGGTATAGTGGCTATGGAGCTCGACTGCTAACCCGAAGGACGTACGATCGAATCCCGGCCGCGACAGCAGCATTTCTACATAGGCGAAATGCTATAAAATACCGTGTACTGAGATTTAGATGCATCATATATATGATGAATATTTTCGGAGCCCTCCACTACCACGTCCCTCATAATCCGATCGCAGTTTTGGGACGTAAGATCCCAACAATTATATTTTCAGACAAGCGTGGTGCGTAGATCAGTGTGCGACTATAAGGTTTACTAAATATTACGTACGTGCAGTTGCAAAAATACGTGGTCGGTGCTGGCACGTTCTCTTTTGATTTGATTGATATGTGGAATTCAGCTTCCCAAAACTACCATATGATTATGAGAGACGCCGTAGTGGAGGACTCCGGAAATTTCGACCACCTGAGGTTCTTTAACGTGCACTCAAATCTGAGCACACGGGCCAACAGTATTTCCGCCTCCAGCGCGTTCTCTTTTTTCTGTGTCCGTGCTTGCACGCCGACCCTCTATTGCGATGGAACTGCGACAGACAGTGATATGAAAGAAATCCAAGTCTCATGTCGTCCTTGTAGTCCTTGGTGTAGTTCTAAACACGGCACTTAATGCAGCTTCAGTATACCATGAAACCCGAGGACGTGCGCAGCACGGGTAACCCTGCTGTTGCCATGGCGCTTGCTACCACGTCGTAAATTGCGCACTTGCCGAGGCGGGGGCACCCTCTCTTGCGTGGCGTGGGTATCAGCCGCGTGTTTCTGAAGCGCTTTTCGTGATTTTACGTAATACATTCCGATCAATTCTTGGTTATTCCTGTAGCCTACATTGCTCTGTAAACTGTTCGCACATGTCTCACAGATTTTGAGCAATGATATAGTCTTATTTTCGGCTCGCATTGACAACTGCGTGGCCGTGCGACATGAGGCAATTGATGAACGACAAGCCGGGCTCCTGATGTGCTACGCACAAAAAAAGAAAGAAAGAGAAAAAGAAATAGAAAAGCATCTTGCTATGATTTACCGGCAATCATCAGAGAACACGTCGTGCATGAGGGTTCCGAAAATATGAGGCTGTTCCCACCATTAATACCCTCACTCTCACGTGGTTAGGTGAGGAGCTGTGTCAGTACGCTGGAGAGGGTTGACTTTGATAGAGGAGGGTGAGGCTGGCTTGAAATATAACTTGAAATTATAAATATGTCTTGTTTAGGTTGTTTGTCCGAGGGCCTGGTTTTCTGTAATATAAGCTAATAAAATCAAAACAATTAGACCAAGAAAAGCGTAGGGGACACTATTAGGGGTTTCTTATCTGTATTGTAAAGCTTTCCGCTGATAAAGAAATAAATTAAAATGAACAAAAAACCACCCTGTCCGTCGGTGAGATTCCAAACTTTTTTTATAACACGTCCAATACTACACCATTTGAGCTACAACGGAGGGGGCTCCCTCGTCCACTGTTTTGCAAGGCATTTGTAAAGAGGATTAAAAAAATTGCTGGACTGGAAATTATTGCCAGGAGTGAAGCCGTTCCCACTAAAAAATGGCGGCTGCGGCCGCTATCTTACTAGGGGCATGATACACTAGTGGTGTTTTGCTATTCCACGTTGTCATAGCAATAGCTGAATTCGACAGTGAAGGCGAGGAACTGGACGCAGTGTTGTGTCAAATCAGTGCTCAACTGGTGCGCAGCGATTGTCACCGCACATCTAGGTACTACGAGGAAGTTGTGGTCCGTTAGTTTGACTACGAGGTCAAGTGCCTTTTTGCCGTTGTTTCCGAAGTTATCTTTATCAACAAGAAACTTCATCTTTCTTCCGCTACACAGCACTTCGTCAGAGTTGTCGCAACATGCAGTACTGTGATCAGCGCTCTGACGAAGCTCGCAGCTGCTGTTGTGGCCGCTTGCGTCGTCGGCATCGCCTGGTCTTGCAGCGTTGTAGGCGTATCACGCCCGTTTGTCGAGCCAGTGGTGGCAAGTTGGCCCGACGCACATACAACCCGCAATGTTCTGTCATCTAAAAAAAAGAAGAACAATGAACAACGAAGAAATGTCCCCATCGTGCATTTCAGCGAACTTGTCAAGAATGCTAGCACTTCTGCACAATTACCTGCTGTAGCGTAGAGTTCAGCATCACCGCCTAGAAGTATCACGCCAAGATTGTCCACGATCAGAAAAATTTTCCGTCGGCACACCGTCGATGTCTACGACGTCCCACAGGCATGCCTCAACTTCTCAAGGTGTTGACTGCGAGCGTGCAACAGCAATGTGCGAGGCTGCACCAAAACGGTGCGCCCTCGCGCTAGAAGGTGCAAAGGTTCACGGCACCATGGCGACACCTAACCAACACCCTGTACAATCGAGGACGCAGGTGCAGGGGGCGGCGCTGTACCTTTGAGAACCGAGGAGCGAGGTGCAGCGCACCGTGAAAACGTGCAGAAGGTGCAGAGAACCTTTGGGTGAATCGAATAGATTTAAAGATTCCGTGCCTCGTGACACCTACCGGCAAAACAGAGTGTGCCACACTCGCAGCCTGGGCTATAGGAGTGGCGCCAGCCAATACTCCCAGGTATTCAGCGCACACTAATACCCTATAAAAAAAGTGAACGAGGAAGCTCACCCTCCGTTGTAGCTCAAATGGTAGAGCACCGGACGTCTGATTGGAAGGTTGTGGGTTCGCATCCAACTGAAAGAAGAAATGATTTCTAGTCCACTTTTATTTCATTCAATTTAAGTGAGAATTGTTACAATGTGACAAAGAAGTGACAAATAGCGTCCGCTTTGCTTTGATTTCATTATACCGTTAGGTTAATGGTGCTTTCATATATACTGGCTGCTTATAATCTACTTAGAAACTACTTAAAATTGAATATAAATGCAGCTCATATAATTCTGTCAGCCGATGAAAAAATTGCATAAGCACAAAGTCCATAGTTCATCGAATAACGACACTACCGTTGACACAAGATACAGTCCAGTCATATAGTGACACTAATGTTGACATACTGTATGGTCTCACTCATGCGGAATATACTTGCACCCTAGAGTAAACATTTGTGCAATGCCAAAGGAAATAAAACGTCAAAACACACTAAAATTTGGGCACAAACCATTGAGTATGATTGCCAGTGCAAGATGCTGGCCGAATGCTAAAAAAAAAAAGCTTGTGTGTATTTGTGAAGAATGTTGCGCCTTACAGTTCAGACTTGTTGCAGTGAGAATAGCTAAGCGATTTTTGTGTGTGTTATTTTGTGAAAAACAGAGCCGGTAACGAGCCCGTAGTTATAATAATATTGTACAAGTAGAGAGCTGTAAGAGCTTGCGTCGAGAAAAACCTACGTCAGATTGTTTTCAACGTCAGATTGTGATAGCAATACTGCACAAATGTATTATACAGACTTCTGAATCGGCTCACTTTGTTATGATAGAGGCTGAATGATCAGTGTGATGACTTCAGTGGACGGATCCCGGATAAAAAATAGGGCTGAACTTGACTTCATTTTTGAGACCGACCGAACAGGCACACCATACCTAAAAAAGGGGGCAATAAAGAGGCAATCTTAATTAAAGAATTAGTGCTATTAATGACATATTTCTTGCGCTCCGTAATTCGGGTAACGTTCGTTTTTTATGTTCTCACAAAGAATATAATAAGCATCTAGTGAATCTGTGAAAGTAGTTATATGAGAGTTGCAAGCACATGAAATTCAGTGCAAGTGGCGTTTCGCGCGTACTTTGTTTTTTAAGCGAGCAGACACACAGATGACCACAGGTAGGGGAAAGGTTCCCCATTAGGCGTGAGCCAAAATTAATTTCAGTCACCCCCCCCCTCTGGTTCCCCCGTATTTTTTTCGTAGAATCTAAGAAATGTAGCACAATATAATAATGAAAGAAAACCAAAATTGAAGCGTTGACGTGCTTTCTATAATGGCTTGCATTTGACCCCTGGCTTTGCGAGAGGAGAGTTGGGAAGTAAGCAGTACTTACAATGCAACATCAAGGGTCTTGTGCCACCATTATCACCAAAAACCTTGGTGGCCATAACTCTGCTCTTTGAACAATGACGCAACAGTTACTCTTGAGTTAAAAGCAGACATTGTTCCCCTCTTTCAGTACATTAGGTGGTTCACATACACACTTGCGCACACCTACTATTAGGGTTGACCAGCAAAATAACTGACACCTGCACATGTGGGAACGAGCGCCTGCATACAGAAGGATCGTGATTATGATTTGACATCCGTAATTACACCTGCTGATGATCGCCGATGCCTCGGTCGGCAACACTATTTTGTTCATGTATCCGACAAATGGCATTCAGCCCTCTGACTTGCAGACGGACCACGAGCAAAAAAAGAGACACGATGTCATTCACTGGCATCTTTTTGATAAGATACATGGAATGGAAAGCGGGCAACGATATTAAAGGAGCCATGTAACACTTTTCCAAGTAGCCATATAATGAACTCGCTGCCACCGCAATTTTTTTTTTAGAATTCGTCCCGCAGAAGCGGAGTTACAAAGATTGGTCGCACGCTGCAATAGCATTTCCTCTTGTCTCGTTCCAACGAAGGCGCTGAACCTAAGCAAGGAGGGATGCATGGCACGGGAGAAGGAAATATGTCACGCGCCTCTCATAACCTCAAGGACTTTCTCTCCATTTTTTTTCTTTAAATGGTCGGCTTTTCAGTGTGATCACGCGAGCATGCATGGATAAGTCGCGGCCTCTCACGGCGGCCCCCAAAACGACCGAGTGTGCCATGCTCAAATCAGCCAATAGATGATATTTGGCCTGTGACGCAGGGATTTCGGAGTCGGTAGCGTCATTTGTCGAGAAAATAGAAAATGATTTTTTAAGCAGATTTTGAGAATTTATTGTAAATTCTAGGCTGTGTGCTGCGCTATAATGTTTGGCTCGCGTGTACTCGGGAGCCTCGACTTCCAAACAACATCGTTTTCTGACCATGATCAAACAGTGTTGCAGGACTCCCTTAAAACAAAAATATCAGCCGAAGCGTTTTGCTTCAAACTCGGTAGCGTCGTAATGTTGCGGTGTTCTCTACAATAAGTTCGGCACATGTGAACCAACAGATGATTTGTACTGTTATCAGATGTTGGTTTGGGCCAAATTCAAAAACTTTTTTCAAAAGACTCTCATGTTTCAAACCAGGAAAGAGTTTAGCTTTTCTTTTCCGTCACCAGCAAAAAAAGTCAAGAAAAATGTTATTAAAATAAGTGTTAAAAATGTTCGGGTGCGACGGAGAATCAAACCCCCGCTGTCTGCGAGGCACACATCGTTTCTACGACAGAGGAGCAACATTTATTGAAACTATTTCAGTAAAAAAACATCCAATGAATGTCATAATTTAAGGAGTTTGCTTAACGTAAGTAATATTTCGTGGAAGAAGCGCACAAAATCGCCCCAGGCGTCCAAACATCTGAATACACAACGAATGGGTGTTTTAAAGGCCCACTCAAAAGCACTCATACATAGTTATACATCATTGTGAGGAAAGTCATCAACCAAGGCAACAGCTGCGTAGGTTCACATGTTGCCTTTCGGAACCTTACTGAGCTCTTCGCTGATTTGCGAAAGGAAGAAATATAGCGTAGTGAGCCCTTAGCAACTGCATTTACAGTAGGCATTCCAGTTCACTTTGAAACGGTCAATGGTACGCGCACGGTCGTTCGTGTCCTTACGGCATGGGTCGAGGCATGTGCCGAGAACCGAACCCAAGCTATGGTAATTCAGATGGCGATGCGCGTGGCGCCCGGTCACGCTATCACGTTCTACTTTTGAAGGCGAAGTTCAAGCGTCCTCCAAGGTTTTAAAACTTCGAGTGAACACCTTTTTCTGAGACACCTGAAGGGTTGAAAGTTATGACGATCAGCAAAGCTGTGAAGACGCAGTGGCTAAGGTAAACAGTTGTGAAGCGTGCCAAGATTTGCGAACTCTTTAAAGCCGGGCTTCTATTTTTCTGCTGCCAATAGTGATACAAAGCCAACTGCGTTTTGTTTAGTATTGTAAAAGAACTGAAAACCGGGAAATATTTTGGGGTGCAGTTTTGGTTTCCTGTTGTGCGTACTATACCTTCCATAGCAAGTATACAGAGACAGACGTCACCATACTCTTGTCGCATTAGGTCCATGCTCGGTGAACAGCTGACTAGCGCGTGCGGACGCACCACGAGGTACTGTTGCTTAGAGGGAGTGTTTCTTACCCAGTTACGAAAAGAGGAAATTTGTAGTGCACGCGACTTTTTAGGAAGTTGACCTATAGAATTGAAACGCGTGACCGTCGATAGGTGTCACAGTAGAAATACTACGTTAATTACGCTTGTATCCGGCCAACACGGAATGTCAAGGGCCAACAAATGAAGTTTGCAGGAATACCCGGCTGTCGCTTATTTTCTGTCAGATACCCACGTTAAAAAGTGATTTTTTTTTTGCTTTCCTAGCACAGTTGCGAGTGTGAACCTCACACTTTTACTTTTTAATGTTCACTAAAGTGTTTTTTTTGGAATTTTGAGGCTAAATTGAGAGAGAGAGAGAGAGAGAGAGAGAGAGAACTTTTATTTGAGCAAGCGCACTGTGCGCCCAAGGTGGGCGGCCTCCTTATTCTAGGTACCACAAGCCTTCGCCATCTCCTGCACCAATTGAACCAGGCTTTACTGACTGTCCAGGCCTGGGTACGATAAATTGGCCTCCCACTGCTCTTTGATAAGTGTAGTGGTTCCAAAGCTTTGACTAGGGAAGAGACAGTAACACCTACTCAGTGGCGCTAACACCTATACATTCACGGTACGCTACTACACCGCATCTCACCAACTGAGCACTCGTACATCTGCGAGTACTGCGATGTCCCGGACACCCTATGCCATATGGTATGAAGATCAAAAATACAATTTTCATCACTGTAAAATACTTATCTTAAGAGCCGCAAATTATGTGAGCTGTTCTCTCGTAAAAACAACCACCGCTTTACATTCGTCGTATAAGAGCTAGGACGACAATCAGCTGTTTTTAGTCAGAAATGAAAGTAGAGGGTCTATTATGCTTACGCACATACGAAAAATAGACCATTAAAGAATATCTCTGTTCAAACTGGGCCACGAGATCGAGCTGAGTCACCGCCTGGTGGCGAATGGCCAAAACGAAGAAGTGTGGACAAGGCCTCCAAGATAAGGGACGCGTCCGCCATCTTGGAGGCCATAGTGTATATTGGTCCTTGCGTCGTCTGCTAGCCACATCGCGTTGTTATGTACGTGCCTCCGTGTGTGCGCGTATGTCATGCAAGTTCTCAAAGTGTGGTTTGTCCGGTCATGTCAGCGCGAGTGTAACTGTTTATACGTATGTCTGAAACGACGTCGTAAGCATTTGGTCTTGCTCGGCTGCTAATCTATTGTAATAAGATCAGCGAGTGCAACTTTCTAGAGTGCTGTTTATTGTCGTCGTACCGTTTATTCACCGAAATAATTTCAGAGTGCGTGCCCATTTCTGTTTCAAGCACATCGTAAAATGCTCTTGGCATCCTCCCAAACAAAAGGACTATTAAATGCTGTGTGAATGAAGCGTTTTATAGCAACTTGGTTGTAAAAAAAAAAGGGGGGGGGGCTCTAGTCTGTAGGCCATGCACTTGCGCGCTGTTGGTAGGTGTACAACTACGCCACTGTAGTTTGTCGATCAAGTGAGGATCCTTAGTTGTGTTTATCTGGCCGTGGTACCACTATAGTCTGGTACAACTTTAGAAGGCAGCGGCATTTTCCCCTCAAACGCGGATGCACACGTGCCTCTGCCGATAGGCGCGCACTTCAGGTGACGTCATGAGCCGGACGTCCGGTGACCCTTCCGACGGAGAACATGCTGCCTTCGTTGTTTCCAGCTCAGCACGCAAACGAAAGATTTCTCCCGAACGACCAATATCTCCCAAAGGACCGATTGTTGGCAGCAGTGTGATAAGGTAGCTGAAGGTCTAGCTGCCTGAAATGAGCATTTTGAGCTCTCCAATGATAATCAGGGAGCAATAGTGCTTCAGTTCAGATATGCCAGCATTGAAATGTGTTTCGATGCCACTTCACAAATCGAGCATGATGTATGAAGGACGTTACTGATTGGCATGTGCGATCCGGCATGTGCTGTAGCATGTCCATCATTACAGTTTTACTAAAGCACTCGTCACAATACACAAATCTTATTTATACCGACAAATACGTGTTTTAGAAGTAGTCACATTTTTTTTGCGGGATTATTTTAGTCACGGAGCGAATTGGCTGCTGCGCTTCGGCGCTTTGGGCGGGGCCTCTCCTGTCTTCGAAAGTTGTACCCGGCTATACATAGAAATATTACTATCACATAAACTGTTAGACTTCGGTACTTACACTGTACTTGAAACAGAGTTACCGTGCACAACCGTGTACTTAGATTTAAGAACGCTTTGAAGAGCGCAGACGTTGAAAATATATTCAGATGGCATGCTTCATATATAATGTCTTATGACTTCACTGAAAAGTTTATCTTTTTTGCATTGGCTTCATACTTTGTGTGGCGTTGTTAGTGACCGACGGAAGGCAGTGGACATTTCTTGTTTGACAAAAAAAAAAACATGGTCGTCCCATTAACCAGGCTTTTGTTGTATCACCGTCATGGACGCAATCTATCGATGAAAGATTTATGCTGAACTTTTATATAAGATTTTTATTAGTGCAAGAACATATGTGTACACGCGGTAAACACAGTGTAGCCCAAAGCGCCGTCAGCCACTAATCTTTCCTGACTATGCTTATCGACTGTCCCAAGTTTCATGGTGAACAGAATCATGAAAAAAAATCATATGTGTATAAGGTGCGAACTGTGGTACTGAACGAATCGCACAGATATGCGGGATTTCTACGATATTTCTTTCTCTCTTTTTTGTAATATTGTTACGAATAAATATAGCACCTGGTACTATATAAACTCTTTATTTAGGGCGAACTTGTGCCCGTAAACTCAAAGCTAAAAATGGTCAGCCAAGAATGCCTCTTACTCGCTGACTCCAACTTCGTTGGTCTCTTCTTCTGCCCCTCGAGTCTCGTGCCGGTCCCGTGGCGTAGCATCGTGGCGCGAGCAGGACGGCGTTCCATGGCGCGGCTTTCTTGCTACTTGCTTGGCGGCTTTTACGAACGCGAAATGTGGCAGCGTCTTCTGCGATGTTCGAGCTGTGGCATTAGTCCCCCTCCTAGCACGCATCGCCCCGATGCGTAGAGCCGGCTGACAGTTTCTAAACAATAGGACTTGTCCTTGTGTTAGACGACGTGAGTCAGTTCACTTGTTCAGTTTCTGTCGTAGTACGGTTTCATCCGTACTACATGTACAACTTCCGGGAGATTCCGGCGTCGTGTTGTGCATACTTGACCTTCAGGGATCACTTCGTAGTTTAATGGGCCTAGCTGACGAAGAACCCTGTAAGGGCCAAATTAGCGCCGCATAAGCTTTTCTGATAGGCCACGTGCACGTACAGGCGTCCAAACCCACACTTGGTCTCCAGGGGAGTACTGAACATCCCTTCGTCTTAGATTGTAACGGTGCGCGTCGACGTCCTGCTGTTGAATGATGCGGTTCCGTGCTAGTTGTCGCGCCTCTTCTGCCCTTTCTACATATTCGCTTATGTCAGGGTCCTCTTCATTCGTGCTGTTGACAGGCAGCATCGCGTCTAATGTTATTACTGTCTGACCATAAACAAGTTGAAATGGCGTGAAGTGGGTTGTCTCTTGTACTGCGGTATTGTATGCAAATGTAGCATACGGTAATATGGTGTCCCATGTCCGATGCTCGACGTCCACATAATCGCGATCATGTCAGCAAGCGTCCTGTTCAGCCTTTCAGTTAACCCGTTAGTTTGCGGATGGTATGCGGTAGTTCTTCTGTGGTCGGTGTGCGTTAGCTTCATGACAGACTGTACTAGCCTGGCAGTGAACGCAGTTCCTTTGTCAGTTATAAGGACTTTAGGTGCGCCATGTCGCAGCACTATCTGGGTCACAAAAAACTGAGCCACTTAAGTTGCCGTTCCTTTTGTGAGAGATGACGTCTCGGCATACCGGGTCATGTAGTCGGTTGCTACAACAATCCAGCGCTTTCCAAACGATGACATAGGAAATGGTCCTAGCAAATCCATTCCGACCTGCTCAAACGGGACTTTCGGTGGCTCTATCGGTTTCAAAAGACCTGCTGGCTTTAGAGGTGGTACTTTGCGTGTTTGGCATTCTCGACATGATCTTACGTAATGCTGTACTGAATCCATCAATTTTGGCCAGTAATATCTCCGGCGGATTCTTGCCAAAGTCCTACTAATGCCCAAGTGACCTGCCGATGGGTCATCATGACACGCTTCTAAAATTTCCGCTCGCCGTGAGGATGGTATCAGCAGTAGGAACGTTTCACCGGTTTGTTGAAAGTTTCTCTTATAGAGAACGTTGTTGCGGAGGACGTAGGAACGTAGTCCACGGACGAAAACTCGCGGTACTTCGACTTGCTGCCCCTCTAAGTATTGAATGAAGAGAAGTAATTCTGGGTCCATTCGCTGATCATGAGCCATCTCCGACACATTCACAGCTCCAAGAAACGCGGAGTCTTGTTCATGCTCAGGAGACGAGGTCTGGACTGGTGCTCGTGACAAGCAGTCCGCGTCATTGTGCTTGTGGCCAGACTTGTAGACTACGGTGATGTCATATTCTTGTAGACGCAGGCTCCATCTAGCAAGTCTTCCGGAAGGATCCTTGAGGTTCGCAACCCAGCACAATGAATGATGGTCACTGATGGCTCGGAATGGTCTACCGTATAAATATGGACGGAACTTACTGATGGCCCATATAACTGCGAGAAATTACTTTTCCGTAGCTGAATAATTATACTCAGCTTTTGACAGAGTGCGGCTTGCATAAGCAATAACTTTTTCTTCCCCGTTCTGCCATTGAACAAGAATAGAACCGAGGCCAACGTTGCTGGCGTCCGTATGAATGCCTGTTTTGGCATCTTCGTCAAAATGAGCGAGTATGGGAGGTGACTGCAAACGCCGTCGTAACTCAGAGAAGGCGTCTTCTTGCTCTTGGTGCCAGATAAATGGTACACCTTCCTTCGTAAGCCGTGTCAGTGGTTCCGCAATCTTGGAGAAGTTCTCAACGAAGCGCCTATAGTAGGCACAAAGCCCCAGGAAACGTCGCATAGCTTTTTTGTCTCTTGGCCTTGGGAAATTTTCAACCGCAGCGATTTTATCCGGATCTGGGCGGACACCGTGAGAACTGACAATGTGCCCGAGGAACCGAAGCTCCCGGAATCCAAAGTGGCACTTTTCGGGTTTGATCGTAAGTGCAGCCATACGAATAGCGTCCAGTACCATTCTCAATCTCTGTACGTGCTGCTCGAACGTAGTGGAAAAAATTACTACGTCATCAAGATAGACAAGACATGACTGCCATTTGAGGCTGGAGAGCACAGTGTCCATCATCCTCTGGAAGGTAGCGGGAGCAGAACACAAACCAAATGGGAGTATTTTGAACTCGTAGAGTCCGTCGGGTGTCACAAACGCCGTCTTTTCCCGATCTCGTTCGTCGACTTCTATTTGCCAGTACCCGCTCTTTAGATCCAACGATGAAAAAAAGTGAGCATTGCGCAGTTTATCCAACGTATCGTCGACTCGTCGGAGGGGGTACACGTCTCGCTTCGTGACGAGGTTGAGTTTTCTGTAATCAACACAGAACCGCATGGTGTTGTCCTTCTTCTTCACCAGTACTACCGGCGATGCCCATGGGCATTTGGAGGGCTGTATGACATCGTCGTCGAGCATCTGCTGTACTTGCTTCTTTATTGCCTCCCTTTCTTTCGGGGCTACTCGGTATGGATGCTGACATACTGGTCTAACATGCCCTTCGATTACAATTCGGTGCTTTGCTACAGGTGTACGTCCGACTTTCGATGAAGAGGAAAAACACTCTGCGAATTCCTTGATCAACTCCACAATCTGGTCTTTCTGCAGAGATGAAAGCTCTCGGTCAATATCTATTTTCTCGAGGACACTGTCCACTGTTGAGGGCGTTGTGGGTACTTTTTCTATGGTGCAAACATCTGAGACTTGTACGTAGTCATGAAGTGATGCTTTGGCTGCTCCCTTCGCCACATGCTGTACCTCGTTGGTAAAGTTAGTCAATAGCACATCAGTATATCCGTTCCGCAGGTTCACTAGACCTCTCGCCACGCGTATCCCCTTTGTGAGTAGCAGTTCGATATTTCCATCAGCTAGTCCGGCATATTCACGAAAAACGTCGCTTTTCACAGAAACCGTCACGCTGCTACGTGGCGGTACTGTCACACCTTCATCCACAGTACGAAGAGACGAAACAATTGGTTGCTCCGCATGACACACGGCAACAGCGTTCTCTGTAGAGAAAGAAACTTGGGATTTCTGCAAGTCGATGATGGCACTGTTCGCTTGCAGGAAGTCCATGCCCAGAATTGCCTCACGGGAACATTCGGGGAGAACAATAAAACTGCAGACGTACACATGGCCTCTTATTCCCACTCTCGCTGTGCACATTCCTATGGGGCTGACTAAATGCCCTCCGGCGGTGCGTATATGCGGTCCGGTCCAATGAGTGAGCACTTTCTTCAGCTTCTTTGCGAGCATGCTACTTATTACTGAGTAGTCTGCACCTGTGTCTATTAACGCTATGGTTTCGACGTCGTAGATTCTGACTTGTAGCTCGGATGTCACGTCACCATTACTGCGCTTGTCCGTCATTGTGTCAGTGTCGTCGTCTGATGCGGTTAGCGATGGAGGGTTTGCAGTTTTCCGAAAATCAGCGGCCCTGCCTCCACAGGTCGCTGGTTCTAGTTTTCCCGTCGAGGGCTTGGTGAACGACGCCTCGGGAAAGTAGATGATGGGTGTGGACTCGGCGACCTATTGCGCATTGGTGCAATCGACCGCGATTCATGTCGCTGAGTGTTTGGATATGCATAGCGCGAAGATAAATATTCTTCGATTTCGTAAGGGCGCTCACCGTTACGAGGGCAGGATGCATTCACTGGGAAGCCACGTAGCCCGACCCGACGGTAATGGCATGTCCGATAAAGATGACCTGCCTCCCCACAGTGGTAGCAGAGGGCCCGCCGGTCTGCCGTGCGCCATACATCACTTTTGCAGGGTCTCGCTTCTGGCATCGGCGGTGGCGCACTGCGAGGAAAGGTCGGTGGCATAACGGGAGCTTGTGCAAAGCTCGGGCGTCTCATGTCTTGCCGTACGGCTTACGCGTACGACAGCTGTGGCTGAGGTTCCGGTTGCGTGTGGTGTGGCACCTGAGGCTGCGGTTGAATAATTGCTTGCCGCACTTCTTCACGTACAACGTCCGCGATTGAGGGCATCGCTGAAGGACTTTGGGGGAGTTGCAGTTTCTGGAGCTCCTCCTTAACAATAGCCCTCACCATTTCCCGGAGGACGTCAACGTTGGTGGGGAGGGTTGTTGACTCCGCCCTGACTGAAGAGACGCTTCTCTGTTGTACAGTCGCGCACGTTGTTGTAGTGTCCTTTCCATGGTCGTTGCCTCGGACCGGAACTCCGCCACAGTTCGCGGTGGATTACGCACCAGGCCTGCAAAAATCTCTTCTTTTACTCCGCGCATTAAGTGCCGCAACTTCTTCTCCTCGGCCATGTTTTGGTCGGCTTGGCGGAAGAGCCGCGACATGTCTTCTAAGTACATGGCCACGCTCTCGTTATTCCGTTGGTTCCTTGCCTGAAGAGCAGCCTCTGCCTTCTCTTTGCGGTCCATGTTCGAATAGGTTGCCATTAGCTCTCGTCGGAAGTCGTCCCACGACAGCAAGGACGCTTCGTGGTTCTCAAACCACGTACGTGCCGAATCTTGCAGGGCGACGTAAACGTAACGAAGTTTTCGGGCTTCGTCCCAACCATTCAATCGTGCAACGCGCTCGAAGCTTTCAAGCCAGTCCTCGGCATCTTCAAAGGTCTCACCGTGGAAGACCTCTGGTGTACGTGGCGAATCCACAATGAGGTGAGATGGAGATGGCATCGACTGGGTGGCCATCGCAGTGACGCTTGTGCTTGAGGTCTCGACAGGTCTTGATGGGTCAATTAGGGGGCCAAACTCGGGCTGCTCACCACGTAGTCGGCGACTCGTGCGTTGGTGCACAGGTGTCAATTCTGCTGGCTGCAATCTTCTGAGATCTGGGCTTCTCTCCCTTGCCTGTGGTGGGCTTGGAATCATACCCAGCACGTCCACCAGATTGTTACGAATAAATATAGCACCTGGTACTATATAAACTCTTTATTTAGGGCGAACTTGTGCCCGTAAACTCAAAGCTAAAAATGGTCAGCCAAGAATTCCTCTTGCTCGCTGACTCCAACTTCGTCGGTCTCTTCCTCTGCCCCTCGAGTCTCGTGCCGGTCCCGTGGCGTAGCATCGTGGCGCGAGCAGGACGGCGTTCCATGGCGCGGCTTTCTTGCTACTTGCTTGGCGGCTTTTACGAACGCGAATTGTGGCAGCGTCTTCTGCGATGTTCGAGCTGTGGCAATATATATGATTGATTGATATATGTGGTTTTAACGTCCCAAAATCACCATAAGATTATGAGAGACGCCGTAGTGGAGGGCTCCGGAAATTTCGACCACCTGGGGTTCTCTAACGTGCACCCAAATTTGAGCACACGGGCCTACAGCATTACCGCCTCCATAGGAAATGCAGCCGCCGCAGCCGGGATTCGATCCTGCGTTTTGCGGGTCAGCAGCCGAGTACCTTAGCCACTAGACCACCGCAGCGGGGCAATATGTAGATGGTAAAGATGTGAAAAAGTAGTTCAGCCCCGCTACAGCAGTGTGTAGCAGGCGGAACACAAGCTTAACACGTACAAACCACGCAGCAAATGCGTGATTTAGTGCGAAATCGTGAAGAGAGTCGCTCAGGAAGAGCATCCCTATGAAAGGCAGAATGTGCTTTACTCGCGGGTAATGTTACCGTTGCATAGGCGTCGTGCACCGATTCAGTAGGGAAGAGCGCAGATATTAACAGTAAACTGTTGTCAATGCCTTTTATTCGCCCGCAATCTGCTGAGACCACACGCAAAGAGGCGCCGCTGCGTGTGTTTGTATACGCGCCACTGACCCCCTACCCACACTTGCGCTGGAACGGTGCTGACACCTATAGTCTGATCTTGCCGCGTATAAAATTCCGCCACTCGCCGATGAACGCCATTTTTCTATGCATAGCTTGTGACGTAATGTGTTGCCAGGAGCGGTGATGTCTGCATGCCACCAAATCGGTCACCTTATACCAAGCGAGATCAGTGTGTTGCTGCTGCGCCATGATGACATTCTTGCGGCTGGTGCAAATCATTCGATTGCAATGGTTAGATGAACAAAACCTAAATATCTCGACTGTACACTCACCTGACCCCATGGCAGAACAAAATCGCTCACCGGAATGCACACGTTCGCGCAACTAGCTGCTTGTTACTTCACGAAATGCTAGCACGCATGTGTTGCCCACTTCTCAGGCCTTTCCTGCGTTTATAAATATGATCAATTATAAATTAGGTACGCGACCAAATCGCAAAACTTTCGCCAGCTTGTTTGCCAACGCAGAAAGATTGACACACATAACATGGATCATGATCGAAAATTGGGCGTCTTGGTCCCCTTGATATAACAGGCATGGGGGTTGGCTCTGGTCTAATTAAAGCTTTCTTTTCAAACTATTTCGAGAGCTTATATATGTGTTGGGATATTTTGAGCAGTGTAAGCCTTCACTTTCTTTTTCATCTAAACCATTCCTCAACGTAGGGTAGCAAAACGTACGCGCATGTCACGGATTATCATAAATTTCCTTCTCCTATGCCAGCAATTCTGAGTGAAGTCACAGCCCGCATAAATAGAAATGGTGCAGATTTCATGCATACGACTTCAATGCAGCTCACTTATACACCAGCTATTATCCAAAGCTCTCATCATGGTGACATGATGAGAGCTTTGAATGGCTTGCACTGACGTCACTGAAACCACATGGTGGGACACAAGGTTCGTGACGTCGCGTGATAACATTATCATGGCATCACTTGCGATTTCTTTAGTTATTGGTACATGGCCAATAATATTCTGGCGGCGTTATCATATCGAAGCAGGTTAAGTGCAGTGTGATTTTGCAGCCTTTACATCATCATAGCCATCATGTTGGTGAATCAGTATGATAAGAAGTTGTGTACACGATATCACGCGCATGCTATCTATACTACCATAAACTTGTGAACCTGTCACAAAAGAGCACTTAAACAGAACCCACGCGACCGCATGTTAGAGCTAGCGCCGATGTACAAACGCCCGGGCGCGAAAAACGTAGATCACTGACTCGCCACTGACACGGATGCAGCGCATGCCGCGACAGACACCACCTCGTGCTTTCTCACGTACTGTGAACGGGTGACTCGATCCAATGTTCTAGAGTCCAGGAAGTAGCGGAAATGAGCATGCGGAAACGAAGAAAACAGGGATAATAGTAACTGTTCAGGATTTATGTCCTAAAATTACGGTACGATTGTGAGAGACGCCCTATAGAACACGGGAGCTCTGGAAATTTCTGACCATCTGGTGTTCTTAAAGTTCTCCCAGGGGGTTTCTGGCTATAGGTACGTCAGCCTCTGCAATAAGCACAGCGTCTGCACAAGGTCTGTGTTGCGATCGCGGGGCGTGGCAAAAACTCGTGACAATTATGCACACATTTCAATAGACATAAAAACAGACTTTTATTCCGTGTACGGTGGAGTAATAAAATACTAAAATAGCAGGAAATGACATGAATATGCAATGAGTATGAAATAAGATGCCAGCTAGAACGGTATGGCAAAACGGAGGCGCCATGAACAACAATGATGCATTAAACACTGCCACTAGACTAAGTCTGCGACCGTCTCAATCCCGTAGCTCGTCTAAATCACACAGTAAGTATGGATGGACAGTTCTTTTTTTGCCTTAACGTTCTTTTTGAAGTGGCTTGATTTTGTCGTTGCCATCTTGAAGTTTCATCAGCATCTTGCTCTGTGGCTACCCACTCGTCGTCGCGTTCTGTACAGCCAAGGTTCACTACTCCACGGAAGGCGCCGGCACGATCCGGCGCACCGGATGCGCTAGCTGCCACGCTAGAAACCTGTGATACCAATCACGCAGCTTGTTGAACACACCAATGTGCATGCAGGTTAAGCCTACAATGGCGTAATACAGCATGAAGACAGCACTAACCCAAGATGAAATGTTCCACTGATGCTCATTAGACACCAATGACTGCACAATCCAACTGACACAAGTTGCCGTGAACATTATCATCAAGGCAAAGACTAAAAGGTCGCACAGCAGCGCTGGCCACAGCCCTCCATCACTCTGAGAAAGATAGTCAAAGAATCTAAGCACGCTGAGAGGTAGGACCACCACAGGGAAGCGCTCACTGCAAAATTCGCAGACGTCCACGTTTTGATAGTTAAGCCAATGCTCGAGGCAACGCGCATGCATGAAGCCCATGGTGCCAGAGCAGCGGCAAAGTGACAAAAGCGGTTGTGTTTCTTGGTGGCCTTCAAGACAGATCCGGCACTCGTTATCGCTGCTTCTCTCCTCGGAGCTGCTAGTGGGCGTATCGGGTGAGGTGGTGTGATCCACGGGGTGACCCTCTAAATCGCTTACTGATTCAAGGGTTGACAGTGAAGGCGCTTTATCGTCCTTGGGCCGTGCAACGCCACCGTCTCCGCCATTTAGGCTTGAGGTAGGTGGCTCGACTATCGCAGTTGATGTTGAAGACTCGGTGACATTACTGAAGTGCTGGCCATGGAGAGCACTACGACCCTCGGGGCACTGCGAAGAGGAAGGCAAAGACGACGGCACGTGGCGGCTCTCCTCTTCACTGGACGCTGGAACATGATCAGTAATAGCGGTGGTACAAGTCACTCGCTGTATTCATGCTTTACCATGAAAAGACGAGCAGTGGTCATGGTGCTTACCTGATGGCAGGGAAGTTCTGCTTGAGTCCTCATCCGGATTATTCTTGTAGTCATTGGGCATAGTGTTGTGCTTCTGCTCGCAAGCGTTATGCAAGCACACACGAGACAGCTGGTAATTCTCTTTATACTGGTCTCTTGCTTTTTTCCGAAGTGCAATGTAATCCGATTATGAATGACTGTTCATTCGCGATTGCCTGCTTGGTGATTCGTTAACTCGGCATATCTTGGAACCTTACCTAAAGTAACTGCGCGATGAACAATGTGCAGCATGGTGTACGCGGAGTGCATATGCACGCGAAGCGAATATTCCGTTCAACGCGCACTCTACTTAGCCAATTTTACACCCATGTATATCTGAACACGTTCTGAGAGGTTTTAAGTAGCAGCAGTTGTGACACAAGGAACTACATGATTCATTGTCACGCAGTTTCGATGTCGTATCAGTGCCCTATACAATATTGCCGGTACCTGATTCCTGTCGACTTGGAGACAGGAGGCACAGAACACATGCATATTATTCGCAGAAAGTTGAGATAAGGGTGGCAGCATAAGCACATGACTGAAGGTTGAAGGTAATTTCAAAGTAGTAGCAAGGTATTACCACATGACCAAAAATTGAAGGTCACTTTGTAAAAAAAATGCAAAATGTGTTCGGCGAAAGCCTGTGGCCATTCGCCTGACAATGCCATGTCTTTTTTTTTCACTCTCTTTCAGCAATCATTGGATTGATGAGCCTGTGTAAGCAGGAAAGGCTACAGCCTTGGTTGTGCAACTGTTGCTATGCGCCACTGTGACATCTCCTTATTACTGATAGAGTGTGGGAGGGAAAGGCCACAGCTGGCACAGTTTCAGGGCACGTACGACCACGAGTATAAATTATTAAACGATTTCACTTAAAAAAAGGAAGAAAACGTAGTGCGTAAATTATCATAAGGCTATAATAAAACAAAGCACGTATGTTTCAAAAAGCTCTCCATGAGTGGTCACGAGCAAACATTTCACAAAAATTATACGAACATCATAAAAGCTCTGATCTTCAGGCTGTGATCTAAGTAAATAAACTGTAGTACCATCACCCTACTGCACAAATGTGAAATAATCGAAATCGTAAGTGGTATGAAAATATTTGGATTATCTTCACACAAATATGCTTTCGTATGCTCACGCTGAATTGCTTTTGGCAAACTTGTCCCATGTTGTTGGCAACTTGGCATGATGGCTGGCACACATCTGTATTGCCTTCCAAAACAAAACAAAGCTTCCTGTTCACAACGTGATCATTTTGCCTCATTATATTATTCTCTAACGTATACAGAATTCAAAAAGAGTGTGTTCGAGCACTTTTCAATACGGTATATCATTACCATATTTCAATTTTATTTTGAAAACGAATACAATTCACACGTTAAATTTTTATAATAAGAAGTCAAGTCCGGTGTTAAAAGAAAAGGT
Organism: Rhipicephalus microplus; assembly: GCF_043290135.1. NCBI lineage: Eukaryota > Metazoa > Arthropoda > Arachnida > Ixodida > Ixodidae > Rhipicephalus > Rhipicephalus microplus. The sequence goes on along the minus strand of NC_134710.1, from coordinate 104,655,211 downwards.
AGGAACTTTAAAACCTGGATAAAAACGCACATTTTTATGTGACTCACTATAAAAAAATTAGATTCTTGCCACATTTATTCTGTGCAAGAAATATCATGCACATGACCAACCCTCTTGAACGTATTTCATAAATCAGATACTGAGTTACGAACAAGTTGTGTACGATCGCTACGTAAACATTTCGCCAAAGATTGCTTGCGTGATAAATGAGTATTTCCTCTATTTTTCGTTTTTTTACTTCGCTGACAGTTTTATCACGTTCTAACCTAAACATTAGTGAAACTATATTTTATATATCAAAGCGCCAAACTCATGCTAACAAGCCCGACGGGAGAGCCATCGCACTACTAAAAGAACAAAGTTAACCACGCTCTAACGATTAAACGGATCGTAAAGAATATTGCTGTCGATCAGCCGGTGGCACGTTGATGCTGGTCTCCGATGGAGAGATGTGAATTCCAATACTTGGCCGAACTTTACATTTCGAATGAAGGCAGAGTATCCCTGATGACGGTGCTAAAGCCCATAAGCACTCGTACTTCACTCAGAATCACTACTTGAATTGTGGGATAGCACCCGAGTTCGCCTGTTCTATCAAACCAGGGCCAGAACCCGGCCCGCCTGAATGTGGCCTTTCACCTCAGGGCCGGCAGATGAGTGCGGTAGGGGCTTTCAATAGCTGCGGTTGGTAATTTGTGTAAGTGGCAGATCCCCTTTCAAGTGTGAAGCATTACTTAGTGAACTAAAGACTCCATCTGTCTGTCCGTCAACGAATGAATAAATAAATAAATAAATAAATAAATAAATAAATAAATAAATAAATAAATAAATAAATAAATAAATAAATAAATAAGTCTTCGTACATGAGTCCATCCATACATTCATTCATCCAGCTGCCTGCCCGCCCGCCTACATCTTTGCGCTCTCGAGGTTATCTCAACTTGGTAGATATGGAAGTTGGAATAGCAGCACATAATTGTATATTTCTTTTTTCTAAAAAAATAAAACTGTACTATCCGAAACATACGCCTCATTAAAAAATAATTTTAAATCGTTCCCACCTAGCTGCCCACCATTTTTGGGGGGCATACCCACATTCATAAAGTGAGGGTTGATGTCGGCAAGCATATATATATATATATATATATATATATATATATATATATATATATATATATATATATATATATATATTTGGCAAACAATATGAGAAGGTAGACTACTTTAGATCCGACTATCTCAGCATCATGGCAGTAATGTATGCAAGATACACACAAAGATACGAAAAAATGAAGAAGCAGTATATAAGGCTCTAGGAAAGATCGTTCATACCTGGCACTCTGTGCAGGCAACAAAACACACCTCTGGTACGCAGTACTCTTGCGGCCATCTATTCCTCGAAACCCTAAGACATCTAAAGTTCTACATGGAGCCTATGGAGAAGAAACTTATGTGTCGTACCGAACGTGTCGTAGCTGACTATCTTTCCGAGCGCGCCTTTCTGGATAAATTCCATCCGCCTCCCTGCAGCTTGAGTATGCGACACTAATTAAAGAGTACAAAAAAAATTTAATGCCAGTTTTTTAAAACTACCCGATACATTCGGTTTTCGCAAGACAACGAATCTCAGGTTCTTGATTAAAATTGACTTTGAATAATTGTGTTTACTCCCTGTTCACATTGTTGCGAATCGAGCGTAACTCTCATAACCTCTATCGCTAATACCACTCGCAGTTTGTTCTAGTTTGTATTTCGCACAGAGCTTTGCTACCAGTATGTGTCAACTTTGTTCCTATCAGAGTTTGTGGGATCGCAATAATAAACTTTTTTTTTGCTTGTTTCAGGGCCCCCGCACTGAATGTGAAAAACCTTGCGTCAGTAAAAAAAAAAGGTGAAAGAACGATAAAATGTCACGCTAGTTGGTGGGAGTTCATTCATCACGTGAAAGAAAAATAGGCGGGCAAATGACCATAAAAGAAACTAAGAAATGAAAAACGCCGTACTGAAGGACTCCGGAAATTTGGACCATATGGTGTTCTTTGACGTACACTGACATCACACAGTACACGGGTCTCTACCGTTTTGTCTCCAGCAAAATGCAACCGTCGAGGCTGGGATTGAACACGTGACCTTCGGGTCAGCAGCATAGCACTCTATGGCCATTAATCTACTGAGGCGGACCAGCCAATCCTACAGTCTTGCTTTTAAAAAATAAACAGTAGAAATATGCAAAACTAAGCAATCCACATCTGAATAATGAACCATTTAAGAGACACAATACGAGTACTTTATTCTGACAAAATCGGGGTCATTAAAGTTACAAACAGCAAAAATGACATAATCATTCAGCACAAGCGTATGCAATTGCATAACAAATAGCTTGATTTTAATTAGGTCTAAGCGTTCAGGTGACCCATAACCATGATGCATTAAAAGCTACAGCTACACAAAACCTGCGAACACACCAAACACGAAGCTTGTCCGAGGCAAGTCGTGGCCCTAGACGGGTGGTCTTCATTTAAGAGTTTTTGTAGGGTGTTCAAATGGCTTGCATTAGTCAATGCCATTTTGATAACGGGTCATCCTTTCTGTCTGCGTGTTAGTGCCGGCGACGTGAACCGGACGTTGCTGCGTCACAGGCTGCTGGAGCATTGTGTTTTATCAACGACGCACTTCTCTTGCAGAAGGCACGGTTGACCTGGCGCACCGCTCGTGTCGACAGCCATGAACCAAATGACTTCCACAGATCTAACAGCTTGTTTAGCATGAACCTGAATATACAAAGCGAGATGCAGCTTATGCAGCTTAAGATGGAAGTAAGATAAAACGCTCGGTCAAGTACTTGACGGCTGAAGCTCACCTGATCCTGCTACTTGCAGGAGCAATAACAACATAGCGAACATGAAGATTTTCAACATGACCAACAGTAACAGCTCGCAGAACACTCGTCGTGGCCTTCCATTGTCCTGCGTCGACCAGCCAGTGGAAGAGTCTAAGCACTTTGCTAGGTTGAACCACGTAGTAGAAATGCTGGCTGCAGAGTTGGCTGAAGTCCACTTTCTCTTGCTTAATCCACTCTTCAAGGCACGACACATGCACGAGGCACAGGGTGCTAGAGCAGCTGCAAAGTGACTCCAGTCGTTCTTGGTTGACTCCATGGCAAATCCGATTCATGGGTGCGCTACTCCCATCCCCGTTGGGACTACCAGTCTGTGTATCGAGTGAGGCGTTGCTATCCACGGGGTAATGTTCAGAATCCTTCACCAGTGCAGGAATTCGCAACGACGGCTCGCTAGTGTGCCGTAACTGTGCGGCGAAGTCGTCCCCGCAATTTTGTCTCGGGTTGTCGGACGTAGGCTGCAAGGTCGTTGACCACAAAGACTGATGACGTAACTTTCCTGGACAAGGACGAAGGCACGAGGCAACAATCCTCTTCTCTGGCTGCTGGAACGTGAGGAAAGTCGGCGGGGTAGCAAAGCCTTCCAGGTGTTTATGCATTAGCCCGAAAAGACGACCAGTGGTGGTTATGCTTACCTGATTGCACGGAAGCCATGTCTCTTTCCTCCGTCAAATTTTTATTCTGATAATTCGACATAGTACTGTGTTCTGCTCCCAAAAAGTCAGGTCGTGGGACCGAATCCCGGCTGTGGTGGCTGCATTTCCGATGGAGGCGGAAATGTTGTGCGCCCGTGTGCTCAGATTTGGGTGCACGTTAAAGAACCACAGGTGGTCGAAATTTTCGGAGCCCTCCACTACGGTGTCTCTCATAATCATATGGTGGTTTTGGGACGTTAAACGCCACATATCAAATCACAAAAATTACGTAAAAGCCGGCACGAAGAAGCTGACACTGACCTTTGTACTAGTCTTTTCCTTTTATAAGCAGTGCCGTTCGATCTTATCACGTGTAAAACGCTGTCCAATCCAGCGTCGCCTTCTCGCCTTACATGATGAAACATTAAATTCAAATGTATCTATTTATCACTTCATGAGCCACGTGCATAATCGCATAACCATTGCGTTCAGGCTCATTGAACGACTCGCTCATACTCTACGCTTGGATGCATATGATGCGCGCTGTTGCAAAAACAGAGGCTGTATGACCGAGCTTAAAACGTATTATCTTATAATAACAGTTATAGCTGGGGTTTCCTCATAAACCGCTTCCCCTATAATCATATATATGATTATGAGGGACATCGTGGTGGAGAACTTGGGCAATTTCAACCACCCGGGGTTCTTTAACGTGCATCTAAATCTAAGCACACAAGCCTCAAGCAATTCGAATGAGATATTGTACTATACTCTTGTAGATAAAAGTCAGTGGAAAGTTGGTAACTGCAAGTCAAGAAGTAGCAGTTGCGGTAGTTATCTTTCCGTCATTCGGCAGTCAACAATTTTTGCTTACCTATGCAGAAGAGAAAGCCACGAAAAAAAAAACGAAGACACTTTTTGTTTGCTGTCTAGATTAGTATAGTGTTAGCTGCATGCGAATAGGCTGTAAATGAAACGGTTACTTCACTGGTTGTACCCACTACGATGGTCTTGTGGTTATAGTGCTCGAATGCTGATCCGAAGGGTTGCGGGACCCGTAAGGCTGCGTTTTTGATGAAGGCGAAATGCACGAGGGCATGAGCATAAAAGAAACTAAGAAATGAAAAACGCCGTACTGAAGGACTCCGGAAATTTGGACCATATGGTGTTCTTTGACGTACACCATATGGTTCAAAGGTGTTAGTAGGCCACCATATGGTCCCAAGGTGTTAATAGGCAATTGAGATTTAGGCACACGATTAGAGCCCTGGGTGGTCAAAATTTGCAGAGTCCTCCACTACGGCTTCCCTCGTAATCATATCGGGCTTTGTCAATTTTTATTTATATATTTATTTATATATTTATTTATCTGGCAATAAATGTATATGGAAATGCAGAAGACGAAATGCAACGTTATGAGTCACCCAACTAGGCCTGCGGCAGCACAGTGTAAATTCATTACACAACCCAATTGCATTAAGAAACAAATACAAGAGCACAATGCCATTATGGAGTACTAGGACAAAGTTTATACAAGATAAAGAACACAGCAAGCCTTCCAAAATGTGTTACGTAACATACGCGTATCATTGCAAAGCACATGTAGAATAGAAGAGAGCAATAGTAGTTTGGACATTGGTGTTCCATGTGGGAACATAAATACAAATTTTCGTGTATGAAGGGCAACATGAATGGTAACAGGAGTGAGTACATATATAACACTTTATATATACATATATGTAAAATGAAATAACTAAGTACATTACATTCAACGCTTCAAGCTATACAGTGAAGGAAATAACTAAATGCGCTCAAAGAAGTACATCTTCGACTTCTTTGTGACAGACAATATGGTGGAAGAATCTACTATCAAGGTTAATACTTAGGAAGATATGTTTAGTAGATGATTGATTCGCTATTTTTAGAGCTGATGACCATTTATACTTCTAGTTTTGTGGTTTGAAATTAGTAGAACGTCTCAAGTTGTAATTTCAAATGTTGTTAGTGTAGGTAGCAAGAAACTGCTGAAGGTCATTTCTGCATTCCATAAATATAAGCTCTGAGAGACGCTGGCTGTATATTTCAGGAATACCCAGAATATGTTCTGATGAAAAACAGGATGCAAAATGTGTTCACGGTATGATAAACTACGAATGAAACGAAGAGCTCTTTTGTGCACGACATACAGGTTATTTAGATTAGACTGTGACGTAGTTCCCAAAGTAACAACACATTAGTTCAAACGGGAATGAAATAAAGAAAAGTAGAATTTATGATTCAATGACTTGGGTAACAAGGTCCGATTTTTGTTTATTTAGCATACCTACTTTTGGCACGTTAACCTCGAGAATTTATCAAAGAAAGATCCTTAGACCGGAACGTCACGAGTTTGAGTCCGGCCGCGGTGGTCGCAATAAGATAAAGGCAAAATACTAAAGTCCGGGTGCTGCGCATTATCAGTGCGCGTTAAATACCAGATTATCATTCTTTCCCGAGTCTCACTATGGCGTCGCTCATAATCAGATCTTGGGTATTAGACGTGAAACCGGAACCATTAGAGCAGTGGTTCTCAAATGGAAGACCACGGAACCCAAGGTGTTGGTAAAGCTATGCTTAGGTAACACGCAAAAACGCGTTTTTTCCTGTTTTTTTTTTTTGAGATAGACAATAATTTCACGATTATGGCCCATTCAAATATATGGTATGCTTTGCCGCACATTGTGGTGGCACTAACTTGTGCTTAGCATTCTCGATGAGATGGTTCTGAAACATTTGTTGCAGATTTCTACGACCAGCGCACGGAATAGATTTGAGGGCAAAAAAAAAAAGAAAGACACAAGACGCGAGACGAGAAGACACCTGCACAAGCTCGCAGTACGAACTGGCCTCAGTTCGTAGCGAGTGCTCGTGTAGTCGTCTTCCCTCCTTGTGTCGCGTCATTTGGGCTCAAATATATTCAAGAATAAACCGACGTTCTCAATACTTTATGCGGTAAATGTTTGCAGAAGCTTGTCAAGTGTATGGTGCTTCTTGATGTGTGATCCCATTTTTGCATTTTTTTGCGTTATTCTTGGTGTATAGTGAAGTTATACCTACTGAGGCATTCTGTGTTCTGCTTTCATTTTTGATGTTGATATGTCCATGCTGATGTATACATTTTCCAACCACATCCTGCATGGACCTGCAAAAAGGCTAGAGTATTGTTAAATAAAAAAAATAAACATGTTAAGTGCACGCAAGCACACAGTATCAAGGTTTGCACATTCTAAAAGAAAATGTAGATAGAAAATGGTTGAATGCCACTGCAAGCTGCGTAACCGATTGACAAGCTGGTGAGATCAAAATGGCGTAGCACTTGTTTGACCATTGTTTGCCAGGAAAAAAAAAAAGAAGGCACTTATATTCACGCTCCATATAGTCGTAAGCTGGGGGTCCACTACACCCCCCCCCCCCCTTTCTTTATCTCTCTTGCTGCAAGGGGTTCCTCATTACTTCCACCTGTCTACATTGGGTGGAAAAATTAACGGCTGATAACAACTGTAATTGAAAACGACACCTGACAGGCGTCGTTTTGACTCGAGTACAAGCGTTGTGTGTAGGTGATCCTGTGGCAATTTGCCAAACATTTCGAATATGTATTCGCAAGAGAGAGATGAAATGTAAGGAAAAGCTGCGCACCATTCTTCACTGCTACACCAACAATCATGATATGACGTCACAGATAAGGAGTAAGGACAAGTGTAACCGCATGAGGGATCACTAATCTTCCCTGCCATCACTCTCACGTGGTGATGTGAAGAGGGCTTTCACCAAGTTGGACAAGGTGAGGTGATGGAGTATTGGAATTATAATTTGAAGGAGTGGGAAGTGTCACTCACATTGATAGGCGAAATAGAATGAGGAAGCAAGGATTCACGTGTCATTAGTATGAACAGGTAACATTCTAATATATATATATATATATATATATATATATATATATATATATGGTGGGGTGAAATTCAATGGATCCGGTGGAAAATGCGGTAGAAAAAGAGGTCGACAAACGTGCGAAAACACAAGTTTTACTAATGTTTCGGCAGGTACCTGCCTTCGTCGGAGTGAATGATATATATATATATATATATATATATATATATATATATATATATATATATATATATATATATATATATATATATATATATATATATATATACATACATATAGAACATTCGTGGGCTCCCCTGACAAAGGCACTAGATATTATGTGGTGAAAAGTGAAAATAAAAGAGTAGCGGTTTGGGCCAATTGATTCATGACGACGTTGCACGCAGTTGCACCCAGTTTGCAAGAAAAGAAAAATTGCACCGCTTACAAATGATATTTATTTTGCAGAAGAGTAAAATCTATATCTGAAAAAAAAATGATACATGTAAGCGTAGTTAGAAGATCCTTGACACGTGAAATCACCTTGAGCATGAGTCTACGCTTGCCTTAGAATCCGGCCAGATAATCTCGCTCAAGCCCTGATAGTGGAACACAAGGAGAACACAAGCTCCCGCGTATGTGTGACCTGTACTTAACTCCTACAGTGCACTGATGAATAAGGGGCCTGTACGCACAATTACGGCCATGAATACGAAGGACCTCCTCCTCAACAACGTCGTGCACACTATTTCGTTGCTCACTCAGGTGGTTGTTGAAGCAGCTGCTGGTTACGGCGCTCGTTTTCGACTATGTCCTTTTTTTCTAGTTTTGAACGCGAATACAAAGTGTTTATTGACACTGGGGTCAGGTGCGCCCAAAAAGCGTGAACGCAGGCGTGAAAAAATAACACATAAAAATTACACAAAATCACAAGTAAGGTCAGTTTGTAGTTGTCTTAGTTCAATTAAACCACACAAAAATCGCATAAGTACGAAGTCTAGTTGCGCACAGAACTAGTGTCGGCTCTAACTAGAGCTAAAATGCGCAACAAGACCAGTGCTAACACAAAATAGAGTTCAACTCTTTAGGGAATTGTTGCCGTACCGAACGTTACTGATGGGTACAAAGTCCACTCAGACAAAACAGCACTTCGATCACATGTTGCGAGTTTGGGATGGAAATATTTAAATGCGAATCATTTCTTTGCGTACTGCAGGCACTTTGAGCATCTATCTATCTATCTATCTATCTATCTATCTATCTATCTATCTATCTATCTATCTATCTATCTATCTATCTATCTATCTATCTATCTATCTATCTATCTATCTATCTATCTATCTATCTATCTATCTATCTATCTATCTATCTATCTATCTATCTATCTATCTATCTATCTATCTATCTGTCTATCTGTCTGTCTGCCTGTCTGTCTGTTTGTCTGTCTATCTATCTATCTGTCTGTCTGTCTGTCTGTCTGTCTGTCTATCTATCTCTCTGTCTGTCTATCTATCTATCTCTCTGTCTGTCTATCTATCTGTCTATCTATCTATCTGTCTATCTGTCTATCTGTCTATCTATCTATCTATCTGTCTATCTGTCTATCTATCTATCTATCTATCTATCTATCTATCTATCTATCTATCTATCTATCTATCTATCTATCTATCTATCTATCTATCTATCTATCTATCTATCTATCTATCTATCTATCTATCTATCTATCCGCCTACGTCCGGGTGCTCTCGAGATCAAAATTAGTATGAGAAAAATTACAACACAGTCACCTTTACATCCGCTGGCATCGCATGAGTCATCATCGATATCGATTCCCAAAGTATATGTGAGATCTGCCGAATTTTTTCAGTGCACTGGCACCTTTCGAAGTCGCATGCACAGCGAAATCCACTCTTAACCAACTTCAGTTGTAATTGCTTGTTGAAGCTGTTCACAACTATACGTGACGACTGGAAGATGATTGATTGTAAACGCTTCTCACTTTACCTTTTCATCAAGAGCGTGGCTGCTGTGACCGTAGGACTGGGAAGGGAAAATTTGGAGCACGATAGAGCTCCGCCTTCAAAAGTAGAACGTGATAGCGTAATCAAGGTCCGTGCACATCGCCTTCCGATTTTTAAGTGCTGCTTCAATTCTCGGCACATGCCCCGTTATGAAACTAACGTCTGTGCTCGTAGCATTAGCTGTTTCTATCCTAGAATGCCTACTGCAAGCACAAAGGCCCACGCCATACTTTTTCCTTTGACAAACGAGCAAATGGCCCCCAACGCATCCGTAAGTCAGCACGCACCTGCGCATCTGCTCACTTTGTATGTTTTTGCTGCTGGTGATGGTTAAATATGTCTGAGAGCTTTGTAAAGGATCTACCTGTAAACCCCTCGCTTGATGCTTGTGTGATATTATGCTTCTGCCAAGCGACATTACTTATTCGTGAAGAAGAGTCATCACATTACGGGACATTCTTGAAGTTTTCTTTCGGCTCTCTCTTTTTTTTTCCGAAAGCAGTTTCGAGCAAAGGCGTGGCTCTGTGGTAGCGCCTGTTTGTAACGCAGAACTGGGCTTATATCACACTCGCACCAAGCTTTTTTTATTAGTATTTTAGTTATTTCCATCTGTCTTGAGGTTTCGCTCAAAGAAAGCGCTGATTTTTCGCTTACAACTAACGACACCAGTGGCAGCAGCAATATTTCTGCGAAATGATCTCTTGATCTCTGTAACGTTGAAATAAATGAGGTGTTAGTAGATTGGAATGACAATTTAAGCGCCAAGTAATACACGTGTTTCTTTTCCTACCGTCTTCAGTTCATGCCATATAAGGCGTTAATTCGACTCGAATGCTAACATCAAAATCAGCATTAGTTCGAGTGGCTAGATTCATAGCAACGGAATGGGGTTGTGCCAAACAATTGCGGATACCTGTCGGCATGCTAAAAGTACAAATGCAGCTTTTCAATCAGCGGGCAATGCACCGGAGGGGGAGGGGGTATTTTTTAACGTTGCTGCGACATTTCTAAAGATCACCGTAGTTTAGCGAGCTCTTTTGTCAAAAGTAAATGTACTGGAATTCACATCTTGCTTTGGAGAGAGAAAGCGGAAAAGTCCGCCTTTTTAGGCTTTTTTTAGCATACATAGCACTCTTGTACCAATAGTACTAATTGTCGACTTAAGCGGATCAAATTAGAAAAGTAATAAAATAGATGAAATGGGATTGATCGAGGGCTCTTGTTTTTAGTTACACGCAACTATACGAAGCAGAAGACCAAAAAGGAAGCGAACAGAAAAGGAGAAGGCATGAAGGTTAACTACAAATACTTCCGATTGGCTAATCTACTCTGGGAGATCATGAAAGGGAGCCAATTGACAAGGAAGCTAAAGAACATATAGGGGACATCACTTGTATGTTATCTGTAATATAGTATCTGACGTAAATCGAAAGGAACATAAGGTAGGTGACTTGCCGCCGCAGGGCCGTAGTCAGGGGGGGGGGGGATAGGGTATGGGGTTTGACTCCTTGAAAATTTTCACTTTGCTTGCGTATACGTACCAGCATGAACATACATAAGGCATGAGCGAATCCCCCTTGCTCATCGCGTAGCTCATCGGCTTATTACAAGCTAGAATCGGAGCAATAGAACCTCGTATGAAGGCATCACGTCTGCTGTAACGACACCCTCGGTATAAATAAACGAAAGGGGATGAACCGGTTGACGGCTTGCTTTTCATGTAAAAACCCTTTATGAAACTAACACATGATGTAACACAAGATGTAGATGTTGGTTTCATTAGATTAAAATTAACTAAAAGAAAAAGCCGCGTATTAACAATGCACACTTTCGAATATACATAAAACCAGGATTTTATTCCGAGTGCGGGGGACTAATAAAATGCTAAAACTGGCGAAGATTTCATGAGTACCTAGCATATGAATATGAAAAAAAACTGCATAGCACAGAGCATGACATAAACGCAAACATTAGAATGACCAAGAACCATGAGCGACAATGATGCATTAAACGCTACCACTACACGATGTCTGCAAAAGCACGAAACACGTATGTCCGCAGCAGGTCAACGCCCTATAGGAAGGCCGGTATTCGTAGAAATTGTTTTTCCGATAAAAAAAAAACGGCTGGTAATACCCGCCGCCATGATGATGTCACGTCATGGGCTCCAACTTGATGCCAGCGGTGGCGACGCCAACCAGGTGCCCCTGGCTCTACCGCTTTCCTGACGTCGTGTCACTTTGTTTTCGCAAGATGCACAGCTCTATCAGAATGCAGTCGTGCGATCCGGAGCACCGGATTCTCCAACTTCCACGCAAGAAAATCGGCGTACAATTTGCTCAGCATGTCGAATGCAAGTTTGTACAAGGCTCTCAAAGTTACAGTTGTCATACCGAAGTAAAAGGCCTCCAAAGTCCTTTCAAAAAGGGAGTACTGCTTTCGGTCTTCCAACCCCGATACCAGGTGGACAAGAAAAAACACAAAGGCCGAGAGCGTTATCAACATCATTAAGAAAAGCAAGTGGCCAAGCAGCATTCGCTGCACATGCCAGTTGCTTTGCGAAACCCAATGGAAAAATCTAAGCACATTGCAAGGTTGGGCCTCCATCGGGAAACGCTGACCGCAGAGTTCGCAGTAGTCCACTTTCTGCGCGTTAAGCCATAGTTCGAGGCAAGACACGTGGACGAAGCCCATGGTTCCAGCACAGCTGCAAAGAGACTCGAGCGCTCCTTCTTGGTCACCTCCATGGCAGATACGGCACACGGGTCCGTTGTTCCTATTCTCGCTGGAGCTACCGGTAGGCGTAGCTTGCGAGAAGTTATCCGCGGATTCATCCACGAAGTCACTTAGCAGTGCAGGGATTGACAACGACGGGGCTCTGTCATCTGGGGACCGCGCCACGATGCCGTCACTGCACTTCAGGCTCGCGTTCATGAATTGAAGCTCGTCGTTGATTTCAGATGATACTGAATTCTTGGTACCGGAGGGCAAAGACGAGGGCACGGCGCAGCTCTCGTCTATCCTGGACACTGAAATATGATTAGAGTTACATCAGTACTACGTGGCATTCGCCATGTTCCTGTGTTAGTATGAAAAGACTAGCAGTCCAATTGTGTTTACCTGTTTGCAGCGAAGCCCGGTTTGTTTCCTCGCCAGGATTCTTGTGGTGGTCATTGGACATAGTTTTGTCCCGTTAATAAAACGTATGTGAAAGCCTTGGCAAAGCAGCTAGCAGTTGTTTTCGTAGTGGTTTCTTCCTTTCCTCTGCCGTACAGTGGGATGTCACCGCGAGTAAAATGGGGTGGGAAGCTGTGCCACCTTTTCACGTTGCATGATTAAGAAGTAATCATCACATGTGCCCCGCATATCAGAAATCTTAGGCTGATGTATATCTGAGCGCAAAGAAATATGTCGGCACTTTTCAACTGATACCAACTATCTTATGAATAAAACATAGTGGCGCCAAAAGGAACTGTGATCCTTTATCAGACCGCTTTGCTACCATGTCAGTGCTGCATTTCGGCATGCCATCGTCAGATTTGTGATTGAGTAAGGAGAAAAAGAACAGCAACATTCCAAGCAGAAAGAAACGCACCACTGCTTCTGCACTGGTGTAATCTAATGCGTGCCCCGCCGTGGCGGTGTAGTGTCTAAGGTAGTCGGCTGCGGACCCGCAGGTCGCGGGATCAAATCCCGGCTGCGGCGGCTGCTTTTCCGATTGAGACGGAGATGTATTACGTCCATGTGCTCAGATTTGGGTGCACGTTAAAGAACCCCAGGTGGTCAAAATTTCCGGAGCCCTCCACTACGGGGTCTCTCGTAATCATATATTGTGGTTTTGGGACGTTAAACCCCACATATCAATCAATCAATCTTGCGAACGAAACCACCGCAAGGGCAGCAAGATCATGAAATCCAAATCATGACATGCATTTCATGATTTTTGTGTTATTACTAGTCAGTTATACTCGTCATGCAGTCTTGTTATGCCATACCGATTTTGGTATCGATACCATTATTGAAACGGCCAGGAAAACTAAAAGTGTTAGGTGGCTATATATATATATATATATATATATATATATATATATATATATATATATATATATATATATATATATATATATATATATATATATATATATATATATCTCATTAATATTGTGTTAAAAACACGGAAAAACGAGCCCTTAGGTACACACTTCTTTCCCTTATATATATATATATATATATATATATATATATATATATATATATATATATATATATATATATATATATATATATATATATATATATATATATATATATATATATATATATATATATATATAGATGGATAGACACTCTCAAAGTCCGCGAAGTTCGCTAAGAAATAAAATTAAGCACCCTGACCAACATTACATGGTGGTTTTGGGTCGTTAAACCCCACATATCCATCAATGTAATATAATGCATAAGTGCCCGATAACACAATGACTACGTAATCTTATGTCTGGATATCGAATCAATTTCTACTGTATAACTGTGCCATTATTCGAGGCGTTCGAAAAGAATTACATCGCCGTTGTACCGCATTATCAACTCTAGAAGCCCCTTTAGCTAAATAATATGCAAGTGATGTGTGTAGATCGTGCGGTGACCCAATGATATGCAAATGTCACTGCAAGTAAAATCTGGTAACATCTGATCACTGATGAGTGGTGAGTGCGAAAACATGAGTGCCAGAGCCAGTAAACCACGTCACCCTGTGGTGCACCAAATGCACATGCCACGGACGCCTTGCACGACGAAAGACCAGGAAGGGAGAAACAGATAAAATTCAAAGCAAATCTGTGTGACATCCTCTCCTTCTTCACGGCTGCTTTTAACTTCAGAGGTGACGTCACACACGTTTGATCAAGACTTTGGCAGCCCTCACGAGGACGTCCTCACTATCACGTGATAACTTGAAAAGCGTCGTCAATAAATCGAAGAGGGCGAGGAAGCGCGGATGTTCTGAGAGAGGGGAAGCCACTGCGGTAGTCTAGTGGTTAAGGTGTTCCACTGCCGACCCGAAGGTAGCGGGGTCGAATCCCAGCTGCGGTGGTCCCACTTCGATGTAGGCAGAGACGCATGTGCGTAGGTTTAGGGAGTATTGATTTATTGATTTATATGTGAGGTTTAGCATCCCAAAGCCACCTTATAGTTATGAGAGACGCCGTAGTTAAGGGCTCCGGAAATTTCGAACCCTTGTGGTTCTTTGACGTACACCCAAATCTGAGCACACGGGCCTACATCATTTCCGCCTTAATAAAAAATCCAGCCACCGCCGTCGGGATTCCATCCCGCGAGCTGCGGGTCAGCAGCCGAGCTTAGCTCCTAGACCACCACGTGGGGCTGTTACAGTGTTGGCGGTAAAGCATTACAATTAACGCCGTTACCAGTAACGCGTTCTATTTTTCTAAAACTTTGTAGCGTGCTCGTTAAAATTTCCTAACTGTAATGGATAACATTTTTAGGCTACGCTTTTTCAATTACGTGAGACGTCACGTTACTCTTTACTTTTTCAAGAGTTGATGGTAACGCGTTACAAGTAATGCCGTTACTAGTGAGGCGTTACATTTCCCCGTAACTTTGTAGCGTGCGCGTTCAAATTTCTCCACTGTAACGGACACCGTGCTTAGGCTACATGATTTTGGGAACGGCAGTGTCACGGTCCTCGTTACTTTTTCACAGTGATGGCGCTAATGCGTTACAAGTAACGCCGTTACCGGTAACGCGTTACATTTTTCCGTAACTTTGTAACGTACTCGTTAAAATTTCCAAACTGTAACGAATAACGTACTTAGGCTACACTTTTTCTATAACGTGCGGTGTCACGTTACTAGTTACTTTTTCACAGTGTTTACGGTAACGCGTTACAAGTCATTCCGTTACTGGTAACGCTTTACATTTTCCGGTAACTTTGTAACGTACTCGTTAACATTTTTTAACTGTAACGGATATACCGTACATAGGCTACACGTTTTCGGTATACCGTGTGGTGTCACGCTACTCGTTACTTTTTCACAGTGTTGGCGGTAACACTTTACAAGTAACACCGTTACCGGTAACGCGTTACATTTTTTCTTAAGTTTGTAACGCACGCATTAAAATTTCCTAACTGTAACGGATACCGTTCTAAGGCAACACGTTTTTGGTAACGTGCGGTGTCACGCTACTCGTTACTTTTTGACAGTGTTGACAGTAACGCGCTACATGTAATGCCGTTACAGGTAGGTAACCGTTATACTTATTGGTAACTTTCTAGCGTACTCGTTACAATTTCGAAACTGTAATAAGTACCATACTTAGGTTACCGCTTTCACGTAACGTGTGGTGTCTCATTACTCGTTACTTTTTCAACTTCTGGGTGAAATTTTCCCAGAGCTCGGCAAGAATTCTTTCGATACAGCGTCAGACATCTGTTAGCCTGCTAGGTATGGACAAAGAAAAGAATGCGAGGGTGGGGCAGGTTGGACTATCATCTCACAAAGCTTGAAGAAAGCCACGGAATCCACCATGAAAAACAGTACGGATATGCTTTTCGAGGAAGTGATTGTAGCAGATGTATTGCTGGCAACTGGCCTTTCCGTGTCCTGAAAACAGGCTGCACAAAGCGAAAGCACATGGGCCGATTTATTTCTTATCACCTGTTCATTATTACCTCAGTTCATGAGGGAAGAAAACGACTTCGTCGAGGAGGCGCTTAGCCATGACCTCATCTTGAGAGTCGCAAATTAGCATCTTTCGCTTCCTTCCTGAACAATCACTACATAAAAACGACGTCCACATGTTCCAGTGAAAAACGAGTACACTCGCGGTGCACAGCATAAACAACTACAGCATCGACTTTGACAAGATTTGAGTCTGTGATTTGAAGGCCAGCTACTATACAAGCAGCTTTTTTCTAGAACGCTGGCCCACCCAGGGAGAGCCAGTAACTACAACAGCTCTACAGGTGTGTTTCCGATCTAGAGTCTGCTTCAACAGAATTTCAAAAAGAAGGTGAGTGAGACGCGAGATGTCAGATTTTTCTTGCAGAGCAAAAAAAAAAAAAATTACTCTCTACCTTAATTGCCATCCCTCTGTTTTTGCTAATGCTTAGTAATACCACTGTCACACGAAGACTGCGGCTAACCATGGTTACAGCTATAGCCAGACAGCGTACATACCTGCATTTAGTCTCCTATAATTGTGGTTATCACAAGCGGGTGATTTCAAGAGATTGACACGGACCCAAAAATAGATATTTTGGATATGATTGAGTATTTTATATATTATGCACATACCACCCAGTATCCTCGAAAATTAACTTAGTTTTCTTAGTGCCTAAGAGGCAGAAAAATTGAACATATTCTACTTAGCATGGTCCACGGCCAGTGCATCAAATTGAGCAAGTTCGGCGTCGTAGACTTGGAGCCCAATTTATAAGCGGCCTTTAGTAGGACCCTTGTTCACCCAGAAGACAGCCGGTAACTTGACCGATCTAGAGGTGCGCCACCGATAGAGAGCTTGCCTAAACGGAATTCTGCTCATCATGTACAACAGGCATGGCCCCATGGCAGGAATGCGATTGAGGCGCGATACGTCATTTTTATTGCGAAGTAAGAAGTTTTCATTTTCTCTCGCTACTTTGGTTGGCTCGCTTTTTAGCTACCGCCTGTTTAACTAAAGCTCACAAATACCACTCTCACACGAGCACTACGGCTAACAACACTTATTTTGGTTAGCCGTAGCCACACTTACAGGCAGCTACACGGCAGACATAACTACAGTCACTCTCCTGGCCGCTGCTATGGCTAACGAAAGACGTAGGCAGATATTTGTTTTTTCAAAGGGTGGGGTTGGAGGCAGGCGACTCTTAGATTTGAGGTAGAGGTCGGCATGCAAATGGTCATTTGGCGCTATGTATGCCAAGGCGAAAAAAATAATTCGGACACACCCTGGCTACGTCACTGTCGCAAACAGGTGATTCCACAGGAGATCGACCCGAACAAGAAAAAGGATAGTTTAGATTTCAGTGAGTATTTCATACTTTATACATATGGCACCCAGTAGCCCGAACAAGACTTGAGTGACACAAAATATACTGAACATATTCAACACAGAGAGACTAATTTGGTCGGCAGTCGTTCTCGAAGGTTCACACTTCACGATAATGTAACACACGCATATTACCGTTACAAAGAAGACATCTTGTCTACGAAATATACACACAACAAAGAATGAAGGAACATTGTTTGAAACTTGTAGCACAAAGAAAACTGTTTTTAAAATATGTGTATATATGTTAGATTTCGTGATACTTTCTACAAAGTAGTCGCTACGGTGTTGAGAAGAGTTATCAACTTTGTTTTCAAAGCAAGCCTTGCTTCTTTACTTGACGGTAGCAACACTTTTGGTCATTTAACTCCCTAAATATCGCGGCTGATCTGGAAAACCCTGATATAAACGCTCACAAATTTCCACGGTAATTATACAGGTTAAGTGCAAGTAAAATATTTCTGCACGAATATTTTCTTCAGTGACTACATCATAAATCATTTACTTAGCGCGCTGTCAGAATGGGTCTTTTCTGTGCAGGTAGTCCAAGCAAGCGCACCTGCATCGATGAGGCAAGCGGTCTAAACTTTGGTGGCCAAAACGAGATGATAGGAGTGGTTTAAGCTTTCCCCACCGCTAAATCCCCTGCAGTACTGCAAGTATATAATACGGTAAGTTTTCACCACCACTATTGAAAGAGCGTGCATAGACACTACCGCATCAAGGCAATCAATGCGGCCATAATAATGTAGTTGTGAGGTGGCCTGTTGTAACAACGCTGCCTATAGTTACGGGCTCCAAACAAAGTGCTGCTGCTTGTGCTCTTACTCAAAAGATTGAATACGTATTTATTGTTTTTTTTTGTTTCCTTCTGCGAGAAGTCATTGCGCTCAAGCTCCCTACGGCTACCTTCTCTCAGCGTAGGATACATCGATGCTGCCAGGTGTACTTTCAATCTTGCGTACTGATTTTATCGACTTGGTCACAAATTGGTTTACCCAAGCCCGCGTCCGCACTAGTAAGCACTTGCAAATTAAAGCACCGGGCAACCGGTCATGCCCATGCCTTCGGCGCGCTCGCATCTTAATCGCCGAGAAAGATACGGAACAGGCTACCCTTCCGTGGGAAAAACGTCGTCACAGGATGGTAACACGGCTACAGAGATCACACCACAGTGCGAGCGTGTGCACCGTAGAGAGGTTGCATATCTATCGACGTCTTTAAGGAGAACGTATTCATGGAATGAAAGCGACGTGCATATCCCCTTGTTTAAATGAGCCGATTTCATCACATGAAGCCTGTGCGCGCAATTTCAGGGGAAGTAGGTCCGAAGTCGGAGCCACATGCATTGTTGTCTTGTGTATAGCAGTTTTACAACTTATTGAAACAGACTCTATGTTGACCTGCGCTACGTTCGGCATCAATTTCTATACTGTGACACGAAATAAACGTGGAACGGATTGACTCG
Organism: Rhipicephalus microplus; assembly: GCF_043290135.1. Classification (NCBI taxonomy): domain Eukaryota; kingdom Metazoa; phylum Arthropoda; class Arachnida; order Ixodida; family Ixodidae; genus Rhipicephalus; species Rhipicephalus microplus. The sequence goes on along the minus strand of NC_134710.1, from coordinate 104,636,212 downwards.
GGCACATCAAAATATGTATAAAAATGATTAGTTAGAGCTACGGAATGAACAAAAGGGACGGAAACCGCACTGAGTGTGGTTGTTGACTGCGACAATAAAGTTAATTCGCACATTTACAATGGAATCTACTTGCTCAGGGTAGTATCAATTCACAACAATCAGAGAAATGTCTTCATTTCACGTTAAACGTAAAAAAAATTGGCAGTTATCCGCGATGAATAAACACGAATACCATTTAAAAGCATAAACCAATTCTTGGAAGAATACTGACAGCCGAAAACAAAAAAAGAAAAACCGTGGTCAAACTGAAGTCGGGCCCCAACGACACTGCGCCACGAAATACGCTGCCTAACCCTAACAACAGACACAGACAAAAACATCAATTTCTTGCAGAAAAGCGATATTACGACTCCTTGAGAGCAGTAATGTCAATGTTTACACATTACCCTGAAAAAAATGTAAAAATGACCAATACGTTATTTCGAAGTGCCAACCTTTGGCCCGACCGCTGCCCCAACTGTGCGTCGACCCACTACAACCCCACAACAACGTGACAATGGCGTTCAAAACGATTGCAGGTTTACAGCAACAGGACTCCTAACTTTTACTATGAAGCCCGAAACATAAGCAGCGTTTTTGACAGCGCTTTCCCGGTGCCACTTCTCTTGGCGTCATCGTGTCAACGCCGCCAGAGAGGATGGCAAACCATACGAGGAGCGCCATGTCCAGCGTCACAACAGCATCTCACAATGTGTCGAAGAGAAGGATCGCAAGACCTCGCAAAGAAGTGCTCAGTGTCCGTCAGTGTAGGAGCAAGAAATATATATGAAAATCGGTTTCATGTTTCATTTGCAATTTTGAGGTGAGAAAAACAAATCACAGTACCACGGAAAAGTTTTTTTTTTTACTTAAGGCAAGCTGTTGAAATTAAGAAGAACCGGAAACTCGCAATACATGGCCCCTCAGTTTGGAAGTCGTTGTACATCTTCGAGGCCACGTATTCAGCCATTCAGGCCGGCTAACCCTACCGATGGACTTGAGTATGGCGCTTGAAAACGGTTCAAAGCAATCCCGAGTGCTTCCTGTCGAAGCTTCAGAGGAGCAGGTAAGTCAAATACAAGCATGAGATGAAAATTTTCGGGTCACACAGAGCACGGCGACGGCCTAATAGATCCGAGGCGGGCGGCAGCCATTTTGGCAACAGCGACGATGCTGTTGCGCAGAGGAAGTCGCTGGCAGCCGTGCGCTGATTGGTTCTTCATCCGTGGACTCGCTTCCGGCGTCGACGCCGACGTTGCAGATATTTGCATTATATTCTAGGCCCTACACTACGGTGACGGGCCCCTTCACTGTAGCCACTGTTTTATGGTGACGGGGCCCGTCACTTATAATTGCATTGCTATTGTGATCGGCTCCCCCGATCATTGTTATGATTACACTACACTGACGGGTCCCGTCGCCCTAACGACAGTACTACGTTGACGGACCCCGTCACTATAGTCACTGCCTTGCATTATACTCTTGTAGATAAAAGTCAGTGGAAAGTTTGTAACTTCAAGAAATAGCAGCTGCGGTAATGTTTTCTTTCTTTGGCAGTCGACTTTTGCTATGATGCAGAAAAGAAAACCATCAACCTTCAACGCGCCCACCGCTCGGCTTCGTCCATACCTCACCAACGATCCACCACGTACGATGACTATCCAGAAGACTGAGGGAGGCTCTTCTTCGTCACGCAACCAGGCACAACCCGCGCAGCAGCCAATTGGAGAGTACTGGTACAGCGCCATCTAGAATATCCTAACCAAACTGCAGTTTGTATGTAGTTCTATGAGACAGCACCGTCTATTATACAATTCGAGAGATACTGCCTTCTTTTTTTGCTTATCTCTTCTCTCAGTTTCTCATATCTTCTTTCAGTTACGCCACATGCAGGACAAGGTTACACTAAGAGGAGCTTCGCCCCTAAAAATGAAGACACTTTTTTGTTTGCTATCTACATTAGTATACTGTTAGCTGCATGCGAATCGGCTGTAAATGAAACGGTTACTTCGCTGGTGGTACCCACTACGAAGATCTAGTGGTTGTAGTACTCGACTGCTCATCCGAAGGGTCGCTGGACCCAAAAGGCCACGGCCACGTTTTCGACGAAGGCGAATTGCACGAGGCCTGCGTATAAAAATTAAGGCGCACGATAAAAAACCTCAAGTGGTCGAAATTTCCAGAGGCCTCCACTTCAGCTCCCTTGTAATTATATTGTATTTTAAATATTTATTTATTTTTTGTTGTACAATACATGATTGTCATGGTGCAGGAGACAGAACGTGACGTTACGCGCCACCTCAATAGGCCTCCAGGAGCACAGCGTAAATTCGTCACACAACACAACTGCACTGAAAAACAAAACCAATACAGGAGCAAATGGCACTATGGAGCACTAGGACAAAGCTTTTAGAAAATAAAGAATACAGAAAGGCTTCGACAGTGTGTTACATAACTGATGCATATCACTGCAAAGCACATGTAGAATAGTAGTGAGCAATACTAGTTTAGACATCGGTGTTTCATGTGGGAACATAAATACAGATTTTCGTGTATGAAGGGCAACAAGAATGACAACTTGAATGAGTACATATATAACACTTTATACACACATATATGTAAATTGAAATACCATAGTACATTACATTGAACGCTTCAAGCTACACAGTGAATGAAATAACTAAATGTACTTGAATAAGTTCATCTTCGACTTCCTTCTGAAAAACAATATTGAGGAACAATGCATTATCAAGGTTAATACTCAGTGAGGTATGTAGACGAGAGATTTGGTATTTTCAAATATACTTCTAGTTTTGTGGTTTGAAATTAGTAGAACGTCTGAAGTTGTAGTTCCGATATTTATTAGTGTATGTAGCAAGAAATTGGTGAAGGTCATTTTTGTATTTCATAAATATAGGCTCAGAGACGCTGGCTGTATATTTCACGAGTAATAAGAATATGCTCTGATGAAAAACAGGACACCTGTTCACGGTATAATAAGCTCCCAATAAAATGCAGAGCTCTTTTTGTCTAACATACAGGTTATCTACATTAGATTGTGACGTAGTTCCCCAAACAAGAACAAAATAGGGCAAACGGGAATGAATTAAAGAAAAGTGTTATTGATGTTTCAAACACCTTGGGTAACAAGGTCTGGTTTCTGTTAATTTAGCATACCTAATATTGGGACATTAACCCCCAGAATTTATTAAGGAAAAATCTTTACAACACAACGTCACGGGTTTGATTCCGGCCGCGGAGGTCGCAGTTAGATGAAGGCAAAATACTAAATTCTGGGTGCTGAGTGATATCAGTGCGCGTTAAATACCAGATAATCATAATTTCCGCAGCCTCACTACGGCGTTGCTCGTAATCAGATCGTGAGTTTTCGACCTGAAACCGCAACAATTAGAGCAGTGATTCTCAATTGGAAGATGACGGAACGAAGAGTGGTGGTAAGTCTATGTTACGGCAATACAAAAAATAAACGCACTTTTTTTTCTTTAGGTGAAAAAAAATGTCCATGATCATAGCCTTTTCCGATTTTTAATACGCTTTGCCGCAAAAGAAATGTACATTGCGGCGGAACTAACTTGTGTATAGTATTCTCGATGAGATGCTTCTGAAAGATTTGTTGCAGATTTCTACGACCTACGCACGGAGTAGATTTGGGGGTAAAAAAAGAGAAAAGAGACGCAAGAAGAGAAGACGACTGCACGAGCCCTCACTACCAAATTGCCTCTGTTCCTAGTGAGTGTTCTTGTTGTTGTCTTCTCTCGTTATGTCACGTCAGGCTCAAATGTATTGCAGAATAAACCGACGCCCCCAACAAAGCATATTAAGTGCACTCAAGCATAGTTTATCAAGGTTTGCACAATCTAATAAAAAAAGTAGATAAGAAATGCTTGAATGTGGCGTGATCCCGATTGACAAGCTGGTCAGATTGAACTGACGTAGCACTCGTTCAACCATTCTTTGCCAGCGAACAAATATAAGGCACTTATATTCACGCTTCATACAGTCATAAGCTGTGAAATCGACTACCACCCTCCCTTTTTTTCTCTCTCACTTACTGCGAGGAGTTCCTTATCACTTTTCTCGGTCTACCATGGGTGGAAACAATCACAGCCAACAACTGTATATAAAAACGACCCCTCACAGGTGTCGTTTTCACTCTAATGCAAGCGCTGTGCGTAGGTCATCCAGCGGCTATAGCATCTGCCAACATTTCTATCATGTAGCCGCAAAAAAGAGATGAAATGTAAGGAAAAGCTGTGTGCCATTCTTCTCTGCTACTCCAACAATCATGATATGACGTCACAGGTAAGGACTAAAGACAAGCTCCGCCACGGTGGTCTAGGGGCTAAGGTACTCGGCTGCTGACCCGCAGGTCGCGGGATAGAATCCCGGCTGTGGCGGCTGCATTTTCGATGGAGGCGGAAATGCTGAGGGCCGTGAGCTCAGATTTGGATGCACGTTAAAGAACCCCAGGAGGTCGAAATTTCCGAAGCCATTCACTACGGCGTTTCTCGTAATCATATGGTGGTTTTGGGGCGTTAAACTCCACATATCAATCAAGGACTAAGGACAAGTGGAACCAAATGATGGCTTCCTAATCTTAGTTAAAGATACATGTAAACCTAGTCAGAAGATCCTCGACAAGTGAAATCACTTTGAGCAGGTGCCTACGCTTGCCTTAAAATTTGGCCAGGTAGTCGCGCTCAAGCCCTGATAGCGGAGTACAAGGAATGCTCACGCAGGAGTCACCTATAGCTCGTCCATCTTTTCTGCTTCTACTAGCTCGCGGGTATGGGCAACCTGTACTTAGCCCCTACAGTGCACTGATGAAGAAAGGGGCTGTTCTCAAAATTACGGCCATGAATACGAAAAACCTCCTTCACAACAACGTCGTGCGCCCCATTTTTTGGCTCGCCAAAGAAAAAAAATTTACACCCAAAAGTGTGTAAAAAGGGTGCTTTTACGAGAAAGCACTCTTTGCAACACCCTTCAACACCCATAAATGGTCAATTGAAAAAAAAAGCACCCCTTTGTTTGAATGCTTGCCTCGATAGCACCCTAAAATAGGCTCTAAGGGTGCTTTTGTGTCCGAGAAGGGTGTAGGTGACGATTCATCAGATGGAATATGCAGCAAAAGAAGAACACATAATTATGATGCTCTTGAAACTTGATGTAAAAAAATCTGGTGGTGCTGACGAAATACCCAATGCCTTTCTCAAAAAGTACGCTGAATGGGTCGCCAAATATCTTTGCATTCTTTTTACAAAATCGTTGAAAGAAGGACAGCTGCCAATCGATTGGAGGACAGCCAAAGTGAAACCACTTCATAAAAAGGGTAAGAAAGATGAAATTAGTAATTATAGGCCAATATCACTATTGTCAACAGTTTGTAAGTTGCTCGAGCATATAGTTCATAATCATATTTCGGAATTTCTAACTGCTCATAATGCCCTATCCGAGTCTCAACATGGATTCAGAAGAGGCTACTCTACTTGTACCCAATTAGTTCAGACCGTTTACGATTTTGCATTGACAATTAATAATGGTGAGCAGACTGACGCGATTTTTATGGATTTTTCAAAGGCGTTTGATAAGGTTTCTCACAAAAAATTAATTTTCAAACTAGACAACATACTCAAAAACAAGCAGTTAACTAAATGGATTTTATCTTACCTTCATAGCCGTCAGCAATATGTTGTATTTAAAGATAAATGCTCTGAGAGGGTTTCTGTGGAATCTGGCGTCCCCCAGGGTTCGGTACTTGGACCACTTCTTTTTCTTTTATATATAAATGACATTGTGAATGACATACCCGTTAACATAAAACTCTATGCAGACGACTGCGTTATTTACTCCGAGGTAAAAAATTCTAATGACCAAATAAAGTTAAATGCCGCATTTCAAAAAGTTAAATCTTGGTGCGACAGTTGGCAGATGCCCATAAACTCTGAAAAAACCGTATTTATGCGCATTTCACACAAAAAAGAGCCCCTCTTGTTCCAATATTGCTGTAACAATATATACCTTGCTGAGGTGCAGTATTACAAGTATCTAGGGGTTTACATTACAAACAACTTGACGTGGAATAAACATATCGATTATGTTGCAGCTTGTGCTAACACAAGACTTTCATTTCTTAGGAGAGTTCTCAAGCACTCCACTCCCACTGTGCGCTTGCTGGCGTACAAATCAACAGTTCTACCCATTCTAGATTATGCAGTCGTTATATGGGATCCTTTTACGTTGACTAATAAAAAGAAGATTGAAAAAATACAAAGAAAGGCAGCCCGTTTTATATACAATAGTTATGGTCGCACATCTGTTAGTGCACTGCTAGCGAGAGCTAATCTTCCACCAATAACTGAAAGAAACCGAATTTCTCGTCTCAAATTTTTATATCAACTAATTAAGAAGCATTATAAGATAGACACTAGCAAATTATTGTCTTTCTCCTCTGGGTATCCGACAAGGCATCGCCATAACCTCTCCATTACGCCCTTTCAAACACGCAATAACTGCTTCACGTATTCATTTTTCCCGAGAACAGTCGGGGAATGGAACAACCTAACTAATGACGTTGTTTTACAGCCATCACTTGAAAAGTTTGCCTTGTGTTTAACTGCATAATATATATGTGTGCATATGTGTGTATGTATATGTATGTATATATGTGTATATATTTGAAATTGTGTAGAATTATCACCCGTGTTTTTTTCCAATCCTTGCGTATGTGACTCTGTTTCTGGAATATTTATTATCCTGTACATTTTGAATTGTATTTTGTCGCCATGGTTGATCATGTATTCGTGAATTTTGTATATCAGTTTTTCCCTTTTTTTGTAATTCCGAGAACTGTACTTTGCTTCCGTATTTTTGTTCTTGTTCACCTAGGAATATTTATGATTGTACTTCCCACCCTGCTATAATCCCTCATTTGGGATTGCAGTATCTACAAATAAATAAATAAATAATATTTGGAATTTTACGCCTCAAAAACCTCGATATGATTATGAGGGTCGTCGTAGTGAATTGCTCCAGAGATTTTGACCATTTGGTGTTCTTTAATGGGCGCTGATATCGCTAAGTGCACAGGCTTCTACCTTTTCGCCTCCATCTTAATTCGACTGCCACGGCCGGCATCGAACACGCGACCTTCGGATTGGTGGCCAAGCAGCGTAGCTACTGCACGAATATGTGGACCTTGCGTTAAATGACGGCCTAAGTGACTTAGAAGGTGTGAAGGTGCTCTCCGAACAAATCAGAATACCAGCAGAAGCAAATCACATTTCATCTATAATGGCAATGAACTGCAATCATGTTACAAAAGCTTTCCTTAGCGTTGGTTATAAGCTACAGGTTTGCTATGGATTATATACACGAACATAATGTTCGCCCGAGTATGGGTGTGTGTGTGTGAGCCTGCGCATGTGTTCGTGTGTAAGCGCGATTGTGCGTACACTCGTGCATGTGTGCGTGCGCGTGTATGTGCGAGTTGCGAGTCCGTGCTTGTGTTAAGCGTGCCTGTACACATGTGTACGCCCATGCATGCGTGCGTTTACGATCGCGTGTGTGTGTGGCCGTATGTGTGTATACGTGTATGTGTGTGCGCCTGTGAATAAGTATGCATGTGTATCAGCCCGTGCGCCCTCGAATTTCGTGTGTGTGTGTGCGGGGGGGGCGGGCACTGCTTCTTAGTGTTTAAGGTCCCACACCTGTTCAGACTGGGAGTCTATATGGGAGGTGGCTTAAGGAATGGCGGTGGTCAACGCACTGTACACGGACTATTCAGTACATGGAAAACAGCTGCACATTCTCGTACCAAATTGTGGCTTACGAACTTGCTGTGGTAGCTGATTAGGTACGCTGAGGCGCTTATACGCTCGAAAACGTGGGTTATGACCAATTCACACGGAAAGCTGTCAGGGCACTTATGCACAGCCATCGTTTATATTAACATTTCATAACAACGTGCCCTGCCTTTGCTACAGGTGCTTAGCTAGCTCATTGGGCAACCACATGGAATTATGTGCTGATCATGTAGTCAGCAAAAAGTTTGTTATAACAACCTCGGCACGTTTCGTGGTGCGTGACAAGCCTTCTAAACATCCGCGACTTTGGAATAATTTGTTTCAGCTTCGACTACGCATTCAGTGTTTGCGGCACTATACGCGGAAGTGCCAGACAGGGACAATGCGAAAAGAAATTCCTCTGAAAAAAGGTGTAGCGATGCTCTCCCGCTAATGCATTCGAGGACAAAATAATTATTGTTTCTGGCCATTCCAGGGTGCACTTTGTTTTTCGCAAGTTTTGCTTTACTATTTTTCGCCCACTGCAGTCGCATTTCGTGAAAACACTCAAAGAACCCGAGGCTGGTAAATAACCTGCGCCGCTGTGCGGCTGGGTGGAAGTAGAGCTGCCATTTACAAGGAGTCATTCTTGAAGCGCAATTGGATTGCCTTCCGCGTGGTGGTGGTAGTGGTTAGAAGGAAGAGGAAAAAAGGCACCTAATTTCTGTCTGCCTTCAGGCGACACGGCGCAGTGCCTTATAGGGGTGGGGGGAAGGAGAAATACAAAGAATAGAAGGAAAATAGACGAAGAAGTAGACAGGCAAGCGACGGAAAAAAGGAGATAGGAAAGTGGCGCATACGGCCGTCCGCCGTATGCGCCACAGCGTTTGCCTTTCGGCGCCGTCTTGGCGGGTTTCCCGCTCCTCCCCCCCCGCTCACCCCGGCCAGCGTTGCTCCCACAACGGCGGTGTAGATAAGCGAATAGTTGCGTCACCGAACACCTGCGCCGACAGCTGCCGCGCCACCGCCAGTGCCTCCTCCTTCTCTCTCTCAACGTTGCTCTCTCTGTCTAATCCGTCTTTCAAATGCGTTGCGTTGGTCTGGGGTCACTGTGTGAGTTCTAGCGAAGAAGCGCATTTCAATGGTGATCACGCATGACACCGTGTTCGAAGTGACGCTCGGATTAAGGAATATTCATGGAGCGGCGGACACGGACAACCTGGGCCTGTTAACGGTGAGTGCACTGTGTTCGTAGGTAGTAATCATGCAGCGCTAGCTGGGCGCCTGCAGCAGCTCTGCCTAAGTAGGCTGCCAGTCATTTACAACAGCATGCGTTCGCAGGCCTGTTGCAGATGCCCGATTAAACGTGTGACTTAACGAGTTCACACTGCTATGCGCGATGTTGTGTAAGTGCCTGCATCACTCATACAGTGAGCGATGTGATCACTTAACAAGGTCGCGATTAGTTGCTGATCGCACATTGTCTCTACACTGCTCAAAGTGATTGATATTGTTTTAAGATGCGCTTTAGGCTACATCGTAATAATATTTCTATTAATACTCAAATGTGCAACGTGCTTCTGTAGGTGTAAGCGTAAAAAAAAGAAAGAAAAAGAAAAAATTATGTACAGAGGCGCACTGTACGAAATGGCTTTTTTTTTGCTTAAAGATGGTATAGTTTGAGGTGATGATATGCCGCGATGCTCCCAGCACGTGCGCGTCGGACTTTTAAAATATTTAGGACACGTGTCACCAGCAACAGGGAAAGATCTAGTAGACTTTCAAAGGCGCATTGTTGTCGCCATCACCGTGCGTTGTTTTCCCTCGTTTCTGTTTGCTGTTTTCGTGCTTTGCTTTCATCTGCAATAAAGTTCGGCGTTATAACAGAATCGCGAGAGTATACGTGACTGTGGGAGCTATGTGCGGTAGCTCTAACATAAGCCATGACTGCTGCAACGTAGACGGCGTCCGCGCGCGTTGGTGTCGTTCGAGCGCTCCTACTTGCTTGATTGCGTTTTACTGAGTATTTAGGCACGGGTTACGTTTGTATATCCCGTGGTCAATATTCGCTAGTAGCGTGCCCCTGATTGCCATCAGAGGATAGGCTTGGTTGTCGAAATATGCCAGACGCTTTTTCTGAAAGCAAGCTTTGAAGAATATTTTTAAAAAAGAAATACTTTCATACGTGCTTGGCAGTGCCTATTGCAGGCCCGCCAGTCTTTTAAAGCTGGACGATCTATCACATCTTTTAAGAAATTACAATGAATTAAGATGATTGAATTATAGATGAAGAATTTGTGTGCTAGATTAGGTGCACAAAATACATGTTCGCAGCCCTATACGTCTAGAAAGCAGGCAAATAGGACGCACAGCGTCAAATTTGGATTATATGCCATGGACGGAGCTTCTTGTGAGGGTAGAAAGAACGAGAAAATTCTTCATTTTTGATGCCCTTATAGAGGCAGTCAGAATTGCACTGACTGCTGAATTGTCACAATTCCTCAAATTGTTATAGGTGTGATTGAAATCAGTAAATCTTTTACTTTGTTTGCAGACCTCTTCGCTAGTGCCACACCCAAGATCATTTGTTCTCATGTAAAAGAGAAAGCAGAGATGCCTTCACTGTTTGTACATGAAAAGGTAAGTTTCTTGTGCGTTTTGATTAATGCTACATGTTCTGGACGTTGTACTTTAAGAATTGTTTTTCACCCTGGCTCACTACCCTATAAGGAATTTGATTCTTTGGTGAGTTCAGGCTTTCGTAAGTGCCATTTTTGAGCTGTGGTCTTACACTTCACCTCAATTCGTGAATTTGCTGTATGCTGGAAAACTATGTTATCTTTATCATACGAAATTATTGCAATGTATGGGTTGTATGCTTCGAGTTCAGTGGAATGTCAATTGCACGCCATTTCAAAGGATACACACTACACATTCTTCATATATGGTGCTGCCGGAACAGCACGAACATCATTTTATGAGAAGTCATATTCGCTCTTATCACAAGACGAGAGCGTGCCGCTGATGTCCTGCGTAGTCTACCCCGGCCCCAGCCTAGAGCAAGCCTAGTTCCTGAACCTCCACATGGATGACCAAAAAATCATCCGTATTTGTAATGACGAAGAAGGAGTGACAGCACTGATGAGTTTTTTTTATTTTCAACATTGTCTACGGCCGAAAGGCCTTTAACAACTACCGTGATAGAGCGGCTTTTTCTCGGCGTGAGTTTGGATGTTATCAAAGAAGTTGTTCAGACAGTACGACGCTTAAAATTTTAGTGACACAAAGCGTGAACAACTTTTTCTAGTGTGGTCATGGTCAATGAACAAATATTGTTATTTGTGTAAGTTATTTTGCTTAAACATAGCTGGACCATTCCATGCCAAACGTCCCAGCCACTTTCGCGACCATCTGAAATGTATTTAAAAAAATGTGCTGACTTACTGCATAGAAAACAGTGAACTGCTAGAATATTTCAGCGCGAAAAAGAGTTTTCTTTATGTGGCTGGCTTCTGAACTTGCTGGCATAATGCTGTCTCTGTGTTGTTTGTGGAAAATTTCATTTGAAAACTACCGCCTATTTTTTCTAAAGCAAATTCGGTCTACATGTTAAGTAAATGTGCTTGTGTAAGGTATTTGAAGCTAAATAATATTATTGCAATTTTTGCCACATTCGCTTCCAAGAATCAAGCCGAAATCTGTTATGTTTGCATTTTTATTGCAATATTGCACTTTGTATGAATATCTGAGCAGTAAATACTTACTCCACAGAAAGTATATTTTGAGGAAAAAATATCTTTAGACCTTTCAAGCTGCTGAAATATACGAGAAAATATCACGAATTTCACAAAATCGTGATTTTTGTCCGTATTGAGATGCAATTTGCTGCATGTTGTGATACAATGAAAACTCATCATTATACCTAAAATGTAAAAAAAATTGAAATTCTTTCTATAATAAAGATCTTATCACAAAAAGGACAGGAAAGAGCGCTGTCAACTGAATTTTATTGAAGGAGCTACGAGCGTTTTTATACTGAGCACAAGAACAAGCTCATCTGCAACAACACATGTGTGACTATGACAAAATAATTTTAAACAAGAAAAGAATACTCTTTTTCGGAAAAGATAAGTGAAGGTGTACTGATGCATTGATCCTTGACCTTCCTGATAAAAAGTTGTAAAATCTCTCATTTTTTCTGCTTGCTTTTTTTTCAAAAACCGTGTTTTATGAAACCTAAGACTGCACTTACATTCTTTATGGTGTCTGGCCATGAGACTACTATAGCCCTTCTTAACATTTAAAGCATGCTGTGTCGCTCGATCATTGAAGCATTGCCCAGTTTGTCCTATGTTTAATTTCCACATGTTAGCGGTATCTCATACACATTAGATTGGCATTGAGTAAACCTATTCTAGTGACGAATGGTGCAAGATTGACTATTCCTGTTGCTGTAAGTACATGCACTTTTCGAAGCTTGCAAGGGGTGGAAAACAACAATGTCCTATCTGCTGGCTCTTTTCCTAAAATTGTGAGACACCTTATGTACGTAGTACCGTGTAACATGCAAATGTCATTGATCAGTCTGTTTTTCTTTTGGTTCTGTTTCCTCTTTTTCTGTGGGAGGGTTTCGCAAACGAGTGTGATGATGCTGTGGGGGTATTGCTGGCGCTATCAGCCCAGGAGGGCTAAGAATGTTCTGCCTTTTGATAGTGGGCATTCAAAATTAGTAAAAAGAGGAATTGACACCAAATGTATTCAGGCCACCCTTCAGAAGTCATGTTAGCACAAGGGTGAGGTCAGGCTTAAAAACCAGATTAAAAGACTAAAAAATTCTGGATATCCCAACAGAATCATCACACCGGTTTGCGAAACCCTCCTGCAGAAAGTAAAGCTAAAGAAGACAGGACCAACAAAAAAAATAATGACCAAAACCTTTGCATGTTATACCACATAACGTGTCTCACAATAAAAAAAATAGCCGGCAGATATGATATTAACGTGTTGCTTTCCATCCCTTGCAAGCTTTCAAAAAAGTGTGTACTAAATAGCAACAGGAATAGTCAATCTTGCACCATTCGTCACGAGAATAGGTTTACTTAATGTCAAGTTAAAGTTTGTACAAGTATTTTTTATCAGGAAGACCAATGATCAGTGCATCACTACACGTTCACTTATCCTTTCCTAGAGGGAGTATTCTTTTTTCAGTTAAGATTATTTTGTAGTGGTCACACGTGTCGTCGCGCATGAGCACTGTTCTTGTACTCCGTATAAAAGCGCTCGTAGCACATTCATTAAATTCAGTCGACAGTCGGTGCTCTTTCCTGTTCTTTCTGTCTCTTCCTGAAGTTGTCGCGTTGTGACTAGCACACAACCACGATGAACCAACTCGCCCAAATTAAACTCTTGTTACGTAACACGTAGACCAAGTTTCGTAAAGAAAGAAGGAGCGGTGCTTTTAAAATAATTTTTTTTTCACATACAACACCTAGATGGCATTCCAGGAAGTTCAGAAGGCAGCCACGTGACGAAATATTTTTCCTCTCCTAAATATTCCGGAAGTTCACTACTTCCAATGCAGCACGAGTTTTTCGAATACATTTGAGATGGTTACCGAAATGGCTGGGACATTTGGCATAATGTGACCCAGCTGTGTCATTAGCCATAATTATGCATTACCTCTTTTGTTTTTTGTGTGTCCTGACTAAGTTTTGTGTTCGTTTTTAGCTTATTCTGGGTCTGATCATTGTATTGGTTTTTTAAGTATTCGCTAAAGTTATATGTGCGAAAACCCATATATGTTTGCATGTACATCATTTCTCATAACCAATTGTTATACATCCAGGAATACAAAGCTTAAACCACTGTAATTGTATACATTTGAAAACACTATCGGTATATATTTTTGTGTGCTTCACTTCTTGGGAACGATTGTATACATGAAGGCGTATATAGTGAAATCATGGTGATTGTATATATTTGAAAGAATTATAAATATATATTTGCCTGTATTTCATTCCTATTAACCGATTGTGTACATGAAGGAGTAATAAACTGCAAACCACTGGGATCGTAGATACTTGAAAGAATTATAGGGATATATTAGCGTGTATTTCATTTGTAGTCTCTATGTACTTGAAGCAGTATACTAAACCGAAACCAGTGTAATTGTATGTTTCAAAGAATTGTCAATAAAGTGAAACTGAAAAAGTAGAATAAACATTTGAGGTGTTGCGTGTGTAGTGTACGTATACGTGAACATGTTACACATCTGGTGACAAAGTTGTGTGGCAGAAAAAAAATTTATAAATTTTATTCGCCTATTAAATAAATGCAATATGCAAGGACAGCAAGGCTTAGTTTTATGTAACGCGCATTATGCATATACTGTGATATATATAGATCCAGCAGAAGTTCATACACGATTGTACGTGTTTATATTTTTGCCCACACGCAATGAATGGAGCTCGACAGGTGGCGCACCATTGATAATCAGGACCACTTTCTTGAAGTAGTGTGTAATCAGTGCATGCTGATATCTATTAGTGCAGTCTGAAAAAATACTGGCACCCCTGCCATGGGCACTCAACACCCTTGTGCACCCTTCTCGCACCCTCTTCAGTGGGTGCTAAAAAAGTGAAGGACATTGAAGGCACCCTTCTTTAAGGGTGTGTTTGTAACACCCTACAGTTTTTTTACATGTACACCCTATTCTAAGGGTGCATGGAAAAGCACTCTTTTTGGAAGGTGCTGAATTAACACCCTTAGGGTGTCGTCCATAGGACAAGCTCTTTTACACTCTTCTGGGTGTAAAATTTTTTGCTGTGCATGCGCGTAGGTGGTTGTTGAAGCAGCTGCTGGTTTGGGCGCTGGTTTCCTACTGTGTCCTTTTTTTTCTACATTAGAAAGCCGATACTAAGTGTTTATTGGCGCTGGGGTCAGGTACTTCGAAACAGCGTGAACACAGCCATGAAAAAATAGAAAGTTACACAAAATCACACTTAAGATAAAATTGTAGAAGTCTTGAGTCAAACCACAAAAAAAATCGCATAAGCACGAAGCCTAGTTGCGCACCAAACAAGTGTTGGCTCAAACAAGAGCCCAGTAGTGACAACAATACCAGTGCTAAGACAAAATGGTGTTGAACTCTTTAGGAAATTGTCGCCGTATAACGTTACTCATGGGTAAAAGTCCAGTCGCACAAAACAGCACTTAGATCACATGTTGTGAGTTTGGGATGGAATAACTTAAATGCTAAGCATTTCCTTGCGTACTGTAGGCATTTTCAGCATCTATCTATCTATCTATCTATCTATCTATCTATCTATCTATCTATCTATCTATCTATCTATCTATCTATCTATCTATCTATCTATCTATCTATCTATCTATCTATCTATCTATCTATCTATCTATCTATCTATCTATCTATCTATCTATTGTTTGACGAATATGGCAGGTCATGTAATGAATGTCCCAATCCCGTCGCGTAGGTCGTCAAACGCTTTCCGCCACACGTATGGCACATACCCGCGGGCAGGTATGTCACTGGTATGCAGGTATGTGCCACGGGTGATTGACACTTAGTAGGCGCTTTCAGCTGACCGATTTTGCGCCCCATTCCCCGTTCCGCTCAAACGCTAAACTTTACCGGAGCGCAACGCGCGTTTTCAATTTTATCTAAGCGACGCCACCGGTGCATGACAGTTGTTGTAAATGAAAATATTTTTCTTTCTTTTCTTGCAGCAAGATAGAAAATTTGGCATTAAGAAAGTATGAATTCATTTACTGTTTAATGCATGATAATTCTTTTACTTTTTGTCACCTTCACTCAGAGCTGGAATACAATCGAACCCTTTGAAGCTGCCCAAACACGTTTCAAACGCCCCGACTTGAGGCAGCACGTTCGCCACATTGCCTTGGTGCAAAGAAATGTAAAGTGCTGTTTTGTGTAGGTGGAAGTGTGGCTGCTGTTAAAACTAAATTCTTAGTATTATTACATAAAATCGCTTACTATCAAAGATTCGCGAAGACCCTTTGATGAAAGTACTAAAGAAGCATCTCGCGACGCTTCTTCATGGTCCGAAGTGTCAGCTCTAGATGGTTTAGTGGAACTTCACCCCACATGCGCGGATTCTCGAAGGGATTGGCTGCGACGACTTCTCAGAGGAGGCAAATATTCTTGTGTGTCCTGAAGTGCCGTCGGTGCTTGCGTGTTTGCCGACCAATCATTGCTTTTCCCGAGCAGCGTGAACTCGCGGCACAAGAGGCTGCCATTTTTGTCGTTTCTCCTCTCATCACGTGAACTTTCTCTCGCTTTACGGTGGTCCGCTCACACGTTCAGTAAAGCAAGATCTAGGGAATTTAATGCTCCGCGCCTGACCGTCTAGCACATGCGAAGTGGCGCAACCACCGACTGGCTAAGCGGAGCGGGAAGCAAAATACGGTCAGCTGAAGGTGCCTAGCATCTATACCCAGGAACAGTGAAAGCACACACAGCTGACATCGGCTGCGTTGGTCCGACAAATATAGTGAATAAATGTCAGGGTCCCAACTGGAATCGAACTTCAGCATTCTGCACATCATCACAGAGCTATGTCGGGAACTACTTTTCAAATAGACCGTAATGTTCGTGAAATGTCAACTGCGTCTGTAGGGCTGGCTATCCAATTTTATATTCATTACATATGTACTCTTATGATATATGCGTCACGTCAGGTTTATGTAAAGCGTGTTTAGGCACGATCCGCTGCCTAATCTTTTTTCCTCGAACACATCCTTTTTCCTCGAACACAGGCCCGGATCGTGCCTAATAGGCACGATCCGGGCCTACAACATTTCCGCCTCCATCAGAAATGCAGCCGCCGCAGCCTGGATTCAATCCCGTGACCTGCGGGTCAGCAGTCGAGTACCTTAGCCACTAGACCACCGTGGCGGGGCCGTTATGCAACTGTAAACAACTGGTTATATAAAACATATGCGGCTGTATAACGTATGTCTGTGCGTGTAATTGTACATATCTTAAGCTCCACTTCGTAACGTGTCGCTCAATAAAAAAATTACAACAAATTCACCTTCCATCCACATGCATCGCATAACATCGATTCCCAAGGTATATGTGGGATCTGCCGAATTTTTCGAGTGCACTGGCACCTTTCGAAGTCACATGCACAGCGAAGTCCACTCGTAATCAACCTCAGTTGTTATTGCTTGTTGAAGCTGTTCGCAACTATACGTGACGACTGGAAGCTGATTGATTGACGCTTCTTACTGAACCTTTTGATCTAAGAGCGTGACTGCTGTGACCGTAAGATTGGAAAGGAAAAGCTTGAAAGAAGATAGAGCTCCGCCTTCAAAAGTAGAACATGATAGCGAAATCAGGGTCCGTGCACTTCGCCTTCTTATTTTCTTTTTTTAGCGCTACCACATGTCTCGAAAGGAAACTAACGTCTGTGCGCGTAACATTGGCCGTTTCTGTCCTACAATGCCAAGTGCAAGTAGAAGAACCCACTACGCCCTACTTCTTCCTTTGGTCAACGCCTCCTTTATTTTACCAATGCCAGCCAGATGCGCCCAATCCAGCTTTTCACCCCCCTCTCCTCAATCCCTTTTCTGCTCTCACCCATCAGCAAGCCTTTGCGTGTGCTCTGCTATCATGGGTCAGGGAGCCCCCTCGTGCAATGCCTCCCGACTAAAATCACACGAAGTAGTTGTTCGTTCAGTTGTGTACAGATCCGTTGGATGGCGTCTTGCATTCCTCGTGTTCACTATGGCTGTGTTCCAATATTCACCGTAGACGGTTAAATAGACAGCTAAATGGACGGCAGCCATCTTAAGTCCCATTCCAATTTACACGTAGCCGGCAATATAGACAGCTCCAAGAAGACCACATGGTAAACAAATATTGTAGGCTACTTTTCTGTCTAAACAAGATGGCGGCTCAGTGAATCACTCAGATAGATCAAATCTCGCCGGAATGGTCGTCTGCACACAAGCAGACGCTTTTCAAGACGCTCAATGTGAATAACGTTTATTTGTTTTTGGTTTTAACACGACATAAGCCAGAAAATACAACTGTTACGTTCATTTAATTTAGCTTTTAGGGGCGAAGCTCCTTAGGGCGTGGGCTGTGCGTCCCCTGTAGCCTGTATGTAGCCACCTCTAGTTTAGTTCTTGCAGTGTTCACTAGATGGCGGTACCGTCCCCTGTATGTAGCCACCTCTAGTTTAGTTCTTGCAGTGTTCACTAGATGGCGGTACCGTCTCCTGTATGTAGCCACCTCTCGTTTAGTTCTTGTAGTGTTTACTAGATGGTGGTACTTGTAGCTGATGATGAAAAGATGCAAGATGTTATAAACTAGAAAGCGGTACTTGTAGTTGATGAAAGACGCGAAATCTTATAAAATAGGAATGATGTCACATATGGCGCGTGTCATTGGTTGAAGGCAATCGTTCGATTTAGTGCGGCGACGTACGCTAGGGGGAGCGTTGTAATAAAATCCGTTCGCTGTTGGCGCGCGCTCGGAGTCGCCGGATGGATAAGGCTGCACAGCGGAGAGAGCGCAAGGCGGCAGCAGCGCGCGCTCGCAGACAGAATCTCGATGTGCGAGCGCGCGAGGCAGAAGCGCTCCGTGAAGCTGCGCGACGCCGCCGCCAAGATCCTGCCGAAACGGCTGAAGATCTCAGACTACCACTCACGAGTCAAAGCCGAAACGGAGAATATGCAGCCATCAAACTCTTTGACTCTGGAATCGTCCTCATGACCATGTACCTCGCACCCAACCTGTCGACCGGGAACATCAAGACATTCATAGACACTGCGTTACGAAATTATGAGAACAAATACAAGAATGGACCATTTGTACTACTTGGAGACTTTAACGTGGCTATCATAGACAATAATTGGCTTATCCAACATATGGCTTCTAGATATGCACTCAGACGTATATCGTTTGACCATATGAAACCTACCACGATCCGAGGAACATGCATAGACCTAGTATTTGCAAATTGCCCACTGCAACCCATACAGGAGCCACTCTCCCTTCATTTCACTTACCATAAAGCCGTCATAATGAAGGGACATCGCAAGCCATCCATCGTCTAAGAACAAATAAAAGTTGATTTGTGTATATACACACACAGCGTTTCTCACGTCTTTACATGATGATCGACTGGGCGAATTACACGGAAGATTCACAGTTTACCGATGAATCCCTCCGGAGCTTCGCCCATTCATCATCATTCACCCCGTGAATATGCCGTAATTTTTTCTTCTCGACGCAAGGTGGCGCATTGTCGCGTAAAAGCCATCCAGACGTGTTTCAATTCTCGGACAGCATGGGCTCGGTGCTGTCTTCTAAGCAGTTTACGTAGACTGTCTACGTGCTGTCTAAGAATTGGAACACATCATATATTGGCGGTCATGCTCGCTTTGTAAAATATATGGTATTTTGAGATAGCGTGTCGCCGTTCGTGGTGATATGCGGGCAACCAATGCGGAAGCGTCACCGCAACGCTACTACACGCGCCGCGCCGTGATGCAGCGACGGCGTTGCTTCGAGCCACAAACAAGGAGCACGACGGAACAAATCTGACAGGCGTATACGATGCTGTAGTGGGAGACAGGCCTATTGCAACTCCAGGGGAAAGCCCTCGGACGCACGTGTGACGTAATAAGCACGACCCCTCATGCAGCGTCGCATCACGACCATTCCCTGAACTAAGGCAGACCGGCGGCTCCTCCCGTTGATAAGCGCGCGTTCGGGCACTCGTTTTCTACTCTGTTCCTTTTTAAAATAAAGGAGGCGTTGCTTTGGCAAACCGCGCGTGGCCCACTACGCGTCCGTAAAGAAACACAAACCTACGCAGCTGCTCACTTTGCTGATGTTTTTGCTGCTGGTGATGATTAAATATGTCTGAGCGCTTTGTAAAAAATCTACCTTTGAACCCCTTGCTCATTATGCCATTGACAAGTATTGATGCTGGCGTGATATCACGCTTCTGCTAAGCGACATTACTTATGGTTTAAGAAGAGTCCTCGCATTACGCGACATTCATGTAGAGTTTTTGTTCTCTTTTTTTTTTCGAAAGCAGTTTCGAGCAAAGGCGTCGCTCTGTGGTAGCGCCTGTTTGTAACGCAGAACTGGGCTTATATCACACTCGCACCAAGCTTTTTTTATTAGTATTTTAGTTATTTCCATCTGTCTTGAGGTTTCGCTCAAAGAAAGCGCTGATTTTTCGCTTACAACTAACGACGCCAGTGGCAGCAGCAATATTTCTGCGAAATGATCTCTTGATCTCTGTAACGTTGAAATAAATGAGGTGTTAGTAGATTGGAATGACAATTTAAGCGCCAAGTAATACACGTGTTTCTTTTCCTACCGTCTTCAGTTCGTGACATACAAGGCGTTGATTCGTCTCGAATGCTAACATCAGAATCAGCATTACGTCGAACGGCCAGATTCATAGCGACGGGATGCGGTTGTGCCAAACAATTGCGGATAGCTGTCGGCATGCTAAAAGTACAAATGTAGCCTTTCAATCAGCGGGCAATGCACTGGAGGGGTGGGGGGGATATTTTTTAGCGTTGCTGCGACGTTTCTAAAGATCACCGTAGTTTAGCGAGCTCTTTTGTCTGAAGTAAATGTACTGGAATTCACATCTTCTCTCTTTGGTGAGAGAAAGCGGAAAAGTCCTCCTTTTAGGCTTTTTTTAGCATACATGGCACGACGTGCCCAGCATAGCTTAGCATGGCATACATAGTACATTCTTTAGTCAACTATTGCTAATTTAACTTCATTATGTGACGTATTGCTGCAGTGTCACAGACGAATGCAATTTTCATTTCGCCCGCGTGCCCAATCGTCCTAGTAAGAGCGCTTTTGTGTTGGGAAGACGACATCCGGCGGCTAACAACCCAGCGGCGGCGCCGCTGGGGCTTCCCTGTACAGAAAGGAACACACATGTGTTCGAGGAAAAAGAAATGACCTCGACAGGGGACGGGACGTCCCGAAAGAGTTTTGACTGCTTCGAAATCAGCAGTTGACATGCAACGAGCGAAAAGCGTGGTCGTTGGTGTCGCAAGGCTCGCGTATAGTGGCGAGAATGAAGTAACCCGCGCAAAGTATTGAGACGGCTGCGATTCCGGGCACCCTCGTCGTCTACTAAGCCGGTAAGATCTTCACCGGCACCCATCAAGTCCCCTAGGTGTATCAAGAGCTGGCCTGGTCCGTATGGAACTTTTTATTGTGACTTTTTTTCAACTGTTATTTTAATATAACCAGCTTTTCAATAATTGTAGTTGTGTGCACTGCAACGCACGTAGACACTCAGAAGCGCGAGATGGTTTTGCTTCGTAATTTATTTCTTTGTATCTCCTTTAGTTGCATCATATTATTTTATCAACATTCCGCGCATTTGTCTTTTGTCTGTACCTGTTGCAGTGTTCTTTCAGAACATAGTTTGTTTTGTAGCTGTCCCTATTTCATCGCGTATTAGTGTTCATATTTGTTATTTTTGTAATCTCCTGCATATCACCCTTGTTTTAATTAAATGCTTCTTTTTGTTTAACCAAATGTCTGTGTCTGATGTATGAGTGCACTGGTCAGGCTCATACATCACCACACGTACAACCCCACACGGGTCGTTCGACCTGCAAATAAGTTTGAGATGTACCACTTCGAGGCCTTTCAGGCGTCGCAGGCCGAAGCGTAAAGTGGAAGCCTGCGAGTCTGCCGCACGTCGGTGTTAGATCAGCGGGCCCTCACCAGAAGTGTGTGACATGCAGGTGACCACTTTTCTGATGAAACTAACATTCTGTACTCATCAATCAACGTGCGAAGTTTTTGGAAGCCTCACCAAAATTATAATTTTTGTATTCTCGGGAGTGTTGTAACCGACAACAATTTGCCCATGAATTTCGAGACTGAAAGTTGATTATTTTTATAAGGCAGAATACTACTGGCTGCAGAACGAAAAGATATGTTTATATACATAATAATGAGCATAATTAGGATAAATTACCGAAAAATTCAAAGATCAGCATTTTAACTTATGCGCATGCAATATAATATCACGAGCCTTGGAACAAAGTTGCGTTAGTGTGACTCCCTTTTCAACGGCTCACCATATTTGGCGACTAAAGCGGATCAAATTAGAAAGTTAACGTAATGGATGAACAGGGATTGATCGAGGGCTCTTTTTTTTGTTAAACAGAACCACACGAAGCAGTTGACCAAAAAGGAAGCAAACAGAAAAGAAGAAGGCAGGAAGGTTAACTAGAAAGACTTCCGATTGGCTAGGCTACTCTAGGGGATCACGTAAGGAAGCCATTTGACAAGGAAGCTAAAGAACATATAGGAAACATTACTTGTATGTTATCTGTAGTACAATGTGTTTTCTACGTAAATCGAAAGGAACGAAAGTAGGTGACTTACCGCAGCAGGGCCGTAGCCAGGGGGGGGGGGGGGAGGGGTTGAGGCCCTTCAAAGTTTTTCAGTTTTTGCTTGCGTATACATACCCACACGCCTGAACATACATAAGGTATGGCAGCATCCTATCCCCCCCCCCCCCCCCCCTAAATTCTGGCTGCACTTGGGTGCCGCATGTAGAGATGGAACCTGCACCCTTCGGGTAACGCGTACGATGCTTTAGCAATTGAATTGCTACGGCGATCGGTTTTTATTTAAGTTTGCGTAATCCTGCCAATGTTAGCCAGCGTCGCTAGCAGCCACGACTGTGAATATAGACAACGTTTTTTTCTTGCCAGCAGGTGCCAGCAGGTGTCAGCAGCTTATTACAAGCTAGAATCGGAGCAATAGAACCTCGTATGAAGGCATCACGTCTGCTGTAACGACACCCTCGGTATAAATAAACGAAAGGGGAGGAACCGGTCGACGGCTTGCTTTTCATGTAAAAACCCTTTATGAAACTAACACATGATGTAACACAAGATGTAGATGTTGGTTTCATTAGATTAAAATTAACTAAAAGAAAAAGCCGCGTATTAACAACGCACACTTTCGAATATACATAAAACCAGGATTTTATTCCGAGTGCGGGGGAATAATAAAATGCTAAAACTGGCGAAGATTTCATGAGTACCTAGCATATGAATATGAAAAAAAACTGCATAGCACAGAGCATGACATAAACGCAAACATTAGAATGACCAAGAACCATGAGCGACAATGATGCATTAAACGCTACCACTACACGATGTCTGCAAAAGCATGAAACACGTATGTCTGCAACAGGTCATAGCCCTATAGGAAGGCCGGTATTCGTAGAAATTGTTTTTCCGATAAAAAAAAAACGGCTGGTAATACCCGCCGCCATGATGATGTCACGTCATGGGCTCCAACTTGATGCCAGTGGTGGCGACGCCAACCAGGTGCCCCTGGCTCTACCGCTTTCCTGACGTCGTGTCACTTTGTTTTCGCAAGATCCACAGCTCTATCAGCATGCAGTCGTGCGATCCGGAGCACTGGATTCTCCAACTTCCACGCAAGAAAATGAGCGTACGTATGGCCCAGCATCTCGTATTCAAGTTTGTACAATCCTCTTAAAATGGCGGCTGTCGTACCGAAGACAAAGCCCTCCAAAGCCCTTTCAAAAGGGGAGTGCGGCTCTGGATCTTCCATCCCCAATATCATGTAGACAACGAGTAAGAATACGGCCGAGAGCGTTATCAACATGATTAAGAAAAGCAAGTGGCCCAGCACCATTCGCTTTACTTGCCAGTTGCTTTGGGAAATCCAGTGGAAAAATCTAAGCACATTGCAAGGTTGGGCCTCCATCGGGAAACGCTGACCGCAGAGTTCGCAGTAGTCCACTTTCTGTGCGTTAAGCCACAGTTCGAGGCAAGACACGTGGACGAAGCCGATGGTTCCAGCGCATCTGCAAAGGGACGCGAGCGCTTCTTCTTGGTCTCCTCCATGGCAGATCCGGCACACTGGTCCGTTGTTTCCATTCTCGCTGGAGCTACCGGTGGGCGTACCTTGCGAGACGTTATCCGCGGATTCACCTCGCAGTGCAGGGATTTGCAACGACGGGGCTCTGTCATCTGGGGACTGTGCCATGACGCCGTCACTGCACTTCAGACTCGCGTTCATAAATTGGGGCTCGTCGTTGACTTCAGATGACACTGAAGACCTGGTGCCAGAGGGCAAAGACGAGGGCACGGGGCAGCTCTCCTCTATTCCGGACACTGAAATATAATTAGAGTTACATCAGTGCTATGTGGCATTCACCTTATTCATGTGTTAGTATGGAAAGGCTAGCAGTGCATTGTGCTTACCTGATTGCACAGAATCCAGGTTTGTTTCCTCGCCGGAATTCTTGTACTGGTCATTGGACATAATTTTGTCCTGCTCTCAAAACGTATGTGAAAGCCTTGGCAAAGCAGCTAGCAGTTGTTTTCGTAGTGGTTTCTTCCTTTATTCTGCTGTACAGTGGGATGTCACCGCGAATAAAATGGCGTGGGAACCTGTGCCCCTTTATCACATTGCATGATTAAGAAGTAACCATCATCTGTTCCACGCATGTCAGAAATCTTAGGCTGATGTATATCCGAGAGCAAGGAAATATGTCAGCACTTTTCAACTGATAACTATCTTATGAATAAACTGAATCGGCGCCATAAGAAACTGTGATCCTTTATCAGACCGTTTTGCTACTATGTCAGTGCTCTATTTTGGCATGCCATCGTTAGATTTGTCATCGTGAGATTTGTGATTGGGTAAACAGAAAAAGAACAGCAACATTCCAAGCAAGAAGAGACGCACCACTGCTTCTGCACTGCTGTATATAATGCACAGGTGCCCGATAAAACAACGACTGAGTAACCTTATGATTGGATATCAAATCTATTTCTAGTGTATTATTTCGCCATTATTCCAGGCATCCAGGACAAATCACAACGCCGTTGTACAGCATTATCAACTCCAACAAGCGGGTTAGCTAAATAAGATGCAACTGATATGTGTAGGCCGTGTGGTGACCAAATGATATACACATGTCACTGCAGGTAAAATCTGGCGTCATCTGATTACTGATGAGCGGTGAATGCGAAAGCATGAACGTCCCATTGAGTGCCCAGAGCAGTAAACCGCATCAGCCTGTGAGGCTAACGCCACATGCCACCAACGCCCTGCGCGAGCAAAGACTTAGAAGGCAGAAACAGATGAAATTTGAAGGAAATCTGTGTGACATCCTCCACTTCTTTCCGGCTGCTCTTAACGTCAGAGGTTACGTCACATGTGTGTGGTGGAGACCTAGGCAGCTTTCACGAGGACGTTCTCACTCTCGCGCAGTAATCTGAGGAGCACTTCGAATAGATCGATTGATCGTGTTCAGATTTCGGTGCGCGTTAAAAAACCCCAGGTGATCGAAATTTCCGGAACCTTCCACTACGGCGTCTCTCACAATAATATGGTGGTATTGAGACGTTAAATCCCACTTATCAAATAATAAATTAGGCCAGGATCACACGCACCTTTCGCTCGTTCCTAAGTTAATCTTTGAAACATCTGGTGTGTGCCTTCTGCGTCAGTTTCTCGCATTCCTACCGCCTTACCGTTTAGCGGTTACGATAATCGGCTGCTGGCCTGAAGGCCACGGGTTTGGTCAAGGCTGTGCTGGTCGAATATGAATGGAGGTGAAATGCTGGACGACGGGGTACTGTGCGATGTCATTGTACGTTAGAGAACACCAGACGTCGAAATTTCTGGAGCCCTCAGCCTCGGTGCGCCCGGCCCTCACAATCATACCATGGTTTTGATACGTAAAGCCCCTGACAACAATATATTATATACCAGCTACCGTTTTAAAACATTGTGTTGGGTAGTAGGCATCCGTCTTTTTGGTCAGACCGGTACTCTTGCAAAAGGGTTGCAGTATGGCCGTACTGTTATCGCATTGGGGAAGAAAAAAAAACAAGGGCTAGGGCACACACATGTGCTAATTTCTACCACGCATGAATGTTTAGTGTTGCGCCATGAGAGTGGCCGTAATTTTCTGCGCTGGAATATTTGTGTGTGGCCGAGAAACTAACCCGAACTGTATGAAGGCAATCGAGGAAGTGTTCACGTAAAGCAGCAATGGTACGAAATGTATCGGACAAGCCACAGCCATAGATAGGCGTTCACGCAGGGTTGTTTGGTTTTGTAACCTTTGTTATTTTGCAAGTAACACATCAAATGTATTATATTCGATTGTAGGCAGAAATGTGCGAGATACAAGGTTAGGAATAGAGCTTGACTGTATAGCAGTAAAACATGGAAGTTGAAATCCACGTTTCTCTGGAAATGGCCTTAGCTTGTATTAGCGCGGCACATATGAAAAGGAAAAAGGGAAAGACGACAGAGACGTCAAGAAAGGCAAGCGCTAAACTTTCGCTTTTTCATTGTCATACGTGCCGCGCTAATACAAGCTAAGTTCATGAATAACCAACTCGTTCGAGCCACAACACTCTGGAAATGATGTTTGCGCAAGTGAGCTTCTGTTTTTGGGTTGCTCTTATGACGCGTAAGAAAGGCATTGACTGGGGGGGGGGGGGGGGGAGCGCAGTCAAGCTATGACGCCTACACCCCCTCTCTCTAATGCGGGAGCCTACATACGCCTAAACCCACAACAGTGCGTCACCTTATCGTCTGATTGACATATAGATTATTTAGCTATTGAAGTGTCTGCCCTCGAGCATGCGGAACTGCGTAAATCATTGCTGCACGCGTGCGTAAGAGTTCAATGCCTCGCTCGCAGAAAGAGCTCAACAGCAGCCATGCTTCCAAGGCTGTAGAGCGAAGAACACGTTCTGGCAATACTGCGGGCACGTGTTGCTTTTCTGGGCTCGAATGTTTCCGAGTCAAACCCTTGAACAGAAACAGCTAATAAGGAACGCGTGCTTCCAAGCCCGAAGCAACCAAAACGTTTTAGAGAAAACGTTAGAACTTCCACAACAAGGACGGAGGCACCCCGAAGATTTACGGACGCCGCGAGGGCCATAAATTTCTTTTTCTAGCAAAAAACATTTGATATCGGAGGCGCTAACACAGACGCCTGCGCGTGCTTGCTCGGCACAAAGAGGCGGCATTAAATGGGAGGAAGCCACGCGCTCGGCGTGCCGACAGAGACGGTCCCGGTCACCCGTCAAGAGAGAGGCCGACAACCTTGGCCGGCCTGGTCCAGGGCGAGTGTCCCAATAAACCCATCATGGTGTAAGGGGGGTTCGGCCATTCTGCCAGGGGTGTCGCTTTACAGCCGCGGAAGGGCCGCCTGACGGCCGGCAGCGCGCTTTCGTCCGGGCCAATGATGACGTATCTGCGCAGACGTGAGGACAAAGCGGCCGCTTGTTCGGCGCATTGTCGGACGGCTCCTAACGAGGCGCACTTCACACTGCGAAGGACGGTTTGACGGCGCTCAAAACGGAAAGCATTCGCGCGGCGGGACCGACACTGGGCTCGGATGGAGGCGGGGAAGAGCGTTGCAGCTGGGCCGCCCGATGAGCGCGCGTCGTCTCAGAGGCTGCGGTTGCTTCTGGTGTTCTCTTCGAGAACTTGGCATTCTCTTCGAGGCGCTCGCGTCTGGAAGGCGCGCGTCGTCACGAGTAGATAAAACGGAGCCCGGTCATCGGCCATGGTTCTTCGGTATTTTTTTTTTCACATGTGCCGTATGGTGAGAACAGTTGCGAGGCAGCTGTTAAGATAGACACACTTTCCGATTCAGTACTGGTACTAGGTACTTCAGCAGAAGAAGAGAAGGAGGGTGATGCTAGCAGAAACATGCGCCGGCAGCGTCGCCTTTCAAAGCGCGGTTCAAACAAGCATCAACGTTAAGCGTAACGTGAGGAGGTCCTATGTCGAGAGTGGTAAGCAGGCATACTGCACCATGCATTCAGGTACTAAAGCGATTGAACAATCTTTTAATCCTAGACTTTCGCAAAGTGCGGGTATCCTTTGCCGTAAATATAGGTACTCAACTGCCACAAGATCAAGCGAATTCCCGCGTAGAATTCTTCCTTCATAGCCAGGTAAGCACAGAAGAGTGCCACGAACAGAAGCACACACGTAAAGTATCCGCGGATGGCTGTGAACAACATATATGTTTATATTATATATTGGTCACTCTAAAAGAACGTGTGAACAGAGCTCCTCGCTTATCCCACTGATAACAATTTCTTTTGCATTGTGCGCACGATGCACTTTCGACACTCTCTGGTACGATACTCACATGCAGTAGCCTGGACCACTACTGTTACGAGCGGTAATAAATGGAACAAATTCATTCTTCTGACGTGCTCTAACATGGTTGATTTGACTTAATAAAAAAGTGTTCCTCACAGATCACCAGGTACACACGTTCTGTACGCTACTGCATATCTCAAGCTTCGTGTTATATGAAGAGCTACGGCGTTTACCATGTGCCTCCGGTGTGCCAGTCATCGCTTGTTTTGCGCTTTAGTTTCTATCTCAATCGACACGGCTTTCAAAAATGGCTGCGCGGGGCAAAAGTTAATTTCTTATTTGTTTCCTATACGCCTGTCTTCACTCGTATAGCGTGGCTGCAGGCGCACGTGCACCTGCTGGTCAGCTCAGTGGCCTCAAAGCGGCGAGCCAAAGCTGCACCCTCGTGACGGGGGACGCACCGCAGGCCGCACACCCGGGCTGACACCTTCGCGGCGGGAGGCAACAAGGCGTGGACGACAAGCAGGCACGCGGGGGCGCAGAGGCGAGAAAGAATGAGCCCGTGCACGGAGAAACAGCCCGGACACGTCGCACTGCCGCCCCTCCCTCCACAGTTCCGCCGTTTTTCAGCGCCGTCTAGGGTTTCTGGCAGTCCCCGTTGCCTGACCTTCCGCTCACAGCCGCGTGCTCGCACCGACCCCTCGAGTGGACGCTGCGGCACATTTGGCGGAAACGGGAGTAAAGCTCCTCGCGAGGAGGAGGGAGGCATGCTAGAGCTTCCGGAGAGGACAAGGCGCTTGTCCGGGAATGTCAAGCTTGGAGGGATCGGCCGCAGCTCGTATAAGCCCCTAGTCCGTGAGAGGACGAGATGTACGAGACTATACGCGGCCCGTCGCGAAGATCTTCAATCCTCGCCTGTTTGAAAGTCCCCCCGCGCCCGCCACTAGAACATACATCGGTGGCTTTTCGCTGCTTGGTGATTTTATTTATTTGTTTAATACGCCAACTTTGTGTGCTTGCGTGCTCGAAAGGTCAGCTGGCTTAGAAAAGTCGAAATAAGAGTGGTGAAGGAAAAAAAAAGACGGTTTCTGAGCAGCAGAACCAAAATCCCGGAATATCTATGAGTTGAACAAAGATGGACGCACAGTAATAACGGGAAAAGAAAAAAAAACGCCTTTGAATTGCAAAACCGGAAAAACAGTATCAGTAAGCCCACGCTGAGTGGTGAAGTGGTGTCTACGAGAAGGCTTAAGCACATCGCACCATTTGCGTGCCCGCCGTTTACTGTTGCATTTTTTTTAGCACTTTGCTGGTAATTTTTACTGTGAGTGATGTCCTGTAGTTTGCTAACAGCGAGTCTACAGTGCGTAACTCATTTTACATAGTACAGCTGTAACTGGTTCACTGGTCTCGAAGGCATACACCTATACTAAAGGCAATCACAACATTTTTTTTGTAATTATTCTATTAGCACATACAGGTGAGAGCACCCCCATGACATGAGTAGAGGTCTATAATGGACGAGGACCTGGCTTAGAGTGCGCCAGTGCCAATATTACTGGTATGTTGAGGCGGTAGCTTTAGCCTGTCTCCCACTACCGTCTCTACCATAATGCGGTTGAAAACTCGGCGCCCAAAGACCGCGTCAAAACATCTCAGCTGCTTTTCAAGATGAAAATTTCCACATACACATCTCAGTTGCTTTTCAAGATGAAAATTTCCACATACACAGAGCGACGAAGAAAAACACGAAACTCAAGCCTATGTTATACAGCTTAAGAAAGGGGTGCTTTTTCAAATAGTCATTGCTTTGACTTACGTAACACGTTATAGTTTGAATACAGTGAAATTCCTACTTAGCTATCTCTCTTTCTTTCGGAATATTTGAGACATCTGCCAATGACTCGAAAAGACCTTCTCTTTCCCCCCGCCAGCCCCTCACTGCCTTTCCGCGATTTCCGCTGCTTCAGTCACTGTTTTTATTCACTCATCGAGGGCGAATATAACGACAATGAATGCATGTATTCAACAAAGTATTTCAGCGGAAGCACGTGAGAATTTTACACCGGGATCTTGAATTCCGATCCGAGACCGGGCAATGACCCTCTTTCCTAATCTTGTCGAATTTCTGTCACCGTAAGGTGGAGAGAGACGCTTGCTTGGGATTTTATGGTATACCTCATACTAATGTTTTTTCGGTAGACAATACTAAAAAAATGAACTACTATATTCTTGGCTGTTAGGTCCGCATAGAGTACGTGGTTAGGAAGACCTTATCAAATACCTTTTTATCGAATAATTTTACTGATGAAATTATATAAGCAATTACAAAATGAAGCTGACGAGAACTGAACTCATGTTGACTGAGCAATTATCTACAGGTTCAAAAAATTGTGCTCAGAAGTGCCTTGGCGTTCTAGTTAGCTATGACTTGCAGAGCTAATAAATGAACATTTATGTGTTTCGTAACACACTTTGAAGGTTCCACATCATGGAGCTAATCAGAGCGGGACTGCTAGTCTGCTATTCCAAAAGACTTTTTCTGCACGTGTCCCAGATAACTTGCGCTGAAAGTTAAGAACACAGAAGTTCACCGTAGCTGGACAGAACTGAGGTAGTGTTGCTGGTCACTTGGAGCAAGTAAGACAATACTCATTGTACTTCTATTATAAATAGCAACAAACAAAGGAAACGCAGGAAGGTAAACCAGGTTCGAAACATACCGTCTGCTACCCTATACTCGGGGGAAGCCGAAAGAAGGAAATAAAAAATCCGTGAGTGTCAACATATATGATGTTTGAGATCTCCTATACATATTTGGTCAAAATTTTCGCAGTCCTTCACTATATACGGCGTCTCTCACAATCATGTGGTAGTTTTGGGACGTTAAACCCCCCATATCAGTCAATCTTCTATACATATTGCGTAGACAAATAAATTGTAATGGGATTAAGTAAGTTAATGTTTGTTTACGTGTGGGTTTTCACTACGTTGTGGTTATTAAATTTCTCAGAGAACACTATCATGTAAGGGAAGAGAAGTAGCCGGAGCCCCACATAGGCACCGACTTCTTTATGAACGCATTTATTAAAATGAAAAAAAAAGAAAGCGCGGAAAGAAACACAGGCGCGCAAGAGCAAACAAGCAAACAGACAAAAGGTAAGGAGAGAAGCCCGATTGTCTATCCAATCGGCCCCTGCCGCGAAAAAAAAGAAATTCAATAAACCGTTACATTTCCGCTGCACCGAAGTTTAGCGCGGCAAGCTAATACTGTCTGTTCAGAAGGTATACAGTTGTCAAGCCGGGACAATCCCACAACTAACGGCAGCCTGTGGGTGTTCTAGCAAGGACAAAGGGTAATTCTATAGTCTTCTTCGCTGTCACAGTGGTTTCAAGCAACACTGTCTTGCGTCCAGATTCGGAAGGCAAAAGATTTGACAAAAGCGACACCAAGCCATGGACAGTCGGCAAAGCACCGTCATCTCGATATATATGAATATACGAACAGCGCAACTTAAAAGTAGTTACAATGTAAAACGGAAGCGAAGAAACAAGAAAAGAAAAGAGCACTGACTTTCAACAATGATTTAATAAAGAGATGACGCTCCATACCGTCATCTAGAGTCGAGAACCCAAAAGGTGGGCCTAAGTTGACCTGTCTGATTTATTTACTCGGTGCACTCGTGCATGCTGTAAATTTTCCGTGTTACATAATGACTTTATGAATTCTTTTCTAAGCTTAAAAAATTCGATTGCAGCATCTCTCGTCGACATTAATATGAAATATTGTACGCCGTAGCCATTTTCGTATGCAAATCGAGCAGCAGCATCGGCGTGTTCTTTGCTGTTTATGAGCGACTCGCTCCCTGGATTCCGTGCCGACCGGTTGTGCCCTCGCGATCTCCGACGACAGCGTAGCTCTGGCCGACTGGATTAGCCCTGCGCCATCTTCTGTTGCCGACAAGAGCTCTCGCAAGTGGTGTCCCGTTCTCGGACTCCTGTGATCGTGCTTATATCTTTCCTATCTCTCTTATGTCCTCGCTCGCTGTCCCAGCGCATCTCTCTCTCTCTCTCTCTCTCTCTCTCTCTCTCTCTCTCTCTCTCTATATATATATATATATATATATATATATATATATATATATATATATATATATATATATACCTTTAATTCTATCCTTTTAATTCATCCTCACCCAAATATCTTGTGAGCTACTGTTGAGGTGTCGCACGCTGATGCAGACAGTTACGGGGCTCACTTTCCTCTTCTTTTCCCTCTCATAACCAAAATCTCTGTTTATGAGCAAAGAACACGCGGATTCCAATGACAATTGATTGATTGATTGATTGATTGATTTGTCGTGTTTAACGTCCCAAAATCACCATATGATTATGAGAGACGCCGTAGTGGAGGGCTCCGGAAACTTCGACCACTTGGGGTTCTTTAACGTGCACCCAAATCTGAGCACACGGGCCTACAACATTTCCGCCTCCATCGGAAATGCAGCAGCCGCAGCTGGGATTCGATCCCACGACCTGCGGGTCAGCAGCCGAGTAACTTAGCCACTAGACCACCGCAGCGGGGCGATTCCAATGACAAGGCTTGGCACCCCCTGAAAAGTGATTCCATGCCAATGCTCGAAGAGCTCATGGAATAGCTCGCTAACTTCTCACGTTAGTTGTTCCTGAAGTCCGCGGCGTAAGCAATTATTCACTGAAAAAGAAAACAATGATATGTTGGCAGCGATTAACGAGCCTATGAAATAATATGATCAAAGCAAAAGTGCCCCCGATAAAGTGCAATAAAAAAGGAAGAACAGGGTGTGTGTGTTCACGCCGACGTTTCGGTAAACGGGCTTTTCTTCTTGATCTTCTGCAAGGCTTGATGACGAAGTGTCGTGGTGAACTTCGATTCAGAGTCTTGTCGCTCTATACGGTTTAGAACTGAAGTAAACCCCGCAATACAGGAAACCACTCCAGTCCTAACAGTTCAAAAGATCATTAATTTCTAATAACGTACTACAGAATTACACTAAATGGAAACGAAAATCGCATACGACTTGTTCCAAGCGACGGCTAGCAACATTACTTTGGGTCTGTCCGACTATGAGGATGTTGAATAAATTTCGGAACAAATTGCCTGGGACGCTGAGAGTAAAATTTCACGAAGCCCCATCTAGCACTTCTTATTCTGGTGAGGTCACTCGTTGCCCTTTCCTCCAGACAAGAATCACTGTTGCTGTACTCATGCGCAAGCCCTGCCTTTTTACCACCAGTGATACAATCTTCTCTCCTGATATGTTAAAGGGATTTAATTATTTTGCTAGACTATTATGATAACCTTCGTGTCGTCATCACATCTACACAATACACTTATTCACAACAGGTTTTAATGACCATCGCGATAATCAGGTACCAGTAGGGCCGAGACAAAACAAAATAATAATACTGTGAAAACTGGCTTCGACAAATGAAATGGTATTGGTACTCTCCGGCAGTTGAGTAGAAGGTTGGAGACAGTCGAATACATTGTCGGGGACGTTTAACCTGGAATGCGGTTTTTTGCTATCACTTTTCCTTTTGCAACGGGTTCGTAGCTCAGGGTTTAGCATACTCACCCCTTTCCCCATGTAGTTTCTTATCCTCCTTGCTTTTATGTATATCTTACCTTCAGACAATTTCATGTGTCTTTGAAATGGCAGCATTTTTATTGACAGACATTGAGACAATTCTCTGCTATTGCCCCACGTACTTGGTGCTCGAGCACGCACGCACGCACGCACGCACGCACACACACACACACACACACACACACACACACACACACACACACACACACACACACACACACACACACACACACACACACACACGCACGCACGCACGCACACAAGCACACACGCACACACGCACACACGCACACACACACACAAACAAACAAACAATACGCACGCGCTCTCGTTCATTCACTCACTCTCATATATACAGTAGTATACACACATGCACCACACACGCACGCACATACGCACATGCCCACGTATACACAGTAGAGTGCTTCTAGGTTGTTCGAGTGAACGACGACTGGCACCAGTGTTCAAAGGTTCTTGTTTCCGTGAGAAAACGGTTCAACAGTCATCACACCATCAACAGTCAACTTCCATCGAAGCGATGACGCCACAAGTATTGACGTTGATCAAGGCTATAAACATGGAGGTGAAAGCTTGGTGAATTCTGCGCATGCGCAGCTGCGGTGTTCGGCATCAGTAACAAACTAACGGTATGACGCAACGGTGCGCTTTCTACTTAACTAATCATGACATTGAACATACTCACACATCTGTCACATTTGTGAAACGTAGGCAACACGTGAAATACAATGGCTATACCAGCAAGCTACTGAAGATGCTAAAAAGCTCGACGTTAAGCCGTACGAGAAATAAATACTACCCTGTCCGAGAAATGTCTAGTTCAGAAAACATTAAGGTCAATATTAACAAAAGTGTCTTAATGTTTACATGAGCCAGACATAGCTTACATGAAGCAGTCATAGTGTCAGTCATTTTATTTCCCACGGCCACAAGTTAAGAGACGAACAGCTTTGTGAGAAGGGCCTCAGAACATTTTGTAAATGCACGGGGCCATTTGGTTCCGTCATGCTGAGCGATATGGCATGCGACCGCGTATAACCTCTTTCCAATGGAGGTGGCATGCAAGAGCGCTTCATTCTGCTTAGATTTGTATGCACGTGGAAAAACCTTAGGTTGTTTACTTTAGTCTATCGAGTCGAATCCGCTGCGGCGTGTCTCATAATCAGGTCGCTCTTCTGACAAGTAAGACATGAGAACTGATTTTGTAGAACGGAATTGCATCCTATTCATTTGCGTGCCTGCGTAGCTGCATATACTCGTATGATGAACATAAGGAAAAATTCGCACAACTATTTTATGTCGTAGTATCTTAATAATCATTTCACATAAGCATCGCTCCACATAGATTTCGACTTCTGCTTTTGATCGGCTTTGATTGCCTAGAGGTCGCTTCAAGCTTTGGGCACAGTATAATAAAACTGCGTCGTGCTAAAGAATTCATATAATACCACTGGTTCGAGCAATTGCTACAAGACAATTTTTTACTTAATGCCAAGGCACCTCTCTTTTATGAACATGATAGCTAATTCCATTTCATTTGAACTTTATCTTTCGCCTTAGAAAATAATCGCTATAAGCGGCATGTTTAGCGTTTTTTTTTAAAGCGCAAATGTTTTCGCCGGTAATATATTTAAATCTCCTGTTTTATATGTTGCTATAATAAATTATTAAACTACTTCGGGAGCGAATGACAGAAAAGTGTTGCCAGAATATTGTGACAAAGTTGAAAGAACGGTAGCTTGACTCATGTTGTGGCCTAACTTTCCAAATGTAGCGGTTAAAGTAAAAATACGACTTGTATAATGTTGCACAGTATTTTTTGTTAGCAAGACATTCGGAAAGTTTCAAAAGAGTAGTGCTTATCTGAAACGAGAAAAAAAATTATCTGGACAACCACAAGGTAGCACGAAGGTTGCCTTTGCCTTGCCTTCGCTGCACAACACGTTAGCTTGAAGTTTCAGCGGGGGCTATTCGGAAGCGAATAATGCATGTCATATGACTGATTGTCACTTGTTTTAGCAATACGGCTGTACAAAAGGTCAAAAGGGCTACAGTGCTGAATTGATGGAACGATATCTTCCCGCTTGGAGCATTAAAGGGCCGGTTCGATACAGGCGTCTCATAATACCACGGGGCACATTTATAATGCAGTAGATAGCCTGAAAGGCAGCGTTAGAGTGCTGTGTTTGGCTTCTGGTAATCAATTCACATGGTCCTAATAATAATTACCATCATAATTGATGTATAGTTTGTCTAAGCTGTTTTTATGACGTTTCAAAGCATCGTTTTTGGCTTCTGATAATTAATGCACATGGTCCTAATAATAATTAGCATCATAATTAGGGTATATATTGTCTAAGTTGTTTGTATAAATGTTTCAGGTAGTGGCCTATGGTGATCGTTTACACCAGGTATTCTTCATGAAAAGATGTATCCTGGGTTTACATGTTAAAAATGATTCCATATCATGCCCGCAAAGCCACTTCGCTATTTCGGGTTGTAATTTAAACCTTTCATCCATCATTTTTAATGGGCCAATTGCGCTGAAAAATATTAAATCACATCACCGTTTCTGGACGGGCTTTTAAATAAAACATTTTGATCACCTTCAGAACATTGCGAAAAAGCGGGATGAAAGTGTAAAATCCCTCCTAAAATGTTGGCTGAATTGTCGTTTATAGGCCTGATATGAAATCATCTCTAACGGGCACACTTCGAATACATCATTTAGTGATGCACACCTGGGGTAAACGATCACCGTCGGCTTCTACCTGGAACATTTATAAAAAGAGCTTAGACAAAATGTACCCTACCCTAAATATCACGCTAACTATTATTAGGACCATACGCATTAATTATCAGAAGCCAAACACGGTACTCTAATACTGTTTCGCAGGTTAGCGACTGCATTATAATTCTGCCCCTTGGGATTATGAAGCAGTTGTAAATAACCTGACCTTTGATGGTTCAAGGGGAAGATACCGTTCCATAACTTTGGCACTTCTGCCCCTTTTTGACGTTTTATACAGCCGTATTGCTGAATGAAATGACAAACAGTGGTATGACATTCATTATTCGCTTCCGAGTAGCCACCGCTGAAACTTCAAGCTGACGTATTATGCAGTGAAGGCGAGGCAAAAGCAAGCTTTTTACTATTTTGTGGCCATTCAGATGGATTTTTTTTCCTCGCTTAAAAAAAAAAACTACTCTTTTGAAACTTTTTGAATTTTTTACTAACAAAGCGAACTATGCAAGATCATATAAACTGTATTTATATTTCACCAGCTACATTTGGAAAACAAGCCGCAACGTGAATATATATATATATATATATATATATATATATATATATATATATATATATATATATATATATATATATATATATATATATATATATATATATATATATATTACTGGTGTAAGAATTTTCTATTCATAAAAACGCTTATCATGCCACATGTTGTTGCAATTTTTTCAAGATGAACGCATGAACGCTAAAAAAGTTCAAACTTAATTGAATTAACTATCATAATTATGAACGAAAAGTACGTTGGCATAAGCGAAAAAATTGTCCCGAACCAGTAATACAACCTTGAACCAGTATTAATACATAAATTATTTAGCGAGACACAGTTTCACTCGGGTGCTTAGAGTTTATGGTGCCCTCTAGGCAACACAATTTTTTTTGTGAATTATAATGCCTCAATAACTACTTCTGACATGCATATATGTATATCTGCAAAATTTTTTTCAACGTGATTGAAGATGGTTGGAAATTGAGCGGGTACACTTGATATGGAATGACCCACATACTAAAACCTGATATCAACACATCTGCCGTCTGTCCGATGCAGACACTGCCGCACGAGCAAAAAATTTGATATACCACAGTGGTCGTACTTCTTAACGTCCTTGATTGAACAAGCGTTATCAACCACCCTTGTACTTTCCATTAGGCGCCTTTGGATCTTGCAACGTAAACTGCACAATTTATTTCCACCTGAAAAAACAGCGTCAACCACGCCCTCTCTCCAACCTTTCTTGTATTAGTGTGTGTTAGATGTGTTAATATCAGGCTGCGGGAACATGACAAATCTTTAAATAGCAGGGTTTTGTCTTACCTCGACAACTATTGCCGTGATTGCGATTGCACTCCATTCAAGCAGAACTCAATCATCGATCGCCATCATAATCAACGCACACGTGCGATTGCTGAAGCCTACCACATGGCGAAGTGTGTTGGCGATTGCGTTAGCCAGCCATCTCCTGCTTTATCAGAACAAGTAATTGTTTCATCGATTAGATATAATCTTGCGTGGTGCTTGATTTTCTCTCTCTGTGTGTGTGCTTATGTATATATGCTTTTTGTCAAATACATTTTCAGTTGTTAGAGCAGCGCTTGTCCTGTTTCCTTCTTTTGTGTGTTTTTTTTAGCGCAGCCGAAGTTCCTTCAATAAATTGATATGTGGGGTTTAACGTCCCAAAACCACTATATGATTATGAGAGACGCCGTAGTGGAGGGCTCCGGAAATTTAGACCACCTGGGGTTCTTTAACGTGCACCCAAATCTGAGCACACGGGCCTACAACATTTCCGCCTCCATCGGAAATGCAGCCGCCGCAGCCGGGATTCGAACCCGCGCCCTGCGGGTCAGCAGCCGATCCTTCAATAAATTCATTTGATAGTTTGCACTTGCACTGTCCACTTCAGTTCTTGTCTCTTCTCGAACTTCGTTCTCCGCAGCAACTGTAGGGCAATTTTTCAGTCATGAAAAAAAAAAAAAACAACTAGCCCAATATCTCACTTTGTCCACTAGGAATAAGTTTCAACTCACCCGCCTTTCGTTTCTGCTACAACGTATATGTATAGGGGAGTGCATACGCTGATGTTGTACACATGCCTTTTCAATGCCAAATTTTTGCCTTTCCTTCAAATACATGCAACAGAGGTCTATACTATACACGCAACAGAGGCCTTGCGGTGCCTATCGAGCATGACATTGAATTCGCACAACAAAAGACATTATTTTGTACTTTGTAAGCAGGAGAAGGGGGAGGAAAATAGACGGAAAGATAGGGAGGTTACTACCGAGCTCTCAGGCCAGCTGACAATCCGAATCTGGGGAAAGGGGTAAGGAATCATTGCTGTTCGTTTTGATGAAAAAAAAAGCCTTTTAAAGGTTTTGTAACTTGTTAGTTTTTACAGTTTTCGTTAGAGGCTGTGAAGTTGCATACGGCGTTCACACCACAACAATTGTGTTCCTGTTTCTGATAAGTATTACATGTTTTCTGAGACTGAATTATCGAGGATTTTGAATTGTCATTGTTGTCAGCGGCCGCCTTGGATAATAATATTACCAGCGTTAGGATTAGGTGGGTCATGTTCTTTTGAAAAGTATGGTAGCTTCACCCTAGTGATGCCAACCTAAAGGATGAGCGGAGGGGGTGGCCTTACTCGTTTGTCTTTCTTTCTCTTTCTCTTTGTTTATTGTATCCAATTTTGTATCCATTTCTTCTCATTTCTTTCTCTTTCTAGCTCTTTCTATTTTGATTTCTTATTCTTCTCTTTCTCTTTTTTATTACTTTCTCTCTTTTTCTGCTTCTTCCTCTTCCTTGCTTTGTTTCTTTCTATTTCTGTCTTGGTCTCTAACTACATTCACAATCTCTTCTTCGTGTCGGTTTCTTTCTATCTCTCCCTTTTCTCTCTTTCTGTCTTGATTGCTGTTTTTACTATTTATTTTTTGTGCTTACTTATTTTTATTTCTTTGTGCCTCTTTTTATGTGTGTCGATCTTTTTATGTCTTTATTTCCTTGATTTCTCTCCATTATTCTTTCTATTTTTTCTATAGCTTTATCCTACCTTTTTTTCTTTCTGTCACTCTTTTTTCCCCATTTTTTCTATCTCTTCCTCTCTCTCTTTCTCTTTCGGGAGTTTCACGTGCTCCACTTCACCAAACAGAGTTCTGTTTAACGCTCGCACCCTGTGTATTTGGTAGTGGGACTTGCCTAATTCCAGTTTGACGTACCATCCTGAGCAGTTTTGCACGACAGAAAACATGTTATCCATATCCCAAGTGACTTTATTGTTAAAAATTACAGTGCAACATATTTCTACGAATTACAGATCCTCTTTCCTGTATCACGCTCGTACATACGAATCCATACATCGGTGTGTACATCTGTAACGTACTTGTTGTAGGGGTGGCTTATTTAGACATAATACTATCTACGTTGGCTAAGCCGATGGCTGGAAGCGTACTCAAACTCAGAGTTCTTAGCGTATGTTCAAGAAAAAGCTCCCGCATTGAAATCAAAAAGAGAAATGAAAGAAAACAGATATGGTCGAGTGAACAACACTTTACGGCGGTATTTCAACGTATTTCCCTCAAAATTTCTATGTACAAATATTCATACGCTTCAATATTGAGGATTCACAAAATCACATCGTTAATCGAAAGAAAGGACTGAAGCAGCTTGCCTTCGGATCATTAATTGTGATTTTTGAGATCCGGATACAAATACCTTGGGGCACACGTTAAACATAGAAGTGTAGACGCCGGCAATATTAGTGAAAGTTTATCAAAATGTCAAGCGTACGTTAAACGAAGGGGCCTTCAAGTTTACATACTAATCGAAGTTCCTCTGCATTTCTTTTTTCCCTATATTATAGAGTGTTCAAGCAGATCTATGCTAAATAAGTAAATCTGCCATAATGACAACACAGTCGAGGTATTTCGTTATATGCTATAAAAGGCACCAAGTAAATCAAGGAACTTGTACACCTTGAGCGTAATTTATATATATGTATTATAGTGCGCACGCTCTTGCTTCTATGGCACTAAAGTAGCGAAATAATATGCTTTCGTTTCCCCACCTCGAATTGCTTCTGCGTGAAGTGCGTAGCGAGCCGCTATCAGTGGACTACCAAAATAATGTCTCCTACTGCAAATATTCTGCAAACACTCGAATGTTTACCTACCGTAAATGCTTGTATAAAACTTGCCTATGCGTGAAAAGAAAGCAAAGATTGCCAAATCCCTGCTCTACTCGGCACCATGAGAAGCACCTTGTCCTGTGAACTGGCAACGTTTCGTATTTGGTACAAGTGGCCTGCAGCAAAGTATATATCGCAAAATTAGTTCTTCACACGCACGAAAGGCCCACAGGGCATGAATATAAAGTGTCACAAAGATCGTTACCTGCGACTTGATTACTCTTCTATTGATCGTCATCTCCATCATGATCGGACCCAGTTCACATCGACATATAGTTTATAGCGACAACTCGCCAAGGGCAAAGGGTGGGGCAGAATTTTACAGCGAAAGCTGTTATCAGATCACAACTCGGGTCGCGCGACACCGTAGTTGTCCGCCGCTGCCACCACTGCCACCGCCACCGCCGCCGCCGGTGTCCGTAACCGCATCGCACAAAATTAAAAAAAAAAAAAAAACTAGCGTTAATGCCACAGTGGGGCTTGAACCCGGATGCATTTGGTGCCATCCCAGTATTCTACCACTGAGCCACTCCTTTTTTTTTCTTTATTGCCTTCTTGATTACAGGTCAAGCTAATATGACAATCACTATCACACGTGTTTCATGCGTGATAACGCGTCAAACAAAGATATTACATCTTCAACACAGTCGGTAGTCTTATACACATCTCGCACTTTTATAACAGCTTCCACGAAACACTCATTAACGGATAGAACTCTCACATCACAGTGTCTGTACGATAGCATACTACGCCTAACCGAATGAAGACGAAGTAAAAATATAACATCCAAGTTTTGCGCAGAACTATCACAAGGCAAAAAACGAATTCCATATAGAGTAAGAGGTAAATCTTTTTTTTTATGTCCTCTGTAAAATGTCCCAAAAGAAAATAGCGTTCTTACAATCAATAAACACATGTTCAATGGTCTCAGGTTTGTTACACAGGAGACAGCTGCTTCCCCATGGTCATCCCTCTCTCTTCAAGCCACGTTTTTACTGGCAAGGTTCCCGTATGAAGTTTAAAAAAGAAGGTTTTCACATTGGGTGGTATACACATGTTTTTCACTCGCTTTAGTAAGTCATGACCATATGATTTTTCATACTTTGAACGATACAGGGGCACAGGAAAAACATTCTGTATTAGGTCTTTCATAAGGCGCTTTCTTTTCACAGTAGTTAGGTAATCTATCGAAAACCTCGCCCTTAAGAAACGATATGAGAACACAACTTCGCGCAAGAACGGTGACAAGGTGTGTCGTTCTCGCCTGTCTGAAGATACAAAGAAGTCAGGCATGTGGTGTAACAGCGTTGTTTGCAATAAAGAACGTAAAAAAGAGTCTCTCTGGTCTCTAATGAGCAGGAAACGTGATATTACTTGGTTAAGAAACAGATGGCACAGAGACAGCCCTCCTTGCTTAACTCGCCGAAACAAGTTCGTTCTAGATGTTCTCTCCCACGTAGAGCTCCAGATGAACGTGGCGAATATCCTGTGGACTTTGTGAATGCTTTTACGCGTACAACTAAGTACTTGCAAAAGGTACATAATTTTAGCAGCCAGAAACACGTTGCATACAGCTGACCGAGAGAAAATTGATAAGCCACGACCGCCCCATCCTTCGGCGGTCGCGCGCAGTTCTTCAGCCTTTCCAAGCCAAAATGCTTCACTGTCTTGACACCTGTCCAATGGTACCCCTAGGTAACGACTAGGTGTCGTGAGCCACTGAATATTTCCAAAGGAACTGGGCGTGAGGTCCCAATTACCATGCCATAAACCGATGCTTTTCTCTTTGTTCACTAAACTTCTACTCGTGTCACAAAACCATTGAGTGATTTTTAATAAACGAAGTGACACTCTCTCTATCAATAGCAAAAAAGGCAATATCATCGGCGTATGCCAAAACACGCACTTCACATGACTGCAACGTGAAACCATTAATCCCTGCGTGGTGAATAACTTTCTGACACAGTGGCTCCAAAAATAGAGCGAAAAGCAAAGGACTTAAAGGACACCCCTGATTGATTGATTGATTGATATGTGGGGTTTAACGTCCCAAAACCACTATATGATTATGAGAGACGCCGTAGTGGAGGGCTCCGGAAATTTAGACCACCTGGGGTTCTTTAACGTGCACCCAAATCTGGGCACACGGGCCTACAACATTTCCGCCTCCATCGGAAATGCAGCCGCCGCAGCCGGGATACGAACCCGCGCCCTGCGGGTCAGCAGCCGAGTACCTTAGCCACTAGACCACCGCGGCGGGGCAAAGGACACCCCTGGCGCACGGAGGAAAGTACTTGTATGCGCTGTGAGAGTTCTCCATTTACAATTAAATTTGTGGTTGAACTTTTGTATGCCAATCTAATACCTTTACATATGATCGCACCAAGACCAACGTACTCAGCTAGCATGAAGAGTATATTGTGTGGAACCATGTCGAAAGCCTTGGCTAGATCAATTTGCAACATAGCTACTTTTAGAAGCGCAGCGTCACAATACTCCAAAATGCTCCTGGCAACATGAATATTCGTGAATATGCTCCTATGCTTGATGCCGCAAGTCTGATGTGACCCGACCAACTTGTATATAACTCCTTGCAACCTCCTAGCCAGAACTTTCATAAACACCTTATAATCTACGTTTGTTAGCGTGATTGGCCTGTATCCTGTCACTTTGCGTAATACATGTTGCTCTTTCCCTTTAGGAATCAGCACGGTGTGTGCCCGATTAAACGATCGAGGCAGAGTTCCGCGATCTAAAGACTCTGAAAAAACCTCATGCAATGCGGCGGCCATATCCTCCTTGAACGCCTTGTAAAAGGCGGCATTTATGCCATCTGGACCAGGTGATTTGCCCATGCCAAGATCATCGATAGCCTTCTCAATTTCCCCTATACTAATAGACATTTCCAATAAATTTGTGTCCGAAGCATTGTGTCGGCATTTCTGTCAAGAACTCATCTACAAAACCCGGCTCTTTTGGTTCGCGATAAGCAAACAAGTCCTAACAATAGTTTTTAAAAGCTTTTATAATATCTTTATGTTCTCTCAATATTTTACCATTCCATTCTATCTCTAGTATGTCGTGAGCTCGCACATATGCCTTTTCATCTGACAAGGCTCGCTTTGTCGGGGCTTCACCCACGAGGTATCTCTCAGCTCTTGCTCGTATAATTGCGCCTTTATATTTATCTTCTTCAAGACATTCAACTGAGCCACTCCGGCGCTTGGCACTTTGAGGCAAACGTGCCCTATAGGCAGGCTCAATTTCGGGAAAGCAATCACGTTAATACAACTTGCAAGCGTTTTAAAACAGCGAAACAACAACCAGTCGTCGCACAATGCGAATAGCGTAACGAGTGGGTCGTCCAATGCTCCAACCCATTACAAAAGCTTGTTCTTGTTCCCCCCTTAACTGTGGCGCATACCCACTTCAGGCATAATCCCTCATCGTCGTCGGCCGCCACTACAAGAACAATTGGCACAAAATTTCTTCCAATTGTTAAGCGGGTACCATACTTCTCAGAAGAATGACGAAAAAAATAGCATAGTGAAAGCAAGCATACTACCAAATTTTTTTTTATTAATAATGCCGTAGTGGGTATCAAGCAAGTGTGCTTGCAGTAGTTACCTAATGAGTGTTTAGAAAAGGCTCTGAAAGGCCGCTCTTCTAGCTTTCGCTGTGACGGTGCTGCGCCTTACGTGCAGGCCTTGCGTTTTTTTTTTTTTTTGACGGAGGGGGGGGGGGGGTGACAATTTTTTTTTTTGATCTGAAAGGGGATAGGGTAGGGGACACGCAGGCAAATGGTCATGTTTCGCTATTTTTGCCATGCCGGAAAAAATTTTGGGGGAGGGGAAGGGAAGAACAGGCCTGTTGTGTGCCATCCCCTGACTACGCCACTGCCAGCAGCACCCTACACTCGCCAATTGTAATGAATGTGAATGGTTCCACTGTGTCAGAAGTGTTTTACACTGGTCTTTTGTTATGGCGGGGTACTATCAGGGTGTCTCAGCTCTTTTTAGCAGTGTTTAAAAATATGCTGACACAAGCAATTACGACGCGGCCAAACACGTGTTGCTGACCATTCTCTTGAGTGAATCAGATTACTTTTTGTGTTCTAATCAATTGTTTAATTAGACCAATTTAACTAACTTCCAAAGGAACGAAGATGCGTAAAAAAATTCAAAGAGAAAGTTGCATATCGGGTCGCAAAACGT
Organism: Rhipicephalus microplus; assembly: GCF_043290135.1. Classification (NCBI taxonomy): domain Eukaryota; kingdom Metazoa; phylum Arthropoda; class Arachnida; order Ixodida; family Ixodidae; genus Rhipicephalus; species Rhipicephalus microplus. The sequence goes on along the minus strand of NC_134710.1, from coordinate 104,591,328 downwards.
CCGATTAGACAGTTTCGAACTTTATAGCTGTTAACTATTAGTGTATTAGCCGCGAACAGGGAAAACTGCCCGCAGCAAGTTATTTCTTTGTGCACTTTACTTTCTTCACATTTAAATTACATTTAATACAAGTAATATCCGCTATACTTTCATTGACACAATTCTATGTTACTTCTCATTATATTTAAAGAGTGTCATATACGATGGAAATCAGGACTTGCCAAAAAAGTGGCACAAATACTTTTTACAGCGAAAGCTGTTATGAGATCAGAACAACGGGTCACGAGCGGCGCCGTATTTGTCCGCCGCCGCCGTCGCCACCGCCGGTGTCCGTAACCATTATCGCAATAAATAAGAAAAAAAAACTTAGCACATAAAAACTACCAAGGACACAATGGGATTCGAACCTGGGTCGGCTGCGTGTCAGCCCGGTATTCCGCGTTCAGCCGCGCCAGAGCATAGGACGTTTCTAAACTGGTCATAGGCAGGCCTGATGTCGGGAAAGGAATCGCGTTAATTGATTAATAACGCGTTTTAGAACGTCACTAACACAACGAGGTGTCACACACTGCGAAGGGCATCATGATTGTATTTCCCAATGCTCCAACCCGTAAAGAAAAAAAAATGTTATAGATCACCTATTAACTGTGACCCATTCCCACTTCAGGCATAATTCTTCATCGTCGTCAGCCACTGCATAGCAAAATTGCACAAAATTCCTTGCAAGCGTATAGTGCAGATACCGCACTTCTCCGAAGAATGACGAAGGATAGCATATTGAATGCCGGCCTACTACACAAAAATTATTATTATTTATGTCCTTGTAGCAGTTACCCAAAGAGTGTTACAAAAAAGTCCGAAAGGCCGCTCTTCCAACTTTCGCTGTGATTGTGCTGCGCGTCCTGGGCAGGTATGGTGTTTTTTTTTTTCTGTCTTGGAATAGCCTACCAACAATCTCTAACAGCGTTAATAGAGCAAGAGAATAAAACAAAAGGTTATGTTGTAATTGAGGACTTGGTTATATAACACACATTTAGTGTTCCATAACCAGTGCGCAAAATAAAACGTTCTTATATGTACGTTGTGCGCATATACAACAACACCGAGGTTCCGCAGCTCTGAGATCTCGGTAGAACGAACGAGACCCGTTGTATGTAAAAGGGAGATTAACAATAATAGCCGCATATATCATGCATTGCAACGGCCAGCAGAAAGCGTTGGTAAAGAGGAAGAGGAAAACTAGAGTGCCGGACAAAAGCGCAAGCGCCGTTCAAGTGCCGTCGTCCATTAGCCCAGAGCAGAGCTTGTCGACGGTGACGGAATTGGGCTCGATCAAGTGCCGACAGCCACGGGTTCGGGTGTCCCCTATCGACGGCGGCAGCAAGGGAGTGGCCAGGGTGCCCTTCGGGGCCGACGTCAGCGCAGGAAGGGGCGGGCCCGCAGTCCCTCCCCCCGTGGCCGCTTTGCCCCCACTCCGAGTCATTCACTCTCACATACAGCCTCCTCCTCCTCGCAGCCCGAGCTTCAGATCCGACGCGAGGGGGAGCGACTCGAGCCCCGCTTTTTTCCCGATCGGCCGGCCAAGTCCACGCGGTTTTTCGGGTTGTTCTCCGTCAGCGCAGTCGACCGAGCGCAGCGTAGTCGCGAGTTCAGCCCTGCCGCCGCCCCCACGCCGGGGGATTGCGAGCGCGGACCCCGCGCGTCAATCCACGGGCGGCTCCCACCCTCTCCCTCGCAGAAACATGGCGCGAGCTGGCTGCGCAGCGCGGACGGGAGCCTGAGTGCCCGCGGTAGCAGCGACAGCATTCGGCACCACGCAGCATGCACAGTCTGTACGGCGATCACCACGGCCAGGGCTACTACCGCTACAGCGGCTACTCGTCGCCGCCGGCGGCGGGTGGCTCCGGGGCCAGTTCGCCTGCGCTGCAGCTTTACGGAGCGGCGCACGGCCAAGAGCCTCTGGGTGCATATCCAGGCCGCATGGGTCGCCAGCCGCAGTACATGGCGGCACCATACGCGGCCGGTGCCATGACTATCCAGCAGCAGGCTCCTAAGGACATGGTGAAGCCACCCTACTCGTACATTGCACTCATTGCAATGGCCATCCAGAATGCGCCAGAGAAGAAGATTACCCTTAACGGCATCTATCAGTTCATCATGGACCGCTTCCCGTTCTACAGGGAGAACAAGCAGGGCTGGCAGAACTCCATACGACACAACTTGTCGCTCAACGAGTGCTTCGTCAAGGTGCCTCGCGATGACAAGAAGCCCGGAAAGGGCAGCTACTGGATGCTCGATCCTGACAGCGTCAACATGTTCGATAACGGTAGCTACCTGCGTCGACGCCGGCGTTTTAAGAAGAAAGACAGCACCAAGGACACCGCCAAGGACGACGCGCAACGCAAGACGACTACTGAATTGGAAGACAAGAAGCCTGCAATCAAACATCAGGCGAATAACGGCCCCAGCAGTGGTCGCACCAGTGGCGAGAGTCACCAGGCGGTCACTCCGAAGACGGAGCCCGTGGCGGACTCCTGCCTGCTTGCCTCGTGCAAGTACGAAGTGCGACCTCTGACGCAGCCGCTTGGCGAACAGCAAGGGGCGCTGACACTTGACCCGTCCTTGTCCGCATTCAGTGTGGACAGCCTTATGACGCGTGACCAGACAGTGGACGAGCTGAGCCACTATTCGCGGCCCCTCTTTCAAGCTGCCATGACACCGTGCCCAAGCCCAGCGACTCTTAGCTACACGTGCAGCTCGCCAGGAGTGTACGCCGACAGGGGTGGATCCACTAGCGACGACACCGCCGCGGTAAGCGGCACAGACTCTCTGCCGGCCAGCCAGCAGCAGCACTACGCAGGCTCCCGGCCTGCGTGGTACACCATGCAGCAGCAGTTAATAGATCCCTCCGAAGCGTACGCGGCCACCAACGGATTCAGGGAAGCGTATGCAGGCGCGAGTGCCGCGCCTGGAAGCAACAGTACCACCACCGGTCAGAGTTCTTACCAGGTGGGCTTCCCGCTCAACAACGCTTACCAGAGGTCCTACACGGCGGGCTACGACTGCACTCGATACTAGGTACAGTGGCACATCTTCTCTAGAACAAATTCTGCTGTCGTACTGCACCGTGCCCGTGGTCTGTGCGTGATCCGTCTCGACCAAAGGGCTTCTGGAACGTGGACATTTTGTGTGGGTGTGAACTGGCACGAATTCGAGGGCCCGTGCTGCGCTTGATTCTTAGGACGCGCTGCCCGCCCACAATAACGGACACGTGCTGCTAGTCTCTGAATGAAAAGTGTTAGGTAATGTCCTCATGTTGTTTCGATATGTATATGCATTCATGTTCTGCTCATATTCTGTGGGCAGATGTGGACACCATTGAGGCGAAGACGCATCAGCATGCTTCTCGCTTCATTGTGGTCCAACTCTGCCCATTGATGCTTGTCAAGCATAATCACTTTTTTTTCTGCGGGCAGTAAGCGCTGTATAAAACTCATATCATTAAATGTGCATGAAAAGAATCCTAAATTTATAACGAAAACGTTCGTAAGGAAGGCAAATGGGTGGTTTGTATTATGCTATTGCATTTAATGTCAATATCGTCACGCGTAGGCTGAAAAAGTTGTGAACACTGTAAAATGATTTTTTTCAGAGAAGAGCGAAATAATAATGTGATTGCTGTGAGAAGTGTTTTGGGTTTTGCGCTTTTATTACAGTTAGCTCGGTGATACCATATTTAGTCAGCATGCGCATTCGTCGAAGACATTCTGTAGCTTTCTGACAGTTCACCTTGAAAGCTGTTTCAACCGGTTTAATCACCAATGCTTGGCTTCGGACGGTAATTTACACGATGGTTATGCCAAAAGTATACAATGTTGACCTCAGTCGTTAAAATGAAATAGTTCAAGAACATTAATCTACTTCGCTCACCTCGTCTTAACAATTTACCTCATGCCTCAAGTCAAGCGGCGCTGAATCGGTTATAAAGGCGTTAATCATTGACAGAAGTACTTCAGGCCACCCATCCGCTGTGCTCCCGTTTTTTATATTATGATTATATTTTTGGAAGATCTGTCTTTCGTTGTTGGCAACCTGATGAAGCGCGAGATGCTGGTTTGTGTGGTCTTGAAATCTCATGCCCACTCGGCAAATAAAAAAACTGTGCCATGAACCGATCCGAGCAAAATGTGTAGAAGGCAGAGAAGAGTATAAAACCTTTCAAAAGAAGTTGGAAGGGAACCTGAAAGTGAACCTCTGTTTACTATTTTCGAAAAAAAAAAAAACACTTGAGCCACTGCGTGCGTGATTGCAGCAGTTTCTGGGCTGTGTGTAAGAACGTTTGCGCATTTGCAGACATTCCAAAGCAATTAATCATGTCAGAGGGTTCATCCTCACTACTAAGAGCACTGGAACGCCGTGGGTGCAACACAAGCCACGCTAACGGCTTCCGGAGTCAGTTGCTGTTACACACGTTTTGGGGTGTATACATTTTACGAAAGTTTAATCTTATTGCTTCCATGTATCAGTGCCCCGACAGCAACGATTTAAAACCAGCCTCACGCGCTCATAGACTTTTGCCTTCCGCCGAGCCTACGGCGACGTTCAGCGTAAGTTTAAAACCTGGCTTGATACTAAATGTCTTGAAAGAGATGCGCAGGATGCAAAGAAAAAAATGTCTGAGCTGCAATAGGCAAGAAAAAAATAAAACGGTGATCCTATAAACAAAATTATTTGTTTCTTTTACGTCAGGCTCATGTGGCCACACGGAAAAGTAGCAAGCCCTAGTTTTTCGTTCCGGTGGTAGCGACCAGCAGTATCGCACTTCATCTCCCCTTCATTTGTTGCAGCAGACGACAAGCTTGAGCGTGGTTGTCGAAAGGTTGTAATTTATTTAATTGTCACTAGCAGTACATCTCCTATCGTCCGCCGGACATCGAAGCTACAAAGATTAACCTAAAAAATATTACGTTTCATGCTTCCCGTCCATATAAATAACGTAAAATAATAGTGCGTTATAAGGAAGAACAGGGTGAACTGAACTGGGACACATTAAGACGATTGCTTCGCGTTGTTCAGTTTGTCAAATGTCACATTCTTATGACATGACCATCTTGCTTGTAACTTGCAGCCCAACGACACTGTTAGTGGTAAAACGTGATGGTGCACTGCGGAGGCCAGTCATGTTTTGTCAAATCAATATGTTAGCATTCGCGTGTCCGAATACATGAACTCTAGGGGAAGGCTTCCACCATAGGGCAAGGTAACGCTTTACGTTGTGTTGTGACATTTATAGCATTCAATTATATTGCATATATTGAAATATGGTATTTATGACGCCTTTTTGGAACAAAAAACACACTTCAAATAGAAATAGGTTTTACCAATGCCTTTTTTTCTAAAGACAGTTTTTAAAATGCTTATTCGACATAGAACACCCCCAAAAAGACGCTAATTATGATCACTGCATTATTATTCAATAAGGTAACTGCAGCGACCCCAGAAATGAGCAGTTGAAGTCGGGACTGCCATCGACAGTTGAATTCAGAGCGAACAATATGTTATAAATTCTACGAGTTATCTTGTACACGATACATCGGACATTTAAAAAAAGCAATGAATGATTACGTCCGAAATTACACAAAGTGCCCACTGTCGGTGAATGAATAGTCAAAAAGTTTTCACGTGGACAGCAGTGATTTGTAGAGTCTTGATATGCGTTCCTGCAAGAACGGATGCTGTTAAAATTGGAATATAAATGAAAATGCTATGCACTCAAAAAGACAAATGTATAAAAATTGCAGGATGATTGTCACGTTTCCTGAGTGAAACACTGCTAGTGGCAACACGCGCTCTGTTGACGCAAGAGGTGCCGAGCAGTGTCCGGTTTGTCATGTATCGAGAAAGGGCAACAATGTTGACCTCAGTCGTTAAAATGAAATAGTTCAAGAACATTCATCTACTTCATCTACTTCATCCTATTCATCTACTTCATCCTATACAGCAAAACTTTCTTGCGATTTTTGCAGGCCACATGTTTGTTATTCTACTGACAGACGCGAAAACAAGCAAATGAGTGATTTGTCTCCAAAAAGTACACAATTCTGTCAAACAACTCAATGGAAAAAGTCAGATTCACTCTCTTTCTCAATTGATATTGTGTTCGGAATTTTCTTCATGTTGACGAGAAAGGAGATATAAAAGATATTTTGGGTGAACGCGAATCATTGTCGCGGCCGCTCTTGGATCATGCAATCATTTAAACAACGTACGAGGAATGAACAAGAGTGTACCAAGGAATTATCACTATTCTAACGAAGGTTATATTTGGAGCAAACGCTTATCGACTCAGTATATACGCTCAAAGAAGAGTCTCCTTGTCAAAACTTTGTCCCACGTGACATTTGTACAGTGACTGCTCGTCAATGCAGAAGCATTTTCTCTTCTACTCAATTGGTGTCTCGTTCTAGTGTGCATACAGAGATTTACACGAAGAGTTACGTGATAAATATGGCAAAAACCTGCAGCAAAACACGCGTCACACACGTAAAAATGAGGATCGTGAAGGGCGAGCATCGTGCTCATACGGTACTGTAACGGAGCCTTGCTGCTTCTTTCAAACTCTGTTACGTCATTTCCGTTGTGTCCAGTGATAAAGGCCGACTAGCATGATTTCGATGCGAACTTGCAAAACCAGACGATGCGAAGATACGAAAGTGCGAAACCTGTAGGCTTATATTGTGACGCTTTTGTAATTTCAATACTAAGTCTTGGCGCCAACCATTTATCATAAAACAGAATGTAATGTAGCACTGTGAAAAGCTGCGCTCATGATGACCACTGACTCATTAACACTTGTGTATATGATTTCAAAATCAAGGAATGGAAACTATTCGTACTCTATTGGATTGAATTTTTACATTTATCAGTTTTGTTTCAATCGTTAACGTGCTCAATAAGGTGTAAAATAGTCGGGACTGTTCTGCGTTTACAATTTGACCATGTCTACATAATTGAAAGAATGATACACGTGAGTGATCCATAAAGAGGGAAACAATGAACTTCATGTTGGCTCTCCCAGTGTCTGAGCCGTCGGGTGAAAATGAATGTTTTCTAACTTCTTGCGTCACAGTGAGACACTTGACAGGCACGAGTAATGCGTGCTAAAAGGAACAGCAATGTGATACAAAAGTGCGAGTTCACGCACGCAACGCTAAATGCGACTGCGGCTACCCTGCAGCCTCGTTGGCCAGAACGAATATATTTTTGGACACATAGCATGGTCACGTAAAGAGGAAATGTGCTCTCCCTGTTTACATCTCCTTTCTTCTGCCCGCGCGTGAGAGGCGAACTGCCCGCGAAGGAGATGGAAGCACGTACAGCCCGGCGCGAACGTAAAACCAGCGGCCTGCCCTTCTTTTCGCTCAGGACGTAAGGTTCTTGGAGCGCAGCTCCAAACAAGATGTTCTCTGCCCAGACGTCGGCTTTTCTGGTCCAGAAATACCGGCCGTCCTGCAGGGCGCTGCGTGCGGATCGGATGCGGGCCTTGTGTAAGCAGGGACGCAACTGCGCATCTCCCCCGTTCGCGCTTTCCGGGTGGTTTTTGTCACGGGGGACACCTGAGTGAAAACATGTTTCATACTCAGTGCGGCGGTGAAAGCTGCTCGGCTTGAACAGGCGGAAACGTCAGGAGCTCGACGGAAGTCGCTCGAGTCCAGTTATTGTATAGCTTCATATAACACACGACTGCTTTTCGACTTTCTCTCCATGAGCTTAGTAATCCGACATCGAGTGACGCGTCTATTTAAAGGGTGCATTAGAAACCAGCCGCATTCACTCCTAGACTATTTGTTTCGAAGATATTATTTTAAAGTGGTCCTATAAAAGCGGCAAAAGTGGCAAAACAACCGAAAAAAAAAAGATATGTAATGCCACCTGTCAGTGTTGTGCGGGGGTTGTCACACAGTTTCTTGAATGAGCTGGTTCACGGTGCTTTAAACGCAGAAAACGTATCTGGAAGTCTTTCTTTTTATTATCAAAAGGACCTCTTTTCTAATAGCCAAAAAACAGTTACTTCTGTAAACATCAAGGCGTAGTTTCGGAGCCACACCGAGAGTCGATATGCGTAATTGTCGTCTTCGCTGAAATAATCCAGGCGCGTTTTTGACGGGATGTTGCCTCGCGGGACTGTGCGTCCTTCGGTCAGCAAGCGCCTAAATGACGGCAGTGAGGCATGCAGACTGTTTCAACATGCGAAAGAAAGTATTCCAGTGCTGTCTCGTTGCACAATAGGGCTCTAAGAATTTGCCGTTGCGCTTGAAGACATATGTGCAGTGTTTCGAATTTGGAGTCTAAAGGAACGTTGCTGAAGGTTGACTAACTTCCAACATATATAGCTTCATCACAGTTAGCCGTCTAAAATTGGGGTGGGGTGTCCAGCGCGCAAATTTTAAAAATAAGTATCAACAAAAAGGGACGTCAAGTGTCTCGCTCCCGAAGTAAAACGTTGGTGTCATATGTAAATATGTTCGTTGCGAACAATTGTAAAGTAAGATCCTTTTCTGAAAAACCGGAACTGTTGCCTCAATCAGTAATCAGTATCTTGCACGATGAAAGGTGTGCGCCACTGCAGAAACAGTGTGAGACGTTCTTCGAACTCCCAAAGCCAAGAGAACAATGCATACTTTTCTCATTTCGAAAAATGAGCCTTCTTCTCATTCCCAGTTTTGCGGACTCCATGAAATATGCGTAGATTTCTTGTGTATACGGCACAAACATGTTCCAAGAATGTTTCGCTGACTGAAAATGATTGCGTTTGTGTCACATAAAACATTTTTATTTCATAGTTCACGTACACAAACACTTCCTCAGCACCAATATTTGTGTCATATACGTAGAAGTAAATGGTCGCGCCACTTTTTGCTTAACAAAACATTGCGATTCACTGCAGCTGGAACAACTTTGACTATGTAGGCTAAGCGACATACAGCTTCGTCCAGTAAGCGCTTGATAGTATAGAGTTTACAGAAAGTAATGAAGTCCCTTGCGTCGTTGAAGGACGGCAATCACTCCAAAGACTTGAATAGATGAATTATTGGAAACCTGGTGATAACAATATTTGCTGAGGTTTAACGTCCCAAAACCCCGATATGATTATGAGAGACGCCATATTGGAAGGCTCTGAAGGCTTTTTCACTACGTGGGGTTCTCTAACGTGTACCATTATCTAGGCACACGGGTCTCAAGCATTTTGCCTACATTGAATTGCGGCCACCATGACCGGGAGTGGATTCCACGGCACTTGAGTCGCCAGTCGCATGAAAACCTGAATTAGTGTAAATTGATGACATCTGTAGGCTATAACAAAGCAGGAAGTGGGAACAGTTGTTTTGTGTAGCCTTTCGGACCATATATATGTATATATATATATACAGGGTGCCCCAGCTATCTTTGACGCCAGAGTTTGAAAATATATGCCGACACACGCAACGACGACGTGATCAAATGCGTGTTGCTCACTGTTGCCCGGAGTGAGTCAGACTATTCTTTGTGTTCTCATTACTTGCCTAATTAAGTCTCTTTTATTTTACTTTTTAGCAACGAAAATGGGCCAGCCATTCCAATAAGAAAGTTATTCATTGGTTTGCAAAGCATCCAATAGACTGTTTCGAGCTTTATATCTGTTGATTTTTCATGTTTTCCTACTAACTGCAAGTGTCTCTGAAATGCAAAAAAACATCACGAGACAAGCCCGCTCGCGCGGCAGTGCGCATGATGATTCTAGCGCTCCCTAACGTTCCGCGTACGAACGACCATAGCACTTGCCCGATTGTGCTGTCTCGACAGGGCCGCAATGATGGTGGTGGCTTCTCGATGAACGCGCGTTTCGATATCGGCCGCAAAAGTGATAACCGCTGTTACTGCTTACCACTGTCATGAACTGGCGCAAAGGAAGCGTATCGTTCGTACGTGGAACGTTAGGGAGCACCAGATTCATTAAGTTTGTCATGGGGTTACCAGAAAAACACTAATAATTAACAGACATAAAGCTCGAAACTGTCTAATCGGACGTTTTGCAAACCGATCTACAACTTTCTAATTGAAATTTTGTACCCATCTTCGTTCCTTTGGAAGTTAGTTAGTTAAAAGGGTCTAACTAAACAACTGAATATATATATATATATATATATATATATATATATATATATTGTGTGGAAACATAATTGTAGCTAAGATGCTATATGCTATACTTTATCGCAGTGTCAAAACTCTGGAGTTAAGCGATTGCACTATAGTGGTTTCTTTTAAAGCAGTTATAGTGGTCTATGGCAAGTTAGCCGTGCTGCAGTAGTGCAGGCCGGTAAAGACCTCACTTACAGGCCTGCAAAACATAATAGTGTCTCATGCAGGGCACACAAATTCTGCTTCCATAGCGCTTGCTATGAAGCAATCACAACAGGACTGATTAATGTTTATCACAGGATAGATATAATGCTCGGGTTCCGACTGAAAGCATTGCTTTGAAGGAAACCTGAAGCATTTTCACGTTCTCTGGTGCTACGACGCCGTATATCTACGGGCGGTTGAAAGAAGGCGCTACAAAAACCAAATAATCAGACTACTCGTGCCGAATAGAAGCCGCTTATGGAAACAAACAGGCTTCCGGAACTTAGACATTGTTTTCTTTTCAGGAGGTCAGGTGCGGAGCAGTTTATGTATCCCCGCACTTCGCACTTAAGCCGACTATAGGTGCGTGGCAACCGGGGCGCTTCAGCTGTCTTTGAAGGCGGGCTTTCTCTGAGATGTGTTATTTAACGTTATTGTTTATCGATCAAATTTCAGTCTACTGGTTCTTTATTTAAATTTTGATAACAGAAGAACAAGTCTTGGAGGCTAGTGCACAGAAGCTTAAGAGTCCATGCAAAAGCCGTTGCAGCAGGAGGAGCAGTAACAAAGGGAGAGCCGCATGGCAGTTTTCATGCGGTTTTCTGATTGCCTTAATTTATTTAGAAAATTACTAATGTTCTTCAGAAAAGGAAAATCGAAAACTTTCGCTTCTGCTCGAGCAAAAAATTATCACTGATACCAAAGTCTCGACAACAGGTTCTTATTGATCAACTGCTGTCCTCATAAAGCCTAGTCCACTTCTTGAAACATTTGCCGCGACATAATATACTTGTTCAACCACCCTTTTTTCTCTCTTGAGTGTGTTTTTAGCGTCAGCTTTCGCCTCGTATTATTGCACTCCCTTTCATTTGAAAAATGGTACGGCTTGCATGCAACGAGACTCATTAGGTTTATCATTCAATAAATTCATTCCCTCTCACTTTTTCGCTTTTTTCTATCGCGAACAGATTTTTTTGTTTTAACACTCGGAAGGCTCGCTACGTAGTGAAGGCGATTTACTGCTGAACGCGAGGAGACAAGTTCGATGCGCTGCCGTCGCACCTACATTCCGACGAGGGCGCAAAGAACATTCTTTTTAAATTGGTACCAACGTATAAAAATAATAAAGATCAACAAACAAACCAAACGAACTCGGGTGCGTGTTCATGATGAAATACTGTAACTGAAACTTTATGAAGAGTTCCACTTTATGGCACACATGAACACAAATAGATTGATGGCATATTCGAGGGATCTCAGCACAAGCACTATATTCTAGTAAACGACAGTTCGAATTCTGTAGTGTGCCAGAAATTTCTACAATAGTTACAAATATGTGAAAAGTCAAGGTATTTGTATTAAATGCATATCATTTTATGTTCTATTTTGCCTTCTTGCAGAAGATAAGCAGGCCTCTCTTCGTGACTTTTAATCACTCTATACTTCTCTCTTTGCCTTTTCATCATGCATTTGCAGAACACAACACAACACCACAACACACCACTCACCATCACACAGCACAACCCAACACATAAAAACGCCACACAACACACAGACATACACACCGAAAGGACTCCATTTCGTTTTTCTTCTAAGCCTCTGCAATCCAAGGTCTTGCCTTCTACTCGTATGGAGAGACCTCTATATGCAGTGGGTTGGTGTGAAAATTGGCCAGAAGCATGCAAAGTTCACAGATGCAACAGGTAATACGCATTGCATGCTGATGAAAAATACGTTAGAAAGTGTAACATGTTACACAAAACTGCATCAAGTTCCTTTATTTTGCGTGCATACCACTGACTTAATTTCTTTGAAGTGCTAGTGTTGTAGCGTTCGGATAATTTTTGTGTGTATCTTTACAAAATGCTGCATTGCCAGTCATAAAACGAGCTCTGTCACTTATATTTCGGGCCACCTTAGTGTAACTTAGCCGCCTCTGTGATAAAGCATTCTTGTTTGTCACCTAGCTTGTAAAGGGTATAAATATACGACAAAGGCGGACTCTGGACGAAAAGAATAAAGGGTAAATTACCATTAGACCACAAAAACTTTAAACCAGATTGTCCAACTGCTAGATTGTACGAACAATGAGCATTGGGTATGCCTGGCTAAGCATGACTACAAACTATGACTTGTGAAAAAGAGACTGTGCAGTGAAAAAAAAGGCAGAATATACAATAATTTGATTATGTTACCGGTAACTATGCGTTTGTGTAAACGTAATGTGTAAACGCAATTAGATTTATGTAAGCCGTATAGGGGAACATGGGCTCTGCTCACTGTATTATATACATTTCCCACAAGTCAGGTGCTTTTTTCGGTGTGTTGAAACCTCACTTGTGAAGCTGTCTAATTCACACCCCAACTTTCAGGATCGCTTATTGATATCGCTGAAAGAAGGAATGCATACAGCCGTTTAGGCAGGGGTGCGTTTACGTTAGCATGTGCCACTTTTGCGGCATTAGATATAAAAAGCCTCCAGTCAGATCTGCTTTGTAATTGTCTACTCGTTATCAACGAATCTCATTACATAGATTCTCTTCTCAACATTAACCCCTCGGCGCGTACTCTTCTTCCCGGTGGAAATTCATCGCAAAGCGCGCATGAGGGCAACGTATAGAGCTTGAATTTGGCGGCGTGAACAGCAGTGCTTCTTCTGTAGGGATTGAGGAAACGATCGTCAGCTGAAGCAATGTCACATAGATCGTATTAGAAAGTTGATGCAACCTGTAGAAGTAAAAGTAACGAAGAAACAGTCTGCGGTGCAGACACGATACGAGAGAATCCACAGAAACACGGGGGAGTTTTGAAGGCAACATTACTGAGCGATCGCCTGTAAAACCCTGCACTGTGTGTCCGACGTGCAATGTGCATCTTCTTCTCTCTTTCGATCTCTTTTACTCCCTTGTTTCCCTCTTCCCATGTGTCTGGTACCATGAAGTAGCCTAGTTAATCTACCTTGCTTTCATATATTCTTTCTCTCTCTCTCTAGACAGAAAAGTTGGTGCGCTGGTTCAGTTCGCCGTAACACACCTTGGGAAATTATAAGATACAGCGACGTGTAACAATATTCTTTCTTCTCGCAACGATGTTTTTTTTTTTTTGCTTTTGCGCGGCGTCGCTGAGCTGACTATCGCGTTACACACAGGCACGCTACTACCAGATATATCGCGATAAGCTGTCAGCATGAGTAGGCGTTCCTGCTACGGGTTGCTGACAGAATCGTGCCTCATCTAACTGGTGTTTTTAGAGCAAAGCAACTTTTTGAGCGAATTGGCGATACACGTTAAATCTTGAAACAAAACAAGGACAAGATCGATAAATCTTCTGTTTCTTCTTGTAATTGGTGCCGTTTCTGTATATATGTAAGAGTGCAGGTTGCTTTTATGCTGTAATATAAAGACTTCATTTCGTTTGAATGGAGCAGCGTACATGCGTTCCGTAAATGAAATTCATTTATTGCCAGCTTTGATAAAGCCATCTAGTGCACCCCCCTTGCACGTGTAATATCTCCTCTCTTTCTTCATTTTTGTCACATACGCAAAACAGAGATGATTAGCTGTTCGAGCCACCCGCAACTATTCTGGCCATATAATCTACTCGGTTAGCGACAAGAAAAAAGAAAAATACAATGGATTCATACGTATTATAGCAAGCAAAGTTTAGGGAAACAGGAGAATATTAATAAGATTGCAACTGTTTTGTACACTGAAAGAGCAAGAGAGAAGTATCAAGTCAGAAAAAAGAAGAGGAGTACAACTCCTCTTCTTTTCAAGTTGGGCGTTGATGACATTTTGAGTAAACGAGACCACTGTCTGTATTTGCATAAAAATAATAACAGCATCGCTGTAAATTAAATCAGCGTTCCTAACGGCAAAAGACAACGAAGACATCTTCAATGTGTAGTCAAATGATCGCCATGATTTGACACCGCAGGTCCTTTCGCTAGCATTACGCTCATAGAGTGGCAAGAAGAGAAGCACACTCATGAGAGAGAAAGAACAGAGGTTAACTTAAGGAGATCTATGAGTGACCTGCAATCCAAAATGGAAGTACATGTCTGTGTAACATTGGCGTAGCATTGGCGCAGCCAGGGGTTGGCACACCAGACCCATGCCCCCCACCCCCAGAAATGTTTTTCTTGCCATGGCATATACAGAGCGAAAATTACTATTTCTAAAAAATGTCCCGTGCCCCCCACCCTCCGAAATTACTATACCTATGCCCATGCTGTGTAGAAGAGAAAAGAATAATGCCACTCTGTGGTGGTTTGGTAGGGCACGGGGCAGAAATAGCACAAACCAGTGACATCACATGATCGTATTAGATGGGAACGAGCTTTATTTGTGCCTGCATTTGAGCGCTTGCACGCGCCGACTCACGCGGAAAACTCACAACTATAGAAAACACGTCGTTCACCATAAAATGAGAAGTGTAACAAACGCAATACTATTTGGGAATACTCTCCATTCATATTATAGATAAAATAGAGGTGGGGCAATGGACAGCTAACAAAGCATGTTTCAAAGAAAAATTAAGAAAATTTCTCATATAGAAGTGTGAGATAAGCCAGACTTGTTTGATATAAGAAGGCAAGTTAAATTTTAGAGCTTTAGAACTGTACCTAGTATGGTGGGTAAGGTACAGGTGTGGTGTTGTGTAGGGCAGTAGTGAGTGTTGCAGTGTAGCTATAGTTTCGTTCATTCAGAGAACAATTATATGCCGTGTTCAGGTGCCGCAAAAGAAGATGATGCAAATGTTTGGTAAGTGCATGGTCTGGCAGGCCGTAAATCGTTGGTCCGGATGCAATTTGTTAAGACTTATCGGCAGCGCATTTTTCTGTATAAAAAACAGCTAACTGAATATAATAAGTATTTTATTGTCGTATACTAAATATTGCAATTTGAATTGCGATTACAGCGCTGCATACAACGTAAGCCTTCTTTTTACTGCCAATAAATGCTGAACATTTTCATAATTTCAACTATATAGGCAAGCTTACTTTACGAATGCTCCAAAACATGAATTAGATAAAAAATAATCCCAGTGTTTTGACGTTGTTTGTAATTTCTGACATTTCCTTCTAGTGTAACAATAGGGCAGCCAGAAAGGCCTTGACGTTTTTGTCTAAAAACTCCTGCTTTAGTTGGGCTCGGCTTAATAACAGTAAAGCTTTACAGTGAAAGCTGTTATGAGATCACAACAGGGATCTCGCGCCACGCCGTAGTAGTCTGCCGCCGCCACCACCGCCGCCGCCGCCGGTGTCCGTAACAACATCGTGCCAAATTAGAAAAAAAAATCTAGTACCAATGTCACAGAAGGGCTCAAACCCGGGTTCGCTGGGAGCCAACCCAGTATTCTACCACGCAGATGCTTGGGTCTTGTTGCCAATCTTGCCTAAGGCAGGCTTGATGTCGGAAAAACAATCACGTTAATACGAATTATAAAGCGTTTTAAAACAGTGAAAGAACAAGCAGTCGTCGCACAATGCGAATAGCGTAACGAGTGGGTCGTCCAATGCTCCAACCTATTACAAACTCTTGTTTTTGTTCAGCTATTAATTATGGCGCCTACCCACTTCAGGCATAATTCCTCATCATCGTCAGCCACTGCATGAACAATTGCCACAAAATTCCTCGCAATAGTTTTGCGGATACCACGCTTCTCCGGAGAATGACGAGAAATAGCTTAGCGAATGCCAGCCCATTACCCTAAATTTTTTATTATTAATGCCGTAGTGGGCATCAAGCAAGAGTGCTTGCAGCAGTTACCCAATGAGGGCTTGGAAGCTCTGAAAGGCCGCTCTTCTAGCTTTTGCTGTGACTGTGCTGCGTATTCCGCGCAGGCCTGGCATTTTAGGGGCGAAGCTCCTTATGGCGTGGCCTGTGCGTCCCTCGTAGTACGTAATCACCAGTGGCACATACCCGAAATAGCGGTCCTTACAATGTCTGCTGGATGGGGGCACTTGTATATGATGAATACATGATGAAAAGATGTAAGATGGCTGTGCTTGGAGTTTTCTCTAGACATATGGACGGACGAACGGACTGACACACGCACGGACGGATGGACAGACAGAGGGATAGCCGAAAAAAGAGATGGACGGACAGACAGACGAATGAACAAACGGACGGATGCACCAAGGATCACACAGATAGGCGGACGCAAGAACGAATGGACAGACAGACTGACGAACGCTGCGCCCCACCAATCATCATTCACTCCGTAGATATGCTGTGATTTTTTTTTTCAACAGACAAAGAGCGCAACTTATTTAAGACGCAATTGGCTTATTTGACAATATCGTTTGCACCAGTACTAGACATAAATAAGCTCGTGTCGTTTTTTTGTGTAACAGACAAGAAAATTGGTCGATTCGACCCCCAATAATTCGAAAAGTTGCGTAAATCGCACGTGTTCGCTGGTATCGACAAGCTTACGTACCGCTTACTGGCGTCAAACTTTTGTTTGGTCACAGCCCGTTTCGGTAAATAATTCGACGCCACCCGGGTGGTTCGGACGATCCTCGGGGAGCACAAAGCACGAAGCGTGGGAAATGTGCGACGCAAAGGAGCGAAGGCAGCGTTCACGAACAACCGAAACGGTCTCCATCCACAATATTAGTCACGTTATTGGCAACAAAGGCAACAATGGCTTCAGAGGCTGTGTCAAACTGGCTTGTTGTCAATTTTACTGGGCTCGGGCGAACATCACGGGTGCTATACATGATCGCATTGATGCCGACAGGGGTGGTAGCCGAAATAAGTAGTGGTTCTCTCTTCGCTGCGTTCCTTCATAACCGCGTCGTCGGCATCCATGATTGTGTACGAACGAACCAGGTTCGCTCACAGCAGATGCAGTGATCAGCTGTTTCGTTTTGACTCTGAACGTAGGCCGTGCGGGTGTCTCCAGACCTGCATGAACGCTATGATTGTGTTTTTGGCGGCCATGGTTTCACCCATCGTGGATGCAGCTTTGAGTAGCTTCGTTTTCACTTTGAGCAATGCGTAGGAAATGCCTCAAAACTCAAACGTGATAGAAGTTGTTGAAGATGAAAAGCTTTAGCTATGGTGCACATGGTGACATAACTCGTTTTCTACATTGTGATGGACGAACGATAAGCCACCGATGATTCCTCCGGCGAAAAGATTATGGTCACGTGCACACGATGGTGTTGTAGTGGCGTAATATAGGATGTGTTCGGAGCTCGTTTCGGCTTAAGCACTGGGGTATGAACCGTGGTCACATTGTGAACGATGTCGCTAATGCTGACACAGGAGCTTTTGCACTGCTTTAATACAGATTGAGCACAGGATTTACGTAGTCGTCAAGAAAATGAAAATATATATATGTAATCTAGATTAGCAAAGTGAGTTGTTGAGCTAGTTGGTTTTTCATGACTGAGAAAAATTGCGCTACAATTACGGTGGAAAACGAAGTTAGGAAGGAGACAAAAAAGAAGTGGACAGTACAAGCGCTTGTACTGTCCACTTCTTCTTTGTCTTCTGCCTAACCTTGTTTTCAGCAGTAACTGTAGTGCAATTTTTCTCACTCATGTAATAGAGACTTCTTTGATAATTTTGGTAACTAGACATTGTGTAATTTAAGCATTTTTTTTCCATCCCGCAAAATCAAAACTAACGAGCTTTTACTGCACGTTGAATATCACTGCCTAATTGAGTGAAATCTTGGTAATGCTTAGCACTTAATAAAGCATTCCCCTTTGAGTAGAACCAACTGTTATAGTATGGTATGCCCAGCACTGGTCGCCTATTCACCTTTTCATAAACGCCTCCCTGGGCGCCGTCATAGCCCTCCTTGGCTGTGCGAATGGGCGCGTTCCCTTGAAAATGCACTGACAACGCTGCGCCCTTAGCCTTTGTACTCCCGCGCACAGCCCATCATGGCGGTGTTTTTTTCCTTCCTGTGAAAAGGTGTGTAGCAGGCCCGTAGCCAGGGGGAGACAATTTGAAAAAAAAAAAGGGGGGGGGGTATTTTACCATGGACAGATAATAAAAATAGGTGGCTTTCAAGTCCTGTAACACAGCGCACTGCCAGAGCCCTGTGAGCTAAAGTACAGAATTTTCTCTCGCCAATGGGAATTCTTTTTCAGATGTGAATCGGCTTATGGTCGAGCTCAATCCAGTGTGTGTGAACCCCCTTGCTGCGCATGCGCACAGCTGGCCCAAGCATCGCCAGAA
This sequence comes from Rhipicephalus microplus, assembly GCF_043290135.1. NCBI lineage: Eukaryota > Metazoa > Arthropoda > Arachnida > Ixodida > Ixodidae > Rhipicephalus > Rhipicephalus microplus. The sequence continues at coordinate 104,572,744 of NC_134710.1, read as the reverse complement.
CGCGCTCTGGCACCAGCACGTTCCGGCCCGTGCAAGTGGCTGTGTAATAAATAGCTGTGGCCTCTCCCCCTTACACTCTCTGAGCACTCACGTGATGGCGTCGGGGAACGAGATTCTGCAGATGCGCGATGAATTAGGCGTCTCATTCTTCCTGTAACCACCACCACCACCAGCACGTCCGTGCTCCCGCGTGGCATGGCGATGAACCAGCGCGGCGTGCTCCAACGAGAGTTCGGGAAGAGTAAAGCGACAAAACCTACACTGAATACATGGCGTGCTCTATTTTCAAACACGCGTTAACGTTAGGCAAGATTTCCGTGATGAACGGAACATTAAGTCGACCCAAGCGCTGCTTCGCATTTACTGATGATTTCCTTTAGTGGGTGGGGGTGTAATTTTTTTTCTATAGCTGTAAAATTCTCTGAAGCTTTATAAGTCAGCCTATATGGAGTGTATGAAACGGCCTGACGTCAGCTGTTATATTATACGAAGGTTGGCTTGTACTCTAGAAATAAGAGCGCTGTGTGTCAGAGTATTATTGGCCTGACGCATCCCTGACCAGCTTGATTGATTGATATGTGAGGTTTAACGTCCCAAAACCACCATATAATTATGAGAGACGACGTATTGGAGGGCTCCGAAAATTTCGACCACCTGGGATTCTTTAACGGGCACCCAAATCTGAGCACATGGGCCTACAGCATTTCCGCCTCCATTGGAAATGCAGCCACCGCAGCCGGGATTTGATCCCGTGGCCTGCGGGTCAGCAGCGGAGTACCATAGCCACTAAACCACCACGGCGGGGCTCACTGGCCAGCTTGTCTCCGTTGTATGTGCCTTCTTCATCTTCAGCAAGAAGGAGCACACAAAAAGAGGTAAATTACCCCTGCAGGAGTGTGCCCCTTCAACGCCTTCGGAAGCAGTTTAGGGCAAATAATTGGAGATATAATTTATTCATTGACCTGCTCATGGTACCAGGTAATCATAGCCAATCAAAAGTAGAATGACAATGTGTCGGGCGCATTTCGTGTCGTTTGTTTGCAGGTTTTAACCGTGAAGCTGTTTAAGCCAGCCGTAGAAGCATTAGTGTGTACTGTGTGTACAAGAAACTATCATCATCATGAACGAGCATATGCCACAGAAATATGGCGAATCCCAGTACTCACTGATGGTCTACTGAAATGAAGAAGGCAACATACTGGCGGCAAACACCAAGATTTTTAAGCAGATGCAGCCAGTGATTGCGGAAAACTGTAATAAATTGTTGCGACAACCAACTGATAAGCACCATGGCCGCACGTTTCAGCTTCGTTGAAGCATCTGTCTGGAGAGCTTCCACGGTAAGTACCACAAGAGAATGCTAGAAAACGGGAAAGGCAATGGCAGCTGCACAAAAACCCAGAAGCTATATGAAAGCCTTACGCGGACTACATTGTGCCCGTAGATCTATAGAATGTGTGAATGTGTGAACGCGCAGTTTCAGCGCGAGATTTTGTCTCTGGAGTTCCGACATCCGTGTCCTATTTGCGACTGTGGTTTGACTTGAACCTGTCGGCGCTGTCAAGCAAGCGAAAAAACAACCTAGCATCTCCTAGCTAAAGCTTATAAATCACATAGAAGGAACCACATAAGACACCAGAATCGTCCAGCTTCATTATCTCAAGCCTCGCACGACTATTGTTGAAGCAAGCTAGGTGATGTAAGCTTCATCATTTTTTTTATTTGATGCTGCCACAAAGGCAGAAAGTGAACAGAAGGCACAAGTTTTACTCTAATATCAATCGTGTCCCTGCACTGAACGACATAGAATGGCGAAGAGATGTGAAAGAAAAGAAAACAGTGCAGGACCTCTGTAGATCTCAGGCACGGGCGAGGAGTCATGCAGCCCCTGCACTCTAAGAATTATAATACTAAAAAATATAGTATGCGCGACTGCTTTCGGATATTCTTGAATATACACGACCCTCGACGATTGCCTCTTTCCGAGAGGTTGTGCTTCCCGACGCTACCAGGCACATCGACCAAACGAACCTGGCCGTTCATTTTAGACTTTTTTCTAGTTTGCTAATGCTTGTCAAAGTCTTCACAATTTTTTCTTTCCTCTTTCTCTCCTCCAATTTTCCTTTCCTCTTCCCTCTTCCCGAAAGAGGTAGCAGGCGTTGTGCCTCTCCAGGTGGACGTTACCAGCATGCTCTCTTCATGTGAACTTGTGTATACATGCATGCAAATAAATAAATAAACAAACAAATAAATAAATGACACGTATATGACTCTTAAAACGACAGATTAAATTTCTTGTGGGTCACAAAACTCTCCCAATAGAGAATACAATGAGCTATAAAGAGAGTTGACGTGTCTCCATAAAAAGTCGTATGAGTGGCAAGTCGTGGCTCTCGAAAAAGAGTCAATCAGTCTTTTCTTTTGCTACAGTGCACTACGATTCACGAAATAAATATGGCACACTAAGAGCATTTCTCAAACACGTCCATTTTTTACATACCTGTACTGATACATCTCTATACATAACTGACGAAACGATTGGCAGCTGTGGTTGCTCAATCGCAGCCGCAGCTGCCCCGAGCCGAGACGACGACATTTTTTTTTCTGAAACTTTAGCAATCTGACAGACGACACAGATGCACAGTATGGTTATGGTTCTTCTTTTCACTTATGTTCGTCCCCGGTACACCCCTCCCCTTGTGTGCGTGCGCGCGCGCGCGCGCGTGTGTGCGTGCGTGCGTGCGTGTGTGTGTGTGTGTGTGTGTGTGTGTGTGTGTGTGTGTGTGTGTGTGTGTGTGTGTGTGTAAATCTCCCCCGGTAAAGATTCGGTGTTTTTTTTTTAAATTTAATATGGAGAGAAATTGAGTACTTTTGTTTACATTGCACACACACGCGCACGCAAAAAAAAAAAAAACCTGAACTTTGGCCCAACTGCAGCTAGACCAAGGTTTGGCATTTTCAGGGTGACTAACACTGATCAGCAGAAACAAAAGAACTTTATGAAGAAATGTTAAAGCTCAGCTTGAACCCTGTCACTTTCAGCCTGTTGCTGTGCGCTGTATAAATTGTTGTGAAAACGGCTGAAATACAGTAGGAAGATGAGATGAATGTGGTACGTATGGCATGTATGAGCAGAAAAAAGAAAGAAGTACAACATTGACAGACGAGACTATGTCCTATTAGCACTAGCCATTGTCTTTTTTCAGACGCAACGTTTTTGTTTATTCCAGTGAGATAACACACACAAATATGTAACGATCAGTATAACTGTTTGACAGCTGCTATATATGATGAAAGGGTATATAAATTTTCGGTTGCCAAACTTTATTGCCTATATAGAAAGAACCCACATAAACGAAAGCAAAGAGGAACGGCATTCTTAGGAATCCTTTGCTGGAATTATTCTCTACCATGTTTGTCAATAAAACAAACAGCACCCGCAAATGTGCTTCTGAAGCGGTCTTTTGTTGTGCTTTATCCTATACACGAGCACCCGTTGACGTACATTAACATGCGATTTTTTAACAGTTCATGCTAGACAGCTCACGGGCATGTCATCCTCATTTTTACCTCCTTGTGCTATATTTCTGCCACAAAATTAATAGAGTACCCACGGGCTCAATCCACCTGCCTTTTTTTAACTCATCTTAGTTTTAAAAAAACCCCAGTGCTATCCTCATTGTTTATGCATGTGTGCAACGTGTGTAAAAAACATAATGCAACATTGTCGGGCTTAAAGCGCGGCTACCAAAAAGACAACGATCCTTACCTCACGGCTAGCACTTGCTGACTATACGTTGTGTGCCGTTTATCACTTGAGTGTCAACGTAAAACGAAGCGTATATTATAAGACAAGTAAGAATAAATTAATTAAATATCTAGACATTTTGCTCGATACCAAATGGGCCACAATTAATGGTGTTCAAATACCTTAACAAAATATTTAGGATGGGATGAATATAGTGGAGGAAACGCCTCCAGCCTCCAGTTTGAAGAATGCCATTTATGACATTTTACTCTGAAACAATGCGCCCAAAAGTAATCAGTCCTAACAATGGTGAATCAAGAGAAAGACGGAGCAGCAAAACTACGCTTATGACACGTAGAAAAAAGTCTATAATATAAAACGTTTTCCGTTCAGAATCATGAAAATTATGATCCTATAGAACCACGTGAACACCACATTGTGCGCTCTCGCATAAGTAAAGCTAAACCAGGCATATAAGTAGGACAGCTAGCAGTTGTGTCCGAATGAAAGAGTGCGGATTTTTTGTTACCAATGAAACGAATTCTATCATATATTTTTGACAAATACGTGAAAAATTGAAGGAACTGACTTGTACCAGGATGCCACCCCAACATTTGATTTTAATTGGTTTCATTTACTCTTAACTACTGGGCGCTTCACATTGGCACTTCGCGGTCTCCGATGAAGTCCAAGCTACACCGTATTACTCGTACCGCGAATCTGTCAACGCGCGCAGGTAAAGCAAATATGACCACTTTCCGAAGCTCAAACTGCGTCAGATTGAATTACGTATAACTCGGAGTGTACCGGGAGGGATTTCCCTAACGCCTCCCCGTATTCTACTCACTCGCCCTTCTCTCACGCTGTCGCAAACGGGAATGTACCGCTTTCGCTCGTTCCTTTCAAAGCTCCGTTTGGCGGTTCTCATTACCGAGCGCAGTAGCGCGAGGTGGGGATCTCGGGTACAGGCAGTGCGGTTACCCGGCGAATTAATTCTCCCGCTCGCTCCCCTTCCACGCAACCGAGCGAGGCAACAGAAAGTCCTACTATCGATTACAATAAGCTTCTGCGCATCCGGAATCCACACTGCCAAAGCGCGTCTCCAGGAGGAGAGCGAGGGGGCTACTGGGAGGATCACACCACACCACCAGCAACATAGGATCAAGAAAAACCACCGCGTCAAGCACGATGAAAAGGAAATGATCCCCGACGCCTCCGGGCTTTGATAGGGGGGAGGGAAAGTGGGGACAGCGTCGAAGAGGGCGGGGGATTGCTGCGGGGGATCGATGATGTCCCGGCGCTCTCGGCCAATCAGAGATGTGGCGTGACGCAAGGAGGGGGAACGCGGGCGCATCCCAAGCTTCCCGAGGAGCCCAATCCCCACGGTTGCTGCGGGAGAAGCAGCACGATGTGGGGCCACAATGGGACGCGCTTCGTCATCAGCTGTGCCCGGCCCACTGAGCGTTTGTTCGGCTGAGAAGGTGGGACTTGAATTCCCGTGGCTTGCACTCAACACTCTTCGATCTATTATTCTCTTGCAATGCGGCTGCAGATTTTTTGTTCTTTTTTTTTCCTCGCCGTTCTTCTTGTTCTCTCTCCGCGCCCTGCTCTTCAACTCCCCGCTCTGAACTCGGGCCGTCGAAGACGTCGACTCCCTCCTGAAAACTGCAGAAATAAATTCAGGGAAGGACGCTAAATCTAATAGAGTGCCACAGAAGGGGGCAGAATGAGAGGGAAACGAGAAACAAAAAAAATAAGGACGTCTGGGGAAGGGAGGGGCAGGGACTATCCCACATGCCCGAAGCGGCACTCGAGCTTGCTTGCACGTGTCGTTTTTTTTTTCTTTCATCGTTTCATTATTTCTTCACTTATTCGTCTGCGGCTTCTCTCATTGCGGGCGCTTCGTGACCGACTTCCATGTTTGCTTTTGTTCGGTGGTAGGCGCTGTCACGTCCCGGGAGAATTGTGCAAGGGAAGGCTTCTGACCACCACTGCCAATGCAAATCTTATCAGCGACTAGCAGAGTTTTCGCACCGGCCGATCGGGGTGCTGTAGAGTTATAAGTTATTCGTGAGCCGTTTGGAAATACCAAGAACATTCCGGCACAAATGACGTCCGAGAGTGGGGCACGTACCATGCTGCACGGTCAGCACAGAAGTACTCATATAGAATGACGCACTTGCTGCCTAACATTTGGAATCGTTTAGTTCATGAACGAGTCTGGCTTGATGCGCATATCGAAAGGGTCACAGAGTTGTGAATAAAACACAACATTCGCACTTATAGTGATCTCCCCTCTTTGCTACAATAATTTACATAATAATTAAAACGTTTGCTGTGTTATCACGTGGTAGCCTACCGGAAGTCTGAACTGGTGATCCATTTTGTGTTTCTTTACTTAATCCTCCTACTATTTCTTCGTGGGTGGTAGTAAATGGTGTAACGCATCTCCTAATCGTTATACACTGTAAAGCCGACAATTCAAATGAATCGGAAATAAAAAGTGCATTTGGCAGTTCTAAATAAAGTGCATACCCATATAATTTAGCGTTCACCGAGGGACACGCGAAAAAAAAAAAAAACGAGTGTCGGCATGCGCATGCATCGAGGCAGAGGAGCGCGAGCGTCTTTGCTTTAAATGTTCGTAGCTGTCTAATGCCTCAACTACTGTTATGTGTAACGTCCTAGGAAAAGTTCTATTTTACTTCATAACGAGCTCAAGCAATAATTGAAATTGCCTTCTTCTATGCAGTCTACAAATGGCTAGTAGCAGAATGGGGCTATATATACTTCAATTTTGGAGTTTCAGCTGCATACATTTCGGCAGAACTTGTGGAGATCACTCAGACTCAACCATGAAATATATTTTGAGCTTTGGACTCACTCAGACTCGCAAAAATTGTCCTGAGCCGGACTCACTCGGACTCAGACTCACGAAAATTTTCCTGTGCCGGACTCACTCGGACTCACACTCACGAAAGTTTTCTGCAACGGGACTCACTCGGACGCAGACTCACGAAAATTTTCCTGAGCCGGACTAACTAGGACTCACACTCACGAAAATTTTCTGCAACAGGGCACACCCGGACTCAAACTCACGAAAATTTTCCTGGGCTGGACTGATTCGGACTCACACACGAAAATTTTCTGCAACAGGACTCACTCGGACGCAGACTCACGAAAACTTTCCTGAGCCGGACTCACTTGGACTCACACTCAAGACTCGATCTCAGTCTGAGTGAGTCCGAGTGAGTCGGCTCATGAATGAGTTGGCCGGCCTACGTTCACTTCGCAAAAGTACAAGCCACATGGGATGAGGAGACTGCGGAATAATTTTGAGTACATTGCATCCTTTAAATTTACCTAAACCGAATTAGATTAGCGTTTTTGCATTTCGCCCACATTGAAATAAGGTCACGGGGGCCGTGAGCCAAAGTCACTTACCCATGCTTATAGCAGCGCAGCGAGCCGATAAGTCATCATGGCATGTGTCTTAACGGCTTGCTGATGGACAAGATTAACGCGCTTAAAATGTTTAGCAACGGTATTTGAACTACTTACAGCACAGATGTTAACTGAGCGGTATGAACGATCGAGAGAGAGAGAGAGAAATAGAGAGGACAGGCAGGGAGTAACCAAGCTTGTTTCGGTTGGCTACCCTACACATGGGGGGGGGGGGGGAGAAGAAGGAATAATAGAAATGAAAGAGATAGAAAAAAAGAAGAAGAGTAGAAAAGAGATGGATAAATAGTCAGCTTGAGACTACGCAACATGGTCTCAGGGTGTTCTTTTACAAGCAATTGTGAAGTCTGGTGGTCGTTTGAGAAGCACAAGAGAGCTTTCGTGGCTTTGCGCGTATGCGATACTGTCGGTCCCAGAATCTCATTTTCTGTAAGCGGTTCTGAATCCAGCTGAGTGAGCTTGGCTTCCATAACACGTCGTTCAGACTGATATGCTGTGCAGCGGTATAAAATGTGCTGAAGCGTCTCCTCGCTGGCGCAAATGTTGCATGCTGAACTGCTTGCCATTCCAAGGAGACAAGAATACGCATTCGTAAATGCCACGCCCAAACTGATGCGACACAGCGAAATTTCAGCTCGTCGTGGGAGCCCTGATGGCAAACGAAGTTGCATGTTCGGGTTGACCGAGTACAAGCACGCATTGGAGAAACCCTGCACATTTAATCGTACGAGAGTTATACGACGAGCAGGTGATTGTAGTCGTCGGGCAGCGTCTGTTCTCAAGAGCGGTTTGGGCGCCCACTATTCTTGGTCGTGAGCCGATCGAGCAGCTTTATCCGCGCGGTCATTACCAACGATTCCGCAATGACTCAGCAACCATTGAATTGCAGTATTTTGACCTTCCTCGAGTGCTTGTTGGTAGTCGTGCCTTATTTGACATACTGATTGTTCGTGTAATCCGTGCCGTTAAGCGAACCGTAGTGTCCGCGAAGCTGACTTCAAGTCGCAAAAGATGGCCCATTGATTAGGTTGTTGCTGCTCAAGAATGTACTTGATCGCTCCTTGAAGCGCTTCGAGCTCTGCTGCTATCGACGTCATGGAGCGAGAGAACCTGTATCGATACATTACATGATGAAACAACCACTGCTCCTGTAGAGTTTTGAAATTAGTGGGGTCATCGGTGTAAATATGCACGTATGTGGTCAAAGTACGTTTCATCCAACAGACGCAAAGTCCATTGCTTATAGCTAGCGGTGACATGCGTGCCTTCCTAACGATTACAGGAACCGATAAGGGCACTTCAAGTTGACGGAGACTCCACAATGAAGATGCTGAAGGCATCGCAAGTTTGAAGCCAGGCGTTAATATGTCCTGGAGTTTCGTCACAATATCACAGAACGAAGCATGGGGCCTCCGTGCTGTCAAACACGCAAAATGATGTGACGGAAGCCGTCATAAATGCAGAATGTGCGCTCTTAGTCTCGACAATTATATAAGTTGTGACTGGCTGTTCTTGTGCGATAGCGGTAGTTGCAACAATCGATGAGAAACTTGGAAGGTCAATACATGTCCGAAGTGCTTACGCTAGCTCGCACGCTCTGTAGTGCATGGTTGTTATAGTCTTGCACGTGTTGGACAAGGCATGATGGCTGTACCGAAGAAGTCCGAGAAAGAGGGTTGTATAAAGCTGCAGAATTGAGTGCACGGAGGGGCCCCACGATTTTCCGGCAACGAACCTAAATACATTCTCATTGCCAATGAGGCTGAACAATCGAACATAATAAGCAGGTCTTGTGACCAGCAAGCCGAAAGCTGATCAACGTAAGCCTGTTGGTCAGCTAACAACAATGGTGCATAATTGTTTACAAGCTGCTCCTATAAAAATTCATGGCGAAAAGTTGACGTTCTTCATTACCCTATAGGGGAATTGAATTAGGCTTCTTACATTGCGAAAGAAAAAGAAATATTTGGCTGGGTGTACACAAAACAAGGCTTTTGTTACATTAGAAAATGGCTTTTTTTTTCAAAATGTAGAAAAAACTGCTAAATATATGGATTTAACAAATCTGTAAAATATCAATAAGAAAGCCACATTAAAGTTACGCAAGTAGAACCTATAACATGGGGAAAGTCCACATTACTATTGTACTTTATGGTACACCGTGTTTAAGCTACTCGTAATGCGATATGGGCGACGTTTAGATGGCTACCGGAGGCTAGTTGTTTTCTTTCATCCATTTTTATGTCTCAATATCTCAATTAATAAATATCCCCATGTCGCAACTAGTGTGTCAATGATCGTTTGTGTGTGTATGTGTGTGTGTGTGTGTGCATGTGCAGGTATGTGTGTGTGTGTCTTTTATTTATCTCTCTTTCTCTCTCTCTGTTTTCTGTACAATCCCTATTTCTCCCCTCCCTAGGCAGGATAGCAAAGTGCTTACTTTTACCAGGTTGACTTTCCAGAGTTTTGTTTTCGTTTATATCTCTCTCTCTATCTCAATTATAAATAACGAATAGCACACCTTATGATTGCTTTGATTCATTATTTGCTGATTCTACATAATTGTTTTTTAATCGCTTGGTCGGCAGGCTTGTCAACAGTGCGTTTACAAAACGATACATTATATGGAGGGTGTGCTATTAGAGTACCGGATCGAACCGAACCGAATAGTGAATAGAATAGCCATGATACCGAATTAAAAACAAATACAACTCTAATACTGTTCGCACAGGTTTAGATTGCCTCATTTAGGCCAAATTTATGTAAGCTGAGGTAAGCTCATATACAATAGCACTTGAAGCCTTCATGATATTTTGTAAGTACAGGTTGAAAGGCAGCAATTATTTTAATATTCATGCTGATTTTTTGTCCGCATCTTAAAAACAACACTGGGACATAAAGAAATTAAACAACGGTTAATAACTCAACATTATCTTAAATATCACGGTGACACAATGAATTGAGAGCTCTTTTGCTTCAGCGGCCCCATATAGAGTTTTAAAGCAAAATGTCTGCACCCGCTGATCACCTTTGCGTCGATAGCCCCACACTACCTTGGGCTGCATACATCTTGGTGATTCAACAGTTGTAACAAGAAAAATAACCCCTCACTGCTCGAACATTTTGTTCATCGGGGGTTTTCTAAATGGTGTTAATCGTTCAAAATATATGCGAGAAGTATTTGGAATTTTGGATACATTCAGTTTTACAATTGAAAAGAACGCTATTCGACTTGTAATTTGACATTTCCGAGCATTCACACATTCCTAAGAACTATTATAATTTTTTAGACTGACATATATCTAAACATTATATTGCTAATTTAAACTTTTTGTCCGTTTGAAGTGCTCAATGAAGTGCAGTTTAGATAATTGCACTATCTGTTTTCTGTTCGATGTTGGGGACTTATGGGCTACGTACTACATGGATTTTCTTAATGCTTGCCCGTTTGGAGGATACCACACAAAAAAAGCTCATGAAAAAAATTGCCACCTGTATTCAGTAGACTTCACTTTCTAATTCATATGCAACACATTTGATTCAAGTCGGTAGAGCAGCTGTCTCGTAAAAGTATATTGTTGTAACTGTAATTGAATAAGTTGCATTGGGTATGGCCTCGAGCTAAAGTGTTCATTTAGTTTAAAATCTTGAGGGATGATTTATACATTTCTATTCTTACTTGTGCAGCTGGCTTCATGCATAGCGCATCAATACATTCCACATTGCCCCAAAAGATGCACAGAAAGGGAGCAAGGTTAGTTCCGAGGTAACCTTTGCAAGCTCAACGGGCACATCATTCCACAAACAAACAAAAAGTCTCCTTTTCGCCACAAGGACAAAAGACTGAATGCGATAGCAACATATTCAAATAGCAAAGTAAGCCTAGCCCCTCATCCTTCAGCATCCGAACTGGCGTAACTCAACAGAAGCTGGCGCAAGGAAACGCAGCCATTGCAGCGAACGAAGTGACCTCAGCGCTGTCTATCGCTTCAACGTAGACTAAACGGTGAGAACACAACCTGTACAAAGGTATGAGCTATCCCTCTCGTTACCTCTAACAGGTATTGCTATCAGAATATTCCTATCAGATATGAGCTATCCCCATTTCTGTCAATAAAGAGCGCGCGTGACCACACCCTGCCGCTCAATATACGCATTTGCTGACGACGCCACTTATTCTGTAATGTTAACTCAAACATTAGCCATTTCTATTGTTTCAGTAACTGGCCATTAAGAGCACAAAAAAATTCGTTGATCCCTCTTTTCAAAAATCGCGTAAACAAGACAAATTAGCGTGTTTTCACAGAGGTAACAGAGCGTTTAGATTGCATTGTTTTGCCACAAATAATTGAATGCTAGAGTAAAAAAAAAATCAGTGTCACTCGGAGAACGACAAGGCGCTCGAAACTTGCAGCGCGCACCTCAAACAGAAAGTACGCACGCACGACGAAATGAACATACACAGGACGGAAAAGCGCAGACAAATGACTCTCACAGCTGGGAACTTAAAGAGCGATGCTAAAACAGAAAGAAAGACGCGTGAAACTAACGAACAATAATACACAAAACTAGCGCGAGCAACTGTCACAATTCTGATTTCGTGTGTGAGCAGCGCGCTCCTTTTGTAAACGTGGCCGCGGCAGTGAGTCAAGTGACCTTCGTGCGCTTGTTAACCACAGCAACTTCAAAGAAAACTTCCGGTGGAAACACAAGAGGTACAAGACGCCAGAATCCCGATATAAGTGCGCGTGCGCAAGTGAGCGACCACACCAAGAAGATCTATGCGCACTTTGACCACGCCATGTGGAGGCACACGCGCAAGCAATGCGCAGAATGGTGCGGGCCGAGGACTTTGCACGCGTGCTCAACGCACGCTGCTCGCGCCATCTCGCTACTGATGACAAAAACTCGCTGAAGTTACTAAGCTCTGAGAATGGCCAATGGTACATGGTGTGTATAAATGGCTTGCCGTTAGCAAGCTGAGCAACGTACGAGGCTCAGTACCAGAGAGGCTCGAACAACTTGAGCCACTTATCCGTATATAGGAATTCTAATGACTATGTAACCGTTTCGTTTGTTACCTCTGTATGTACTGCTTATGCACTATATTATTACTGTATGATGTGCAAAGGAAAGTTAAAAAAAGTTGCGTTGCCAAGTCCATGGCTAACGCGTCGCGCGCTGAGGAACAAGAGGTTGCTCGACGCCTCGCTACAATACACCTCACTTTCCTTTTTTTGTGCAATGTGTAAATATACATTTTACAACGTCATATTCATGATAGAACTACGTCATTGGAGCCGTGGTGGACCCCGGCATAAAAGACGTTTGTGTTAAAAATTGCCATGCAGTGTCTTTATATGAAAAAAAATTCCTTGAGACTTTGGTAAGAAATGCATACGAAGTGACAAATTTTAATAGATAGAAACTACAATGACTATATTTGTCCTGTGTTTCTTTCCGGCACGTTCACCCAGCTATACACTTGGGCGCGTAGCCAGTTGGAGTTGTCACAGCTTTCTCAGCAATGGCAACGTCACTTTCAGAGGAGACCCAGGTGCCCTGATTCATGGTCTGTCGCTAAACTTCCCATTAATCTTCGACAAGACGGAGTGTGCAATCCATATCCACTCCGCTTTGAGACAGGGCAGCCGACCGTGCGAGCGCTTTTCACACCAAACTGAGCACCCTCAGCATACGTCATACGTGCTATCTGACGCAATCGTCAACAACGGTTCACGCGGCACTCAGTTCCTTAGCTACTAAGCGTCGCTGAAGCATTAAGAACTGCGGACCCCTTTAAACCAATATTTTCTTCACTGCAGTAAAGAAAATCCGTGGATTCCCTATGTATGTTACGTTTGTCAACTGCTTGGCCGGTTAGTGTCCCAGCAGATGTATTTGTGGATATGCAAAACAATTTCGTATGTGTGCCAAATGATGTAATGCCAAAGAGTCTAACTATGTATTGATTGTTTGCTAACTATAACAAAATCATTCACGTATGCGTACTTCTGTTTTGTGCAACGAAAAAATAAAACGCTACATGAAACCTATTGTTGGCTGATGGGTACATTCAAAGGCCAACGACCACATAATGAAAAAACGCATTATATTGAACAGCTTTCTTAATTTACTACATTTCAAGTCTGTTGTTGATTGGATATTGTCATCAGCGTATTATATGGCCATTTCAGTACGATCGACTGTCCATGCGATCTCCAATGTGCCTATTGCACGCTGTATATTAGGTAATTCCATTGTATACTATGCTCACAAACTTCTGAATTTCTGAACGCCACCTAACTGTCGGCCATCGTCAGCTGCGTTTGTCATCACTTAGTATGCACTCGTTACTCTAACCGACCACCAGTTATCTGTCCTACACATTACGTGGCCAGCTCAGCTCAATTCCTTTCACTTAATCTTAGTGTCGACAATATATTTGGCTACCCCTGTTTGCTCTATGACACATTGTGCTGACTTCGCAGTTCTTAGCGTTATGCCCATCATTTTTTTCCATCTTACGCTGCTTGGTCGTTATAGGCTTTCTCGATATTATTATTATTATTATTATTATTATTATTATTATTATTATTATTATTATTATTATTATTATTATTATTATCATTATTATTATTATTATTATGTGGTTAGGATAAGCAAACGACACGAAGAGAGCGGAAGTAGGGAGGAAAAAGCTGATAATTGCCCCGAAAGGGTCACAACACCTGGACCAGGACGGGGAAAAAAAGGAAAAGGTTTGAATAAAAAAGAAAAGAGAAGAATAAAGAAGAAAAAAATAACACAGACGTGAGCACAACTGAGTAGCCACGTGAAAACATGTATATAAACACGAGGCCGCTTCGGGTTCGTTTAGGAAAATTAGCAGTGTTCGATGGGCACTGCTAACACCGAGCAGCTTTTCCTCCGGAGAACAGGCAATCATCATGGGTGGTGCACATTAGTCCAAAAATTCCACATTCTTTAAAGAGCAATGCTCGCTGCATTACGAACACGCAGCATATTAGGTATTTCAGCGTCTTACAGGAGCCACAAGACGTACGTAACGGTCTGCGTATACACGTCGTCGACAACATAATCGTTCGCGCACTTATACAGATGCAGTCCATAACCACGAATACGGGGAGGGAAGATTGCGCTGGTTGAGATGCTGTTTTAGAAGGTGACAGCGGATCAGCAGACGAGCGTTGTCAAACAGGCATCTTCCATGTTACAGCCACACACGTTTGAACTGGCAATATGAAGTGATTGCAGAGAAAAGCCTGGGGGGAGATAAAACTATGGCATAAAACAAATGAGAAAGAGAAATAGACAGGAAGAAAGGTAGAAAGAGGGAGAATCAACAAAAGAGAGGTAAAGATAGAAAGAGAAAGCAAGCCATAAATAGTGAGCGATAGAGAAAAAAAAGGAAAGAAAAAGCAGCAAGAAAGAGAAAGACAGAGAGAAAGTGAGGTAAATAAACAAACACAAATAAGAAGCCGAAAGAGAGAAGAGCAAAGACGAAAGATGTGAAGAACGAATGAGGAAACTGGAGAGAAACAAAGAAGGCAGCTCGGCTACGCACTTCTTTGTGCCTTGGTGGCACTATAGTGCGAAGGCGCTTTAATTTTTTTTACAATCCCTCCCCTCCCCTACACAAGTGTTCCGAATGGCGCTTCATATACAGTATCACGAAAGTATCGGCTAGTCGTAACCGGTGCATGTCAAGAACGCAGTGACATAGAATCATGCAAAATAAACAGTTATGCTATGCCAAGCCGATTTTGGCGATTGTGCAGCATCGGATAATCACAAGTGCATTCAGTGCGTAACTTCACGTATATGACTGTCACGACCATTCAACACTGGCCTAAGCATTCAGACCTTTCCTACACCCCAAAAATTTGAATCTCTGGAGTTACTGGCCGCGTCAGGGGTCCAACCACTTTTGGCTCCTTGCTGGTATTGTCAGACAATGTCAGCGCCGATGTTCGTAACTTCGCACTGCTTGCTCGGTGTATACTGAAGTAAAACGATACATTTGAGGGACTGAAAAAACTGGAGCACTTTGCGTTCCGTTTAATGGCCTTTTTTCTTTTGTTGCGAAACTTTTCAAGTGATCCTTTACGTTATTTGTTGTCAGTAGTTGCTCCTTCTGCTGGCAGTATACTGCTATACTGCTGTTTTGCTGAATATATTGCACAAAAATTAACGTGCTTAGAAGGAATCGAGGGATAAATGTAATTTGTGTACACCGAGAAATGTTTCGGTAGCCGACACTATTTTCCTTGGGTTTATGCATGTACCTTAATACTCTCATGTGAAGAAATGCTTTTGAAGAACAATGCTTTGCTGTGTGAAAAAAAAAATTATGCAGATGCCTCAATGTGGGAATCCCTGTGCGCGAACCTTTCTTGAGCCACCAAGGCAAAGTGACGCATTAATTAAGACGTTCTGTAGACTGCGCTGGCGGATGTCTGTCCGCTACAATGGTACTGTGCAAAGTATTTTTTCTTTTCTTGTTTTTTTCAGTTTTAAAGCGCGTTGACTAAAAACACGATGTTGTAAATTTTGTAAAAATCCGCCACAGTGCTAAGGTCCGGGAGAAAAACGCAGCGAATTTGAGTGACGAAAGCATCCCGGAATTTATGTTTTCATCGTAGCTCTTCCTCCCTTCCTTTTTTTTCTCTCTTAATCTTCACACTGTCTAGAACTTACAGCTGTGCTTATGTCGGAAGAACAGCAGAGATGACGTTGTAAGAACGAATATTTGCCGCTTTCATTTCTGCGTGTTATGCGTAATGAAAAATCAAGCACTCCATGGCCGTGTTACGTGCAATGTGCCCCACACAGCGATTACATCAAAGAGCGAGTTTTCGTTGACACGACAGAATCCTACTATGTTTGTGACCTAATACGTTCTGTTTATTGTTTGTTTTCTGCTTGTTGCCACTGAGCATATACTTTCTGCATGTTTGAAATAAAGTACCATAAAGAAAAAAAAACAATTTGTGGGTGAACGATTACGAAAATAAAGGTGCCTATGCCAAAGGACAGAAATTCGAACCCTCCGTCGGTCACGTAAGTAATTGTTTTTACGTTTTTTTTATTGTGTGTGCATGTGTGCAGTAGAGGGCATCGACTGGGTGGCATCACCCAGCAACTGTGCGTGCCCACAATATCCAGGAGGCTTCCAAAGAAAGATTTGTTCTCTGAGAGAACCTTTTTGCCCACAGGGACGAAGAAAGTTTCTTTTTGATCATGTTTATGCTCATCTTCTCGGTCCCCTCCTTTGCAATGAGCGTGGGCCATTTTATATATATACAGGGCATCAGTAAACTCCCCTGATAAGCGGAGATGGCATTTGATGGAAATTGGGCCATTACGGGAGACAGCGTAATCTATGATTTGTGGTGGAGGCTTGTTGCTGACTTGATCGGCAACTGCGTAATTGCCGTCCTGAAAAATGCGTTGATGAAGTTTAACAATTTTTACAACGTTGAACAATGTAATGTGAAAGCTTCTTTGTGCATCGATTCGAAATCATGCGTTACATTTCTATAAATCACCTTTGTAATGCACATCATAATTTCAGCGCAAATGTTCAGTGTTACGTTTTAACAGCTGGTTATTCCTGTTCACAACATATTGTTACCGTTTTTAGTATGTATCACCTCTATTCAAATGGTTGAGTCGCTCTCCCCCTCGCTTATGCAATATCCTTTCTGCGAGTGTTTTAAAGCGTTAAATAAATAGATGAATAGATAAATAAATGAATAAGTAAATAAATCAAGATTTCCCCGTGAGATTTTCAGTGCGTTTCACATTTAGAAAACCGTGCATGATGAATAATTTTCATGGGGTATACAAAGTTAGAGAAAAAATGTTGTTAAAAGTGCCCCAAATTTAATTAAATGTGATATATAATCTCAATTCATTGTTCATGTTTTTGTTCGCATGCGAATTTTAAGCAATCAAGCGGAATTATAATACGGCTATTTCATAGAGATCACGGCATGTTAAAAATGCTGAATACGAACAAAAGGAATTACAGCGTTCCTTGTGCATTCATAGCTAAGACTACTCGAAGACGAATTCGATCTTCTTTTTCATTTTAGTCGATGCATAAGGGAGCGTGGAACACAAACCAGGGCTTCACGTGATACTGCGCAGCGCCGTCTTCAATTACTGTCTTTAGGTCTCGCTCTTTTCGGTTCTGTTCGTCGCCTAAAGAAGTGC
Organism: Rhipicephalus microplus; assembly: GCF_043290135.1. Taxonomy (NCBI): domain Eukaryota; kingdom Metazoa; phylum Arthropoda; class Arachnida; order Ixodida; family Ixodidae; genus Rhipicephalus; species Rhipicephalus microplus. The sequence goes on along the minus strand of NC_134710.1, from coordinate 104,555,292 downwards.
GCTGCAACAGCGCCATGTGGTGTTGCGGTATATGACGCCTCATCGGAGTTTTTTTTTATTAAATTTTGCGATCTGTGACGTCATGATGACATCATCCAGGGATAACTTTTCGCATCACTCGTACCCTACGTCGCACGACGGTCGCCCCTGACGGTCAAATTTTCCGTTTTATGAGACATCTAAGACTTTCACCTTGATATTCTACTAGTCGATTCGCATTCTAATCAACAACTCACTATTTGTGTTGTCAAGTAATCGTTTTTGTTCGAGGATAGGTAACAAGGGTTGTCCCAGACTGCAGGAAGAAACACAAGTGCAAGAGGAGATTAGCCCGAATGACTGTGTGTTCGTGTGTGCGGTTCAAATGCAATCGTATACATATATAATGTGCCACGCTTAACCTCCCCCAACAAGTCTGCCTGGCATATGCTCTGCCACTGCGGTGAATTCTCCTGCGTTGGACGCAATATCTCGGATGACTTAGAGAATGCGTACAGAAAGAGAGATAGAGAGACAAAGGCACGGAGATAATGGGAGAGAAAAAAAGAGACAGGAAGAAAGAGAAAGGCCGACATAGAAATGACAAACAATTAAGGAACGTGAAGATAAAAAGACACAGAAATAATCAGAGAGAAAGAACGATAAAGAGATAGAAAGAGAGAGGAAGGGGCGAATATAGAGAGACAGAAATAAGGAAAACAACGAGAAGTCCAACATTACGGTAAATCACGCAACACTGTTCACGCGACATGCTCCTGCCAAACATCACGTACCGCCAGCCACGTGACGTAAACACGCGTATACCACTGAACACTCGACATGCCAGCAAATTCCCGGCAAAATCAACCACCCTATTCACGTGACGTAAAGTCACGTAAGACTATAGTTGCGCGAAATTTACCCCCCCCCCCCTCCCCCAAATCCCGTAAAGGCCGTTTCACATGACACAAATCGTAGCGATTTTCAGTCTGCCAATTCGCTCGCAGCTAAAAAAAAAGGGGGGGTGGGGGGGCAGTTCGCTCCCACTGCAGCGGTCCGCGGCCAGCTTCCAACATGTTGGAAATTTTTGTTCTGATTGCAGTGGCGGGAGCGATTTCTGTTCAGGACCCGTCAAAATAAGGCCGGGCTGGCCAAGCTGTCGAAATTTCGTCGACGTGTTTGTTTTGGTAACGGCTGCTGTTGCGCATTTTAAATTGGAGTCAGATTGGAAAGTGTTCTTAAATGACGAGACACAGGTGCCCTTCGTTACCGTTCATGGAAACCTTATATTATAACGCACAGATTGTTACATCATGTTTGAAAAATTTTACAGTGTCTGCCACAAAGAACAGTGGCAAAAAAATGTTGCTCGCCACTCCAGTCACAAAGCGAAAAAATTCGGCAAATCCCACGTACCTGGGAATCTACGTTATGCGAAGCATGCAGAGGGAAGGTATTCGTGTTGCAATTTCTTTACTGAGCGACACGTCAGGACATGACGCTAAAGATGTCTGCAAATGTTGCACGCACAAACATATATTGAAGAGTGGCAGATGTTTAACCAGTTGTTTGCTCTTGCACAATGATGTCAACTGGAGCATGTGTATTAGCAACCTCTGAAGCCGATATAAAGCGCTGATGCTCACGAAGATGTTGGCCCTGGTCACTGCTACATAAATAAACTTCAGAGCATGGCACCTAACCACAAGTGACGCTAACTCGAAGTTCTATCAAAGGAGTACATACGTATTGTTTATAAAATTAGGTAGGCAGCACTGCAACCACTATTGACGTTTCACGAACATTAGCGTCTATTTGAAAAGTAGTTCCGAGACCTGGTGTAGCTTTTTGGTAGAATGCTTGACTACCACGCTGAATGCTTGGGTTAGATTCCTGCTGGGACCCTGAAATTTATTATTTGCATTCGTCGGGGGGGGGGGGGGGGGTCAACGCTGCCTATCTCAGGTTTTTCTTAACACTGACATTTATTCTATGCCTTCGTTGGATCGACGCTACTGATGTCGGGTATCGCTTAACCATCACGCGTTAAAATTGCCCATGTGTGTTCTCGTCGTTCCTGGGTAAATAATAAGTGTCAATCACCGGAGTGGCACATACCCGCATACCAGTGGCACATACCCGCCCGTGGGTATGTGTCACTGTCTGGCGGGAAATGTTTGACGACGTACGCGACGGGATTGTGACAATATTCATGTCTCGACCAGCACGTCATATTCGTCAAACGATCTTATCCTCCCTTGCTAATTTTGGTTCACGCCAAGTTAAGGGGGTGACCACGAGAGCCCCCAAACGTAAGTGGCTAGATACATAGACGGCTTTAAGTCGCCGAAGTTCACTAAGAAATGCTTCGCATTTAAAATCGCGCGCCGTTCGCGGTCCATGTGAAACGAAACCACCATTAGTGGCGGTTGCGAACAGAGTGATTGCAGCGAACGGAGTGGCAGCCTTAACGCTATAGTCATGCGACATGTTCCTGCCAAACCAGCGTCGTTTAAACGAGAAAGGAACACAGGCGTGAGAGGGCAGCTTCTTCCTCGGGAGTCCGAGCACTAACTCCGCTATTGCTTCCAGTCTTGCACCACTATGGCGCAAGCACTGCGACCTTAGTCTTTGCATCACTATAGTGTGGGAGCGCCTCATTATTTTTTAAATCTAAAAACTAAATTCGACTGCCCGCAAAATAGGAATACATTTACAACATTTCGGTGAGTGACGTTCGCGCTACGTTTTGCCGCGCTTTATCGAATTTTTAGCTGGTTACCTCAGTTTAGGTACGTGTCGTTTGCAGCGAGTCCTGTCAGGTTGTTTCCCCCTTCAGATGTATAGCGCCGAAGTGAGGAAGACGCGACGGTGTGAAGAGCAATCGCGCACTTCGCGGCGCGGTGGCGTCACGTCCACTCTTCTGTGGCGCAGGTTTCAAGCGCGTGCTTCCGAAGAATTATTAGTAATTTAAAGTTATTTATGTGATTGCTTCTTGGTTATTTTTACTAAATAATATTTTAAGCCTTGTTCATTTATTTTAACCTGGGTACGAGCATTGATAGTCTTGTTTTTGCGATGTATTGAGCACTTGAATTTGAGCGCGATCCCGTCACGTGATATCTAAAAACAACAAGGCCGGTCTTAAAAGTGCTACGCAATGAAATGACGACGTGTTTTTCTTCGATATATCCGACTAAAGCTTAAAGCACCCTCCCTGTTTATAGGCCTCTAATGAGGTGAATCCTGCTATCAGGACGAGGAATTTAAACATAGCTATCCAATATGTCGTTTTTGATAACACTGTTACTATATATGAAAGATAGTAGTTATTGTCAGCAGTAATAACTTACTATCAGAGCTGCCAAGAATTGAACACTGGATCTACGCGTAATACGACAAAACGTTTAATCAAATATATATATATATATATATATATATATATATATATATATATATATATATATATATATATATATATATATATATATATATATATATATATATATATATATATATATATATATATTTGAAACTGTGGTCGTTGACATTGGGCTGCTGTAGTGAAGACTTTGGTATTTCTTGCAATTTCTATAAGAAAAGAGAAATAAACAAGAATATTTAAGAAACAACATTCTGTCGCATAACCTTTTCCTACATGCTTGAGGAAACAGGAATACAATAAAAAAAAGACAAAAAAGGTCGGAGCGTTGAAACCCATGGACAGACGCTCGCTGAGGCATTCGTATAAGACATATGATGTCTTTCAGGAAGCGCTTTCATCACATGACATTATTTCTAATTCATTGTTCATTTTTATTTCCTTTAAAAACCACGCATTATATAAAGACTGGGTTAATATACAATCGGTAGTCTTGCCACAATGATTAATTTCCATCTCCCCGTATACTTATGCCCGTCTCCGTGATTCAATGTATATATACTTGCATTCCGAGAATTTTCTGCTGTTCAAGCAGCCGAAATATTGAGCCCAAAGGCAGTGGCACAAAAGATGGGCTATGGTTTCACACATCTTCAGGAGGTGATAGGGCACTCGTTCTGGATGACAACACCTCCCCCCCCCCCCCCCCCCAGACCGCCTATGTTGAAGGGGTGGATGAATAGATTGACCTTTAGGTATAATAAACCTACTGCAAAAGAGAATCTCCCCAACTAAATTCAAAAAGCAAGTAAAAGAATTATTGTTTTCTGAGTTCTAAGATGTGCCCGCCGCGTTAGTCAAGTGGATAAGGTACTCGGCTGCTGACACGCACGTCACGGGTTCGAATCCCGGCTGCGGCGGCTGCATTTCCGATGGAGGCGGAAATGTTGTAGGCCGGTGTGCTCAGATTTGGGTGCACGTTAAAGAACCCCAGGTGGTCGAAATTTCCGGAGCCCTCCACTACGGCGTCTCTCAAAATCATATAGTGGTTTTGGGACGTTAAATCCCACATATCCATCAATCAATGAGTTTTACGAGGTATTGATCAGTTATGTACTGAACTGTTGTTATATGCGGTGCAATGTATATCGGAGAACAGTGCGACATTTGTAACACTGTCTTGTTGCTTATTGTTTTACTGTTTGTTTTTCTCTCAAATCTTCAAGAGCAGATTTTCTTTTTTTTTAATTTCTTCTACTGTACCATACGAGTGCTACTGCGGTTATCTTAAATTGCGAATGACTTCACGCACTGTCGCAATTGCTGTCTGGGTGATGCAGCCTAGTCAGGCACCTTTCGGGCCTTTTGCTACGTCTCCTAAAACAACTGTAAATTGTCTTGAATAAATTTTGAATGAATGAATGAATGAATGAATGAATGAATGAATGAATGAATGAATGAATGAATGAATGTTAGTATCCTGCAAGATGAGCACGAACGGGTTTAGGGCTGCCTCATTGTGGCCGAAAGGCCTAACCTAGAAGCTGCAACGCAGGCTTGCTGGAGACCCCTTTCTGATCGGCTAGGCAGGAACTGTGCTGGGCAGCATACCACCCTGACTAGGTAGCATCAAGGTTAGCATTCTTATGTATAGCATGTACACATGCCTAACCGTAGCTGGGGTTAGCTAGCAGTTGTCGCCTATATGATCAGGGTGTATTTTTGGATGCATAATATGTAGTTTATGCGTATTTTGTTAGGTCTCCGTTTGCAATAGAGCAAGCGCGTGTGGCCTGCTTAGCTTAGGGCCAGACAGCAAGAAGATCTGGCGTAGAAATGCTTGGTGGTTTTGTTTTATACGTGGTTGGAACGTCTCAGTTTTTGCAGGTTCTTGAATCGGCCAGTACCCGCGCGGTCAGTCAGTGCGCTCGCAGTAAATACCTCACGCCAACTTCAATAACCCGCGTTGTTGCAGCACGCTTCGGCAACCGAGCTTGGTGCGTTTCACCAGCTCTGGCATGCATGCATTCACTACATCATACCTTACCTACCTTCGATTGGATAACACACATTGCCTACGAACGGATAAGTCGCTAAACTAATTAAAGGGTATGCACGAATAACTTTCTCAGGTGGGTACTAACTAAACAAAACTGGAATGGCTCCAGAATCCCGTTTATTGAGTGTACCTGATCAAGGCGGAAAGCAGATGGGGAATAACCCGAATTTTCGCTTTAGCAATGATCGTTGCTCTGCAGACCTCGAACAAAAGATGCAGTGGAGAATGTTCGTTGACACGACTAATTACTCGCTCTTTTCATTGTAAGATACATCATAGCTTACGAATTATATTGCTCACGGCGTTCGGGAGCAAGCTACAACAAGTACATTTGAAAGTTACAGCACTTGAGCTGTAACTGTATGAGTGTTACAGCGCTTGGCCTAGACAGTGTTTCCAAGGCTTTCCAAGAAGAGCCCGCTACAGGTTAGTACATCCTCCTCAGCAAGAGATGTCGTACGTCGATCGCGACGTGCGACTCGGTGGCAAGTGGTCACAGCCGAGGTCGAGCGGTGGGTGTGCACTGGGCCGCCCGGTCATCGTCGGCGTCGACGGCGGCGCGCAATTGGTCGCCGGTGGCCGGCGGCGGCCGACGACAACGGCGCGCGCATGCGTTGGCCGGCGCTGCGCGAGGTCCCGCCGTCCTTTCTCCCCGCCGCTTCCGGCAGCCGCCGCGACGGGCCAATGTTATTCCTGCTTGCTCCTCATCCGGATTAGCGGAAGCCCTACCTGGGAGATTGGTCCACGCAAAAGCCGGTTTTATTTTTCTCCCCTTTCTTTTCCTTCCTCCCCCCCTCGCCATGCTAAAACTTAATCCGCAAAAGGAAAACAAGCGCCCGGGCGCATAACCAAAAGGGGCGCCTGTGTCCGCCTGGCGCGCCTGGGCCCCTCGCCCGCGCCGCACGGGGGAAGAGAAAGAGTTTTCGAGAAGCAGCCGGAGGAAGCGCGCTTTTGGGGACTTTTGTTTGTTGTAATAACAAACTTATTTATTTATATGGGTCCCTCGCAGGAACACATACACAGGCACACGTATATATATATATATATTTATATATATATATATATATATATATAAAGATATATAAATATCAGAGGCAAGAAGAAAGCTGTTACGGTGGTCCTTCCAGCAGAAGACCTCATGAGGAAAAAAATCTGTGGCTGCAGAGCTTACCGCGACTTCGAGCCATGCAGCCGCGGAAGCCCTTCTCGCCCGGGCAGCGAACGCGGCCAGGACCGCGTCGTCAATCGGCCGCCGGCATTTGGAGCCGTCCTTTCGATGCTGTCGGGCCGCGCGCACGCGAGCCACACAAGAGCCGCCGGTGGCCGCCTCCTCGCAGAGACCCACGGCAGGTCAGTGACGCTTTTCCTTGCTCGAAGCCCCAATGTGGCGAGGCCGTGCTACCTGCTGTGTTCAAATTTATGCCACAAGGGCTTACCTGTGGGCCACTAACCGAGAGATTACACAGTGAAAACTAACAAGCACTGGCGAAAAGTAGTACACTACGCGGTCACTCGCGAAATCACGAGTCTACTTACTCATGTGAGACAATCGCTACATTGTTTACAATTGACGTTGCGCTAAAATGAAACGCAAGATGGGACAGAAGACGGGAGAGGTACATATCACTTCCGGGAGAAGTACCTGTCCCATCTTCTTTCTCGTATATTGTGCAGCTTTCCTTTCGAGTTACACAAAACAAATAGCGAAACATTGCGGAACTTCGATGTTCAAATTGAACTAGAAGAATTGTATATTTCCGCGTCCAACTCGGTCAAATGGCTCCCACCGCATGGCTAAATTCATTAGAGCTGCAGAAAACGATTTCAAACAGAAGAATAAAAAAAAAGGGGGGGACTTAAAACAAAGGTAATCCAGAAATAGGTACGCACTCCGAGTGCCCCCCCCCCCCACACACACATCCATCTTGTAGCTGCAGTGACGGTTTTTTGTTGCGTCCACTTTAACAGTCGTGGCTTTAACATAAACAAAACATAAAATACGAGTATTGCTTACCTACATAAAGCCTGTGGTGGCGTGTCGAATCAAGCTTGAAGCATTTGCAATACTCGCTTTTGTACGCGGCAATTTGTTTCACATATGCATGCTCGCGCACATGCGTGAATCTGCTGGTCCGTGCATACATGGGTTTTCTCAAGAACAAAGGCTGACGATTGCGGCGCAAGATGAACTATAGTGTCTCCGTGGGAGCAGTCAATGCGCATGTGCATCTTACAGCACCTCATTTTTACGATGTTTTTGCAACAGGGGCACCCTACAAACAACGTCCGATATGACGTGTGTGTCGGCATGGTTCCGAGCCATGCTCGGCTACCACATTTTACGAGTTGCATCAACGTTGATTTGTCTTTCTAATGTGGTCCTGCTTTTACGAAAACATTGGTTGGTTGACTTGTGAAGTTTAGCGTCCGAAAGTGACTCCGGTTATCAGAGATGCCATATAGAAGGCATAGTACCTTGGACCTCTTGGGTTTCATTAATGTGCACTAATACTGCATAGTATAAGAGTCCCTAGCATTTCACCTTCATCTAAATGGGACTGCCGTGGCTCGGACCAAACCTGCATTTTTTTTTTTTAAATCAGCAGCCTATAGCGCCGTAAAGTAACTCAACGCAGTGGTTTTAGAGAAAAGATTGCGAATAATTTTCGAAAGTTATACAAAAACATTCTAACCTACAATACATGATTAACAGGGTGCCAATTGGGACCCGCCACGGTGGTCTAGTGGCTATGCCATTCGGCTGCTGACCCGCAGGTCGCGAAATAAAATCCCGGCCACGGTGGCAGCATTTTTGATAGAGGCGAAAATGCTTGAGGCCCGTGCGCGTAAATTTAGGTGCACGTTAAACAACTCCAGGTGGTCGAAATTTCTGGAGCCTTCCTCTACGGCGTTTCTCATAATATGGTGATATCGATACGTAAACCACAACAATGAATAATATTATATGCCGATTGCGATCATTGTTAATCAGCCGATGTTTATGTTGAGCGCACACAAGATATGAAATAAGCCTAGCAGGTAACTCACAATTCCGCTACATACAAGAACACTATAATAGCGGCAGTATAACTAGGCATTATCTTAACGCTAAAAACAGTGCACAGGTAACAAAATTAACAGTGTATACTAAAATACTATATGTTCCCTCCCAATTTGACACATTATAAAAGTACGACGGTTTCACAAAAGCGAATATTCCGCCATGACAATAAAAAGAAGGTGTTCAGTGAAGTCCTAAGATGTAGTGCCACCAAATGACCAAATGTCACCAAATGATAGGACAGGCTAGGCGTAATGAATGCACTGGGCTAATTATTCACCTAAAGTATATCAAATGTGACAATAACGTGAAGCGCAAGAAAATGGGTCTCATACCGATGTGGTGTATATGTATTTTTTTTTGTAAATAAATATTGTAGACTCAAGGCTACAATGCAGTGCGTCTGCACGCCTGTGTCCAGAGAACCAAACTCACCGACAGATGTTCCAGTGCGTTCTAGCACGTATACGGGATACACGCACTAAGGTTAAACAGTGAAAACATTCCAATTTCACAAAGCTTTTCATTCTTAAATGTTCTACGGGCAGGGTGAGTTTTACAATCACACGACGACTGTTTGTATATAGACGAGTACTGCATGCTCCATTTCACGTAATAGTAATTTGAATAACTAATATCATACTTTCTGAAGCATTGGCGTGCCTCAGCGGTATAGAATGGGCTGGGCAGGCACGCAGGGGACCCGGGTTAGAATTATACTTTAGGATTTCACTGTCACAACAGGACTACGTGTGCAGTCGTATATAGGCGGAAAATAGTTGCCCGGGACTTTCACACGCAGCATTCGTTTCAGTAGCAACAAAATATACTCGTGTACAAGAACTCCCATCACAATTCTCAAGCGTGTTTGATATATGAAGCGTGGTAGAACACGGATAACAAGCAGCCGGGGACAAGCTCAGAGTATCAAATTAAGGTTTATTACTCACATACCGCATATATATACCTGAAACAGGAAAAATAAAAAAGAAAAATACTCTAAACAAACAATGCAAAGCGTAGATTCATTGGCCATGCGCGAAATTTTAAAGGGTCTGCAGCTTTTTTGCTATAGGAGAGCAATCTAGGAACTACAGGTCTTTATCAATGGCAAACGGTCCGCATAGCCCAATGTATCTACTATCTTGCCTGGTGCATCTGGTGTACAAATTTTGTTTTGCGTTGTTTATTAACAGTACCTTTTGTTTGTTTTTTTTTTGTTTCGGTTACTTTTATGTGGTATGCGATAAATAAACCTTCAGTTGACAGTCTGAGCTTGTCTCCACCTGCTTGTCATCCATGTTTTCTGCTACGCCACATGTACATTGATCCGGAATCACCAACTGCAGCCAAACCATCTGCTTTAATTAGTGCAGTCATGTGCCACGTTATTTTCGTTGTGGTCCAGTACAGTTTACAACCGCTCTCTTCCCGACAAAAGAGCTATCCCAGAACACGTACTAGATGAAGCTTTGTCCCAAAGAACGTGGTCGCTCTTCTCCAGTGGAGACTTTCTGGCAGCAAGACTTTGATCACACCGACACCCTCTTTCGTCGTATGTACTAGTACCTCATAACTGCTTACCCAAAGCACATTTTATTCAGAAGAAAGCGAATGCCTGTCTTTTTAAACACCTTCGTACCAGTGGCATAGACAGAAATGTTTCTAGGAAAGGGGGTGGGAGGGGGAATTAACCATTCTATATGTATGTTCGTGGGTGCGTTTGTATTAATGCGTGTATATATCCACACATGCGAAGCTGAAAAAATTTCGGAGGATGACCCCCTTCGCCCCCTGCTATGCCAGTGGTAGCCACAATTACTAGAAATACTAAAACTACATTGTAGATCCTCACTTGCTACAAAAGTCTTGGTTAAACGACCATCAAAAACAGTGGATGGTATTAGGGTGAACGTACTTCAACGCTTCTTTGAGAACATTACTTGACAATAATCGACCACACACCTATTCTGGTCGGCACATTGCGCGCCGGCGTGAATTGTACCCATCTACATCTGACATCGGCGGACACAGTTGCAACTGGAACTTTTTTAAAAAAAGACTGTTAGACTTTGCACCACTATAACTATTTCGTTTTTTTTCACTGTTAACTCTTTCTTGTATATTTTGCGGCTTCTTTTTTACTTATGAAAAAAAAAGAGAAGCTGCCATATTGAGCTACAGTGACTTATCAAGTTATTTTGATGTCAGCAAAGAAAGGATGAAGTTTGCCTTTCAAAAAGTTATTCAGCAGAACCTCTTATGCATTCATAATCAAACGCGTTACTGTTTTGCACATATTTTTCAATACAATAAGCCACTCTAATGCTTGACTGATTGATGGAAATGCCGCATCTTACGTTGCAAGCTATTGCACGTTTTTTCTAGCGTCTTCAGAGCAAGTATGTGTGGATTCAATCATCGATGAACAAATTAATAAGTTAATAGATTGACTTATTGAATGATTGGAGATGTTTGAAACTTATGTTGCTAGTTTCTGTGCAACAAAATGGTTGAATGTGCATAAAACAACTTACAAAGATGCATCGGGAACAATTGGAGAGGGCATATAAGCACGTGCATACTTCGAAAAACTGTATTTAATCTGAAAAACAAAAATAAGAAAACAATAATTCCTTGGTTTTCAAGTGCCCAGACACAGATAAAGTTACGCGACCACATGTAGTAAAGTATTGTAGATTGAAGCACATGGGTGTTTTTGCACGTCATCCTGGTCGAAATGCGGCCGCCGTGGTCAGGAATCAAACCCGAGTGCTCCGGCTCGGCAGCACAGTCTATAAGAGTCAGATTACTACGGCGTCGAATGAGCATGAAGAAATGAACAAGTAAACTGATAAGGTATACCGCAGAGCAATTAACATGCATATATTTTGCATTGGGCACAAATATGTACTATGAAGTATACAAGAAGGAAAGTGGGAGTACACTATGTTTATATACATACCGTAACCAGATCATGAGATCTCTGTTTCTGGTCATGCCTGCGGTTTCTATTTTTTTTTTCACATTTCCTAATTTGAAGAGATGCATGGTTTTGAATTGCCAGTAATAGTATAATATTGACTTTTACCGCTCCTAATAATGATAAGTTATGTATTGACGCATCTCTCCAACTCGGTAACATCAATTTGAAAAATTTGAGCAGATACAGAAAAAAAACAAAAAAAAAACCATCAAAAACGTTTGTTCAAGATACGCTATGGTTCGGAAAGACAAGCGAAGAAATACAGCAACGCAGTATTAAACAAATATCAGCAAGTAATATTTTCGGAATGTTCCTATATGCTAGTAGTATTTATGCTACGAAAAAATGGCATATGCACTGCTCGGCTCCAATTTCGCTTTTTAGATGGTAATTGATGAACTATAGTTAATCAATTATGCCTATAACAAAAACATTGACGCTGCGTTTTACTGCACAAGTAATGACCGTTTCTTGTTTTCATTTAGATATATGCTATAGTTTGAAGAAAAATCTATAAATTAAGAAACACCCATTACTTCGTGAAGGGAGATACATAAAGAATCATAATATGTCAATTGTTCAATACTGTGTTATACCACTCGATGGTGAACCAATTATATCTAACTTCTAGTAATTTTGTTTACCTGTCTATCTCTTTGTCAATTGTTCAATACTGTGTTATACCACTCGACGGTGAACCAATTATATCTAACTTCTAGTAATTTTGTTTACCTGTCTATCTCTTTCCTGCAGTGCAATGTAGCAAACCACACTTGAATACTGTTACACCCCCTGTTTGTTTTTTCCTGATCTCTCTTTTTGTCTGCAAATTTTTACTAAGCTTAGGAGTTCCTTATTTGTAAAATACACCATGCACGGTTTATTAAAGTTGCAAAGATAAAGTAAGCATCATAAACAGCAGTAAGTTAGGTGTCACGGAGCCTGAACGTAATTTACGAAATACAAAATGTTCAGCTCACATTAAAGTCCAGTTCACAAATACGTTTACTGACGCTCGCAAGCTTGCATCGATGCCCACTGCATATAGACAGGCCCTCGCTAGGAATCAGTGTTTGAAGTCGATGAAAGACCACTTCTAGCATGCGCTCATCCAACTATGATAGATGTCCACCTGGGTGATACAGTGGATGCTCGGCTGCTGACCCGAAAATCATGAGTTCGGTCCTGGTCGCAGCGGTCGCAGTTAGTTGGATGCGACGTATCAGAGCCCCGCGTGCTGTGCGACGCCACATGGTCGAAGTTTACGAAGCCCTCCACTATACGGCGTCCGTCATAATCATATCGTGGGTTTGACTGTCCAAACCCCAGGTATTATTAAATTCGAAGCATTCCTTAGCGACCTTCGGCGGCTTTGAGCGTATCTATCTATCTATCTATCTATCTATCTATCTATCTATCTATCTATCTAGCCGCTTACGTTTCGGTGCTCTCATGGTCACCCCCTTAACTTGACGGGGACCAAAATTAGCGTGGGAGGGTAAGATGGTTTGACGAATATGACACGCTGGTCAAGGCACGAATAATGTCACAATTTCGTCGCGTACAGCGTCAAGTACTTCCCGTCAAACAGTGGCACATACCCACGGGCGGGTTTGTACCGCTGGTATGCGGGTATGTGCCACAGGTGATTGACACTTAGTATCTACCCAGGAACAACGAGAACACACGGGCAATTTTAACGTTAAGAAATACCCGACAACGGTAGCGTTGACCCGACGAATGCAAATAATAAATGTCAGGGTCCCCGCTGGAATCGAACCCAAGCAATATGCATGGCAATGAAGTATTTTACCTCAGAGCTACGCCAGGTCTCCAAATTCCTTTTCGAATAGACGCTAATCTTCGTGAAATGTCAATATTCGTTGCAATGCTGCGTATACCTAATTTTATAAACATTACATAAGTACTCGTTTGATACAGCCGTCACATCGGGTTAACGTCAACTGTGGTTAGTTGCCATGCGCTGAAGTTGATATATGTAGCAGCGTCAAAGGCTAGCATGCTCGTGAGCATCAGCGCTTCATATCAGCTTCTGGTGTTACTAATACGCATGTTCGAGTTGACGTCGTGGCGCAAGTGCAAACAACTGGTTATATAAACATCTGTAACTCTTCAACTTATGTCTGTGCGTGCAACTTCGTACATATGTTTAGTGTCATTTCCTGGTGTGTCGCTCAATAGAAAAATTGTAACATGGTCACCTTCCCTCAGCATGCTTCGCATAACGTCGTTTCCCAGGTATGCGGGATCTGCCAAATTTTCGTCATTACCAATGGTAGCCTGGGCAGAAATCACCTCGTATATTAAGTTATCAACAACGCTTCAAAACGCGCAATCTTGATTTTGTCGCAATCTGTCAGACCATCTAGTGCAGGTCAGAGCCACTCCGCCCTACGTAGAGCTGTCAGACGGGAAGACAAGTGCGAGTGCGTGTATACTCCCTGCCTCACCATTCGCATAGCAAACGCTTCGCTGCATGTGTATATGTGGACATAGACATGGCTTTTGGGCATGTGACCCCAGTGCCCGTATCTCTTGTAATAGATCTCTGCGCTCGCATCGCGCTTCGACGCGCGCGAGCTACCCCGCACCGTTACGCACGCATTCATGCGTGGCCATGAACTTGACAGTGTAGCAAGCGTATACTCGTGCTTCCAGTGAAAAAATGAACGATGTTTTAGCCACTGAAACCACGATATGGTTACGAATCACGTCGTAATGGGTAATCGAGATTGATTTCGACACCTGGAGTTCATCATAACATACTCCCGAACATAAGTAAACGAATGTTTTGGCATTTTACCCTATCGAAAAGCGGCCACCCTATCGAAAAGCGACGGAAAATTGGATCTGCGCCAGGCGAATCTTTATAGCGGCCAAGTTATCATGACAGCCTTTCAAGATTTCATACATTTGTGTCCTGATTTGGATAGCCGGTGCAAACTCGCAGCACAGTTCATGCCAAAATAACGAAAGAGGACATAAATCATGATTGCATGTGTTGGTAATCAACATAACTAGTTACGACGGCGTATTATATCTGATGTACGCTGACAGCTCGACATACGTGCTGCATTTTGCTGCAGTTTACTTGGCCAATAAATCTCCTTTCCCAAATGGCGTAAACTACTTATGCTTAGGAATCACTTCTTATCAGCGCATAAGCTATACACACATCATTATATGAATATTATCAATTGTTGAGGTTTTACGACCCAAAATTTTAAATGAACACTAGAGGCTCCGTATATAGAGGAAGTCTCCGAAAATTTCCAGAATCGGTGGTTTTTTAACATGCACCTAAATTTAAACAGACGTCCACGAGCATTTCGCCTTCGTCTAAATGCGGCCACCATGACCTTCAGGTAAGCAGTCATGCACCATTACCTCTAGACTTCACGGCGGGCCAATGTATCAATAAATTTTTAAAACAATATATTAGTAACCAAAGCCACATTCAAGCCGGGTGTCTTCATAGTGGGTGGTGATGCTACGACAAAGGATACAACTTTTAGACGCTGTCAAAATGAAGCTATCTTCTTTTCTAAGCTGTATAGATAAGCTGACAACGCTGCTATATTGCCTCTCATATGGTCTCAAAAGCGGAATTAGACAACATGGTGGACTGCAACAGCGTCCTTATACATGCACACATGCACACAATAGAAATCACGGTCAGCAGGACACGACTGTGAACTTTGATGCTGTCATAAAAGCGGCGAATCGTTCTTTCATCAGTCTGCCTTTATTTACCTTCAGCGATACACTGAAAAGATGTCAGTGAGAGTAACAAATTTCCATGGTGAAGCAGCTGCAGCACGAGCTTTGGGACACGAGACAGGCGCAGAACGTACACAAAGTTGCACGCATAGGTGATACGAAGCATTTGCTAAAAGGGCACAACGAAAAAAAAAAAGCAACAAGAAGCTAAAACGAGGCTCGGGATCCATAAAGCCGTGTTTGTACGGACTAATGGCTGGTGCACGCCGGCGACTATAGCAGCGGTCGTGCGACCATTTGCGACTGGTCGCAAACAGCCGCAAACGGTCGCAAAGCGACTGCTTTGGCTAGTCGCTTCCTGACCGATTTTTCAGTCGCGCGACTGCGGTCGCAAAGCTGCTGGAACCAATTAGCGATGCTCAATTTTTGTTGTTTTTTTTTTCATTGCGCCTGCGAGAACGGATAAAAACAAGAAATGCGGCGTGCTCGGTTTGCTCCGCTCACTCAGCTGGCGGTGATCAGCTGACCGGCACCGGTCTTCAAAGTTCTCGCTGATAACGAGATCCGGACCTGACTCTCCGCTATTGCGAGTTCCGGTCGCGCTCGCATGCAGCGTCTGCCGGTGTGAACATCATTCGCTTTTTGGTCGCTACTCGCAAATGGTCGCGCGACCACTGCTAGTCGCCGGTGTGCACCAGCCTTAACAGACCCATGCAAGAGCCGCTATATGGTGGCGCCGCTGTTACACTGCTCGGCGGCTGATGCGAAAGAATCCTGCTCGACCCCGGCCGAGGTAGTCGCATTTTGATGGAGGTGAAATGCTAGAGGCCCGTGTGCTGTGCAGTGTCGGTGCACGTTAACGAACCTCAAGTAGTATAAATTTACCGGCGCCCTCCACATACGGCGAGCTTCACAATCATATCAGCGTTTTGTCACGTAAAACCCACGGTGTAAGAATAAAACCCCCGCGGTTATGAAGCGGGCAAGAAGCCAAGGCGCCAGAGCATGCTGCACGAGATCTTGTAGCTTTGGAGCACGCCCGTGCAGATGTTTCACGTGCAAGCAAGCGCGTTCAGACTCTTCCGCAGCGCTAACTGTTTCTGGCACATCATCGAGGTACGAGGCTTCCGCGGCGCTGCCACTGCTGGCACGGTGGATCGCTATTATAGCTGAGATTTGGTCGACCCCGCAGGTGCTCCATCCACCGACGTATTACCGACGCATGTTTGTCTCATTTCCCGCGACGGGTTCGAATCGCGGCTGCGGCGGCTGCATTTTCGATGGAGGCGGAAATGTTGTAGGCCCGTGCGATCAGATTTGGGTGCACGTTAAAGAACCCCAGGTGGTCGAAATTTCCGGAGCCCTCCACTACGGCGTCTCTCATAATCATGTGGTGGTTTTGGGACGTTAAACCACACATATCAATCAAATCAATCATTTCCCGCGAAATCGACACCTGAAGTTTTTTTTTTTTTCAACCTTTAAGAATTATTGATTGATATGTGGGGTTTAACGTCACAAAACCACCATATGATTATGAGAGACGCCGTAGTGGAGGGCTCCGGAAATTTCGACCACCTGGGGTTCTTTAACGTGCACCCAAATCTGAGTACACGGGCCTACAACATTTCCGCCTCCATCGGAAATGCAGCCGCCGCAGCCGGGATTTGAACCCGTGACCTGCGGGTCAGCAGCCGAGTACCTTAGCCACTAGACCACCGCGGCGGGGCTTCAACCTTTAAGAAAGCCTTAGTATTCGGGCTAAAGAATACTGGTCGTCTCATAACAGTCCCAACAGCACAAATATTAACACTAATTGTCCTTAATATAGCCAATACAGTGCTTCCGTCTGACCTTAGAGGAAAATCAATCTAGTTTTCGCCAATGGGGCTGTTCTGTGACGAAAGAGTGTTCTCCAATATTTCGCATGAACTGACTCATACGTTTTCGACGTTGTGAACAAACCTGCAGTAACAATACGAAGTATAAAAGAACAAAATAAACATTTACTTAACGAGTGCTGCGCAACAGGATTCAGCAAATCACCCTGCCCACCGAAAAGTATAATGTACTTATATACGAAGATGTGACTGTGAACATGATGCACTAAGGACCGCATTCAGAAAACTTTTTATTTGCAACTGTTGTACACCATTTGCAATTAGCTTTAGCTATATAGTAGTGGGTTTGTTAAAATGAGTTTCCGCTTCCATCGGAAATGCAGCCGCCGCAGCCGGCATTCGATCCCGCAACCTGCGGATCAGCAGCCGAGTACCTTAGCCACTAGACCACCACGGCGGGGCCGGCCAAGAAGGAAGAATGAGACGACGTGAAAGTTCAAGAGCGCGAAATCACCTCGCGTTGAACATGGTGACACTGATGTTGTGAGAGTGCAATTTACTCCGATGACACCTCAACTTGGGCAAGTTGGTACATACACGAAAAAATGAAGCACCGCTTAGACGGAAACAGGCGACACACGATGAAGCACAGATGAGCGCCAACTTATAACTGGTTTTGTTTGCACTTCAACAGGATTTTTGACGCACCAAACCTGCCTATATCAACCAATACACTGATAAGAAACAGAAAATGTTAAGGAAACAAGAATTCTGAAAGTAAAAAAAGAAATTGAATTACATGCATTGTATTAACAACTAACTACAAAACTTTTCTGTTTATTGTTGCTTTTTCAAGCAGTTTTGTAGTTATGGCGTCTCACACAATCATGTAGTGGTTTTAGGACGTTAAAGGCCACATATCAATCAATCAGTTTTGTAGTTATGAATTACCAACTCGCCCAGCGTTCAGTACACTGCATTAGACGTCAAAAAAGCCATTTCCAAATACAAAACCGAACAATCGCAGGGCGTGAAATAACTGCCTTGTCCTGGTTATGAGTGAAAGTAGGTAACTAAATAAACATGGGACAAACAAAACTCGAAAAAAATACGTAGGGATGAAATGAGTGTATATAACTTAGGGCAAGGGTCTCAAACTTACCTGGGCTAGCGGGCCGCGTAGTCACGCTAATTTATTCCTGCAAGGACCAGGACTGCAGAATGTAGAAAAATAGGGTGCAGGGGGGCTGGTCAGTACAACATGTCAGCCAACGTCGCCATTTGAATAGCCTGTGACATCTCAATATGGGTCACTCCTGAAGAGGAAAGGCGCCTTGGGATCCCAATCCTAACATCATATCAATACCACTCTCCTTAATGACAAAACTCGGGACGCCGACTGAGAGTTTTATCTCACGGTTATGTATCGAAACATTTTGACCGTAAGAGGTGCCTCATGTAAAAATACTTAAGACTAGCCATGCCTAGCTAGCTCACGAACATTTACTTGCAAAATTAAACAAATATAAATGGGATGAAAAGAGTCATGCGTGGGCCACGGGCTGCTTGCGACAGGTCGGTGGACCACGAGTTTGAAACCACTGACCTAAAGAATAAATATCAGTGACAGTAAAAAGAAAACTAACAGCCTGCTGCTTTTAGCGAATAAAAAAACAATTGTAACAAAATCAAAAGTAAACAAAGTAATAAAAATTCAGCAGATCCCACGTACCTGAGAATTGGCGTTATGCGAAGAATGTGGAGGGAAAATGACCATGTTGCATTTTTTTTACTGAGCGACACGCCATGAAATAAATATATGTACAAAAGTTGCACGCACAGACATACGTTGAAGATGTTTATAAAACCAGTTGCTTGCACTTGCGCAACGATGCCAAGTAGAACATGCGCATTAGCAGCCCCTGACGCTGATAAGAAGCGCTGATGCTCGCGAGAATGCTGGCCCTGGACACTGCTACCTAAATCAACTTCAGCGCATGGCAACTAACCACAATCGATGTTAACCCGATGAGATGGCTGTATGAAAGGAGTACACTGTAATGTTTATAAAATGGGGTAGACAGCGCTGCAACCACTATTAACGTTTCAGGAAGAATAGCGTCCATTTGAAAGGTAGTTCAGAGACCTGGCGTAGCTCAGTGGTAAAATGCTTCATTGCGAAGCAGAATGCTTTGGTTCGATTCCAGTTGGGACCTCGACATATATTTTTTGTATTCGTCGGGTCGACTCTACCGATGTCGGGTATTTCATAATGATAGCGCACTAAAATGTCCCATGTGTGTTCTAATCTTTACTTGGTTGATACTAAGTGTCAATCCCCTGTGGCACATACCCGCATACCAGTGGCACATACCCGGCCGTGGGTATGTGCCACTGGTATGCGGGTATGTGCCACTGGTATGCGGCTATGTGCCTCGAGTATGTGACGACATACACGACAGTATTGTGACATTATATATGTCTTGACCAGTGCGTCATGTTTGTCAAACCATCTTACCCTCCCATGCTAATTTTGGTTGACGCCAAGTTAAGGGGGTGACCACGAGAGCACCCAAACGTAAGCGGATAGATAGATAGATAGATAGATAGATAGATAGATAGATAGATAGATAGATAGATAGATAGATAGATAGATAGATAGATAGATAGATAGATAGATAGATAGATAGATATGCTCGAAGTCGCCGAAGTTCGCGAAGAAATAAAAACATAGCCACAAACGTACCAAAGTAAATTCTGAAGAACCCAGCATGCGAAAAACAAACTGCCTCATTTGTGTGATGAAAATCAAGTGTCAAAATGAAATGACCAAAACACACACACACACACACACACACACACACACACACACACACACACACACACACACACACACACACACACACACACACACACACACACACACACACACACACACACACACACACACACACACACACACTTGTGCACGCATGCACACGGGAAAGCACGTGATAGCGAAACGACACACTAAACAAAGCCATCTAAAAAGTCATCCTCTGCATCCATTAGTGCAGATAAAGCCTTACTCACGCATTTAAACCTTTACTTACGGAAGGTGTTGAGACGAACATAGATTGAACAAGTTTTAATTTATTTCTGACCTCAGTTCTGCTTTTCAGTTCCAACATTTAAATCAGTTGGAAATTCTGTTCAAGGTAAAATGAAGACCTACTTCCCTTTGGAAGCGCCCATTCCAAACTCGTCAAGAGAGGAATGGCAATCATAATGTGGTTTTGGGACGTTAAACCTCAGATATTATGGGGAATAATAACAAATTGTGACCAGTTCACCCTGACAAAATCTTGTGAACATTGCATAATTAAAAGCTTCAAAGATCAGGTAATACGTTTTAGCAGCGCAGGGTATCCGTCATTCCTGGTATCTGAAGTTTCCGGTTCATTGCTTCAAATGATTAAGTGGCTTGACATGAGAAAAGAACGATGGAATAGACAGAGGCAGGTGCGAGTGATTTCTTAAATCCATGAAATTTCACATCATATGAAGAGGGTGGTGTCGAAACGTGCTGTTCGGGTAGTATTTTCAGCCCCGTGTGAGCTGTCGACATTGTGTACCATGATTAATCGGCAAGGGTTATTTCAGCGTACGACCAACCACCGAAACAGGTTCACAGAATGCATTGCAAACATAGGCGCAGCCATGGGGGGGGGGGGGGGGGGGAGCTTATTTTCTGGAAATTTTTCAGTTTTGCTTTCCTATATGTACACACGCATGCAAACGCACACACGAAGATATGTGAAGTATGGTTGAACCCCCCCCCCCCCCTATAAAATATCTAAGAACCCCCCTCGCTGCAAGTGTCGTTTGTGACATTGTTTTTTTATAATATCTGTGGTTTACGTCCCAAAAGCACGATATGATTAGATACTTTTAGTTGGGCGTAAGTAACGAGCCCACGTCTGCAGCACTGCCACGGAGAGAACTGCGCATGTGCAGTACGTAACGTATCGATTTCAGAAATGTGCGCGTCCGCCCCCCCCAAAAAAACGCGGCGTGTGTAAACGTGACAAGGCGAAGCGTACGCGGCGTGACGCTCTCGCGTTATCTCGATTGGAATAGGAACCAGATAGCAAAACGGCAGCGACGGCGTCGAATGCAGAGAAAAACTAAGCCGGCCGAAATAGAGTACATTTCACTTTGAGGGACGATGATGCGCTGCTATCGGAAGTACAAACCAGCGATCCGTTTAGGCATCATGAAAAAACCAACGTAAACCGGATACATGGATCCAAATAATGACTGATGAAATAGGTAAATATAACAATGTTGATTGACAGCAGAGCTCTATCTTAGCAAGTGGCTTTTACAAACAGTTATGTCAAAGTTAAAAGCGTGTAACAAGTGTATGCGCACGAGCCTTTTGCGACAACAACATTCATCGTTAATCAGACTTGTGCAGCGTGCGCCTTCTCTGTGAGGTCGTCATTGCATTGCACTGTTGCGAGATGAACTAAGCTCAGAAGTATAGCTTCTTTCGCAGTATTGTTGCTTCCATGCTTTGAGTCGTGCGTCAAGATGAATGTAGTTATATGCAATGAATGCATGTGTGGCGAGCGCATGCGCGGAGTGTTTGTGTCGTTATTCCTGTTTGCCTGCGCCCACACAGGTGCAGGTATAGAAGAGTACCGTTTTGATGTTTTTTTGTATAATGTAACAGTGGATTGTTGAGGCTGTCTCAACGTTTTCGTTGGCCTATGGGCCGATCCTGGATACTATAAAATCGTGGCAGCAGAACTCCCGGTTTATGTCACATGCATGATTGATTGATATGTAGGGTTTAACGTCCCAAAACCACCATTTGATTATGAGAGACGCCGTAGTGGAGGGCTCCGGAAATTTTGACCACCTGGGGTTCTTTAACGTGCACCCAAATCTGAACACACGGGCCTACAACATTTACGCCTCCATCGGAAATGTACGTCACATGCATGTGGGAGAGTCATGCTACGTACAACGTTTCCAAGAATATGTATTAATTAGGA
This sequence comes from Rhipicephalus microplus, assembly GCF_043290135.1. Classification (NCBI taxonomy): domain Eukaryota; kingdom Metazoa; phylum Arthropoda; class Arachnida; order Ixodida; family Ixodidae; genus Rhipicephalus; species Rhipicephalus microplus. The sequence continues at coordinate 104,533,201 of NC_134710.1, read as the reverse complement.
ATCATTCTTGATGTTACCTGAACGAAAATTCCACATATGACGTCATTGGTAAAGCGGCACTTCGCTCTCTATACTCTGGTTCTGGAAATAGTGATGCCGACAAAACAGTGAAAACCACGAAGCAACCCGGCGTAGCTTAGTGACCCCGTCACTGACGCTGGCCCACCACCGACACTCTAAAAAAAGCAGTACTTACTCAAAGCCGAAATGAACCTTTCTGCTTCATTCAAACTTAGGCGGGAGTGTGCCGTCATGCATGACGTTCCTGCTGAGATAACGCGTCTCAGGCATATGACGACCGGCAGTTCCCTGCAAACATGCTGCACTATAGTACAGGTTGTAGCGCGGCGTTCTTGCATTCGTCGTCTGAACGAGAGCTTTTTCAGAAGCTGTTGGGGAAACGCTGCTTTGGTTGTCAAAGATGACGCTGCCGATTTACACGCTGTGCCTGTGGCCGCAGTGTCTGCGATCGTCTCTTGTTGCCAAGGCTGCACCCGTAATTCACCACAGGTCCACGAAGAAGTGGCACTCGATGTACCCGCGCTCGGCTAAGGCAATGTTGTGGAGTAGTCATACCACATTGTGCAACATAGTTTCACAAAAAAAATTAGTATATAAAGTTTTACGTCCCAAACCCACGATCTGATTATGAGGGACTCCGTAGTGGAGGTCTCCGTCAATTTCGACCATGTGGTGCTCTTTGACGCGCAATGACATCGCACACCACACGGCCCTCTACCATTTGCCTCCATTTTCGGAAAAATTTCCCAACGCATGCTAGACGACTCGACCATTACGGGGAAAGCTACTGCGCTCGAGCATTAACGGCACAGGTGGCGCCCTCTGCTGGCATTTTGGTTTTTGTTGGAAAAAATCAGCCCGACCGGCCGTCGGTGATGCATCCGTGTGCCATACGTGGTTGAGTGGCTTTGCTTTCGTAGTTTGGGCAAATATACCAGCACACGGCGCGAATTATTTCACCGAGAAAGAAGCGTGAAGCATTAACTATCCTGGGCCGGATAGGTAATGTTTGCGGCGAGAAAAGCCTACGAGAACTACCAGTGACGGTTTTATTACTGATTGTGCCTTCTTTTTCCTTACTTGTGTTTTCACTGCATGGTTCTTCTCGCATCTAAACCAAGAAATGAGCGCAAACTTCAACAAGCTCTCATCAACCAAACTACGTGCAGAAAAGAGAGATGCTAGGATAACTGCCTGTGGAATGTTGACGGAGGATGAGAAGGAGAAACACCTTTATTGAAATAGAGAAGCTTGGCGCACGCGGCTCACCATGGGTGCCGGACTAACATTCTCGGATCTTTAGAGTGTAGAACAGCAGCAAACAGTTTCGCGTATATTAGCACTCATAATAGACCGCAGAAGGATGTCGTTAGTACGCGAGGATTCTCTCTCACGTATCTGCGCGAACCATGGTTCAGATAGAAGCACGGGTAATTTAATAACAGTAGTAGGAGCTGCATTCGTAGCCGTTTTATGTATAGTAGGATAAACTGCTTTCATGTGAAGAAAGCGTAATGTTGCGTATTAAGAAAGTGCATCCTCCCACTAATACTGTTATACTCACGAGCGCATTGACGCCCATTCATTTATGTCGTCATCTTTTACCTTGGTGATTTTAACTAGAGACGCTTATATTACAGTGTACTAGAAACGCTCACAGTATACGTTCTACCTATATATAAAAATAGCTCTCCCGGCTACACCATGTATCTACCTTGGTAACACAGTCGCAGTGCGTTCCAACGATGTGACCCGTAGTAAGGACGAACCCTGCCACAAGTTTCACGTGAACACCAGACCTCACAGACGGTGCGCAAGCCGCCCTCGCCGAACCTATAGAGACCGTTCCTCCTCAGACGTTTCAAGTGTCAACTTCAAGCGTCTAACATAGCGTTCTTTTTTGAAGGGGCAGGCACGTTGAGCCTGGCGAACAGTCGAGGTAGAGGAGTGCCGTATCACCTCCCTTGGTTGTTGCTCCAGCTTGAACGCAAAAAATCCTCGTTCCACACCGTTTATACAAGCGTAAAAAGATTGTTTTCCTCCTCCAAAATGTTGTTTTTTTAATAATATACGCGCGTTTTTGGCACTACATCAATAAAACATGCGTACGTGAACCGCAACGCACTGCCTTCAGTGTGTTAGTTGGCGAGGACGTTTCCAACCAAAAGCACGAACGAAGCTTTCCTGTTTACTCGACAGGGCGTGCTCACTTTTCCGCAAATGGTCTATAGGTGACCGCTAATATGGGAAACCGCAGGGAACTATGGGATACGACCGCTTCCGGTTCGACGCACCACGCTGGTTAGCAGCGGCACGCGCGCATTTTTGTACCGCTCCACTGAAAAAAAAAAAACACCTCTCCGTATAGTTTCAGTGCTTTAGAAGCTGTTTTTTTTTGTTTTTCTAACCGTGATTGTGACAAGGACAAGCTACGAAACGAAAGCCCCGAACAGTAGGGAAACTTTTTATCCCACTAATATATGATCTGCAATGCATTTATGCTGCTCGGAGGTACTGTCCGTTTGGCTCGCAGATCAGTCAATGCAGAAAACAGTTTTCATTGTATGATACGTTACTGCTGATAAAAAAAAAATCACCATTTTAAAAATCAAAGTGCATGGGGATGACTGTAGCAGTGTGCTCAGAGTTCATTTCGGGATCGCTGCTTCGGCCGACATCGTCAGTTGGTCGGCATAAGCGCAGCACTTTTGGAGTGCGTTGGGATATCTTTTTTTTTCTAGCGTTGAGCGCGCTATAAGATGTATTTCTTAGTCGAAGTCAGGTGCTTATTTAAACGGTGATCTTGATCAAGCTGCGCGCCACGGCGGCACATAAACAATACATTCAGACGTAGACGGTGCCGAATAATCGAAACCCTGCGCTTTTTTAACGCACTTGTTCCTTTGGGTGCTGTCCTGGCGCAGAGTTTGACCAAGATAACGCAAATGGACTCGTCCAGCGCTTCGTCTAAACTTACTCTTGAGTGAAGCTTATGCCTTTTTTGTCATATATATGGGTGCAGTGGCCGGTGCTCATCTCGTATGGCAGGCAGATTTCACCCGCGCGGCCCCCTAATATCTTTGCTAGGCGCGCCTGCGCGACAGTTTATTTCTCAATATTATATTGACAGGAAATTCATTCGTAAGCTTTTTTTTAGTGTGGAATACACAAGTATCTGTGATAAAATTCTTTTCGCACACTCTGGATTTAACGTTCCGTGTATACTCAAAGGCTACCTGTCACCGTGGCTCTCTTCACAGCCGCGGCCCACCTCATTTTTCTTTCTTCGTTTTGTGCCAATCGATTCGTGCGTTTGCCTTTCACGCTCGAGTCGGAGCAGCCAACGGCTCAACAACCCACCACGGTTTATCAGGACGAAGATAAACGGGCAACCGCGCGCGCTAATCCCGAATAATCTGAGGCATGCGGCGAAGCGGTTCACCGTCATCTACTCTTCTCGAACTGGAAGGCGGTAGCAGACGGTGCATCCCACAATCCCTCGCTCTTTTACTGGTCGCCTATTCCAGCGCATAGCTGCGCGGATCGGTTTTCCGTCAATTTCCACCACTATCCAAGGCTCAAAAGGAAAGTATAAACTAGCACAAAATAGAAATATCGAGCCACCTACGTCAAAACATGAGATCAGAAGTCGCAGCTCTCTGTCTCCTTTGGTTTACAGAACATTAAACACATGAAGCAAATCTTCTCTAGTGAAGCCGTAGACGCCGCTGAGCCAGCTCATCATTTTGAGCTTTCTTTCGCCTATAGTTACATCGCTAGGAACCTAAAGGATTGAACATCGGTAATCTATAATTAGAGAAAACGTGCAGGCGCTTGCAGAACGCCGATGAGAAAGAGGCACGAAGCGAGTTCGGTGCCCAGCCGGCGTCCCTCGCGCAAATATTGGCGGCGGCCAGCGCGGAGGCTATTTTGCAGCCCGGGCCGCTTGCGCCGCGCGCATCGGGCCGTCGACTTCCGGCGTTGCGGCGCGAGCACGGATTCAGGTCGTCTGCTCACTGTCGTGCGCGCCGGAGAGCCGCCCTGTTTGGATGCAAGCGCCGGAAATATCCGCCACCAGACGGATCGAGCGGCTCCCGATGCTGCACTCCGTGCGCGGTGAATTATTGCTCTGCTGAGGCAGAAAACTCCGCGGATGGATCAACCGCGCTCCCTTCCCCACTCGAAAAGAGTACCCGAGGGAGATAAGGGCGAGAGCGGTGGCTCGCTTCCAAATGGGCTGCCGTCGATAGCCTGCTGGCGAAGATCCGCGCCCCCATGACGTGCAAAGGGTTCGCTCCTTGAGCGCTCCCTGGAAGATGGTCGCCCCCACCGACACCACCCCCACTTCTCTCGTTCACGCGCGGCCAACGGTCGCGCGGCCGGAAATGGAAATGGCCCGCGCACGAGACGCCTCGATGGGCGCCTTCGTCGTCGACGTCGCCCGACTCGAGCCGCGACGTCGGCTCCTTGCAATACAGGCGCGGCCTCAATGAAACGAAGCCGCGAACGGGAGTGCGCATAGTGCCATGACCGGCACGGGTTTCGTCGTGCGATCGGACTTTTACTATGCATCCAAGTAGCTTGGGCTTCCTGTGACAGGCGACAGGGCTTCTTTAAGAAGTCATGCAGAAGTTATAACACCGAATCTGAACCAAGGTCGAGTTTGATCGTTCATCCCTTCACTATGTCGACGAGCGAGTTAACATTCGTTGGATCATTTTCGATCAACGCGAAAATGCTAAAGACCAATGTACTTAGTTTTAGGTGTGTAGTGAAACGGACCCCGGTAGTAGAAATTCCCGGAGCCTTCCGATAGTGCATGCCTCATAATTATTCCACCGTTTCAGCAAGCGAAAACCACAGATGTTATCGATCAGGATGGTCGTTGATTTGCCGGTCGCGTACGACACGTGGGTCGCGTAGTTGGGGCTTTCCTCGTCTATATGATTCGCTAATAAGAAAGACACCACCTCTACGCATACAAAAAAGCAATTTAGAAGACCAACGTTCCCTAATAACTTCGCCATGGCTTCATCTCACATGTGTTCAAAAATGCGCGCTATATTGGCGTAACTTTCTTAACGATCTCTTGTTGATATTTAGCTGCGTACGCTTTTGCCATGCGCGAAAATATGCGGACTTATTCATGAGTCAATGTGTACCCAGCACGAGCATGAAAAACAATCCTAAGTTACACTGTCCCCAGTAAACATTGTAAAGAAGAAAAAAACGTCTTGAAAGAAAATTGGCAGGTCACAAGCCTTAAGGGAATTGACTTCATGGGAAGCAATAAGCAAGTAGGAGCCTGTATTAGATATTTTGTTTTGCGCCAAGCGTTATGAGGTGGATCAACGTCTTTGTGTATACCTTATATATAGTGCGCACATCGTGGGCTTACCAGGCACGTCGGCTGCTATGGAATGTAGAGGGTAGCTCATGGTTCAACGTAACGTCGGAATTCACGTCAGACCAGAGAGCTAACATTTACCGCAACAAAGTGCACGTCACGGTTCGATGATGCCCGTATGATAAGTCGAGTTCATAGGCGTATTAGAGCAATGCTTGACTAGAGCTTGTGTAGTCAGTGTTTACAACGTTGTTATAAAGAGCAGATAGCCAGCCAGCACTGTAACCAGAACTGGCATTGGCCCGACGCGCACGCTTCTGCAGGATGCTTTCCCAACGAAGTTTCAAGAACTGGGGCGGCTATGTAGCACAATACTCGACTGCAATGGAGAATGGCCGAGTTCGAATCAGGCTCGAACGCGTATTGTAATTCGTTCCTGTTGTGGCACACCGGCCTGTTGTGACATACCTTGGCTATGCCACTGCGCCAGACCTTAGAGCATGCATACAATGTCCCATGAGCACGAGTAGCACCCTTCTTATCTGTAGATGGGTGTTATGAGGTTTTACCTTTACACTCGACCACACAGTGAATTTTTCTACTTGAGACAATGTTAGATCATGCGCGTCTTGACAGGAAGTAGATAAGAAGAACGTGCTACCAGCGCGTCTGCAAAAAATCACTCTATATTTATGATGCTGCATGAAAGCAATACAGCGCTGCGGCCTTGGCGTAGTACGATCACGTGCCTGCGTGGTGATACTTAAACGAGACATGGGACAATTGTAGTGCCACTGAAAGTCAGGCTGTTCCGAAGCTTGACATGGCCGAGGGAGCAGCTGCCAGGACAGATACGCCCCTGCAATCAACGCCCATCATCGGTGGACGACATGCTGACGAGCCGCACGCACACCCGTGCGTCGACACCTTTCGGGCGAACACAATGCTACTCGCGCAGGTACGCAGCGCGCACGGTTCACCATCTGACGAAGACGAAGAAGACCCCGTCCCGCTCTCGCCGATCCTCGCGGCGACCAACGTGACGACGAGCAGCGGACCTATCTGCCGCATTTGCCACGAGGGTGACCACAGGCTTCCGCTGCTGTCGATCTGCCTGTGTTCGGGCACCATGGGTCTGGTGCACTTGCTCTGCCTCGAGCACTGGCTCAGCACCAGCGGTAGCGAGGCCTGCGAGATCTGCCACTACCACTTCAACGTCGAGCGTCGGCCCCGGCACTTCTGCGAGTGGGTGAACAGCGCCAGCGTGCGCCGCGCCTTGGTCGGGGACCTGTTGTGCTTCGGCTTGCTCTCGCCACTGACTTTCCTCTGCGGCGTGCTCTGCCTGCACGGCGCCGCGCAGCAGGTACTACAGCGACGGCTATGGGAATCCGTCGGCCTCGCGGCGCTCGCTTTCATGCTCTTCACAGTGTACAGCGCCTGGACCGTTCTTACCTTCCGCTACCACTACAGCTGCTGGAGAAAGTGGCGCGTGGCCAACCTATACGTCAAGGTGGTAGACCCGCCCCGTGCCCCGAATCTCGCTGTCGAACCTGGTTGCAGGGGGTCCAAACCGCAGGACGGCGGGGGCAACGCCGTCATCCCTGCCACCCGCATGCTGCCGCACACAGGCAGGAGCATCTTGACTTCGGCATCGGGTCTCTATTCGCCGTTCGAGATTTGCTCGCCGAACACAGTGACTTCCGGCAGCACAGTGTGGGAGTACCTCACGTCGCGCCATTGAGAAGAGTGCGGCGCTTTTTTTTAATGTAAACTTTTATAATTTTTAATTCGTTCACTTAGCTTTTTATCACTGGTGCATAAACATGGCCTTTATGGAAAGAAGCGTGTGTGTCATATGTTATAAATCAATGAACCTCGAAGCCGCCCCGCTTTCCTACGGCTCTAGTCTGTTAAGGCGACACCAAGAAAACTTCACATCCTGCAGGAGTTTCATTTCTTAATACTTCTGCTTTACTTTCGTTCGTTTTGTGAGTGTCACTATCAACGGCGCTACAACACTATGGACGAGGGAAAAAACGTCACACCACGCCCACACCTTATCTTCCTCATTCCTATTGGGTGCAAGGACATACCATGGCGCCACCGTGTGGAGGCATTCCTGTAACATGCATGCAGGGTTTGTGCGCAGCCCGCAGCCGCCCAGACTCCTTCTCTTTTATGGTTTTTGCAATACTTTACTTCCACGAAATCCGAGAAATATTGCTGCAGCTCGATCTTTGCTGCCTGCACGAAATGCTAAATAACTGCTCCGAAAATGTTTTACCCTTCTCATAATGCCTCACTGCAGGCGTCGTCCGCTATAGCCACCTATATATATATGAACACTACGGGAAACAAGTACACTGCTTCTGTAAAAGGTAAAAAATCATTCTGTGTCGAACTGAAGCACAAATGGGCATCAACATGTGCTTGCGGCAAATGAATTTTTGAAGCAAGAAATGCGCGCAATCGCACTGCTGCACTCATTGTAGGTTTGTAGCTAAAGGATCTTTAAGTGTTTGGTGCAATACGAAGCACGCAAAGATATTTGTAGAATGTATTATAGGCGTTATGTATCTAATTTTTTTTTATCATGTGGTCCATACTACATCGGTCGGGGCGCTGTCTGAACGATATAGCTTTAGGGAGGGAGCCCGTGAATCTGATGCGCGGATCACTGGGAATCCACTTGGCAAGTCACTGTTCGAATTGTAGGTGCACCCCGAAGTTTGATGAATGCCAAGAAATGGCAAGATATAAGGACAAGAGGGCACGGGAAATATGTGAAGCATTTTTCATACGCTAAGCAGGAACTGAGTAAGTGCACCGTCCGTCAATCTGTTGGATAATGAATATAAGCATATTCTCAGTTAAGTTGTCATTTCAAGATTGGAATAAGGTGGTCTGGCGCATGCGCCATCATTTGTCCTTTCTTCTGTGTGTCATCTCCTCGCCCTCTTGACTGTATATACATTCCCGCCATCTGTGCAATAAAATTGGTTGTGTGTGCTCTGTCCTATCTCTCTGCGCTTTCTTCCTTCTGAAACGTTCCCTGCGCAAAAGGAAGTATATTTCTTTCAAAAATCTTCAACTCGCTGTGTGCTCCATTCTGTTCAGTTTGTCTTTCTCCTCCTCATCCAGCTTTTATTGCGATAGCAATTGTATAGGCACCCTCGGCTGTATTTTGCCGCCGGCGTCGACTTCGTCATCGCCTACACTTACCGTATACGTATCTATATATATGAAAACGCAAAAAAAACTATACTGAAAATTGACTTCGGTGCACGGAAACGAACGTGCGACCTTTAAAATGTGAGTGCGAGTAGTTGACCAGTGAGCTACGAAGGAGCACCTTTTTCAACGTTCTAAGATGGAGGCGGAAATGCTGTAGGCCCGTGTGCTCAGATTTGGGCGCACGTTAAAGAACCCTAGGTGGTCGAAATTTCCGGAGCCCTCCTAGCTACGGCATCTCTGCAAATCATATCGTGCTTTTGGGACGTTAAACCTCCTATCAATCAATCAACGTTCAAACAGCAAGCTATTTATGTCTATCGTTTACCGTTGTTGACGGGCATCTCGGGGGAACTATGTTTTCAGCATTACCGGCAAGATGGTGCAATGAGCGCGTCACCACATCGTCACGAAGCGGTGGCGCGCGTGGGTGGACGCTCACTCGCACACCCTCATCTCGCGGTTGGCTTTCACCGGAGCGATTCTGTTGTAGTTACCGGGCACACAAAGGTCACTGCAATCGTTGCACAGTCTGTGTTTGCGAAGAGGGTACGCTTTTCAGACACAGCGAAGTAACTACTAAGACGCTTATTCGCGTTCATCTGTACCTGTATGTTTTGTGCGTCATTTGTGCGTGAGAAGTGCGGAGCACGTTTCGACCACCTGCTTGCCATTCTGCACGTGACTTTCCAACTTGTTGCTATCGCATTCATTGATTTGCCTTTGCGGCAAAGCTGTGACTGTTTTTTGTCTAACTGCTGCTATACGAATTGAAATGGACTCTTTCGAAATAGGCTACCTGGGGGCGTATTCCGTGGAAACCATACTTGGTCATAGCGAATGTCCAGGAATACATTTTCAAAATGCTGTCCCACTAATTCCGCACCGTGAGCGCATAGCACGCGCAATGAACGCGTTCTGAGGAAGTACCGGACACTGTTCTAAAACGGCTCTACGGCACTTCATCAGCAGTGTGAATAAAAGCGCCTTTCTGAAGACGTTGCGAAGTTTTGATTCGCACTCAATGACATGGCTGGCCACCGAAGCTTTTTAACATCATGTTAAACTGTGCCGCAAAATGAGTTTGGCGGCGCTGACTCCTGCGTTCAGATTTTGGGTCGAGAACATGCTGATTTTTGCGTAGTTTAACGAATAGGTTCTGGAGCATCCGTGAACGGGAAATAGGCGTAATATGGGGCTGATTCACGTTGCTTCTGCTGTGTTCTGGTTATATTTTATTTATTTTGTTTACAGATACTGCTGCCTAAATAGAAGAAACGTAGCAGAAGTGGGTGGATGAGTATGAAAATCTAACGGCAACCATACAATGCATATTTTAAAAGTATATTACAAAATTTTGTTTGGAAATTCTTACACAAACTCTTCAAGTGTTTTTTTTTTTCGCGAGAAACGATGTAGGGTGTTCCAAATGTCGACAACGCTTAGAAAAAAGCAATGCTAAAATAATTCGCAAATGGCTGAAAAGCAACAATATTGAGTGGGTGGGATCAAAGTGTGGCACTCTAAGTAAAATGGCTGAAAGAAATCTGAGCTTGAATGCAACTTTGGCCAATCACTACAATTTTCTACAGCATAGCGATGCACTCAAGCATGCGTCGATGAGCCAGGGGTTCTAATAATACAGTGCATGGGTGAGATATAGAAAAATTGCGGTCATAATGGCATATCGACAGGAAATGAGTCATTTTGCTTTCACTTGTATGGCCTCAAGTTTATTTATGTTAAGTTCAGTGTATGACGACCGTATATTACTGAGGCTAACAACCTTATGAGGGATTTTTAAACAGGTAATTCACAGTCCCTGGTCTTAAGAATTCGTTTTTAAGTATCCCATTTCCTAAGTGTCCTAGCGCAAATGGTTTCAATGTGAAGGTGGCACTTTATATTTTGGGTAAAGGTAACTGCAAGGTATTTGAAGGTATCCACTTAATTAAAATACTGTCTATTGTAACTATACCTGAAATCAAGCAGCTTTTTTTTAAAACGCAAAGGTCCTTTGCAGAATTTTTGGCAAATTATATACTCTTTATCCAAGCAGTGTTCGAACCACAATTAGACGAAAATACATTGTTAAGACCTTCTCGATCCAGTCTTTTAATTACACTGGTGTAAAGCGTGCAGTCGTCCGCGTACAAACGCAGTTTTTCTGATGTGTTCCTGTGCAACGTCAGTAACGTAAATAATGAACAGTAGGGCCTTAAGGACCGAGCCCTACAAAATGCCTGAAGAAACTGTGGCTGATTATGACTGTGCATGATTAAAAGTTACAAATTGGGGCCTTACACGTAACCAGCTATCCATCGAAGTAATTTATCACCACTAAAAATTTTGCTGAGGTCCCACACGTGCTGTGGAAATAGTTACGTATTTCTATGGAATGCAGAGACCAATAATACGTTATTTTAAATTGCAAATTTTCTCTCACGTTGGTACTCTCCCCCCTCACAATTACATTCCACAAGCACAAGTACTTTTTCAACTTGTGTGCGTTTACCTCACGTCTATTGTGGATCTAATAAAGCTATTTCACTCACTCACTCACTCACTCACTCACTCACTCACTCACTCACTCACTCACCTTGTGTGTCTTGTCATTGTTTTCCGCGTTGTGTTTGATCCATGTATACCAAGTACCACCTGTAAAGTATCACCAGTAATTATGCAACCGCTATAGCACCGCATCTGCCAGCCGCTGTAATGCTCGTACACACAATGTACAGAGAGCACATCTTCCACCCGTGTATCGAGAAAGATGTCAACAACGGCCGACGAGTCAGTTCACATTGCACTATCTCCAGAATCGACCCATATTCTGTGCTGACTGAAGAGAGTGAACTACGGCAGGAGCAAAATTACGACCGACGTACCACTGACACATTTGCTGTTACATGCATATTCGTCTTAGATCACTAATGATGTCATTATGTGCATGCATGTCCTCCTCTTTGTCTGCACTATGACAGATGCCATATTGAGAAGGCCAGTTACCCACCGTTGCTAACTAGACCAAATAGTATGGGCACCACAAATCTCCCATAAATTTCTACAAGCTTTACCTAATACACGCACATATTCACTTATTATGTCTCAGATGCATGGTGCACACTGAAGCTGATACGTGATCATTTCAAACTCGTGAGCGGCCATTATTTATTAATTGGATGCAATATTTGGTGTGCCTTTATACTCTCCTACCTGTTTTCATACTTATAGCGGTATTTCCTCATAAGGGTCCTCAGTATTTCAGTTAGTAACTTCAAACATTGCTCTTGAAACTGAGAAAAAACAGTCAGAGAGTTACAACTGTCATGAGTGACGGGGCTGGCGAGGTATCAGGGCTGTCGGCAACTGCGGGTGACATGGTCACCCTTATCCAAACTGGCAAAGAGCACCCGAGGGAGATAAGGGCGAGAGCGGTGGCTCGCTTCCAAATGGGCTGCCGTCGATAGCCTGCTGGTGAAGATCCGCGCCCCCATGACGTGCAAAGGGTTCGCTCCTTGAGCGCTCCCTGGAAGATGGTCGCCCCCTCCGACACCACCCCCACTTCTCTCGTTCACGCGCGGCCAACGGTCGCACGGCCGGAAATGGAAATGGCCCGCGCACGAGACGCCTCGATGGGCGCCTTCGTCGTCGACGTCGCCCGACTCGAGCCGCGACGTCGGCTCCTTGCAATACAGGCGCGGCCTCAATGAAACGAAGCCGCGAACTGGAGTGCGCATAGTGCCATGACCGGCACGGGTTTCGTCGTGCGATCGGACTTTTACTATGCATCCGAGTAGCTTCGTTTTCCTGTGACAGACGACAGGGCTTGCTTAGAGGTCAGCGTCATAGTCGAGTCAAGGATGAGTTTGCTATTTAATCAGTCTGCCAACTGAGCTAAGGCGAGCATAAACTAAAGTATTGATGTGGGCTTGCTGATATGTCATCTCGGAGTTACGGTGCCACACCGAAAAGAGGAATATACGACAAAAGCATATGAACATACGTACAGAAAGTAACATAAAAAACATAAAGAAAAGGAGTTTTAACAGATGCTTTTTAAACGACGTGAGTTTCCCTGAAATGTCGCTGGTGTCCCTGCAGTGAAAATACGCCCAGCCGTTGTGGTCTAGTGGCTAAGGTAGTCCGCTGCTTACCCGCACGTCGCGGAATAGAATCCCGGCTTCGGCAGCTGCATTTTCGATGGAGGTGGAAATGCTATAGGTCCGTGTGCTCTGATTTGGGTTCACGTTAAAGAACCCCAGGGGGTCGAAATTTCCGGAGCCCTCTACTACGGCGTCTCTAATAATCATATGATGGTTTTGGGACGTCAAACCCGACATATCACTCAATCAATGTAGAGAAAATACCATTACCATACACAGGAATTGGCAGCATTTGACTCGTCTGATTATAGCAGCTGAGTGGATTGCCATAATTTGTGAAGCACGGTAATTTTCTATCCGTCGTGGTGGAGCAGTCGTTAGCGTGCTCGGCTGCTGAGCCGACGGTCGCTGGTTCGACCCCGGTTGCGGCGGTCGCATGTTGATGGAAGCAATAGTGTAGAGGCCCGTGTACTGCACGATGCACGTTTAACAACAACAGATGGTCTAAATTGCCGGAGCCCTCCCCGGTCTGTCATAGTCATATGGTGGATTTGGGACGTGGAAGCCCAAATAATAATTAGTCAAATAGAACGCCTCCCCCCCTCCCCACTCATAGTAGTCGAGTAAAGAACTCCAATGCTTGCGCACTGTTCGTGTTGCTGTACAAGTGTCTAAACTCTAGCAATTGTTCTGTGACGTTTAAGGCAGTAATTAGGCATGACATGGCTCTCCAAAATAAAGGCGCTTTCACGTTTTCATTTTTGCCGGCAGAGAGGGCAAGGGTAATTGTTATCACGCATGCCTACGATTCCACCCTCTTCACACACAAAACGCCACACGCAGTGAGGAGCTTTGCGCGGACCCTCATCCTCTTGCATGCGTAATCATGAGAAAGACAATTAAACATTGGAGCCAGATATCTCGCAGCACAGGCGTGCTAGAAAACATCTTCCAGCTGCAACTGCGTACAATTGATTAACGTCGCAAACCACCATACGATTATGAGAGACGCCGTGAGAGCTCCGGTAATTTCGACCACCTGGGGTTCTTCAACGTCCACCCAAATGTGAGCACACGGGCCTACAACATTTCCTCCTCCATCGGTAATGCAATCCCGAAAACACCACTCACGACACGACGCTTAGTAAGCCAGTAAACGCGTGAAAACAAAGTGTGGGTGGCGACACCACCTTGAGATTCCCGTACAAAACTCTTAGACGTAAGAAATTTCGAAGGTGTCTACTGGTTCCTACGTAGCTTCCAGTCGATAAAAATGAAGTGCATTGTATGTAACTTGTGGGTGCCATAGACCTAGCATTCGAAGTTTCAGAAAATTTCATCGAGCCAGTGCCACTGAAATACATTTTGAAGTTTTTATTGCCCCACCGTGGTGGTCTAGTGGCTAAGCACTAGGCTGCTGACCCGCAGGTCGCAGGATCAAATCCTGGCTGCGGCGGCTACATTTTCGATGGAGGCGAAGGCGAAAATGTTGTAGGCCCGTGTGCTCATATTTGAGTGCACGTTAAAGAACCCCAGCTGGTCGAAATTTCCGGAGTCCTTCACTACGGCGTCTCTCATAATCATATAGTGGTTTCGGGATGTTAAACCCGACATATTATCATCATTAAACCAAATCGTTGTTTCTCTTTAGTGACCCTTTAAGAAGACACCACAAAAGCACTCACACGAAGGTAGATCGATATATATATATATATATATATATATATATATATATATATATATATATATATATATAAGGGAAAGAAGTGTATACCTAAGGGCTCGTTTTTCCGTGTTTTGACACAATATTAATGAGATCTAACAGACAGTAATGCCAAGGAATGTACAGAGAAAGTTATTAGAACCATTGGAATGTAAATAAGAAAGAAATGTGGATGAAAAAATAACCAGCCGTGAGCATGAAACGAACCATGCTCTAACCCCTGAGCTATCACAGCGGCTGCTCACGGCTGGTTATTTTTTCATCCTCTTTTCTTTCTTATTTACATTCCATTGGTTCTAATAACTTCCCCTGTACATTCCTTGGCATTACTGTCTATATATATATATATATATATATATATATATATATATATATATATATATATATATATATATATATATATATATATATATATATATATATATATATATATATATATATATATATATATATATATATATATATATATATCATAACATTACAAACGGTCAGTCTCTTCAGTTCGTCGTGAAATGCTTCACAATAAATTTTTGAAGGGCATAACAGGCACTCATAACATATCAAGGGTTTTTAGAACCACGCACCAAATATATGCACGTATTTTCCCCTGATATAAGCAATGCGAAAGAGAAACGAGAAAAAACGAAAGCACAGGGAGGTTAACCAAATGCTAGTATCCGGTATGCTACCCTTCACTGGGGTCGGGGAATAGGGGGTGGAAAGAGAGAAGGAGAGACTTAAAAATAAATAAGAAAAAACACGGACACACACGCACCCACAAAATCAGTCCACTCAGAGGCGTTTCGACAGGCCAGTAGTTCGCAAGAAGCCGTAGCGCTTGCACGGCCTTCTTCTCTGATGATGAGTCATGACGATGGCGCAGTATACTTTCTTCTGACAGCGGCTGGTCGTCTAACTTGTTTAGTGTATTGGAAAGGTATGTCTTTCTATAGGGTATATACCGGGCAGTCACACAGGACGTGTCGAATTGTCTCTTCATCTCTGCATTATGCACCGGCGGCCATGTCGGCCATTCCTCTGCGGAACGTGTACGCACGGGTAAACGCGACTCCCAAGTCTACACAAAGCAGTAGCGTCACCTCGTAGAAGTTTTGTTGGAAGCCGTAAGCCTAACGTAGGATCAAGCGATCGCAATCTTGCATGCGTAAAAAGAGACTCATTCCAAAGTGACATGGAACATTGGCGAGCAAGCATGCGGAGCCTTTTAGCAGGGTCCACCCTAGTAAGAGGTATTGACTGGTCGTTGTCTTCTGTATGGGTTGAACGGGCAGCTTGATGAGCCCGTTCATTGCCGATAATTGCAACAGTGGCTTGGCAACCACTGAAATATAACGTGGTGCCTTTTCTCTGTTATATGTTGTAGCATTTCTGCCGTCTCAAATACCAAATTCTCGTGGGTGCAGTCTTGCTACTTCTCGTACAACAGAAGTAAGGCAAGCTGCTTGAGAGCTGCTATTGATAAATCTTGTTTTTTTTTTCTGGATGCCTGATATTGTCAGGTTTACGACTGGATGTTTGAGACACTATGAAGGAATTCAAGGTCTCGCCGCGGGCGTCAAACCAGTGGGTAGAGAATCACCATGTGCAGTTACTGTACGACAAAAGGAAGTATGAGGCCTCTCCGCTGGTAGAGAGGCTATATGGTGGCGGGTACGTAGTCCGGGCCACATGCCTTATGTGCGTCCGCAGAGCTTCAATTCGCAAAAATTCTAGAAAACAAATGGGAGGGGAGGAAGCAACACTGAGCTGTATAGGTATACTTAGCATCCAATAAAGGGCAGACGCACTTTTTGTGTCAGCTAAAAATGATCAATATTAACGCTAAAAATAAAGGGCGAAAAAAACGAAAGCTAGCCTGAAAGTCAAAGAATCGTTCTTTTCAAAAACTATTACTTTTTATTGTTTAGTTATGCCATTTATTTTCGGATAGATGCGCTACCAGGCACTGCATTGTAGTTTTTTCGGTGCAGCGTTGTTGAACTCGGCGGCGCACCCTCGATCGTGGTGCACTCTACAGTCCATGCGTGAAAGAACGATCATATACAATTGATAGAGTTATACGTGCCACTACCACCATATGGATGTTCTTTGCAGTTTACCCCCATTCGAATACGGCCGCCGTGGCCGGAAGTCGTACCTGCGTCCATCAGCATAGTCACACGACACCCAATAAGGCTATGCTACCCCGGCAGGTGAAAGCACAAAGGGAAACAGGCTGCGAAGTTTCACCGAGCGTTTATTCGCCAGACTAGATTACAACCATCAGAAACTTTTTAAACATCATTATAACTAAACTTTTGTGAAAAGTGAACCAATGACTTCTGTAGGTTAAACCAAATTCTCAATCGCATTCGTTTTGAATTGCCCATGCCAGCACTGAGAAGTAGGAAGGAATTATGCACGCGAGCAGTATGTCTTTCTCGTCCATGATTCTCCTTTGTCGTGAGAAACTCAACACAAAATGCACTTCTAGTAGCAGCTGTGCACAGCAAGTAAGTACTAACGCTCACTCACCTTTGTGAAAAGAGTATTCCGAATCCAGAGTAATAACCACCACAGCCACAGCGCTAACAACAAAATTGTGGCACGCACTATGATTGCAAGTTGACACGCGAGGCGAATCGCGAGAGGCATCTGAAGCAGAAAAGTATGCAGGCACAACATTCTATAAAGTTATAGTAAACTTGCGCACTGCAGCGATAGTTCCTCCACTCAAGTATGAGAGCTCCCGCGACGCCAACAGCCACTGTCGTGGCTCACGAAAAAATACCGTCGGATGCGAGGTCATCGCTTATTTATCTCGCAAGACCCGCGTTGCAACGTACGTATACACTGCTAGGACGGTTGTTACCGCATTAAAACATTGTCATTGAAGGGCTAGTGGTGTACTATATCCATGGCTAACGGCCACACTTGTGGTACGCACGTAAAAAGAATATAAGCAAACGTTAAGACGAAAAAACTAAACGAGGTCGACGTGACCACAGAACACCTACCACGACGGAGACAAAGTTTGGTCTGCACGCTGCGCCCTCTCCAAGTAAGAAGAAAAAAAAAACTTGACCTCTGAAATGGCTAACGCGTAGCAAGTGTTTGCACTCTCAGAGGCTTCAAGAAAAAAAAAAGTAACTGTGGCAGTGGTCGACAGATGGCCAGCGTTCGAATTGCCGTGGGCATTCTAAGCGCGGCTTGGGGCATCCGCCTTCGTGAAAACCTGATAAGCTCTAGTAATTATTCCGTTCATTACTGTGCAACCATTGATTAACTAAGGTTTACCTAAGCATCAGATACAATATATTTACGTGTGCGCATGTTGTGGTATTGATAAAAAACGTAAAAATGTGTAGGAAAACCTACTTGTTACCTGTGCCACTCAGGTCAGTTGAAATTCATCGCTATATAAGCTGGCGCGCTTTCATAGTAGAGTGTGAGTAAACACATCCAGGTGTGAGCCGTTGGTTTGAATGGTTGATTGTGCTCTTGTTGTGTACTTGTTAGCGTATACGCTAGTGTACTTGTTGCGTACTATTTGTGTACTACGTGACCATGTGTGCATGTGTAGCTATATGGATTGCGTCAGCACATAATAGGCTTTCGGTGTCCGTAAGTGGTCTTGAATGGGTTGATGCGTAAAATATCCGCAAGGGAGCCGTGATAGTGAGTAATAACAACAAACGTCGCGGCAGTAAACTTTTAGATGCGGAGCATCTTATACTCGCGCCTTGTAGTGCGCCGTCCGCGCCGTCCGCACCGCTTCTCGAACATTCGACAGCTGACGCGCGCGCATGCGCCGTCGCGCCGTTGCCCACTCTTCCACCATCTGTGCATCCCTTCCTCCTCTACACACCGCGCGCGCTTCACTCCTCCACCATCTGTGCACCCTTCCTCCTCTACACACCGCGTTCGACATTTACAATTCTCCTGATTCTCCAGTGGACGCGCATGTGGCGTCGCGCTTCGAGAACATTCAACAGCTGACAGTGCATGCGCCGTCGTGCTGTATATATACTCAAGGTCGGCGCTCGCTCGCTCAGTTGCCGCTCGTCGGTTGGTTTGTACGGCGCGTCGACGTCCAAGGTCGCGGTGAAATGAATTCCAACGAATCCACAAACACAATGATCGACGTCCCTTCGACCAGCGCCGCCCTTTCGCATACGTGTGTACGTGTTCACTCATTTAACACCCCCTCCTACAACCACGTTAACCAATTTAGCCATCGACCCAAGTAAGTCGCAATTTAACACCCCATTTCACAACCACGTTAACCAATTTAGCCATCGACCCAAGTAAGTCGCACTTTAACACCCCGTTAACCAATTATATGGTCCGCATCCTCCTCAGTGTTCCCCTGAGGGAAGCTGCGGGCAATTTTTTTTCTTAACTTCGATCAATCCCTCCAGATGGCGCCACCTACCACCTACTTCATTGCTTTGACGCTCTCACACCTCCAGCCATTTATATATCGTTGAACATCTATCTATCAAAGCTGCACTACGGATTCGGAATGGTTTCGCTGCGATCGAGTGTACGGTTTGGAGGCACATCTCGTGACCTGCGGACCCGTAAGCGCATGGATAACGCCGCTATACTATGTGAATCTGCGAGAAATAAATACAGCAAGCCTAGCATGCACTCTTCAGGTGAGGGCTCTGCAGAAACCGTGTCTTTCGGAGTGAACGTGGCTTCGCTGACCGAACGAGACGTACTTGCTCCATCGTTCTCTTTCGCGATGTGTTCACCGCCACAGGTTCATCTGCTTGTTTTTATAATAATTTCGTTCAATATCTAGCTCAGCGGGACTGTTTTTTGTAACTTTCAGTGCCGTGTACTCCTTACCAGTCGAGAATCGTTGCATTTGCTAAGCCTACTCGCTTCGCCGGGGGGCAGCCATGTTGATTTTCATATGGAGGAACGTGTTTCTCCGTGGATGAGGGAGCAACGTTTCTCTATTTGAAGACGAACATTGGGGACATCGCCGTTCCTCCCTAAATGGAGAGTACGTCACTCCATTTTTTTAAGAGTGTGGCTGCATTTCTATCAGGGTAAATGAAAAAAAACGTTTGTGTATTTAGATTTAGGTACATACTTGCAATTTTTAACAATAACGAGCGAACGCTGAGCGTGGGATATGGTAGTTTTTTTATATTCCCGTAAAGTAATGAGATCTGCCGACAACGCGCAGGAGGACGAAACACACTCAACTGTGAGCGCCGCTGGATACGCTATTTCCTTGAACAGATATTGAAGTAATCATTAAGTAAACACAACGGAGTGCATCGCCGAAATGCTGAAATGTATGCGCTGCCAAGGGCAAGTGTACTCGGCTATGTTGTTATGCTGTATAGGCTCAAATTGATTCCGGTGCATTGTGCTGCTAAATCACTCCTTCCCTTTCCCGCCTTTTTTTGTTAATTCACGTCATATGCAGCCACGTACAAGGCATCATGCGTCGAGGAGGTCGACACGTGCCAACTTAGACACACATTTTCGAGACAGATCACCGTGAGTGAGACAATGTTTTCGAGTTGGCGTGGGTTTAAATGCATCGCGCCCACCCAAATTCTACGTAGGCGTTGTGATTGGAGCATGAAGGGAGAAGTATCAACAACAATAGAGAAAGCAGGACATGGCATCTTGCACGACGTAAGCAGAAAACTGGTGCGACAACGGCTTTTTCTAGCAGGTTTGAAGAATCGAAACGTTGCCAGGAAGCTGGTCCATTCCAATAAGACGGAGGCGGAAAACCTCTCTCTCTCCTCTCTCTGTCTCTCTCTCTCTCTCTCTCTCTCTCTCACACACACACACACACACACACACACACACACACACACACACAACACACACACACACACACAGACAGACAGACAGACAGACAGACAGACAGACAGACAGACAGACAGACAGACAGACAGACTGTGGGATTGAATGGAAAGCGATTCTGCCCATGGGACAGTCCCACTCAGCTGCATTTGTCGGCACATAGCACGTAGGTGCATAATAGTGATCATTTCTCCGGTGTGCTGCGTTGTATACGGTGCTGTTTACTTAAAGATTATTTAAATGTCTGTTGAAGGCAACAATGAAACGGCGCTCCCAGTTGAGGGTGTTGTGTGCGCTTGCGCATCATCTGCAGATCTTGTTACTTTACGAGAATATAAAAAGCTAATATATGTCCAATGCTCAGCACTCCCTTGATATTGTTAAAAATTTTCAAGGGTGATTTGATTGATTTGTGGGGTTTAGCGTCTCAAAACCACCATATGATTATGAGAGATGCCGTAGTGGAAGGCGCCGGAAATTTCGACCACCAGAGGTTCTTTTACGTGCGCTGAAATCTCAGCACACGGGCCTACAACAAATTTTCAAGGGTGTATGTAAGGAGCGTCAGGTCTGGTTTCAATTGTAATATATTTATTTTATTTCTTTATTTATAGTATACTGCAGTCGAAAGACCAAACAGGGGAGCATATTAAAAATAATTCACTGTTTAAATTTATTACAAGAGAATTTCAAGCAATAAATACACGGTAAAACAGTTGAACACAAAACAAAAATAAATAAATAATTATTACAGCAAGATAATCAAAATCTCCACTACAAAATGTAAATTAAGTGCACTGTGAGACAGATGAGAGCTCGTGTTGCATATTGTTAAGAAGAGAAAGATACATAGTTATCAACATTCAGATAATAATTATCACCGAAGGCTTCATAAGGTAACTCGTTCCGCTTATTGATAGTCCGAGGAAAGAAAAAAAAAATCATCAAAAGATTTGTACGTGCAAAGTAAGGCTCAAGAGTGTAAGCATGTGTATGCCTAGTGGGGTTTAACGTCCCAAAACCACGGAATGGTTATGAGAGACGCCTTAGCGGAGGGCTTGAAAAATTTCGACCACCTGGGGTCCTTTACCGAGCAGTGACGTCACACAGTACACGTGCCTCTACCATTTTGCCTTGATCGAAATGCGACTGCCGTAACTGGGATCGAACCCGCGACCTTCGGTTCAGCAGCCGAGCACCGTAACCACTACACCAGCACGGCGGACCAGGTACTTCATGAACAGCTAGATTGGTTTTGTAATTACTCGGGTTTGTCGTCTCAAAATCACCTTATGAGTATGACAGATGCCACATAGTGCAGAGCTCCGGAAGTTTCATTCACCTGTGGTTCCCTAGCGCACACCTAAATCTAAGCACAAGGGCCTCTATGGACATTTTCGTCTCCATCGAAAATGCGGTTGCTGCGGCCGGGATTAGAACCCCCGGTCTGTGGGTCAGCAGTAGAGCACCATACTGCACCTAGACAACCGTGGCGGGTGAGGATCAGATCATGGTGTTGGAATGTATAACACCCGCTTACACAATGCCCCGCAAGGGCTCTGTATGGTATTGCAAATGAATAAAAATTTAATAAACAAACCTTTTATACGGGGCCACTCGCTGCCCCACGCTTAAAGACGATGGGGTGATTTTCTCCTCTCTTTCGTACACAAGATGCATCCTCCTCTCTCCTTAGTTCTTCAATGCACGTGAACAATATCAGCGCTAAGCTCTAGAGCCTATCAGAATTTCGCGCTTCTCGGCTGCACGCTGTTATTGTCACTTGCGCACTTGTAAACACAGATAAAATGAAGTTGATCGGTTGATTGTGCGCGATAATCATGCGAGACAAGGAAGAACGGATGAGCGGCTGCATGGAAAAGCAGTGCAAAAGACAAATCACGTGTGATATTTCACGTATACCAACGAATCGAGAGCACGTACGCTGTAGACGTAAAGGGAACTACTGTCTACGTCCCAATAGTGCACCAAGAAGGATAAGAAATATCAGGAAAGAATATTGCGCTTTTTCGTATTTTCGCAGCCTGGTGAGTGGCCCTTTAGGTGTGCGAGCGTAAGACCGCGGTGCCCTGCCTTCGAATGCCAGAAGCTCCGAGCTGAGTCTTTTTGTTTCCCTTTTTTCTGCGCTATCTTTTCATCATTATACGTTTTCTTCAAACAAGCCAACTTGTCGTATACCTGCCACGTCCGCTAGCTTTCGTGCCACGAATATATATATATATATATATATATATATATATATATATATATATATATATATATATATATATATATATATATATATATATATATATATATATATATATATATATATATATATATATATATATACACTGCCACTGGCAATACACATAGCTCTCAGCACGCTGTGTGGCAACCCCGAGTCAATTCCTATAGACGCAATTGGCATAGGCCCCGAAGAGCGGAAATGGGGCACGTATACCAGGTTAAGGTGATGAAAACGTCATGCGAAGCAACCTCTGCAAAGTAAAATTCATCATAATTGCGCGTGAATACAGACAAATATGAATCATCTGAGCTACGCATGCTCATTCGATATCATGAACTTTCAAATAAGCCAGGCCTCAGCGCATGCGTGATGTGACCCATGAATGTCAACTACGCCCTTCTAAACGGTAGAGCAGTGGTTATAAGGTTATACCAGGTCCATAGCCAAAAATTATTTTCAGAGGGAGCCCACTTCTTGGAGGTCTGAACGGGTCTGAACGGGTCTGAACCTTTATACCTTCATATGCAGTCACATTCGTAAATATTCAACGTAAGGCAATGTTAGATCATGCTCGTCTTCACAGAACGGAGATAAGAAGAACGTGCTGTCATAAGGTTTGCTAAAAGCCCTTTATATACATTTACGGTGCTGCATGAAGGCTATACAGAGGTACTGTCTTGGCGCAGCACGATCCCGTGCCTGCGTGGTCACACCTAAACGCGACGTGGGACACATGTAGTGCCGCTGAAAGCCAATCAGTTTCGACGCTCGACATGACCGAGAGAGCGGCAGCCAGGACGGACACGCCCCTGCAATCAACGCCCATCATCGCTACACGGTGCACTGGCGGGCCGGTTGCACATCCGTGCTCCGACAGCTTTTGAGCAAACCTCGAGGTACGTACGCAGGTACGCAGCGGTTACGGCTCATCAGCTGACGACGATGAAGGCAAGGAAGGCCCTGTCCGATGAGTATTTGCTCATCGATCTTCCTCAATCCACACTTTCGTCTTCCATAAATTAGTGCATCAAATTATGCATTGAACGCCTAGTACACACTTGGCTTCCGTGAGGTGCTCATTTCGAATTTGTGCGTGGTTATTGATAATTAATTGCTCGTTGTATTTAGCGTACTTGTGCAGTTACCTGTCTGTTTTCACACTTGTAGCAGAATTCGCTCGTAAGGTCCCGCAACACTTGAGTTACGAACCTCAAACATTGCCCTTGAAAACGAAAGAACAATCTGAGAGTTATGACAACTGTCATGAGCAACGCAGCTGCTGAGGTATCAGGGCTGTCGGCACCTGCGGACGACACGGTAGAGCCATCGCCGTGCAGCGCGGACTCGACGCAAGTACGAACTTATTGCCCCCTTTCGACATCCACATGCGCGGACGTCAGGCCGCTGGAGGCGCGAGTAAGCAAGAACGTGTCAAACTGAAATGAGCGGGAGACGCAGAAATAAGGAAAAGAAACGAAGAAAAAATAAAGAGTGGGAGAAGGGGGCACGTGCTCTCGGGCGCGCAAAAGTCCGCGACGAGTCGCGCGAAGCACGTGAAGAAGAGAGAAGGGGTGCCACGGGGCGACCCGTTTTGTCCAGTTGCCACAGCGAGGAGTGCGGCGCGCACTTCCGCGCAGAAAAGCGGAGGCTCGCGGTTATTTAGGGACGTACACTTTCTGACAAGGCTTTCAGGCTTCCCAATATTTGCGGCCGGTGCATCGCGCCGCAGGGCCACTGGAAGCCACTAGCGGACGGCGTCACCCCGGCCCGTTGCATGCGTGCATGGAGCGGACGGCCTTCTGGAGAGCGTCCAGGAGATCGGTATTTCGGGAGCGCGCTTAATGGAATAGGATTAACCCTTTCGGCAACCGGAGTAGCGCGCGGTTTGTCGCGATGAATTAGCAGGGGCGCCGTTTCTGTGCCGAGCCTCCGACGGCGTGAGTCAGGATGGGCTCCGCTTGTCTCTGTGCTTTGAAGAAGTGGTACCCGTAAAAAAAAAAGCTCAAATATTGAGAGCGAGAGAGAAAGGGAAAGCAAAAAAAATATTAAAAGTGAAGTGTGCTTAGACGTTTCAAGATTCAAGGCGAGCGCATACCGGCTGCTTCTGCTGTTGCCACTTGTGACGTTCTGGCTTGACACGCTCCTAAATTTCTGCGTATTGCGAGAGAGAGCGTTTGCGCATTTCAAGAATTTAAAGAAGCATTGCGCTACAAGGCTATTCTCAGTGTGGTAAAAAAACACCGCTCGTGAGGGTATGTGTGGAGGCTGAAATAGCCCAACGCCGCCATAACTGGTCAGAACCTAACGTTAAACGTGTTTTTGCTATCGGGCGCACTGCTTCTCTGGATAAAAGCGTGTCGAGGGGCTAGTTTATGTAGCAGCACCGCTCGGAAAAGCTACGCACATGAGATTAGAAAATGAAAGTGACATAAATTCTATTTTGTGTGTTCTTGCACGCGCATGCTATTTTTTTTTAATTTCGAATTTTGTGTCGAAAAAAGAACACTTTCTCACTGTGTCACACACCACTGCAAAACGCCTTGCTTTTCCTGTTGGGTATTTTTTCTCACTACAGGTATCTGGAGAAACAGTGCATTCCGTTGCAGATTATGGTTGCTTATTTCTCGAAGGTAGTGCTTCTAATGAAAGTTTATGCTTTGAACATGAGCTGGTTATATCACGGTTGAAACAGGTCTCTTTGTGTAATGAAATAGAGTGGTGTGGAAGACATATTGAGGAAGACATATTGCGGTGCATAATTTGTGGAAGGCTGTAGGTGAACCGAATTCTCGAGAGATTCGGCAAACACAGCCGAGAGAACGAAGGCCACGCATGTCAGCCCGTTTAGTGTGAGCAGAAAAATTTAGCATGCTATCAAAATGAAGACCAAGACCACTGAATTAATGAACCTTACATAACAACATGGTATTGACAGAGTACGGAAATGACACGATTGATGTCTTGTCAGATATATTCGTGAATTGGGCCTTTTTAGTAGGGGGAGGTTATTGTGGATCTGTTCAGAGAAAGAACCCACATTGAACTGTAGCAAGTTACAGCCGTCAACTAAATGAATTTCCTTAAATATCTTCATGTCATCGGCATGCAAAAGTAAAGAATAACGAATTGCAAAGGAAACGTCGTTAACGTAAATTAAATTTAAGAGTGGGCCTAATACGAAACCTTGAGGGACTATACGCTAGTCGCATTGTACAAGGAAGACTTTTGGCCATTAACGGCAATAACATGATCCATTAGGCAAATAGGCGTGCAGGTGATTCACAATAGACAAGTCAACATCAAAGTTTGCAAGTTTAACCAGAAACAGTGAGGTGCTGACTACATCAAAAGCTCTGCTCATGTTACAGTAGACTACGTCAACCTATTTTCTCTGAGAAATAGGTGGAGAGATTCGCGTCATAAAACTGGCAATATTTGTGGCAGTTCAGTGGCCAGGGAGAAACCCGTGTTGATTAGAAATCAATGAGTTAGTCACGCTAACATACAACACGTTGGGAAGAGCCACCTCAAAGACCTTCAATGTGGCACAGTAAAAAAGTCGGGTGACAATAAAAAAACACCAGTTTGGCAGCCCGACCTGAAAATACTGCAAAAACACGTGTGTAGTTTTCCATATGTTGGGAAATGAGGGAGCGTTCAGACAGTTAATAAATATTGGAGTCAGTACTGCATAGCGCAAATATACTATTATAAGCCTTTAGTTTGGGCGGAAGCGATGTCATCTGAGCCACACGATAAGGATGTTGTTAAGCGCCTAATACATGAGCAGATGAGCTTTTCATGCAGCGACAGACCGCTACATATGGTAACTGCCTTGTGCTGTTGTCCTACCTGAGTCCTGGAGCCTGGTGTCTTACAAACAAATGGAAAATGCGTGGCAAATAATAATAATAATAATAATAATAATAATAATAATAATAATAATAATAATAATAATAATAATAATAATAATAATAATAATAATAATAATAATATGAATAATAATAATCAAGACTATTGTCATCTTGATTGATATGTGGGGTTTAACGTCCCAAAACCACCATATGATTATGAGAGACGCCGTAGTGGAGGGCTCCGGAAATTTCGACCACCTGGGCTTCTTTAACGTGCACCCAAATCTGAGTACGCGGGCCTACAACATTTCCGCCTTCATCGGAAACGCAGCCGCCGCAGCCGGGATTCAAACCCGCGACGTGCGGGTCAGCAGCCGAGTACCTTAGCCACTAGACCACCGCGGCGGGGCTATTGTCATCTTGAGTACAACTCAAGATGACAATAAACATTATTATTATTATTATTATTATTATTATTATTATTATTATTATTATTATTATTATTATTATTATTATTATTATTATTATTATTATTATTATTATTATTATTAACCTTTCTCAGCACAGCTGATGGACCCTGTGAGACTCAACATAGCTATATCGAATTATGTACGACGTTATCATACAAGGCATGGCGCGAGATGCCGACATGAGGACGAAAGCACAGAATTTGTATTCACTTTTTACGCTGCTATATCGTGTCAGAGTGTGCAATCTGGAAAAGCAGTAAGCTTACAAGCACCGGGTGATTACCACTAATATAAAGGTTGTTTGCAGAGCGTGTCCTTATTACGGAGATAAATGCAAAGGTAACAGTTATGGAAGTTGCTGCGAATTTGTATTGTAAGCGTTCTAGAAAGGCATAAAAGGTTCATAGCTGTTTCATATAGGAAGACATAGTATAAGTATGCCATTAACACAGACATGCATTATTCACAACACATCTCGCGTGAAAATAAAAAAAAAGCAACAGGTAAATTCTTTTAAAGCAAAAAAAAAATGTTAAACTACACCGTTTTCCTACAAGTGCTAACAAAGTGGATATATGTCGAAGGCATCAATTTATTGGGGGTGCATAGAGGGTGCATTGGGGGTCCATGGCGAATTCCTAATCATGGCTTCCAAGAATCTCGGTATACATGTTTAGATGGCCTGGACGTATACATTTAGATTTACTATTTCTGGGGTTTCACGTGCTACATCCACAATTTGATTATGAGGCCCGGCGTAACGTGGAGGGCTCCGAAAATTTCGACCACCCGGTGCATTTAACGTGCGCTGATGTAGAACCCCACACGGACTTCTTGCGTTTTTTCTTCATCGAAGTGTGACCGCTACGGCTGGGATCATACCCGTAAACTTCGGGTCAGCAGACGAGTACAGCCAACACTGCACTACTACGGTGAACAGTGGTGTACATTATAAACTCTAGTGTTGGCTGAATATTTCTAACCGGACTTAGAGAACTTCGCGTCTTAACGGAGTGAAAGACGTGTCCCCATTCCAGAGCATTATACCATTGCCAAAATGATGCAGTAAATATATTTACAGTACACGAACTTCTGCCCAGACGGATTCGCGCTTAGCCTGCGGCTCGTCTCTGCGGAGGTCTTGGGATCGG
Organism: Rhipicephalus microplus; assembly: GCF_043290135.1. NCBI lineage: Eukaryota > Metazoa > Arthropoda > Arachnida > Ixodida > Ixodidae > Rhipicephalus > Rhipicephalus microplus. The sequence goes on along the minus strand of NC_134710.1, from coordinate 104,505,206 downwards.
GAAGGACAGGCAGAAGCGGAAGCAAGCGACTCCTCCTTTATGCTTCTCCCATTTGCCAGCACGCTGTTTCCAAAGTGTTCGCACCAGCGTTCTTTCGGGACCTATTTGTTTCCTGTTTTCGTCACTTCCCGACTGTTCGCGGCCGCCCGATGTCCTGCGAAGCTCGTCAGAGACTAATGATTTTCTCAGGGCTCGAGTCCGCCTCATCTCTTTCCCCGCTGCCAGCGTGAGCGCAGCCACAGCTTGCGGCATTGATGTATTACCGCCCTCACTGTCTCCATGTACGGGCTACAAGACCCCCACCCCCACAGAGCCCATGGCGGCTCAGACGCTTTCCGTGCAAATAAAGAGCGAATGTCGGAACCGGCTTTTCCCACACCTCGCAGACGTGCGCGTGGGTGGCGGCTTTCCCTCTGCCCGGCACCGCCGCGCTTCCAGTCTTTTTTGCCACGCGGCTTAAAGCGTGCAGATGTCTTGTATGCCGAGACGCGAGTCTCACGGATGCCCGCCGCTGTGCGCGCCGTCTCCAGCACGCTTCATTCTGGGCCGCTGGGACGACGTAACGATGCACTCCGAAGCAAGCGCGTTCCGCAGGATGCTGTCATATTGATGTCCCCCTGATCAATGTGTAGGACGCAGTAAAAAAAGCTGTACCATGTGGCGCACGGAATGTGTGCAGAATGTGAACTTGCATTTATTTAATAAATGCGAAGCATTTCTTAGTGAACTTCAGTGAGTCTGGCCGTATCTATCTATCTATCTATCTATCTATCTATCTATCTATCTATCTATCTATCTATCTATCTATCTATCTATCTATCTATCTATCTATCTATCTATCTATCTATCTATCTATCTATCTATCGATCTATCTATCTATCTATCTATCTATCTATCTATCTATCTATCTATCTATCTATCTATCTATCTATCTATCTATCTATCTATCTATCTATCTGTTGATCTAATCGCCTACGACTTTTAGCTCTCCTGGCCGTTTGGATAATGAGATCTACACCAAAACGGGTATGATGTAACATGACTGTATTACGAGAATAAGTGACTAGTCTTAAAATTAAAATCATGACATGAATGTCATGATTTACATGTCATGGTCTTGCTGTTACTGCGGTGGTCTCGTTCACATGACATATAACAAAACTGGTGTGGTGTGACATGACTACATGGCGAACATAAGTGAGCGGCCCTCACATGTAAATCATGACATGCATGTCATGCAAGAACATGACTACATGCCAGGCTCATGATTCGCTCGCGGACGTTTCGCTAGCTTCACATACACCGAATTTGGCATTACGTGACGTGAATGAATTACGAAGGTATATGACTGGTGCAAAGAGAGAGAGAGAGAATAAAATGAGGGAACGGCAGGGAAGTTAACCAGAAAATGGAGCATCCGGTTTGCTACCCTGCACTAGGGGAAGGGGGAATGGGGAAGAAAGATTGGAAAGAAAGCGAAGAGGGAAATAGACGCGCGCGAAAAAAAAAGGGGGGGAGGGGAGCTGGGGTGCTACAGTCTATACAATAGGCCGCTGCCACGCAAAAAGTTCAGTAGGGCCTTCACTGATTTTCTGTGAGCACACAAATCATGTCGTCTTTCCAGCACTGATTGTTCAGACAAAGGTCTGTCGTCAAGGCGAGCTAACGCAGCAGCTAGTTGCCGTATTTGCACGCTGTAACGAGGGCAGTGACAGAGAACGTGCTCTATAGTTTCATCGCTGCCGCAATGACCGCAAGCAGCACTGCCTTCCATGCCGATTCGGAAGGCGAAAGCTTTGGTGAAGGCGACATCAAGCCATAGTCGGCAAAGCACCGTTGTCTCGAGTCGGGAGAGTCCAGACGGAGGCCGGAGTCGACGAGACGTGTCCAGTCTACGCAGTCGCGTGTGCCGTAAGCACTCGGTGTTCCACAGGGATTTTAATTCTGCATTAGCGACTGGTGCAAACATGATAATCATGATATGCGTGTCATGTAAGAACCTGACTGCATGCTACGCTCATAGTGCGCTCGCGGCCGTTTTGCTAGCTTCACACATACCAAATTTAGTGTCACATGACGTGAATAGACGACGCAAATAAATGACATGTCCAAACATGATAATCATGACATGCTTGTCACGTGAACACGCCCACATGCTACGTCCATAGCGCGCTCGCGGCCGTTTTGCTAGCTTCGAATATACCGAATTTGGTATTACCTGACGTGAATGGGTGATGATCACAAATGCCAGGTGCAAACATAATAATCATGATATGGAAGTCATGTACGGCACAATTTACGTCCGCCTCGTAACAATTTGCTGATTATATTGTGACAATTCAACATTCCTTATTCGTACTTCGCATATCATCGATTTCCACTGTACGTAAGATTTTTATTTATTTATTTAATGATTTATTTATTTATTTATTTATTTTGCCAGTCCGTTTATATTATACCAACTCATGATGTCATCTTCCACTATATGCGCGCTGTTGGCCCACTTAGCACACGAAAATAAATACAACCGCCTAAACTTTGCTTCTTGATTACTCCGTCGGATCAATTCTTCTTGATTCTACGCGCAGCGACTGGTTACGTTGAAGTGTATTTGATATACCTATTAGTAGCACAATGAAAATTGTCACCTAAAGAAGAAAGCACAATTCACTGCTACCGAGAAATGCTTATCACGAAGGCTCATTCAGTTTTCTGTTGCAAAAGTTTGCTCATTTTTACTACTCGATGTGAACAGGCTGAGAAAAGCTGCTTTCTTCAAAAAGTATGAAACTTTTTAAGGCTTACTTAAATTTTTTTTTGCACACTGTGGCGCCCTACTTACATTCATTATTTCTTCTATTTTTAAAAGCACTTGGTGGCCAATGCTGGGCCAACGAGGTTCCAGTTATATTCGTTTTCTCAACAAGTACATAAATTATATGCACCTCCATTGTCAACAGAGCTCTTATTTGAAGTAGTTGGTGCTTGCTGAAGATACGTGATAGTCATGACTTAAACAATGAATTGTGTATATACAACACAAACAAACAGAACAATGTCATCTTTCGTGGGTGCTCTTGTTTTCATTGTGCATGTGCGTGCGTGCGTCCATTCACGCGTCTCTGTATATGTGTATGCCCAAACACACATGGACTGAGCGCGTACGTACGCACACAAGCAGATGAGTTGGAGCTATAGCGATATTCACGTAACCTTATAGCTCCAAGTTGTTCAGTTGAAAAATGAAGGTCTGCATTAAAACATTTTGAACAGCTTGTTAACAACATTGTAAGCCATGATTCCAATGAAAAATCTTTTTCAACATCACAGCTATCTCAAAGTATTAGCTATTGGGTGAAGAAGAAATAATTTCAGAGGTTCTAAGTGCGAAAATTGCGAGATGATATTGAGTATGGGACGCCGTAGCAAGGTGCTCAGAGTTAAGGTAGACCATTCGGGGTTTGTTAATGTGCACCTAACTATAAGTACACGGGTGTTCTTTCATCTTGTCCGCATCCAAACGCAGCCGCCGGGGTCGGTAGTCAAACCCGCGCCGTCGAGCAGGAAAAGCATTCCCTTCATTACATAAACTTGAAGCGCACCGTCGATAATACCGTCATAATGTTTGATTTACAGCACGTCGTTCGTGGCAGATCTGATATGGCTCAGCCCGTTCTGTTGGCAAGCAGCCACATTGCAACATAAATCAGTGCTTGCCGTGAGATGCCATCGTTCAAACTTTGTTACACGCTTGTTCACAACACGTCAAGTATGACATAATAAAAAGTGCGTCCTCCCGTGCATTCCCTGATCGCTCTGCTTGCATGTTACCTGAACGGCGTGCGTAAATGTCATGGTGCATGTTAGACATTAGGTGTGATTTTCAAAAAGGATACGTTTAGGAACTTGAGGACATTGAAATGTGACTCTCCACGCGATGAACTGCAATGCAAGGTCAGTCAGTCAGCCAGTCAGTCAGTCAGTCAGTCAGTCAATTAATAAATAATAATTGTTTATTTAGTTAATCAAATATTCAATCTATCAATCACTGTTTCATTTGATATGCCCAGAAAAAAACGTAATACTACTGATTCAATAAACAGCAAATAAAGTTCGGTGACCTTAATACTTCGGAGACATCTGGAGCAGGCACAAAATATAGATAATAAACAATGGTTTTCAACATGAAGTGTAAGGTGTAAATAGTTATGTCCTGCTATTGAGCGTCACAGAGACCATGAACAACCAACATTGATGTTTAAAAAATTCTGGCATGCGAGTTCTGCGGCACTAAACTTCAAAGCTGTTCGGCTATACGCAGCTTGAAGAGCGTATAGCCTAAATGTCGCGTGCTGCCGGGAAACATTCATCTTCAAACACCAACTATAGGTTCCACGGTTTTCAATATTTAACATTGAAGTGTATTTCGTGTGCCATGCCGTGCGAAGATGTTGCGCCGAAAGTGTAATAGATAACGATTATTTTAAAGCGCCATTTCGCGTCTTCCTTATTTATCACAAATGCGCCTGTAACTGCACGAATACACAAGTATAAGTTATACTGTACCGTACTGCTCATGTACTACCCGCGTGCTATTTCACTGATCTATTGGAGGCTTCGTTTTACTGGTCAAGCAGCGAGGAAGAAGATCCATATATATGTGAGGCATGCAGTCTGTTTCAATGGACAGACCAATTATTCATCTGATCACGTCGAAATGTTTAGCCGGTACTTATTGCCTCCGCCTATATTCTTTGAAACGCTCTCCTCGTGTTAAACATTGTTTACACCAGCCTTCTACAAAATGAAATAAAGAAATGTCCCGGATTTGAAAAATAAAAAAAGCATAGAAGCGGAAGGGTCGCTCGCTGCGCTCATGTGTCGAGCGCAGACTTTTCGTGGCGCCCCGGGTGACAGGTGAATGGTGTACGGAAAAAGCATGACGGGTTTCACTTTCACGAAACTTTTTGAATATGGCAGCTGGGGATTCCTAGTGCCCCGAGGGCTTTGCAAGAATGGCGGTGACAGCCGCTAATTGATCTGTGGCTCGGGGCTTATGTTTCAGCCAATACATTTCGTGCTTCATATAGCGTTGTACGCCCCGCAATGGATTGTTTACCGTGGAGCTAAAAACAATCGGGAATTTCATCCATGCGCTGTTGCTCCTCCAAGCCACAGGAAGAACACCTCCCCTCTAATGCCGAGAAAGATGAAGTAATAAAATTGGATAAAATTGCTGTAAACGCGCACAAAACTCCACGTAGCGCATGTATGCAAAAAATACCTCATAGCTAGTTTCACGCGGCTGGCTAATAATCTCATGTCTCGACCAGTTTGTGAAGTGAGGCAGGCTTGGTGAATTATTCGCCAATTGTGTGAGCTTGAAAGCGTGCGTTCGGTGGGGCTTACGTTAGTACGTAGTTGCAGAAAAATGAAAATAACGAGAATCGGCCGTTGGTCGCGTCAGACCACTTTGAGAAAGAAAGGAAGATAGAAAAGAAGGAAAGAAGAAAAGAAAGAAGGAAAGAAAGAAAGAAAGAAAAAAAGAAAAAAAGAAAGAAAGAAAGAAAGAAGGAAAGAAAGAAAGAAAGAAAGAAGGAAAGAAAGAAAGAAAGAAAGAAAGAAAGAAAGAAAGAAAGAAAGAAAGAAGCTTCTTCGATCACCGAATAATCAGCAAGTTCAGAAGGCATGAGATGTAGCCCGATATGGCACCGCGGAGCGCGACCACTCGATAGCTGTTTTGTCGAAGGCATGCGTGAAAGTTCCCATAATGAGAGTTGTTGTCTCAGTAGAGTGACTTGTTGGGTGAGTTGGTTTATTCTTACTGTAGCTTTCAGCTCGAAATAAACACGAGAGACGGACAAGCGCCAACTTCCAACTGAATATATATAAGTTCTACTGTTTTAAGTTCATTATTGGTCGATAAAATCAAGGTTGACGTGTCCTTTTTAAATTTTGCATCAATATCTCCACACATGACGTAACAAATTTCAAGACATATTTTCGCCACACTGGCTCGATTAAATTTTCTGAAACTGCGCATGCTAGGTAAATGGCACCCGCAGAGGACAATTATTATTTGTGGGTCGTATACGTAGCTCGTAATTCAACGTAGCTTGTAACAAACTAAATGAAGTACACTGATGCGCTTCAATTTTATCGATTACAAGCTACCTAGGATTCGTTAAACGTCTTCAAAATTTATGACGTCAAGGTGTTCCGTGCGGGAACCTCAAGGTGGCGTCTCCACCCGTATTTTCTTTTCGCGCGTTTTCTCACTTACCAATAAGCGTAGTGCTATCGGGATGCTGAAATGGCACTTACTAATACGCAAGAACTCGTTTTGCTCTTTAGTGTCTCTTTAAATTCCTAGAAGTTACCGACTAAGTTTCCTACCTTCTGTTACAAAAGCGCACAGAATCTAGAGGAGAAGGGTTGTCAAGCATTGAGAAAATGCGACTGACACACGGACGCTCGATACAAAAACTTGGAGGACGCTCGAGCTTCGCCTTCAGGAGCAGAATACGACATCGTAATCAGGCCCCGAGTGCATCACCTTCTCGATTGCTAGCCTTATTTCATTTGCCCCGCCACGGTGGTCTAGTGGTCAAGGTACTCGGCTGCTGACACGCAGGTCGCGGGTTCGAATCCCGGCTGCGGTGCCGGCATTTCCGATTGAGGCGAAAATGTTGTAGGCCCGTGTGCTCAGATTTGGGTGCACGTTAAAGAACTCCAGGTGGTCGAAACCTCCGGAGCCCTCCATTACGGCGTCTTTCATAATTATGTGGTGGTTTTGGGACGTTAAACCTCACATACCAACCAACCAACAGCTTGAGGATTCATACTCGAGGCACCTAAACAGAGCTTGAAATAAAATAAAGTATAAAGAGAAAAAGAAACACCAGGTCTACACGACCTTTCTATAACCCATTGTAAACTTTTCTGGAGTGGCTACTATAAATGCAGTCGCAAGGTACCAATTAAACCATAGATCATGATAATTTTGGAAAGTAGGGAAGAATCCGCTGTGACAACAGCGATCGTTCTGCAGAGAAGCGAGGTACCCGCTACACATTTGTAAAGCATTATGTTGATTTTGTTGATGATGTGGCTCATGATGACCCGAAACCGTGGATGCGCTCTTCGGAACCGGTGGGAAACTACAAATCATCCACGCAGTTCGCGTTGTGTGACATGTGGCTGCTATTTTACTTGTCTACCTGGTTATGTCACCTGTTAACGTGATTCGTTGTCCAAAATGAACCTGCATATGGTATGACGATAGTTATAGCACGAGAACAATACGACGACACAGAGACAGGAAGGACACGAAAGACAGTCCTCTTGCCTCTGTGCCGTCGTATTGTTCTCGCGCTGTAACTATCGCCATGCTATACCAACTAGCCCAAGCTGCCACACTTCTAAGCTGCATATGGGGTTGTTCCGCGAGAGAACTTGAAACGCCACCGTGACGTTGTTGTGGAATATTCGACTGTCACGCAGAGGGCATGTGTTCGAATCCAGCCTTATTATTATTATTATTATTATTATTATTATTATTATTATTATTATTATTATTATTATTATTTGTTGAGCGCGATAACGGTTAGGGACACAAGCGGCGGCAGGCAATTGCATACGCTAACAATACTGCATGTTATTGTCATAACATGAAAGCTTTCATAGCTACTAGATATTCCTTGCGGGGGAATGCAATATTTAAGATAAGGGCGTAACAGTGGCCATACATAATAATACTCGCGCATAATTTAAGTAACACTTGAAGTTGTGCGTGTGATTTAGCCTTCACGGTCTTCCGAGCTGCATGCCTAATGTGAAGGTTAATAATATCGGAGGTTTAACGTCTTAAAACCATGATATGCTTACGAGGGACGCCATAGCGGAGGTATCCGAAAATTTCGACCATCTGGTGTTCTTTTTTAGCGTGCAATGACGCCCCTTTGCCTCCATCACAATGCTATGACCGCGGCTGGGAGATCGAACCCGTGACCTTCGGGTCAACAGTCGAGCACCCTAGCCATACACCACCGCCACGGACTGATCTGAATGTCGACACATAACTTGTGCAGACGCCACGTCAGCCCAGCGACTTGGGCATTGTGCTGCTGAGGTATACAGGGCCCGGGATTTCTTACTGCAGGCCGTATGACGGCGAACAGCAAAAGCCTGTGTAGGCTACCTATATTTAGGTGCACGCTGAAGAACAGCAGGTGGTCAAAGATAATTTCTAGTCTCACATTACCTGAATGGTGTGTCATATATTGTCATGTTTTGTGTTTTCTTTTTTCTCAAGTCGAGTCGCAGAATTTACATTTTTACAGGTAAATTTTATAGGCAACTTGTGGTCAGCTTTGAATATGTTGCTGAACTTCCAAATTGTTCAAGTAACCTCTTGTGCGAATACTTTTATGCTGGCACTTGTCAGACAGCTTTAGTTCAAAGATATGTAAACACCGTCGCAAAATATTAGCATTTGAAACAAATGCACCGCTGCCTGCCTTCTGGCCAGAATCTTTGACCAGATGCTTAGGCTACTTTGGGCGTAGTTTAGCAACATGCTTTTCTTATAGAGTTCATACGGAACTCAAGCATTAGCAGCTGCACATGTAGTGGTTAGTATTATGGGAGCGGGCACCACGAGCGCGCTGATCGGAGGTAGAGGAGGACGACGACGATCGGGGGTACGTGGCAGCGGGCAGTTGCGGCCCGGGTTCTGGTCAATACAGAAGATTCCTGGTATGGCTCCGCGTCTTTCCTGCGGGGATTTGGGCCGAGTAGCCTAGGAACCCCCTGCAGTATACTAGTGCTTTTTTCTATAATAAACTAGGAAGGATACACCATTACCACTACCCGCACACAAGCACGTGCAGTTTCTTCATACCTCTTATTTAAAACATGCGAAACGGCTGCAACTATATATGCTATATACTTTACTTGGCGTTTATTTTAGCCAGCGGTAAACTGGAACAGCTACGATCATGACAATGCTGCAAAAGGTTGCTAATGGTTGGCTCTATTATTAAATATACATAATCATGTTAAAAAACTAGAGGATTGTGATAATGACATTCACGTTGTAGCCTTGTCACAACAATATTTGATTCGAGGTACTTGTTCTTCTAGCTTGAGCTATGCACACACAAAAACGGAGCGTCAATGAGTTTAAAAGCGCAGAACAAAAGCTGAATGGCAAGGGAACGCCAGTTTGTGGGGGATCGTATTTCAACAAGAAACACTATTTGCGCTGCACCACGGCCCCTTTGTAAGAAGCAACGTTTCGTAGATGTTTCGGCACACCGCATAAAAAACCCTAGCGTTGGTTTCCAGCGGAGACATTCCAAAAGCAAACACTCCATGTTTTCTTTTAAAACGGCGCTTCGTTCCACCGAAAACACTCTTCGCGGGTCACCTCGGTGCCGAACAAACAAACAGCCGTGAGTGGTGAGCAACCCGTGTAGTCTACGGTTCCCGAGGTGTCCAATAGTCGCGACTCCACTCCGCGCATCCTTCAACGAAAGAAACAAAATGCAAACGCGGAAGCAGACAGCAGTCTCTGCCATTTCATGACGTGGCTTGAGTAACCCTTTCTGTTCAGGCTTGTACGGTGTTGTGCCTCGCCCAAGTTCCACGTGGTCTTCGCGGCCTGCTGGCACCTGGCAGCTGTTGATGAGTCAACCCTGCACCGGGACGGCGACGGACGCGGACAATCTGGAAAAACCACGTCGCCGGCTCCTCTTGACACAAAAGTCGTTGGCCAAGCTTTTGTCAGCCGCCGAGAGCAACACTCCGAAGCAGCGTCGACCCAGCAGCTGTACGGGGTATTCTGCCTTGCTTGAGTCAACCTGGCTGCATCAGGGAGCGACTTTGCGCATGGGATTCCACGTCATCTCGCTGTGGTGCCACGCTGGCGCGTGGGGTCTCCCTCACCAAACAGCGAACTGGGCATGTCTTGCCCCTTTCCTAGGTTCAGAGGGAGGCGGTGTTTGGCTTTCCCTCTTCGGGGACGGAGAGGAAGACGACGATCTCATTGGAGTATCCTGCGCATAAATTTTCTTTGCAAGGGATCTTGGGAAGGCGGACGATGTATAAAAACGCTAGCGCAGAGGCGCTCGTGTGTGATTCTCTTTTCATGTTGTACCACGCTACCATGTAAATACTGTATATAAACATTTTTTTCTCCTTCTCCGGCTTCTCTACTCGTCCTCTCCGGGGACTCGGATGGCCCGAGTCCGCACCACGCTACCCAAAGGCGCAACAGTGGCTGGCAGCTTATGGGATTCGCCTGCGTCGGCTGCATCGAAGTGGTGAGTGCCGCGTGTTTGCTCTTCTTTTCGCCAGACTCGTTAGCGCAGATGGTCGGTAACGTGGTAGGGTGATTTTGGTAAATTTTGATTCGCAGACCAAGAATTGGGTGGCTCGTGGGCAAAATTACCTTAGAAGAGAAACGGTGTGCATATCTAAGATGGAGAAGTTTAAGGTCCAAGAACTCCTCGAAATTTGTCAGGAGCTGAATATTTCGGTCGGCTCGGTTAAAAGAAAACAACAAATTTTGGAGCACTTGGGAAAAGAGGAAGTGAGTTTAGAAGAGGCCATTGAGGCCAGAGAAACCATTTTGGCAAAGAAAGAGGAGCGTGAGCGCTTAGCCCGTGAACAAAGAGAGGAGGAAATAAGGAGGGATCGCGAGGATAAAGAACATGAAATCCGTCTGAAAGAACTGGAGCTTCGTATGTCCGTGGGAAATCAAAATTCAGGGGGTGGAGAATCAAAGATAAAGGATCTAATCCACACCTTCAAGGCGGGTGACGACATTGCATTATACCTCGTGCATTTTGAGCGAGCATGCGAAAATGCAGGGTTTAGTAGGGAGACTTGGCCACAAAAACTGATATGCGTACTACCAGGCGAAGTGTCCGATGTTATCGCAAGAATGAATAAAGAGGACTCCGAGGTGTATGACAGGGTAAAGGCTGCATTGCTACGAAAATGTCGCCTATCGACAGAGGCTTTCCGCCTGCGGTTCAGGCACTCTAAGAGGGGCAACGAATCTCATTCAGACTATGCCTACCAAATTAGAGCCAACTTTGAAGAGTGGCTCAAAAGCGCGCAAGTCTATGGCAACCATGACAAGGTCATTGAGTTGATGGTACTTGAGCAGTTTTACCGGGGAATTCCCGAGGAGGTAAGGCTTTGGGTGCAGGATAGGATGAAAGACGTAGACATGAACAGGGCAGCAGAACTCGCCGAAGATTACTGCTCACGCCGTAGTCTCCGCAATACACCACGAACTTCGGAAAAAAATGAAAAGGTAGAAAGCTGGTCGGGAAACCAGGGACGCAAGAGGTTTGCAAGAAATAACTGGAAACCCGAAAATTCCAAGTTATTAGACAATCAGCAGGGAAAGGACAGTGAGGGGACTAAGGCGGCACCTTCATCAGGTTCAAAGGCGCCTGGTGACATAGCGCATGCGTTAGAAGCGCGGAAGCCAGTTGTGTGCTACAGCTGCGGAGAAAAGGGCCACATGGCCAGGAGCTGTAAGAGGCACATGGCATTTGCCACAATTCAGGAGTCAGAGGATAGCTTAAAGCTGTTGAAGCCTTACATGAGGACACTCTCAGTGAACGGCCGAATGTGTAGGGTATTGAGGGACTCGGCGGCCACAATGGATGTAGCGCATCCAAGTTGCGTATCTTCCGAAGACTATATAGGAGAGTGTGCCTGGATTCGGCAAGTGGCAGAAAAGCAAAGCGTCTGCCTACCGATAGCGAGGGTTGTAATCGAGGGCCCTTTCGGCCAATTGTGTACGGAAGCAGCAATTTCAGCCAACCTTCCGGAGCACTTCCCTTACCTATTTTCAAATAAGTCTGAGGAAATGTTAAAAACACGTGGAGAATCATTTGCCACCGAAATAGCTTGCATGGCCCTTACCCGTTCGAAGGCGCGCGAGCTGACGCAACAGCTGAGCAGCTCACCCTCTGGGGAACAGACGTCCGAGGGCAGTGTAGGAAAACCTGAGGTAGTTGCGACGGAAAATGAGTCTGCCATGCGAGTTGTCGAGACGGAAACTGGGGCTATGGTCGACAACAGCGAGGAAATATCTCTAACGCCCGACAACGAGGACTTGGTGACAGGCTCGGTGTTAACACCCGCGTCCACCAGTTGGTGTCAGCTAGCCAGAACCGACCGTGCAACGCTAGTGGTCGATCAAAAGGCGGATCTCGCACTCTCTATGCTGCTAGATGCCATACATAAGGAAGGTAACTCTAGGAAGAACGTTTCGTTCTACACCCAAAACGAGGTGTTGCATCGCAGGTATGAGAACGCTAAAGGGCGGGTCTACAACCAAGTGGTAGTTCCACTAAAATACCGGCGGAACATTCTCGACCTGGCCCACAGCAACGCCTGGGCGGGCCACTTAGGTATAAAGAAAACGAAAGCTAAGCTGGCTCAGGAGTTCTACTGGCCCGGGTGCTGGAAGGATGTAGAGATGTTTGTCCGTGGATGCGACACTTGTCAGCGGATAGGAAAATCAACAGACAAATGGAAGGCACCAATGAAACTAGTGCCAATAGTCACAGAACCCTTCCGTCGGCTCGTGATTGACATAGTGGGGCCTCTGCCTCCATCTAAATCAGGATATCGGTACGTCCTGACCGCGCTGTGCGTTGCCACCAAGTTCCCGGAGGCAATCGCACTGAAAGAGTTCAGTTCAGTATGCGTGGTGGACGCATTGTTGTCTATTTTTTCTCGGGTGGGTTTTCCCTCGGAGATACAGTGTGACAACGGAAGTGTGTTCACAAGCTGCCTTACGACTACATTCCTAGAACGCTGCGGGATAAAAATCGCGCATAGCTCTATTCACCATCCACAGTCGAACCCTGTGGAACGCATGCACTCGGTCATGAAACGCGTTTTGCGAGCTTTGTGCTTTGAGCATAAAAGTGACTGGGAGGGGTGTATACCAGCTGCGATGTTTTCTCTGAGGTCGGCCCCACACGAGAGTACGGGTTTTAGTCCGGCTGAACTTGTCTACGGCAGGAACTTGAGAGGTCCGCTGCACTTAATACGAGAGTCATGGACTGGATATGGGGAGGACCCTAATGTAGTTTCCTATGTACTGGATTCATTGGGGCGACTGGGGACTACACGCGAAGTGGTGGAGAGCAACATGCGCGCAGCACAGGCGCTTTCCAAGGCCCGTTACGATAAGTCAGCTCGAAAGCGAGTCTTTAGAGTGGGCGATGAGGTGATGCTGTTGTGCCCTTCAAGAAAAAACAAGCTGGACGTACAATGGGAGGGACCAGCGACAGTGTTGTCAGTGCTTTCAGACACCAACTACGAGGTAAAGTGGGGCCGGAAATGCCCCAAAGTGTATCACAGTAACCTAATGAAACCCTACATGCGACGAAAAGCAGTAGTAAACCTTGCACTCAATGTTCCTGAGGATGAGGGCGCGGAAATCCTTTGTCTTTCCGATGGCACGGTCAGCAGCACATTGTCCGATAGGGTAGACACAGGGAACACCCTAAGTAAGGCTCAAGAGGAAGATTTAGAGCTTTTAGTACAGGAATTCGCTACCGTTTTCTCCGAGAAGCCAGGCAAAACGGATGTGATTAAGCACGACATTGAGCTGACGGTTAACAAGCCGATCAGCTGTAAGCCGTATCGGGTGTCACCTAGACAGAGAGAGATACTAGAGGCCGAAATTCGCCGCATGATCGACCTAGGTGTTATCATCGAAGCAGACAGTGATTTCACCTCGCCTTTGATTTTGGTTGAGATTCCGGGCCGTGATCCAAGGCCATGCGTGGACTATCGCCGCCTGAACTCTGTAACAGTCGACCAGACTTACCCTATTCCTAACATTGAAGAGAGGGTAGAGACAGTGTCTAAGGCGAAATACATTTCTACGTTAGACCTTGTTAGGGGGTATTGGCAGGTCCCTTTGACAGAGCGCGCGAGTCGATACGCTGCTTTTATCTCACCCCTGGGCACTTTTCGTCCTTTGATGATGAACTTTGGGCTCAAGAACGCGCCGTATTGTTTCAGCCGCCTGATGGATAAGGTTCTCCACGGGCTCGAGAAATTTGCGCTGCCTTACCTAGACGATGTGGCGATATTTTCGGACAAATGGGAAGACCATGTTGAACACCTTCGGATGGTTTTGGAACGGATCAAAAATGCAGGTCTTACGGTAAAGAGAGAGAAATGTCATTTGGGCTGTGCTGAAGTAAGCTATTTAGGGCACATTGTAGGAAATGGGCGTCGTCGACCGTCCGAACTCAAGGTAGCCGCGGTGGTCGGTTATCGTCGTCCCAGCACTAAGACCGAGATGAGAGCATTCCTCGGCCTCACAGGTTACTATCAGCATTACATCCCGAATTACTCCGAGATTGCCAGCCCTTTGACAGATAGTTTACGCAAGACCGAACCTGTGAACATTCAATGGGACTCTAAAAAGGAAGACGCTTTTCAGAAGCTGAAGCACGCATTGAGTGAGAAACCCGTCTTGAGGGCACCGGATTTTGCAAAACCTTTCACTATTCAGTGTGATGCAAGCGAACGCGGTTTAGGAGCAGTGCTATGTCAGACGGACCAGAGTGGAGAGGAGCGGCCGGTTTTGTATTTGAGTCGCAAATTGAGCAGCAGGGAAGAGGCTTATAGCACTTCGGAAAAAGAATGTGCTTGCATTGTTTGGGCCGTACGAAAACTAGGCTGCTATGTTGCTGGCTCTAAGTTTATTATAGAAACTGATCACTCTCCACTAACCTGGTTACACCAAATGTCACCTAAGAATGGTCGTTTGCTCAGATGGAGCATAGCACTGCAGCAGCACAATTTCGAGGTGCGCTACAAGAGAGGTGGCCTTCATACAAATGCAGACGCCCTAAGTCGAGCGTTTTGACTCGTCAAAAGACGCGGAAGGTTTGTTTGATTTTTTTGTTTACCTTTACCTAGTTTATGTGTACTTTTTTTTTTCAATGTGTTACAGTGAGGGCGTAGAGAAATTTTTCACTGACTCCCTCGTTGTCCCGAGCTCTACAGTTTGCTTGTTTAGCTTGATTATAATGTTATCTCGATTCCAAATGGAGTTACGTATGAAAGAGTTACTGGACACTTGTCCCGATTGGTATGCACATTGTTTCCTTGAGCTTAAGTTATTAAGATAAGATGTTTGCTTTGTAAAATCGGAGGCCTGGCGATGAGAGTGGCGTGCACGCGGTGCTTGTCGCATTGTGTGTGGTTGACAAAGGTCGTTTCTTGGAGCTTGTCACCCACTTTTCACCGAAGCGGGGCGCAGAGGCCAGCTCTTGGAGCATTCCAGTTTGACCAGGCCCTTCGAGAAAGCAAGAGCCTTGCCGGAACGTCGCCGACATCGACCCGGCCGAGCTGCATGGAACAACTCGACCTCCCGATGTATCATCTGGCGGTGGGGGTGCTGTTGTGCCTCGCCCAAGTTCCACGTGGTCTTCGCGGCCTGCTGGCACCTGGCAGCTGTTGATGAGTCAACCCTGCACCGGGACGGCGACGGACGCGGACAATCTGGAAAAACCACGTCGCCGGCTCCTCTTGACACAAAAGTCGTTGGCCAAGCTTTTGTCAGCCGCCGAGAGCAACACTCCGAAGCAGCGTCGACCCAGCAGCTGTACGGGGTATTCTGCCTTGCTTGAGTCAACCTGGCTGCATCAGGGAGCGACTTTGCGCATGGGATTCCACGTCATCTCGCTGTGGTGCCACGCTGGCGCGTGGGGTCTCCCTCACCAAACAGCGAACTGGGCATGTCTTGCCCCTTTCCTAGGTTCAGAGGGAGGCGGTGTTTGGCTTTCCCTCTTCGGGGACGGAGAGGAAGACGACGATCTCATTGGAGTATCCTGCGCATAAATTTTCTTTGCAAGGGATCTTGGGAAGGCGGACGATGTATAAAAACGCTAGCGCAGAGGCGCTCGTGTGTGATTCTCTTTTCATGTTGTACCACGCTACCATGTAAATACTGTATATAAACATTTTTTTCTCCTTCTCCGGCTTCTCTACTCGTCCTCTCCGGGGACTCGGATGGCCCGAGTCCGCACCACGCTACCCAAAGGCGCAACAACGGTCATTCATAAGACTGGCTGACGTTTTTAACAAAGGTGGCAGAAGTTCTCCCAACCCACGTCGTTTATGCCTAGGCCAATGTGAAAAAAAAAAACACGTTAAACGCTTGGAATGTACTGCCAGGCACAGAAGGATGAAAGAAAAAAGAAAAAGTAACCTCATTTCAGCTCAATAACTAACAACTCTGCCTAACATTTCTGCCAATGTCAAGCGTTCCAGAGAGGAACACAAAGGGTGAAGTCTGTAAAGCATTTACTTTTGAATACGATGCCCTGGCAGAAGGCGATCGCCAGAAGGGTACGAACATGAACGACAGGCAAGAATGCAGACATATAGCTCTTAAGGCAAAGAAACTGATGTCAGTACTTTTTGTTTGCTATTTCTTCTGCGTGATGAAAAAAATTCTAGCGTTTTGTGGTAGTGAGACTTGGGATTGCCTCACTCTCTATTGCTTCTTTTTCGTGTTCTCTGGCAGGAATAAACTAGACCAATGGTATGCCTTTAGACGACGCGCTAAGCTAAAGTGTATACTCTCACTTCCTTACCTCATGTGCTTTACTTATTAATCCTATATGTTCAAAAACAACAAAATTTTAAGATTACAATGATTTTTTTAGTAACGAGTGCCTCAACCTTTTGCGCTTGTTGTAGTCATCACAAGTTTTGCCTTTCTCGTTGCTCGTGCATCACATTTAAAGGAAGGAATAGCAGAGAGAGGAAAAACAGGGATGTCATCAAGTCTAGAAAAAAAAAAGACTGCTATGTTAGCTTACACAAAATCTTTTCATGAACTCGAGCTTGTGAATCGAATTCGCATTAAAAAGGTGAAACAAGGGGTTATAAAAAGATGCGTGGCTTTGCTAACTCCTGCAACAGGCATTGCTGTCTCAAATGGGTTGGAAGACTCGTCATAAAAGCTTCGGCTTTGCGGGAAAGTGCGTGGCACAATCAGAATGGCTAATTTATGCACCCTTTGACTGTTCAGGTTTAGCAAATAATCCTCGTTAAGGAAGCTAATGCGCAGCCTAAACATGACCGACCTTGTTCTAGCGGTGGGATTTGAAGATCCTTTTCGCAGATAGCGGCATAAAACGAGACAAAGTTGAATAACCGCTTTGATGGCACCAGCCTTAGTCGATGCTTAGACGGGAGAAGCGCGAAAGCGTGGCGGAGAAGCATGGGGTAGTTTTAGGACGTTAACCATAGCACCAAAAGCACAGCGAAAATTTTTAACTGAACCTAAAGATGGTCACGATTACTGAATTAGACGAGGAGAGCCGAAATGTAGGTCTTCAAATAATCTACAGAAAACGAAAGGAATGTACAACAACCTAAGAAGAAAACAGCGCTTCGAGAAAGGTAATAGTGCACTTGAATTTGTAAAACACTACGTCTACGTATAACCACGGAACCGAACCACGAGATTGAAGTAACTAGAAGAATAAGAATAAGGTGGAGCACATTCGGCAAGCACTCTCAAACTATGACTAGTAGATTGCCACTATCCCTCAAGAGGAATGTATATACCAGCTGCATCTTGCCGGCATACTTGCCTACGGAGGAGAAACCTGGAGGCTCATAAAGAGGGTTCAGCTTAAATTGAGGACGACGCAGCGAGCGATGAAAAGGAAAATAGTAGGCGCAGAAGAGAGCAGAGTGAATCAGGGAAAAAACCAGGGTTAAAAATGTCATAGTTGAAATCAAAAAGAAGAAATGGACATGAACCGGGCATGTAGCACGTAGGCAGGATAACCGCTGGTCATTGAGGATAACTGACTGAATTCCCAGAGAAGGCAAGCGGGTCTGGGGAGGCAGAATGTTAGGTGGGTAGATGAGATGAAGAAGTTTGCGGGGGGCAGCAGCAAGCACAGGACCGAGTAGACTGGCAGAACAGGATAGAGACCTTTGTCCTGCAGTGGATATAGTCAGGCTGATGATGATGATGATGATGATGATGATGATGAAAGATGGTCTCTGAGGGCTTTATGAGCCGATTAGAATGAGCTCAGCGACCGCTTACTTAGCGAAGAATTCGAAGGACATGTAATGCACAGTATATAGAGTTTATCCCTTAAACCACGAGTACACTAACACTGCCATGTCAATAACGTCGTGTTAGGCTCCTCCTAGCCTCAGTCGCGGGCAATATATTCATTCGCTTTTCAACGCACGCAAACATCATTCAGTTCATGTTAAAAAGTTACGCATTGACAAGATAGTCGGTAGTCAAGACTGGTTTTCTACTTCGAGAGCTGAGGAGCTCACAATGTCTTGAGCTGAATGCCGCTGAAGCTTGCTTTGTTTACGAAAATATCAAGATACGAAGATTCTTCACGAAAAGAGCCATCCATCTCGCGTTAACTACAGCGCGCCTTCTCCCATTTCTTCTCGGCCTTAGGGGCTGTCCGAGGCATTAATATAGGGCCCAGCTGGCATTAGTCCTCCTATTCTCTCGTTGCTTAGTTACGCTTCTATTTTCCCCTACAAAGGCACCCTTCGTAGAGGCGGTAACTAATAGGCGGGGGCGGTGGCCAGTGGCGTTGCAATGCATGAGCGCCAAACTGTCCGCAACGCGGCCCTGGATAGAGCAGGCGCTCTTTCACTCCAACGCGCGCGAGAGGTTCAGCAAAACGGGTCGTCCTGGGGTCGCACACTGAAAGCCTGTCTTGTGTTCTCCGAGTGAGCGCCTCTGGTGGAAAAAAGAGTAGGGGGAGGAGGGGGGAGAGACGACCGACCCGAAATTCCGCACACCCTGGCAGCTTGAAGCGAGTCAGGGGTATATGGAAAACAAGGGGGTCCCCATGAAGTGCCACATCTGGTTTTTACATTGGGTCCCCGCGGGAGGAAGCGCGGGAGGGAGCCGAAAGCCGGCCCAGATGCCCGCCGCCGTCTTGGGAGCTGTCGACGGCTCGGCGAGGGAACTAGCTGCGCGCGTGCACGCCACACGGGGAGCGTCGGAATTCTGACAATGAGTGACAGTCGTATTAGGACGCGTGAAAGATTACACTATCCGCTGAAAGCCCGCCTCCGTCAGAGGGGCACCATCGTGCGCGCCGCTAAAGGATCGCTTGACCCTGCCGCAATCAGTAATTGCGCTCTCCGTTCCGTTTTGGGTTTCCAGCTATTACGATGGCGCCTGCGGGACGTGCGGCTCGCAGACAATCGCCGCCGACGCCTTCAGTTGCGACGCACCGTTTCAACTTTCGCGCCGCGGCGGCTTGCTCGGCCGAACGCTGGCGCCCGAGCCGTGAAAGGCGGTTCTTGTGCGCGCGAGACGCCAAGTCGGGTGTGCTCAACAGGGAGCTCGATCCGCTCCTCTCACCCGCAGCACAAACAGTGGAAAGGAATTTTGTAAGGAAACATTCTGTTTCCGCATACAGATGCCAAAGAATTCAGGACGTGCAAGCTGCGCTGTGTTGAGGCCAACAAGGACGTTGATCAAGTATTCCTTTTCGTTTTCCTACTTTATTATCATCAAGAAGACCTGCGGTGTGTCTCCCATCCTTAGAAGGAAGCAAAGTGGGCTCCAGATGACAATGTAGAGCGACAAATGTACCGCAGACAGAAGAAACGTGAGCAAGTAATCCTTCAGTGAGGCAGATATGAACCGCAATACTATGGACATGCCCTAGCTTGCGGTCGGAACGCCCTTGCTGCAAGCTGACGATACCATTATTGGGCACGTGACAACAGATGCCACAAAAAAGTTACTTCAATTTGTACACAACCCAGGCCTTGCAGCTTTTACCTCTCCCATATGCTATACGCCCTATAGTTCGTGTTGTCCGGCAACGCTTACCAACTTTCCTATTAATGAAATTTATTCCAGAGGTGTCAGTAATGAAATTTTGTCCCGAAATAACTAGTGCGGAATAGTGGCCAAAAATATCAAATAGGGAATGGTATATTTACTCTAAACATGTGCCACTCACGGTAAGACGAAAGGAAAATGAGGACTTTGTGGCGTGGTGACAGCTTTATCACGCGCTTATTGGTAAAGTTTTTTTTATTCAGATTTTATGGTAGCACAGGCATGTTGATAAAAGAACGGCCATGAACCTAAGTTCACCGACTCAACCCCGGCCGTGAAGAGCTAGAGTTCCCTGTACTGTACGTTGTCAGTGCACGTTAAAGAACACCACGTGGTTGAAATTTCCGGAGCCCTCCGCTGCAGCGCCCCTCATATAATCATCGTGGCTTTCAAACGTAAAACCCAACCAATTTTAATTGTTATAACCACGATTCCAATCAGCAGTGCCACTTCTAAACTCTTAAAAGCTAGCAGACGGGGAAACGGTTGCTTGTCTTTTTTATTATTATTTCTGTGGTCCGACAATACGGATAATCTGAAAACAGTAACATTGTACTTCATCGCCATGAGTGCTCCAAGCCCAAAAATCTTCCAGTGACCGTTCACAGCAGCGTTT